>NW_027361976.1:2420000-3620000 GCF_039654945.1 Dendrobates tinctorius
ATGACGTAGTCTCGCGTTGCTATAGCGATCTCGCGAGACCACGTCATTACAGGGCCTTGCCGCAAGGCATTACTGGGAACGCTTAGGCCGGGAATGCAGCGCCGGACGCCGGAAGGTAAATATACCCCGATTTTTTATTTTTTATTTTTTATTTTTTTTACAGGGGTATGGTACCCAGGGCCTGGAGGACAGTCTCCTCTCCTCCACACCGTGGGTACCAACCGCACATGAGACACTTAACTTCCCGCATGGTGGGCATAGCCACATGCGGGAAGTAAGCGATTCTCATGCATTCCTATGGGTGCGGAATTGCGGCAATTCTTTGCGATTCCGCACAAAAGAATGAGCATGCTGCGATTTTTTTTCCGCGATGCGATTCCGCCGCGGAAAAAAGCGCAGCATTAGCACAGCATGTGCGGAATGCCATAGGAATGCATGGGGTGCGTTCTGTACACGATTTTTAAACGTTTTCGCGCCGAAAATCTCAGCAAAAACGCTTAAAAATCGCTACGTGGGCACATAGCCTTAAACACTCTCCGACCTTTCTCTGGTTCACCAATTTATTTAAAAAAATAAATCTGTCATAGTCCAGAGAATCAGACACGGTCCACAAACAGAAATCTGAAAAACAAAAAGAGAGAAATAAAAACAAATTGCTGTACTTCATTCCCCAATTTATTAAAGAAATGCTTCCACGCAGGTCTGCCGTAATCCAGTGCTTTCCATGATGTTCCCTGAATCCGGCTTATGCTGCGCTCAGCCAGATGTGGTCACTGGGAAGGGCAATAACGTTATTGCATCAGCACTCTTCCCAGTCGCCGGTTCTTGTGGAGCTCCGTGTGAGCCGACGACTCTGAACAGTGATGTCATAAGGTACTGCTCTTCCCAGTCACTGCGTTTCGCTGAATGTAGCATGAACCCAAATCAGGGAACATCGTTGAAAGCGCTGGACTACGTCAGACCTGCATGGGATAATTTTTTTTTTTTACTTTGTTTTTCAGGTTTCCATTTGTGGACTACGTTGGACCTGCTCAGGTTTTTTTAACAGGGCTTTGATGCCAGCTGTGTTTTGGGACAATTTATAACTGACACAACCCCAAAACCTATTACCACGATTGCTACCACATCAATCTGGAAGAGCAAATGTAAAGTGCCAGAGTTTGTGCATCTAATGTTATGGGTGGCTGAGGGCTGATATGATTAGCTCACAGCTATTTGCTTTACCTTTGCAGGTTACCAAAAATGGGGGTGACCCTATGCCATTTTTGTCATTTATTAGGTTAATCCATGTACGGTAAGCTACACATGCAAAGCACAAATAATGTCTCATGGATATTTATCTATCAATCATCTTATTTACCTCCTATCTAAGTATCTATCTATATCTTTGCACATCTTTAACACATAAAACTCTTATTTCTATTCTGCATTCTATTTCGGTATGTGTCATACTTGTGTTATCCTTGTGCAGGGCATACTGTCATCCGTGCTGCCGGGAAGAAAAACTGACATGTCTTTGAGTGGGACTCGTGGTCCGTGTGAAAACACGGACATGTGTGCAGCTCCATAGATTATAATGGATGTGTGTGCAAATGTCTCCAATGCGTGAGAAAGATGACACCACACTTACCAGAAACATGTATGTATGAAAGGGGCCTAACGGTGATTGTGCACACTGACATTAGAGGAGAATGATGTCAGGACAGACAGCGGTAATATGTTTCCTTCCCATTGTTGTGCTCTCATTGTTAGGCTTCATTCACGAATCAAAATGTTTGAGTATATGTATGCTAAAATCCCATGTGTCTCCAAAACACAGAACAGGTGTCAATCTTTAAATTATAGTTTTTCCTTTGTAAGGTTCACTCCTGCCTTTGGCATACAAATACTAATGCAAAATACTGACGTGTGAATAAGCACTCAATGCCAGTCCCTCATACAATAAAAATCTAGATATTACACGGTTTCTTGGCCTAGGTGACATTGTTGGAGGATCTACCCCAAAAAGAAAGCATATGATCTAATGATGTAATTGTCATATCAGTTTAACAATTTCCTTGTTAAACCTGACCTTCTAATGTGGTGCCTGCCCATTGCCGTTTTATAAATAAAGGGAAAAAATTATTTACAATTTTTTTTTTTTCCATTCTGTTAGTTTATCAACAGTATAGATGACCTGATCATGTGAAGTGTCACATTAATGAAATGTTGCTATGATTACATGACTTTACAGACAAAACATCATTGTGTACTGTTGGTTAACAAGAGGGACTCTTCATCAGCAAGGGATTGTCACCATGAGAATGGGGCATTATGAATATGAGCAGCATTTTACTTGTTTTTTTTTTTTTGAACTTGCACATGTTTAGTCACGCATTTATATCATAGATGATAGGACCGCTCACCGGACCTAAAATCCTGGAAAGAGCAGAGGATTGTGTGAATAAAGCACAGGCAGAGGCGTATCTAGGGTTTTGGTTCGGGGGGGCGAAACTTCTGAGTGGGCCCCTAACCAGAGAACCTCAGCAGATGACCACGCTGTTGCCAAAAATAATCTATATAATCTATAAATAATTCGATTATTTCGGCGTCAACGCAGCCCCCCAGTGCGCGCCGCAATAATGGAAAGAGCGTCACATGACGCGCCCTCTCACATCATTACCCTCTTCCTCTGACACACAGCGGGTGCACGATGACGTCACTTCATCGCGTCCCCGCTGTGTGCCAGTCTGACTGCAGCGCAACTCCTGACATCAGAGCAGAGCCGCCACCGAAATCAGCGTGGGAGCGAGGAGGAGAGATGAGTATAGTTTTTTTTTTTTTTTTTTTTATTTATAGTGAGTCCTGGTTGCATGATTGATACCCCGTATGAGGGGGCAGCATGATATACCCCGTATGAGGAGGGGGCAGCATGATACCCCGTATGATGGAGGGCAGAATGATGCCCCTTATGAGCAGGGTACTATGATACCCCGTATGAGGAGGGGGCAGCATGATACCCCGCATGAGGGGGGGCAGCATGATACCCCATATAAGGGAGGGCAGCATGATACCCTATGAGGGAGGCTGCATTATATTCTGAAGGGGCTACATTATATTCTTTGGGGCGGCTTTATTATAGAGAAAAAGAGAGAACAGAGTGAAAGAACAGAGAGCGGAAAGAAAGAACAGAGAGAGAAAGATTAGAGAGAGAGAGAGGGGAAAGAAAACAGCGAAAGAAAGAAGAGGGGAAAGAACAGAGAGAGAAAGATTCTATAACGAAAGTATAGCAGCTCGGCTCCCATTGTAGTGCCCACCTGAGCCTCCCGATGCAGGACATATCATGATCCGCTCACATGGCTGACATCCCCGAGTCCAAGGCGATCCTGCTGTCCACGCTGTCAGAGGAGACACGGTGATGGCTCTGAAGCAGTCCCTGAAGTGCCTCCTCGGTTCTGTTGCAATCTCCTCCCGAAATTACCTCATTTCCAGTCAGCTTCCAGCACGTCACTTCGGGTGTAACGTCACGTGCGAATTTTAAAGTGCTCCTCGGGCCTCTCCTGTGTACTCCTGTGTCCGCGGGAGAAGTAAGCTCCCGACCGGGGAAGACTCTCTCAAAATCGAGACGGTTGGGAGGTATGAATGCTCCCCACCATACACCTTGTACACGCATAGCTCCGCACACCTCATACATACATGGTTCCGCTTTCTATGCCTCGTACACCTCGTGCACACACAAGGCTCCATTCAGTACACACGCGGCTCCGCTCCGCACACCTCGTACGCACGCGGCTCCGCTACATGCACCCTGTAAACCCCTCCTGACCCCACACAAACTTCCCCTCATCCAGCAGCATGACAACCAACACGGCAGAGTACTGCAGACACTGAGGCCCCTGATCATGTCACCTCGACTCCTCCCCTCCTGTGACCTCATCACAGGTCCTATTGCAGAGAAGAGAACATAGCGGCAGAGCAGGGAGATGATCGATTCTCCTTGCCCTGCTGCAGATAGTTAGAGGCGTAGCCTGGATGGGCCCCTTCAGAGCCCAGGACCATCGCCCCCTCTGCTCCCCTGGTAGCTACGCTACTGAGCACGGGTTATATTGAGTCGGTTTCCCACAAAACTACAGAATTATCTGCTCCGCTCCCCTTGCTTTCTAACATGGTACCTGCAGATTGGACTGCATTTTATGGTGACAGGTTCCTTTTTAAATTCCCTGCACATCAGTGGGAGTCCTGATCATAAGAAACCAACACATGGATCAAAAGAACAATGCAAAACGCACATTTATTCCATGGCGACTTACATATAAAACATGCATTTTACTTATCGAATACACTGCTCAAAAATACGCAGCAAAAACATCAATTGTGAACATACCTTAATTACTGCTATTGTCCTGACACTCTAAGGCCGGGATCACACATGCGAGAAACTGGGACGAGTCTCGCATCTTAATGCCTGACACTGCCGCCGGCACTTCTATGCAGCCGCACGCCGGTATTAATATGCGAGATTTGTCCAAGTTTCTTGCATGTGTGATCCCGGCCCAAGGGTTACATTTACATTGCATCCTGATTTGGAGATTAAATGTATATTTTTCAAGCAGAAAAGCGTCATGAAACTCTCCTTTACCCTTGACTACTAAACCTGAGAAGCATCTTCCACTGTCACTTTTTTGGATGTCTCCTGAGCATTATTTTCTATTGTCATTTTTGATAATCATAAAGGAATAAAAAAAAAAAAAACTGCATGTGGTTTTTCTTTTTTTCCATTTCAGCATTGGAGTGGCGCTAGTAATCTAAGTTTCCTGACTCTAGTCTTATAGTTACCAGCTGCCGTCTTCAGTTCTTCCCAGCGCCGGTCGGGTGCCCTGTCACCATCTTCTGACCGCAGTTTTTGTCTGACAAACCGGAAGCCAGAGGTCTCGTTCTCCTTCATTCTGGCTCTTATAGACTTACATTGAGTTGTGACTTCCAGATCACCCAACAAATACTGGAGCGATCCAACAGGTCACAACAGAAGACCAACTGGAGCAGCATTGATAAGATGAAGTCCGCTGGTGAGTGTACTAGGTGCAAGGATCTTGGATTAGTGGCACCACTCCAGCGCTGCAATAAAAAATACAAACCGTTGGAGTGGTGCTTTAAAGTAGCAAAAAAAGTTTACATTCACTGCAGCGAGCGACAGCTGTAATCACTGTCCTGTCATTTGACAACCTGCTCTGCACAAGCATGCTGCACACTCACACTGCAGATCAGGATTTCAAAGTACCAGGCAGTGAATACAGCTGTGCTCACGGTATAGTGAGCTCTGACTGTAACCACTCCCTGCACCACCCCTATGACTGGATACGAGCGGCCACAGGGAGGATTTGAGTTCATTTTCTCCCTATAGCTGCTGCTCCAGTAAGACGGTCAGGCAGAATTTTAACACTACCTGCAGATTATCCCTATATCTTGAAAAAAAAAAAAGTTAAGTTTCTCTGGACTGTAAGTTGCCACTCCAGCACTTTGTTCTTTTTACTGCAGCGCTGTAGTGGTGCATTTAACCCCTTCCTTACATTGGACATACTATTCTGTCCTTGTGACCTGGGACTTAAGTCCCATGGATGGAATAGTACGTCACATGCGTTCAGTGGCTCTCACGGGGGGAGCGCCGCCAATCGCGGCTGGGTGTCAGCTGATTATCACAGCCGACACCTGGCACTATGTGCCAGGGGTGATCACGGACTGCCCCCGGCACATTAACCCCTGACACACTGCGATCAAACTTGATCGCAGTGTACCGGGGGCTTAGGGAAGCATCGGGCAGGGAGGGGGCTCCCTGCGTATTTCCCTGAGACCCTCGGAGCAGCGCGATGTGCTGCGCTCCTCCGAGGATCTCCTCCCTGCAGGCCCCCGGATCCAATATGGCTGCGGAGTCCTTCGGGGTCCTACATCTTCACCATCTATCACTGCCTCTCCCTTCGGTCTCCGGCAGTTTGTCACCTGCTGGAGCAAGTTGGAGGTCACAATTCCATTCAAGTCTGAGAGTTTCGTTCTGCCTCTTATAAACTCTCATTAAGAGCTTGTGACATAATATTTGACTTCCTGTCAGTCAGAAGCTGAGGTCCCAAGATTGCGCCCCGAGACTGGAGCGGCGCTGAAAAAAAGGACCTTTGGGGGGAAAAAAAACTAAATGAAACGCTGCAGTGGTGCTTTAATAAGTTTCTATTTAGGTCGTAATACATTAGTTTGTGATTGGTTCACGTTTTCGTTATCTCGTGCGTCTTTTTGTTGGCGGTACATCCAGTATTTACAATGTAAACATTCTAATCCGGGGCTTTGGAGAGTGGTGACATTGAAGTATCTCCCAGATGTAGTATCCCCCAGATCACACAAGGATAAATATTTAGTATAACTCTGTTATCACCATGGAGAGTTCCTATTGCCACTTCCAGCTAAAGATCTCACTGAAGGCTTTTTTATCTTCAGCCTCTTGGATTTCGTGTTATTGCTTTGTTGTCCTGTACTTTCTGAGCAGCTAAACTTTCTCACGAAGATACCAACTGAAGCTTCAACTAAATGGACATTTTGGGTTGTGTCATGGAGTGTGTAGCATAATTGCTGCAAAAGTCACAATCTATTGCATTTCTGTCTCTTGGTATGTCATGCTTTAAATAAAGCGGCTTTGTGTTTAACGCTTCCTGGTATTTGGCTTTGACAACTTTATTGACATACTTGGGTGCAGATTACATGTATTTTTTGTATGCCTTTTCCCCTCAGAAATGCACTAAAAAGCGCATGTGCGTCTATTACCTGAGGAATTTTCCGTACAGAAATGTCAAGTTTTCTCATATGTAAAAAAAAAAAGCAATGGACCACTGTTCATCAGCATTTTGGATCTGTGTTCCATCAGTAATTTTTCACATATGAAATAAAATGCAAAATTTCTTCTATACATTACAATGGTATTCACAGACCTCACACTGATGATGACATTCATATGCTGTCCATGATTTTCCTGGACCCATAAACGTTTGTGCATAATTTTGATCAGTGGTTTGGATTAAAAAAAAAAAATGCACATGTCTGCAAGAAAAATCATGGAGACATGCAAACGGCTCCTTAGACCATAATGGGTACATGTTCTATCTGTGAAAAATGTATCACGTATGTGAAAAACGCGTGTAAACGCAGCCTTCTGCTGTTTTAATCAGAGCTGGATCCTACCTGCCCTTTAGGGTATGTGCACACGGTGCGGATTCTGCTGCGGCTCCGCAGCGTTTCTGCAGCTGCGGGTCCGCAGCAGATTCTGCTGCGTTGTACAGTACTTTTATTTCCTATGGAAATTAAAAAACGCAGTGCACATGCTGCGGATTTTTCCGCGCGGTTTTGCTGCGGTTTACAATCTGCAGCATGTCAATTGTTTGGTGCAGAAACGCTGCAGTTTTACACCTCGTCCATTATGAGGTGTAAAACCGCAGATAAACCGCAAGACTTTTGTCCTGCGGATTTACCTGCGGTTTTCTCTCCAAAATCCGCACACCAAAAAAACTACGTGTGCACATAGCCTTAAAGGGAATCTGTCAGCAGGTTTTTTGCTATATAATCTGACAGCAGCCTGATAAACGGCAATCGAGCCTGATTCCTCCAGTGTCACTTACTGGGCTGCTTGGTGCAGTTTTCATAGAATCCTTGTTTCTTTGCTGTAGATATAGCAAAGCAAGTCTTCTGAGTGCTGTATAACCCCGCCCTCACCCCTGATTGACAGCTACCTGTGTACACTATACATTGTCAGCAAACTGCCAATCAGTAGTGGGGCAGGGTTACATAGATTAGCTTGCCCACTCTGTCTTTGAGCTGTTGTCCTACAGTGATGCTTTCCTTCTGATAAAACACTGATTGTATTGAAACTACAGCACACCACCTATGTGTCACATCTTTAAAACCTGGGTCTCATTCCTTATATTCTACTCTCAAAAAAAAAAAAAAAAAACCTGCTGACCGATTATGGAAACAAAGCACTGAAGAGTTCTGAAGTGGCCAGTAATGAGTCTGTAGCTAAATCCCTGTGGCGAGATCTTAAAACTGCATTTGGGAGAAGGCACCCTTCAATATCAGAGACCTGGAGCAGTTTGCAAAAGAGTGGTCCAAAATTCCAGTTGAGAGGTGTAAGAAACTTATTGATGATGATGGGAAGCGATTGATTGCAGTTGCGGTATTTAATTCAAAGGGCGAGCAACCAAATATTAGGTTGAGGGTGCCAACGATTTTGTCAGCCCATTTTTGGTGTTTTGTGTGAAATGATGTCCAATTTGCCTTTTTTTCCCTCAGTTTTTTTGTGTTGTTCCAATACACACAAAGGGAAAAAACGTGTATAATAAACATGTGAAATTATGAAATTACAATATTTTTCTGGGAGAGATACTTCATTTTCTAGAATAATTTCATGGATGCCAACACTTTCAGCCATGACTGTAAAATAAATATATATTTATATTGTGTGTGTGTGTGTAGTCAAAATAAATATATATATATATATATATATATATATATATATATATATATATAATATAAATAACAAATTTTATTTCTACAGCGCCGTCATATTCCGCAGCACTTTACATTTCAGAGGGGATTTGTACAGACAATAGACATTACAGCATAACAATAATCACATAGATCATAGCAGATACCAAGAGGAATGAGGGCCCTGCTCGCAAGCTTACAATCTATGAGGGAAAAAAGGGAGACACGAAAGGTGGGTGGTAACAGTTGCCCTGATTGTATGGACCAGCCATAATGTTAAGTGTGTAACAGTACAGACGCAGAGGGCTAATGGATGCATAAAGCATGTGGGAACATGATGCGGGGAACCTGGTTATGGTAAAAACTTTTGACTGTGCCACATAGGGATAGATTAGGTTAATGTGTTGAGGCAGTAGGCCAGTCTGAATAAATGAGTTTTCAGGGCACGCTTAAAATTGTGGGGATTGGGGACTAATCGTATTGACCTGGGAAGTGCATTCCAAAGAATTGGCGCTGCATGTGTATAGTCTTGGAGACGGGAGTGGGAGGTTCTGATTATTGAGGATGCTAACCTCAGGTCATAGAACGGAGGGCGCGGGTAGGATGGTATACTGAAACAAGGGAGGAGATGTAGGGTGGTGCTGAGCCATGAAGAACTTTGTGGGTGAGGGTAATAAGTTTGTACTGGATTCTGGAGTGGATGGGTAGCCAGTGTAATGACTGGCACAAGGTAGAGGCATCGGTGTAATGATTGGCGAAGAATATGATCCTGGCAGCAGCATTCAAGACAGATTGGAGGGGGGAGAGTTTGTTAAGAGGGAGACCGATTAGAAGAGAGTTACAATAGTCGAGACGAGAATGAATAAGAGAAACAGTAAGAGGTTTTGCGGAGTCAAAAGTAAGAAAAGGTTGAATTCTAGAAATGTTTTTGAGGTGCAGATAACAAGAGCGAGCCAGTGATCGTATGTGGGGGACAAAGGAAAGCTCGGAGTCAAGCATGACCCCAAGACAGCGGGCCTGTTGCTGGGGAGTAATAGTGGAACCACACACGGAAATGGCAATGTCGGGTATAGGTACAGTCATGGCCAAAAGTTTTGAGAATGACACAAATATTAATTTTTACAAAGTCTACTGCTTCATTTTTTCTAATGGCAATTTGCATATACTCCAGAATGTTATAAAGAGTGATCAGCTTAACAGCAATTACTTGCAAAGTCAATATTTGCCTAGAAAATTAACTTTATCCAACAAAACACATTTCAACATCATTGCAGCCCTGCCTTAAAAGGACCAGCTAACATCGTTTCAGTGATTGCTCCGTTAACACAGGTGTGGGTGTTGATGAGGACAGGGCTGGAGATCAATCTGTCATGATTAAGTAAGAATGACACCACTGGACACTTTAAAAGGAGGCTGGTGCTTGGCATCATTGTTTCTCTTCTGTTAACCATAGTTATCTCTAAAGAAACACGTGCAGTCATCATTGCACTGCACAAAAATGGCCTAACAGGGAAGAGTATCGCAGCTAGAAAGATTGCACCTCAGTCAACAATCTATCGCATCATCAAGAACTTCAAGGGGAGAGGTTCCCTTGTTGCCAAAAAGGCTCCAGGGCGCCCAAGAAAGACCAGCAAGCGCCAGGACCGTCTCTTAAGTGTTTCAGCTGCGGGATCGGGCTACCAGCAGTGCAGAGCTTGCTCAGGAATGGCAGCAGGCAGGTGTGAGTGCATCTGCACGCACTGTGAGGCGGAGACTCTTGGAGCAAGGCCTGGTCTCGAGGGCAGCAAAGAAGCCACTTCTCCAGGAAAAACATCATGGACAGACTGATATTCTGCAAGAGGTATAGGGAGTGGACTGCTGAGGACTGGGGTAAAGTCGTTTTCTGAGTCCCCTTTTCGATTGTTTGGGACATCTGGAAAACGGCTTATTCGGAGAAGACCAGGTGAGCACTACCACCGGTCTTGTCTCATGCCAACTGTCAAGCATCCTGAAACCATTCATGTGTGGGGTTGCTTCTCAGCCAAGGGAATGGGCTCTCTCTCAGTCTTGCCTAAAAACACAGCCATGAATAAAGAATGGTACCAGAATGTCCTCCAAGAGCAACTTCTCCCAACCGTCCAAGAGCAGTTTGGCGATCAACAATGCCTTTTTCAACATGATGGAGCACCTTTCCATAAAGCAAAGGTGATAACTAAATGGCTCAGGGAACAAAACATAGAGATTTTGGGACCATGGCCTGGAAACTCCCCAGATCTTAATCCCATTGAGAACTTGTGGTCAATCATCAAGAGACGGGTGGACAAACAAAAACCTTCAAATTTAGACAAAATAAAAGCATTGATTTTGTAAGAATGGACTGCTATCAGTCAGGATTTGATCCAGAAGTTGATTGAGAGCATGCCAGGGAGAATTGCTGAGGTCCTGAAGAAGGGTCAACACTGCAAATATTGACTTGCTGCATTAACTCATTCTAACTGTCAATATAACCTTTTGCTACTCATAATATGATTGCAATTATATTTCTGTATGTGATAAAAACATCTGACAAACACACATAAAAACCAGAGGCCAGAAGATCATGTGAAAATATAATATTTGTGTCATTCTCAAAACTTTTGGCCATGACTGTACATTAGTAGAGGGAGGAAACACAAGGAGTTCAGATTCAGATAGTGAGGACATGATGAAAAGGTACTGTCACACTTACCGATGTACCAGCGATCCCGACCAGCGATATGACGCGGTCAGGATCGCTGGTACATCGCTAAGTGGTCGCTAGTGAGCTGCCACACAGGCAGATCTCACCAGCGACATCGCTGGGGACGGGGGTCGCTACTTACCTGTCACAATCTTTGCTGTCTTGATTTGCTTTTTACAGAATTTATTTAATCTTCTGTATTTAGTTAATGCCTCATCACTACCTACTTGCTTTAATTCTCTAAATGCTTTATTTTTGTCACTTATTGCGCCCCTAACAGCTCTATTTAGCCATAGTGGTTTCCTCCTATTTCTAGCATGTTTATTCCCATACGGTATATATTGTGCACAGGTCCTATTCAGGATGCTAATAAACGTCTCCCATTTTCTTTGTGTATTTTTTTGTCTCAGGATATCGTCCCAGTTAATTGCACCAAGATCATCTCTCATCCGTTGGAAATTTGCCTTCCTGAAGTTTAGTGTCCTTGTAACCCCTCTACCACACATCTTATTAAAGGATACATGAAAACTTATTAATTTGTGATCACTATTACCCAAGTGACCCTCAACCCTTACATTTGATATGCGGTCTGGCCTGTTGGTTGGTTAATATTAGGTCTAGCAGTGCCCACCCTCTTGTTGGGTCCTGAACCAGTTGTGAAAGGTAATTGTCTCTCATAGTTGTCAAAAACCTATTACCTTTGCTGGAACTGCAGGTTTCTGTTCCCCAATGTATTTCAGGGTAGTTGAAGTCCCCAATAATAATGACTTCTCCTTGAGTCGCAGCTTCATCTATTTGCTTTATGAGGATATTCTCTGTTGCTTCCATTATTTTTGGAGACTTACAACAAACCCCTATCAGTAATTTATTATTTTTCCCCCCTCCCCTTATCTCTACCCACAGGGACTCTACATTTTCATTAGATTCATATATATTATCACGAAGGATGGGTTTTAAGGATGATTTTACATATAAACACACGCCTACCCCTCGCTTATTTGTACAGTCATTTCTGAATAGACTATAGCCCTGTAAATTAACCGCCCAGTCATGGCTCTCGTCCAGCCATGTCTCAGATATCCCCACCATGTCATAATTATGTTCCAACAACATTAACTCCAATTCCTCCATTTTGTTGGCGAGGCTTCTGGCTTTAGTATACATGCACTTTATGTATCTCTCTGTACCTCTATTCTTTCTTAAATTATTAACTGTTCTAACCCAACCCCCCATGCCACCCCCACCCCCAATGTCATTATTTGTGCCCAGGTCTCTATCTGCACTATCTTCCCCTCCTATAAAAGGAATACCCTCCCCCCCCGTCCCTAGTTTAAACACTCCTCCAACCTTCTAGCCATTTTCTCCCCCAGCACAGCTGCACCCTCCCCATTGAGGTGCAGCCCGTCCCTAGCGTAGAACCTGTAGCCAACTGAGAAGTCGGCCCAGTTCTGCAGGAACCCAAACCCCTCCTTCCTACACCAATTCCTTAGCCACTTATTAACCTCCCTAATCTCCCGTTGCCTCTGGCGTGGCACGTGGTACAGGAAGTATTTCCGAAAATACCACCTTGGAGGTCCTTGCTTAAAGCTTACAGCCTAATTCCCTGAAATCATCTTTAAGGACCTTCCACCTACCTCTAACTTTGTGATTTGTGCCAATGTGCACCATGACCGCTGGATCCTCATCAGCCCCTCCCAGTAATCTGTCAACCCGATCAGCGATGTGTCGGACTCGAGCGCCAGGTAGGCAGCACACCGTTCGACGATCCCTGTCTTTGTGACAGATTGCCCTATCTGTTCCCCTAATAATTGAGTCTCCCACTACCAGAACCGGTCTGGCCTGCCCTGCTCTCCTATTTCCCCCCTTACTGAAGCAGACACTCCTCCGGCTTTCAGAGGACATGCCTTGCTGCAGCAGTGCTACTCCTGCACTAACACTCCCCTCATCTGCCAACTTAGCAAACTTATTGGGGTGTGCCAGATCAGGACTAGCCTCCCTGGTGCTCTTCCCTCTACCCCGCCTTCTAACTCACCCAGCTAGCTGCTTCATTGTCCTGCAGCTCCAACCTAGCATCCCCCCCCTCATCTATCCCATTGAGCGTCTGCTCAGTGAGCAGAAGACTCCTTTCCATATTGTCTATGGATCTCAGTGTTGCCAGCTGCACATTTAGATCCAGTATCTGGGCTTCCAAATGCACAACGTGCTCACATCTTGCACAGCAGTATGCACCCTCAACCGGCTGTTCAAGGATTTCATACATGCGGCATGACGTGCACTGGATGGCATTGGCAATAGTGGAGCACATCCTAATGGGGATTGCACCAGACAATAAGATAAGCAAAAATATTATATTAATACTTTTTATTTATAACAGCAATTCAGTAATACCTCCCTTGGAAACTCCCTGGATCCAAAGTCACTGAATCTCAAGTCACACACTTACCACAGTCCGCACTTATACTTCGGTCACACTCAGCTCGTTCACACTCGCTCAGGCAGAAGATTTAAAAGATTTTTTTTTTTTTTTTCCCCCCTTTTACCAGCACACCACCTTGCTGCTCAATGCACTTCCAAAAGGAGTTGAGCCCCAACCAGCTGCCCCTTATAAACCCTTAATTACTGTATGAACACCCACCCTTAATTAACCCCTTGTGAATATAGTTACGCCTCAAGATTTAAATGCAATATAGTTAACCCTTAAAAACACAGTAAAATAAGAGATTAACCCTGTAGAGAGAAAAAATAGGTTAAACAAGCCCCCAAGCCCCCCAAAAATTGAACAGGTAGAAAGCACTCAGCAACCTACAATTCAGCAACTCACACAGGTATTTGTTATAGGTTTTCCAGATACCTCTTCACTGAATCTCAAGTCACACACTTACCACAGTTCGCACTTACGCTCAAGTCACAGCTCGTTCACACTCGCTCAGGCAGAAGATTTAAGAGGTTTTTTTTTGGTTTTTTTTTTCCCCCTTTTACCAGCACACCACCTTGCTGCTCAATGCACTTCCAAAAAGTGTCAGAGACGTTTAGGCTTATTGGACAGTGAGGTGATGATGGTGTTTAAATAGGTTTGTTTTGAGAGGTGAAGGGCAGTGTTGTATGTTCGAAGCATAAACTTATAGTGGATGAAATCTTCGGGTAGGTTGGATTTTCTCCACAGACGTTCGTCGCACCTGGAGCACCGCTGCAGGAAACGTGTTTGCAGGGTGTGCCAGGGTTGTCGCCGTCTGTGTTGGGTTGTTCTATGTATAGGAGGTGCAAATTCATCCAGGTCACTTTGAAGTTTCATTGTAATGCTTCAATGCAGAATCAGGACATGAGAGGGAGGAGATAGGGGCTAATGAAGACTGCAAGTTCTTCATAAGTTTCTGGGTGTTAATGGCCTGTATGTTTCTATAAATATGGACAGTGGGGGTGACCTGAGCAGCCTGGCAGTTCTTGATAGAGAATGAAAGAAGGTTGTGGTCAGAGAGCGGGAGAGGGGAGTTTGCAAAATCATCCACTGCACAAAGCCGAGAGAAGACCAAGTCGAGGGAGTTTCCGTCTTCATGCGTTGGAGAATTAGTAAGCTGCAAAAGGCCAAACGAGGAGGTTAGAGATAAAAGTTGAGTAGCAGATGGGGAGAGGGAAAGAGCAATGGGGATGTTGAAATCGCCCATGATGAGGGTAGGGATGTCACAGGAGAGAAAATGTGGAAGCCAAGTGGCAAAATGATCCAGGAACTGATGGGAGGGGCCGGGAGGACGATATACCACCACCACTCGCATGGAGAAGGGAGTGTAGAGTCTGACGGCATGGACCTCAAAAGAAGGGAAGACAAGTGAGGGTACTTGAGGGATCACCTGAAAGGTAGATTTTGGTGATAGGAGCAGACCAACGCCTCCACCTGCTCTATTGTCTAATCTTGGGGTATGAGAGAAGTGTAGTCCACCATATGAAAGAGCAGCAGCAGCAGCGGTAGTGTCTGACTGCTGGATCCAGGTTTCAGTTAGAGCTAGAAGGTTAAGAGAATTAGAAAGGAAAAAGTCATGAATGAAGGAGAGTTTGTTACACACTGAGTGAGAACTCCAAAGGGCACAATTAAGAGAGACAGATGGCAGGCAGGGAATATTAATAAGATTAGAGGGGTTTGAGTGTAGCAGTTGGGGGGTTTGACTCTCTAACATGGGGGACCAGGGTTGGGAGCAATGTCTCCTGCGACTAGGAGCAGGGTAGAAAGAGTGAGCAGATGGTTAAGTGATTTGTGAGAGCGTCTCTGATGTTGAATGGTGGGACTGAATGGATAAGTGCTGTTTAGCAATGTGAAAAGAGCGTAAGTGCTATACATAGGAGAGGAAAGGAGTGAGGGGCCAATATGGACGGAGTGTAGAGAGTTAATGCCAGGGCGGTGGATGTGTGTAAATGCAGCAGCCAGGATATAAATTATACAAATGCATATGGTAAATATTTGCGGTAGCCCAAATGTACAGGGAATAGATTTATTTATTTGTCTTGCCTGTCTCCTGCCTATATATAGTTAGGTCCATATATATATTTGGACAGAGACAACATTTTTGTAATTTTGGTTCTAGACATTACCACAATGAATTTTAAACAAAACAATTCAGATGCAGTTGAAGTTCAGACTTTCAGCTTTCATTTGAGGGTATCCACATTAAAATTGGATGAAGGCTTTAGGAGTTTCAGCTCCTTAACATGTGCCACCCTTAAGGGACCAAAATTAATCGGACAGATTAAATAATTGTAAATAAAATGTTCATTTCTAGTACTTGGTTGAAAACCCTTTGTTGGCAATGACTGCCTGACGTCTTGAACTCATGGACATCACCAGACGCTGTGTTTCCTCCTTTTTAATGCTCTGCCAGGCCTTCACTGCGGTGGTTTTCAGTTGCTGTTTGTTTGTGTGCCTTTCTGTCTGAAGTTTAGTCTTTAACAAGTGAAATGCATGCTCAATTGGGTTGAGATCAGATGACTGACTTGGCCATTCAAGAATATTCCACTTCTTTGCTTTAATAAACTCCTGGGTTGCTTTGGCTTTATGTTTTGGGTCATTGGTCGTCGTTTCATACTACAGATGGACAATCAGTTTGGCTGCATTTGGCTGGATCTGAGCACACAGTATGGCTCTGAATACCTCAGAATTCATTTAGCTGCTTCTGTCCTGTGTCACATCATCAATAAACACTAGTGACCCAGTGCCATTTTCAGCCATGCATGCCCATGCCATCACACTGCCTCCGCCGTGTTTTACAGATGATGTGGTATGCTTTGGATCATGAGCTGTACCACGCCTTCGCCATACTTTTCTCTTTCCATCATTCTGGTAGAGGTTGATCTTGGTTTCATCTGTCCAAAGAATGTTCTTCCAGAACTGTTCTGGCTTTTTTAGATGTTTTTTTTTTAGCAAAGTCCAGTCTAGCCTTTTGATTCTTGATGCTTATGAGTGGCTTGCACCGTGCAGTGAACCCACTGTATTTACTTTCATGCAGTGTTCTCTTTATGGTAGATTTGGATATTGATACGCCTACCTCCTGAAGAGTGTTGTTCACTTGGTTGGCTGTTGTGAAGGGGTTTCTCTTCATCATGGAGATTATTCTGTGATCATCCACCACTCTTGTCTTCTGTGGGCGCCCAGGTCTTTTTGCATTGATGAGTTCACCAGTGCTTTCTTTCTTTCTCAGGATGTACCAAACTGTAGATTTTGCCTCTCCTAATGTTGTAGCAATTTCTCAGATGTGTTTTTTCTGTTTTTGCAGCTTAAGGATGGCTTTTTTCACCTGCATGGAGAGCGCCTTTGACCTCATGTTTCCTTCACAGCAAAACCTTCCAAATGCAAGCACCACACCTCAAATCAACTTCAGGCCTTTTATCTGCAATTGAGAATGACATAACGAAGGGACACATGTCCATGAATTAGCCTTGGAGTCAATTGTCCAATTACTTTTGTTCCCTTTAAAAACAGGGTGGCACATGTTAAGGAGCTGAAACTCCTAAACCCTTCATCCAATTTTAATGTGGATACCCTCAAATGAAAGCTGAAAGTCTGAACTTCAACTGCATCTGAATTGTTTTGTTTAAAATTGTGTGTGTGTGTGTGTGTAATATATATATATATATATATATATATATATATATATATATATATATACAAACACACACAGTACAGACTCAAATAGTATAGTCAAAAATTTTCTCTTCTCTGTTGTTGCTGGTACAGTGCAATGGTTAAGTGCACAGCCTACAACATGGGAGACTGGGGTTAAAATCCTGGCCCTTCCCTGTTTGAAAATAATATACCAGTAGTGGTCCTTGGGCAAGGCTATAGAGCCTACCTCAATAAACATGAGTGTCACGAACAAAGAGTGTTATGCCCGGATTAACAAGGCCTACTTCAGATGTTGAGGAACCAGGGCAAACTGATGATAAATGGGCTATTGGAACAAACCATACATGGTTCTGATGAAATGCTACTATAAGGGTAGGTTTCCACTGTCCAGATTACATCAGGATTTGCTGCAGATTCGACGCTGCGTACAGTAACAGCGTCCAATCCGCAGCGGCCAGATGTTACAGCATATTGGAGGGGATTTTATGAAATCCCGTTTCCATTACGCATGGATGCATATCCGGACATGTGGCGCTTATTTCCAGACCGCAGCATGCCTATTTACCACTCCGTCTCCAAAAGGTAAAGAACCCAATTTATGGATATGATGCGATGATTCCGTATGTGTTCAATGAACACATGCGGTATCGCCGCGCATACAACGGGGCAGCGCTTTGGGCGGAGCGGGGTTTCTGCTCCGTCCAAAGCGCTGCCAGTACGCAGCGTGGACACATACCCTAACAGCAGACCAAATGAGAGGGGATATATGAGGCTTATGAGGAAACTGGATGGATAAAAGTCCACTGACTGAGAAACAACTAGTCACCCTACATTTCAATATCCTAAAAAGAAGGCTATTATCACAACTGGAGATGGCTTCATGTGGGGTGGATCTACACTGCACTGCAGATCCCCCACCCCACATAAAGACCTGGAAGAACAACAAGATCCTGATCCAATCTGAAGATCTTAGATAAACTAAATACCATCAATACCAGAGATCGACTGTCAAGGCTCACCAAGGAAAGATGCCAATAGAGCACTTGCCTCCATACCTGCCACCACCATAACTCAAACTAATAAAACTGATCTATGCTACTGCCTCAGCAATCATGGAAATACTTGGCTATACAACCAGCAAGAACAACAGACCCCCTTGTAAAAGAAGACTGGAGACACGAAGCAACTACCAGAAATACAGAAAGGTGTAAAGATCAAGAATAAGGGCAAGCTGGACAAGTACATAGTACTGAAGCCCTAAAGACTGCTAAACAAAGGCTCACAGCGCTCGCTGCAATAGAAGCTGAGGCCAAGAAGATAAATGCCCTGTTCTCCAAAGAACCATCCAAGGTGTACTACAGAGTAACAGCACAAAGGCAGCAACTCCACCAATAGCAGAGACTGAACAATACTAGAGGAACATATGGGAGAAGGAAAAAATGCACACCAGTGCAATGTGCAAAAAATAAAGGTAACCAGCTCACCTGCTTTCTTGGCTAGTAGTGGTGCGTGGAAGCTCGGATATTTCGTGAATCCACACGTGGAGTAAATCAATAATGAAAAAGTTTCCAGCTTCCAAATATACAAAAATGTATTCAAGGCATAAGAACAAGGATAAACGGACATGCCCATCATAGCGGAAAGACACAGCAATGCAATATGTTCTTTTTGGTAATACATCTAATATTAGATTGTTTTTAACTATTGCTTGTTTTTTTGGTTTTTTTCTTTTTCTTTGGTATGTAATTTTATTGTGATTATACATCATGTTTGTTGTAACTTGATTGGTGGGTGGTAGTATATATCTCCCATTATGTTCACCCCAAAGCAGCTTGAAAAAGAACATATTGTTCGATACGCGTTGCTGTGTCTTTCCGCTATGATGGGGCATGTCCGTTTATCCTTGTTCTTATGCCTTGAATAAATTGGGAAGCTGGAAACTTTTTCATTATTGACCAGTGCAATGTGGCAGCAAGATCTGAGAATGAAACACAGCAACCACCTAGAGCAAGAACCAGTCACCATTCCAGAAGCAGACATCCAACAGTGGGTCAAGAACATGGAGAGTTGGACAGCACCTGGCCAAGACATGATCCACACCTACTGGCTAAAGAAATTAACAGCGGTACATGAATGCATGGCATAGCAGATGAACCAACTGCTAAAAGGCCACCACCCAGCTTGGCTAACAGAAGGTAGAACAGTGCTGATCATGAAGGATCCTCACAAAGGAACAGTTCCATCCAACTACCGCCCAATAACCTGCCTTACAACAACATGGAAACTCCTTTCAGGCATCATAGCAACCAAGCTACAGAACCATATGAACCAGTACATGAATCCAGCTCAGAAAGACATTGTAACCAACACCAGAGGCTCTAAGCACCAGCTCTTAGTAGATAGAGCATTTGCTCAAGACTCAAGGTCCAGACAATTGACTCAATGCCACACACACATGGATCTGTGAATGCTTGGCTCTTTACAGTGTCAACAGGAAATTAAGAACCTTCCTCAGAAAATCGGTGGGGCTATGGAGCACAATATTGGTAGTGAACTCAAGACAACTATCACAAGTGACCATCTGAGAATGAAACAGATCTGGAAGGAAGAACAGGAACATGAAGCGCCATGGCAAGACAAGCCGCTGCATGGCATGTACCATCGACAGATAATGGAGGAGGCTGACATGGAGAAATCCTACCAATGGCTGGAGAACGCTGGACTCCGAGACAGCACAGAGGCACTAGTCATAGCTGCACATGAGCAAGCACTGAGTACCAGATCCATAGAAGCAGGAATCTATCTCACAAGACAAGACCCAAGGTGCAGAAGCCTCAGAAACCGTCCAACACATAGTAAGTAGCAGGATGTATAATGCAAGCAGGAACAGTGTATACCAAATGCCACAACCAAGTAGGGGAAGTTGTATACAGGAACATCTGCACAGCATATTGGCTAAGTCCCCCTAAGTCGAGGTGGGAGACCCCAGAGAAAGTGGTGGAGAATGAAAGTGCTAAAATCCTGTGGGACTTCAAGATTCAGACGGATAAGCAGGTGTTGGCTAACCAACATTGTGATAGTAGACAAGGATTATAAGACAGCAATGATAATAGATGTGGCAGCATGGCTACAACAGATCCCAGGAGCAACATCTGAACTCTCTGTCCAGAAAAGCGCAATACTGGGAACAGCTAAGATCCTGCGCAGAACTCTCAAACTCCCAGACCTCTGGTTAATTATACACACACTTATTTCTAGTGTTGCCGTTTAGTCCCATATACATGAACAGATAAGGTACTGTTTTTGCAAAAATAATAAACAACAAAATATTCTTTCCTTCCGAACCTGGACTCTTGACTATCTTTGCTGGAATGCTGCATGTAATTTAAGATTGGCAAGAGATAAACATGTATCTAACTTGTATTCCCTAAAACCTGTGATCTTCATTGATCTTTACTGATGTAACCCTCTATATACCGCAAATTAAAAATGGTGAGATGTCAACAAACGCAGGGCATAATATTTATACAGTGACAGAAGTTGAACGAAAATATATAGACTCTTATTTAAGAGTTTGATGTATTATACTATTGCTTTCCAGCAACTTTCCGAAGTTTCCATTCTGCGGTGTCACTCTGAGATTCTAAAAAAATATTCAGGATTGAGAGTCCTCAGTAGTTGATACCTTTTAATGGCTAACTGAAAAGATGGTAATACATTGCAAGCTTTCGAGACTACTCGGGTCTCTTCATCAGGCTAGACACATAGTAACACATAGTAAGCCTGATGTCTAGCCTGATGAAGAGACCTGAGTAGTCTCGAAAGCTTGCAATGTATTACCATCTTTTCAGTTAGCCATTAAAAGGTATCAACTACTGAGGACTCTCAATCCTGAATATTTTTCTATCCACTGGCTAACACGGTACAAAGATATACATCTTTCCTGTATCTGAGATTCTAGTCACTTGGGAATGCCCCATGCTTCAGAGTTGAAATATTTCTGCTCTCTGCTTTCGGACACTGGCGATTTTGGCAGCTCCCAAGAATGTTTCCTTCTTCCTTAGTCTCTGCTTATTCCAGCTCAAGTCTCCCAAACAGTGAACACCTGTTTTGTATGCAGCATAAATCGCCTGCGTACAGATCTGTCTGCTGCAGAGGATCGCCAGCCATGCTGTTTATTTCTGAATGTGACACATCGTGCCATGTCTCGTGATTGCTATATGGGTATCAATGTCATTATTTGTTTTGGGAGGTTCTGTAGTGTGAGTAATATATTCAACTTATCTCCTGCTTTTTGTCTTAAATTTATTTTAGGGTGAAGGGTGTCGTTCTCCACCTCTTTCTGGACATGTGGGGTTTGACAGCATGCCGGATCAACTGGTTAATAAATCAATTAGTCATGGCTTTTGTTTCAATATCCTCTGTGTGGGTGAGTATTTACAGATTTGTGTTAGGGGCGGCAGTGAACCAATGGCTATTGTATGAATAGCACAAGAGGAGCAAGATTTCTGTAACTCCACTGAAAATGAGACCATTCAATGGCCGGATATATATGAAAGCAGCGCATTGTGTGCATGACTTGTTACAATGCACTGTGTAGCTGGCGGTAAACAAGTCGCGCCCCAGCTTCATGTCACAGCAGCAATCAATTCATTAGATAACGATCTAGTGGACTTGTAGTACAGAATAGAGTACTGACAGATCTAGTAATTTGGAAGCGCTAATACACCCAATACACAAAGGGGCAAAGTTGATATTACATGTTTTGGGGATTTTTATTTATTTATTTATTTTTAATAGCCCCTATTAAATGTGATATGCTCCAGGCCTGACATGTTGTACACGTTATCCACTCGTTTAACATTTGAACTGTTGTAGATTTCTGCTTTCAGCAGATTCAATAGCACACTCAGACATTGGCAGGGAATTAATATTTTTACTTGGGAAATACCACAACTAGAGTTGAGCGACTTTTGGTTTTTTAGGGTCGCGTTTCGTTTCGTCAAACCCGACTTTTCCAAAAGTCGGGTCGAGCAAGATCGTCCGATTATAGGGAAAAGTCGGGGTCGTCCCGAAACCAGAAACCCAATGTAAGTCAATGGGGAATAAAAGTCGGCAGTGAGAGGAGGACAGGAAACACACCTACAGTGCCCATTTGAATGCCAAAAGCATCAATTCTTCTTACTTAAGCTTGTCAACCTTAATTAACTTCATAATACAAGTTACGCACTGAAAAATGGGGGTTATTTGGCTAAAGTTGTGGGGGGGAGGGCTGGCTGCAGGTTTTCATGTGCCCTGGGCGAAAGAGCGCCCCTTTAACACATACCACAACTCATCATGCTCCGATACGGCAGAGAAATAGCGGTATAGTACAATGAAAAATACCTCACTTTTTACATCTCATGACAAGGCCCATCTATTTCTCCATACAGAATCATTGGTCCCATATAATGTTTGAAACAGTATATGATGAGCTCCACATAATGCTACAGTATATGTTGGTCCCCATGGATGAAGCTCCGCTGTCTTATGGGCCCAAATAATGCTCCAAACATAATGGGCCCCATTTCTAATGCTCTAGTGTATAATGGGCCCTGTAAATGCTGCTCCAGTGTCTGATGTCCACCTTTGGAATGTTCCAGTGTATGGTGGGCCCCATCTATCATTCTCCAGAGTATAGTGCTCCCCAAAAATTGCTGTCCCAACATTGAAAACAATCAAATAAGTCTCCTCGCTAGGGAATCCCTGTACTTGTCTGGATTCCTCGTCGTCCCCATCTTCCATCTCACTGCACAGTATTTCAACTTTGCAAGTGCTGTGATCCTGAGCAAGCAGGGGGGGCCCACTCGTTGGCGACGGCACTGGCACAGGGCCCCTGATAGTACGGTGGTGTGTCTGATGGCGGGTGGGCCGAACCTGCACTTTCATCTGCAGCTTCCTCTTTGTCACCGTGTAAGATGGAACTGTATATGGGAAGGGTAACCTGAGTTTCATCAGGGTCAGATTCAGGTCGTGTAGCGTGCGAGGGGAATGTAGTGGTCTGGGTCAATGTACCAGCAGATTCATCGAGCAGTGGCTGGGCATCAGTGCACTTGTGTCGTCCCCAGAAGTACGGTCGCCACAGTGGCATTACCTTCTTCCTAGGGAGTGTGATGTCATGCTTGGGAGCAACGAAGGATCTCTCTAGCAGGTTAACTGATTGGGCGGCGTTATTCCCACGAGTCATGACCCTCCAAACAGCGTTCATGAAGGCAAAGTGTTTGTTTTACGTGGGCAGTATGGTTGCAAAGCTGAACCTTAAAGGAATGTCCAGAAGGGCACCACCAGGAGTGGAGCCTACGGTTAAATTCGACTCCACCTGGGAAACCTCAACCATGCCAGCTACAGAACAGATGCACACATTGCAAGCTTAATTCCGTTAACGAACGAGACTCCGTCATGCCCCGCGGTCCGAGTCCGGCTTACTAGAGGGACACGTGAGGCTCTGGCACATGAGATTGGCCAATAACTGGTGTGTCATGCCCTTACATGTCCGTGGCTGCATGTGCGCTACACTGAAAAGGCCAGCGTTTGTCGCTTACAGGTGCAGATAACCCGCTGAACAACGTTAGTGATGGGGATCACTGATTACAATTATTACCCGCGAACAATGATTTCCCAGTAAGTGCAGGTCAACCGCAGTTCCGGAATTAGGCCTAACCGTCATTCCTGAAAAAATGAAAAACTTACGTGTGCAAACCACAGGTGCTGTAGCTTGCTTAACAGCTCGCCAGCCGTTCTCACGCCCAGTATGGATTACACGTGATTGCACAAAGGTGAGAAAGGGTACCGTATCCCCAGATAACATGTATGGATAGCGTACACATTCAAAATATGTCTATACATCAGGAGGCAGGCTCAGACGGTGTTAGGCCCAGTATGGATTGCACGTGATTGCACAAAGGTGAGAAAGGGTACCGTATCCCCAGATAACATGTATGGATAGCGTACACATTCAAAATATATGTCTCAGGAGGCAGGCTCAGACGGTGTTAGGCCCAGTATGGATTGCACGTGATTGCACAAAGGTTAGAAAGGGTACCGTTTCCCCGGATAACATGTATGGATAGCGTACACATTCAAAATATATGTCTCAGGAGGCAGGCTCAGACGGTGTTAGGCCCAGTATGGATTGCACGTGATTGCACAAAGGTTAGAAAGGGTACCGTATCCCCGGATAACATGTATGGATAGCGTACACATTCAAAATATATGTCTATACATCAGGAGGCAGGCTCAGACGGTGTCAGGCACAGTATGGATTTGACGGCCCAGATTACACAGCGGAGGAGCAGGGAGAGGTAAAGATTGCAAATGCTGGGGCCCTGCCCAAGCAAGGGGGGCCCACTCGTGGGCGTCGGTACTGGCACTGGGCCCCTCATAGTACGGCGGTGTGTCTGACGGCGGGTGTGCACCACCACCGTCAGAGACACTTGATTGCACTTTGAAGGACCCTGTACCAGTGCCCGCGCCCAAGAGTCGGCCTACCCACCTGTCCAGGGCAACGGCACTCGCACGGTGTCGTGCGCTAGGTGGTGACCCCGGCCATGGGGGGGGGAGGCAGCACAGTTAGGGAGTTTTAGAAAGTGGCATATGTTGATGTTGGACATTCAGCTGATGCAAAAGGTGAAATAGGTCAAGTCCCAGGAAGAGGTGGACCAAAGCAAGCCATTTTTCTGTCACCCTATGTGTCATCAGAGGAAGGTGGGACAAAATCCTTGGAAACCCATGCGTGGTTCATTTTAATGAAGGTTAGATCATCCACATTTTGGGTTGACAGACGGGTCCTTTTTTCTGTCAGGATTTTTCCAGCTGCACTGAAGACTCTTTCCGATAGCACACTTGCAGCTGGGCAAGCGAGCTCCTGTAAGGCATATTGTGCCAATTCAGGCCAGGTGTCCAGTTTAGCGGCCCAATAGTCAAAGGGGAATGACCTGTGTGGGAGAACATCGATATGGGAGGAAAAGTAGTTTGTAACCATAGTTGACAACTGCTGTCTCCTGTCACTTTCCATCGATGCAGTATTACCAGTTGTGTGAGCGGTACTTGAAAAATCAGTCCACAACATTGTCATGAAACCCCTGTCTCCAACGCCACTTCTGCTGTGTGCACCACGAACACCTCTGCCAAGCTGCCCCCGGCCCGTACGGCTCGTGTGAGAACCATCACCGCTGCTGTGTGCTGGGAATGCCTCAAGCAACAGATTTACCAGAGTTGCTTGTTTATTAGCCAATATTAGGTCAAGGTTCTCCTGTGGCATGATGTTTTGTAATTTGCCTTTATAGCGTGGATCCAGGATGCTGGCCAACCAGTAGCGTCATCGTTCATCATTTTGGCAATGCGTGGGTCCCTTTTTAGGATCTGCAAGGCATAATCTGACATGTGGGCCAATGTTCCCGGTGTCAATGATGCACTGCGAGTGCTGGTTGGAGGAGCACTTTCTGGCAAATCCACATCCCTCCAGTCACGCACAAACCCTGTACCAGACCTTGCCACGCCAACATTTTCACTTGCCCCACGAGATGCATCCTCCTCCCCTAAGTAATCATCCCCATCATCCTCCTCCTCCTCTTCTTCCTCCACCTCGTCCAGGAGAGGTCCCTGAGCAGACAATGGCTGAATGTCATCAAGGATTCCCTCCTCCTCTTCCTCCTCATCAACATTGGCTGCAGACGCCTGCTCCTTAAGGTGTGTCAAAGTTTGTATGAGCAGACGCATAAGTGGGATGCTCATGCTTAGGATGGCGTCGTCTGCGCTTACCAGCCGTGTGCATTCCTCAAAACACTGAAGGACTTTACAGAGGTCTTTCAGCTTCGACCACTGCACACCTGTCAACTCCATGTCTGCTCTCAAAGTGCCTGGCCGTGTATCCTCCCACAAATGCATTATGGCCTGCCTCTGCTCGCACAGCCGCTCCACCATGTGCAGGGTGGAGTTCCACCTTGTTGCAATGTCGATAATGAGGCGGTGGTTGGGAAGGTGGAGCAATCGCTGCAGCTTCTGCATACGAACGGAGTGTACAGGCGACCGGCGGATGTGCGCGCACCTTCTGGAGCAGGGCTGTTAACTCCGGATAATTTTTGAGGAAGCACTGCATCACCAGGTTCAAGGTGTGAGCCAAGCAAGGTATATGGCTGAGTTTTGAAAGGGCTATGGCTGCCACAAAATTACGGCCATTATCACTAACTACCTTGCCTGCCTCAAGATGTACACTGCCCAGCCATGACTCAGTTTGTCGCTTCAAGTACTCGGCCAGCACCTCGGCGGTGTGTCTGTTGCCCAAACACATCATCTGCAACACAGCCTGCTGACGCTTTCCACTAGCTGCTAGATAGGGGGACACATCGTGTGCAACAGTGGCAGCTGCAGATGGAGTGCTCGTACGACTGCGCTCTGTGGACGAGCTTTCGCTTCTGGAGGAGGAGGAGGAGGAGGGTCGAACGCCTACAGCCAACTGTTTCCTATACCGTGGGCTAGGCAGCACTGTCCCACCACCGCTGTCCCCTGTGGACCCTGCATCCACCACATTAACCCAGTGCGCAGTGATGGACACGTAACGGCCCTGGCCATGCCGACTGGACCATGCATCAGTTGTGAGGTGCACCTTTCCGCTCACTGACTGCTTGAGTGCATGGACAATGCGGTCTTTCACATGATGGTGGAGGGCTGGGATGGCTTTGCGAGAGAAGAAGTGGCGACTGGGTAGGTCATAGCGTGGTACTGCATAGGCCATGAGTTCGCGGAAAGCTGTGCTTTCCACCAACCGAAAGGGCATCATCTCAAACGAGATTAGTTTGGCAATGTGGGCGTTCAAACCCAGTGTACGCGGATGAGAGACTGAGTACTTTCTTGACCTACTCATAGTGTCTGGGAGGGTGAGCTGGACTTGAGAGCTGCATATGGTGGAAGTAGCGGTGGACAGGGCGGACTGAGAGAGGGTTGATGATGGTGATGGAGTTGGTGTTCTTTCTGATGGCCTAGAATCAGTCTTTCGTTGATATAACAGTGGGATTCCCTGACTGCTGTGGCCTTGCAACGACACCTCAACATTTGCTGCTGTGCTAACCGGTGGGCTTACAGTGGGGGAAACAATGTAGCGTTGCTGACTACCTTCGTTGTGATCAGTTGCACATGTGGCACTTGAGGTTTGGTGTTGTGTCCACGCTTGCAAGTGCATGCTGGTTAAATGTCTAAGCATGCAACTGGTATTCAAATTTTTCAGATTTTTCCCTCGGCTAAAGGTCTTTGCGCACTTCTTACAGATAACCTTGGCCTGATCATGAGGATTTTGTTCAAAAAAGTGCCACACTGCACTCTTTCTACTTTGGCAGACATTTTGCGGCCTAGCACGCTGTGATCTTTTGACCCTCTGGACAAGCTGTCCAGCAACTCTTTTGATGTTTGGAACCTGTCTTTGGAGTGCTCCGGGCCTGCCAGATAACAGCTGTGGCGATGTCGATGTCTGCTGTGGATGCTCCTCATCTGAGCTATTGGAAGCAGCACCCTCTTCCCCCAATGGATGCCAATCTGGGTCAACAACTGGGTCATCCATCACCTCCTCTTCTATGTCATGTGCACCTTCCTCTGTGTCACCGTGTATGGTGGTATAGTGTGCGGGAAGGGGCACCTGAGTCTCATCAGGGTCAGAATCTGGCTCTATACACTGCGAGGACAATGTAGTGCTCTGAGTGAATGTACCAGCAGAATCATCCATCAGCGGCTGTGCATCAGTGCACTCCATGTCAGATTCATCTTGGCCTGGGTAATTCACCATTTCACTTGATAATCCAGGCCTGGTATGTGAAAACAGCTCCATGGAGTAATCAGTAGTATGGCCTGCGTCATCCTTCAATCTTGGTTGGGGTGAAGGACACAAGGAAAGGTGTGGTTCATGAACATGAGCCTCCAATGACGACTCAGTGCTTTTTCTTTTTACAACTGAAGAAGAGGAGGCGATAGAGCTGGAGGCTGAGTCAGCAATGTAAGACAAAACTTTTTCCTGATGCTCTGGCTTTAAAAGCGGTTTGCCAACTCCTAGAAAACTAAGCGTTCGAGGCCTTATGTAGCCAGACGATGACGCAGGCTCAGCACCTCCTGCATTCGGTCCTATTTTGCTCTTGCCACTACCATCAGATCCACCACCAACACCATCATTACCAGCTGCCAACCCCCGCCCAATTCCACGGCCTCTTCCACCAGCCTTCCTCATTTTTGGTAGAAATGTAGACAAAATCCAACAAACTATATAGTAATGTAAAACAAGGTACAAGGTGTCTATAGGACAGGGGAGATTTTGAATTTCTGCAGACACTTGTGGACACTGGACACTTTTGGATTGTGTGAGGCCCACTGATATCTGAGCGCTATGTCACAGGCTCGATGGCACAGCTGTGACCAAAGTGACTAGAGGATAAGGGAGATTTTGAATCTCTGCACACACTTTTGGACACTGGACACTTTTGGATTGTGTGAGGCCCAATGAATATCTGAGCGCTATGTCACAGGCTCGATGGCACAGCTGTGACAAAAGTGACTAGAGGATAAGGGAGATTGGATTGCTTTTAAAAAAGCAGTTTGCAGAGCAGTGGGTAAACAGCAATGCAGGAATGTCAGGAAGCCTTAGAAGGCAGCCCAACAACCAACACCACTGATACACCACTATATAGCCTCCCCTTGCACTGCACACACAGTGACTGGTGTGTTGTGCAGGCCAAATCGCTAGCAGCAGAAGCAGTTTTTTTGTCTTCTTCCCTGCCTAACGCTCTCCCTACAGAATCAGCAGCAACCTCTCCCTATACTGAGATCGGCAGAAGTAAGATGGCGGTCGGCGTGCACGCCCTTTTATACCCCCTGTGACGCCCACCAAAGCAAGCCAATCACTTGCATGCCCTTCTGAAAGATGGTGGTGACCCCTGCCTATGTCATCACGTTGCCCACAGTGTCCGTGGATCCTGATTGGCTGAAAAAGAGCGTAAAACAAACTTTTCAAACGCGACTTTGGCGCGTAAGTCGCCGACCTCGTGGCCGACCTCATCCTAGGGTCGGGTTTCGTTTCATGAAACCTGACTTTGCCAAAAGTCGGCGACTTTTGAAATTTTTCGACCCGTTTCGCTCAACTCTAACCACAACCATCATCTTTAATCACCACAATATGGAGAATTACAAAAGAAAACTTACACAGAACAAAACTGAGAGGTCACTCAGTATAGTATTAAACTCTAATGAAGATGGCGCTATCTGCTCAACACAGACTCTCCAGCATAAACCTTTAGCTGTTCTATATTCCAACATGACCTACAAGCCACATCACTGTAATAACATGTTTTGCCTTTTCAGAAGGACCCTGAAATACATTTAAAAAAAAAAAAAAGTTTATGGGGCGTTTTAAAGGGCCGTCCATCCTCGATAAAAATAGCATTGAATCCAGGTAATGATGGTAAATTAAATCCGGTATAGTCTCCTGCTCTTACCCACTTCGCCCCAATTCAGGTCGCTCACAGAGTTTTCTAATGGGACCAGAAGTGATGTCATCGCCTTTGATCACCTGACCGCTGGGGCCTCTGGCTGTGGGTGACAAGAATGTGCCTCCAGTGATGCACAGTTGCCATCACCTGACCACTGCAGCCAATCAGTCCCCAGCATACAAGTGGCTGAAGAATGGAATATTATCACTTCCATTCCATATGAAGAGCACCAGGTCAACCTGCTCTGGTACCCAGGTGGTAAGAGCGAATGAATGTGACTGATTTTCTTTACACAATTCTATTAAGTCACATGCTGCAACTTTCAGGACCTATTTTTGTGCAAATTCTTGCACAAGTGTACAGCTGCTGCAAATAAACAGACTTAAAATGCAATATATTTATCAAGAGGAGAATGCCTTGTAATGAATTGGACACAATTCCCTTTCTTTAATTTTACTTTAGCACTCAATACAGTGTTAGATAATCATATGTTCCAATAGACTTGATAGCAAACATTCATTTTGAAAATACGCCAGAAAGCTAGTGAAAATGTTCCTAAATGCATCATGTTTGACTCTGGTTTTACTGTGGCATGAAAGCAATGGCTCTGATAAATCTGTGCCTCTATGGTGTGGACAGCATATCACACTGGCAGCAAATTACTGCATGCATACGCTACATGTCATGTTCTCCTCTCATCATTTGTAACATTGATTAGGCAAATTCTCAAATTTATTTAAAAAACTTATATAGGTTCAAAATATGTTCCCATAAATGTATCTGTATATTTTTGTAGAAAGAAAAGTTGTTGTTTTTTTTTTTTTTATCTAAATGCAAAGCTGAAAATCGCCAGTTTTTTGCTTGTATTTGCTACTACTGAGAACTTGCCGAAAATTATGGTGACTGCAAGTAGTCTTCATTTACCATGGATGAATAAAATAAGAGAAAAGATTGGCACTTTTGAAGTGGTGATGGGTCCTCTTTAAATGTGTGTGTATGTATATATGTATATATATATAATATATATATAGTGTGTGAACAACGACAAAGCAAAGTCCAGCAATAACGTGAGCAATCCAGGATGCTGTTAAAATTTTTTTTCTTTTTATTCAGAAATCCATTAAAATGCAATGGTCCAAGCAGTTCAAAACAGCAATAACGCAGGAAAGTCGTGCAGATAGGACTACGCGTTTCAGCGGTAGAACCCGCCTTCTTCACGGTCCAGAATCTCCAGATATATATATATATATATATATATAATATAATTTTTTTTTTTTTTCTTTTTTACACTAAATTTTAGAGATCATGCAATTTTCACACCGTACTAGTCTACTTTTTTTTCTGGCTGTCACATTGATATAGGCAGCCATAGCACAGCTTTGACTTATTGACTAGCTTAGATCAGTTTTCTAGTCATGCTCGGATATGAGCAAAGGGCGCTGTGACATCACCTATTGTTAGACAGGACTATAATTGATTACACAGCATCCACCACTGATAACGAGACTGCTGTAAAGTTTCCTGTAAAGAACAGGAGATATTAGTGTAGAATTAAGGCCCCTTTACATTTAGCGATGCACCAGCGATCCCGACCAGCGATCCGACCCGGTCAGGATCGCTGGTGCATCGCTAAATGGTCGCTAGTGAGCTGCCACACAGGCAGATCTCACAGCGATGCAGCAGCGATACAGCGGAAGATACGTACCTTTCAGACGCGGCGATCCTGACGTCCTCAGTTCGCGTTCACGCATCGCTTGTCGGCGCCAGCAGGAAGCCCAGCAGGAAGCGCCCGACGAGAAATGGAGCTGCGAGATCAGCGATGGACAGTGGGGAGCCGGTCGGAGGTAAGTATCATACATAGCGATATCGCTGCTGCATCACCAAATCGGTGATGCTTTAGCGATATTGTTAGCGATATCGCTATGTGTAAAACCACCTTTAGGCTCAGTGGGAAAATTGCAAGATTTCTGATTTTTATGTATTATTCAAATGTTGCTGCTGGGTGGCCAAGCTCTGAGTGCACCGTCCTGTCCCCTCCACCTGATGATTGATGGCACATAAGTGCTCCCTAAATTGAAAGCTTGGCTGCGCGTGCCCAGTGTGTCTTGGTAGGAGCTGAGCAGACATGCATACATTCATCTCCGTGTCTGCTGTGGCCACTCACTAAAATGATCCACTGAGGAGAAGTGAGTGAGTGGCCACAGCAAACAAGATGGATGTGTGTGCCTACTCTGCTCTTGCAGTGTCAGTGTGAGCTAGCATGGCCAAGTTGAGTTCAGGCAGTGCTGATTCTGAGCAATTGAGTGCTGTCTATTAAGGGAGAGCTTGTCCAGGACAAAGGTGCACCAAACACCCTAGTTTGCATAATATTTACAGATTATTTTTTTCTTTTAATAATCATAACTGAGAAAACTAAATCAGTGATTTTTCTAGGTACTAAATCCCCTATATAACTGAGTTTTGTGGGTGACGGGTTCCCTTTAAAAAATCTCATTTAAAAAAAAAAAAAAAAAGGTCCTTTAACGATGTGCTGCTTGAAAGATTGTTCTTTGGGTATGTGTAAAGGGAAACATGTTTGTAGTGGATAATTACATGTATGTTATTTTCCCACTGGCTGTTTTTGTATTTTTTTTTCTTATAATTGTGCAATGTACTATAATATTTTATAGAATATATATTCTGGCATTGATACATTGTTGTTGTCGATCGCAGTTAGTAGCCTGAGCCACATTTGATATTCTACAACAGGCATGTTATAGAAGTCTTTCAGGCTCTCACCAGACTTGATAGATGTACCTTGCTATGTTCATATAGGCCACAGTGTATATTTAGGGAATTAATTTGTAAAAGGGCACAGTATAGAATATATGCAAAAGGGAAAAACTGTCCAACTTCCGGTAGCTGGATTGTTTTTCCCTTTTGCATTTACCAGAGGCTGTGCGGCGGTGTGATCACGACCTCCTCTGCTGGTTGGATTTCCTGAAGGGTGAGCTGATCAACTTTCTTTTTTCCTAGGGTAGAATAAGAATCTATACATATTGTATTCTTAATTTCCTGTAAAGGCAGGTCGTCTGCTTGGTATGGTTAGCTGCTTGGGTTTTCTATTTTCTAAAGTTTCCTGAGCTCTGAGGCACAAACGTATAGTTTCAGGTTTGTGGTAGAGCCATTCTGACTTGTATGCATCATTGCAGGCATAACAATAAAATATTCAAACATTACTAGTGATCTACTAGGTCCTCATTCTTTGGTAAGTGTAGCCCAGGGGGAGCATGCAGCAATGACATTTGTTTGTTAGGGATACATGGAAACTTTGAAACAGTTCTAGTTAACGTTGGCGTTTTAGGATAGGTTTGTAGGGTGCATCAGGCACATGTACTAAAGGTAAGCCCATCTGTGTGAGTGAATGAGCGCACGATTCATTAAGGTGTTTACACCAGAATTCTGTTGTAAAATACCTTTAAGGGTACGTACCCACATTTAGGATTTGCTGCAGTCTTGACGTTGTGTATTTATGCAGCATCAAAAATGCAGCTGCCAGATGTTACAGCATAGTGGATAGAATTTCTAGAAATCCCATGTCCACTGTGCGTCTACGTTCACCTGCGGAGCACCCGTGGAAAATGACATGTGACGCGTTTTTCGGATCCACAGCATGTCCATTTCTCTTGTGGGTACACATGCAAATTTTCCCCATAAACTTGTATTAATGAGGAAAATCTGCATGTGTAAAAAATGTAAATGCATGTCTGCTAATTTGCATCATAGGTGCAGAAATGGTGCGGACATTCTGCAGTGTCAAAACCGCAGCAGATCCTGAACGTGGGAATGTACACCCTAATAGGTCTCAATATTTTGAGTAAGTTGTGCAGAAATGGTGACATTTGGTGTTTATACTCCAGTCCCGACTAGCTACACCAGTGTGGGCATAGCATGAACGGGACATGGCTATGCCCACCCATCACATCCATGGTAAGTTTACTCCATTTTAGTTTCATAACGTCAGAAATATACTCCAATGCCCAACTAAAGTGCATTTCTGTCGGCAATACGAGTAATGCCGAGTAACGTTCCCCTAGGTGCACTGTATTCCATGTCAGCCCCTTCATTAACACTGGTGTGCACAACGCCAGTCTCAATAAGTCGGCCCCTATGTGTCTATTTACAGCTTTTAGTTGTGGTCTTCCTTTTAAACGTTGGCCGCACTGTGGCTCTGTACCCTTTTTATAGATTGTTTTGTAGGGTGATGTGAGTCATCTCATTTCAGCCACACAAGAAAATTGTTAGAAATTCATGTACTGAAGCGTGAGAAGCAGGGGCTGGGAAACCCTACATGGAACCTACAAATACAAGGAATATATGGGCGCCAAATAATGTAAGCAAAAAAAATGAGAAAAAAATATATATATCTTTCAAATTGTATTGCATATTAATAAATCCAATAAAAATATACAGAAAATTAAATTAAGTAAACACTTAAAAATGGCTCAGTGGTGAAGATACAAAAAATGGACAAAGAACCACGCAAGAAACCAAAGGGCGACTTGAAAATGGATGAACTGCTAAAAAAAGTAATGAAAGTATATGTATATGCATGCTCAAAAGGGTTGTTCAAAGTGATTACACAGATGTAGCCTCAATCACAATAGGATCATACTCTAATGTGTAGTGCCCATGAAAACATTTGCTCTAAGAGCCAGTAGTCCTAAAGTTATAGAGAAAGGTATGAAAATAGCAATGCATGTAAAATCTAATCCTTCCCAATGTAACTTGGTGTACCAGTGTGTATGATCGCAGCCCCGACACGCGTTTTGCATGGGCTTCCACAGGAGGCTATATCAAGGACTGATTTTGGGACCGGAAACAGTGAGTCATTATAAATGGTGCATTTTCCAAATGGGCTAAAGTCAACAGTGGGTGCCACAAGGATCTGTATATTTTTTTTAATCTGTATAAACTGGCTACATAGACAAAAACACGGTGGAAGAATTGTATGTAATGAACCTGGGATGCAGTAATTGTATTGCTGCATATTCATTACATGGAATTAAATCTGGGATAAGGGAACAGGAGGGGAATTTGGGAATTCTGGATACGAGCAGCTTGAGTAATCAATGCAAAGCAGTGGCTACAAAAGAAAATGAATTTTTAGGGTGTATTAAAAAGAGAGAATCCCATGATCACAATGTAAAATTACCCATCTGTTTATGGGGTTCGGTATTGAATTCTATATTCTAAGCAGGATATGGGATGGGAGGTTTTTCTTACGAGAGGTTAGAAAATTGAGCTTTTCCCTTGAACGGGACAGTGGCCACTAAATCTATTGGGAGTTTGTCAGATTCCCAGCCATCTCATAGCTGTGACTTATTCCATGTATAAGTGATCAATATGTTAGTCCTGGACAACCCCTTTAAACATAATTTACACTGGCGACCAGCAAGATTTTTGGGCTCAGGTCTCCCCAATACATCAGTTTAAAAAATGAGGTTTAAAACTGTGCACAATCTATATATCCCTCTTATATTTAGAGTTTATTTCTCTTGAGCTGATCATAGATATATGAAATTGAAGGGTGAAAGATTCTGTACATGGCTCCTAATATTAAAGTGGTTTCCCCAAAATCCACAGTTAGCACTTATCCACAATATAGGTGTTGAGGATTTGATCCCTCGGCGCTGGAATGGCCGCTGGTTACAATAGCAGGAGATCACATTCTCGCTACTCATACTTCACCTGTCTTATAGTTGGGCAGTGGAGAGGAACCGGAAACATGGGAACCCCATATTTCTGAATGGTGGGAGCATCAGACACATATCTATCCTGTGGATAGGTTATAAAGATCGATTCTTGAGACACCCATATTTAGCTTTGGTGAGGGGACTTAGCGAACATTGGGTCATCTGTGTTCCTCCTCCTGGTATAACGTCCAACACGCTGGATAGATATAAGATCGTGTTGTTTTAGGCGGAATCTGTGGACAATCTGTCAGCAACAATCTCTTGCTTTGTTCAACACGTTGCCAATGTATAGTACCACCATGTTCCGTGTACGCATAAAATAACATGGGCCCGTGATGCTTGTGACAGATTGACATTCGCAGTCTTATAGTCTGACATTATAGAGGATTAGATGGACATGGCAAAAAGTATATATTTTACTAGTATTCAGCATCTGGTCTTGCAGACTTCTATTTTTTTGCATTACTTTTTAGAAAATGAATTAGTTCCAGACTATCGTACTGTCAGACAGCCAGGTGCCAGACTAATGGAATTATGATCTAATGCAAAAATATTTGTTCAGGTAAATTTAAATCCTAGAATATACATGACTGTATTCTATTACTATGACACCACTAAATATCTCTTTACTGGACGTTGTCAGCTTCCACTGTTTCACTGTTGGAAAGCTAAAACAAAGTGGTGGAAACCTTAACGGTGCCCTAATGGACCCTGTTGTAAGTCACCGGGGTCCATCGAGCTGTATTAGGATCCATTGTACAGATGTGTGTTGTCTCTGTATTTACTCAGAGCTAAAGTGTGACTTAATGACCCCATATGGAACACACTTTTGTTTTTGGCAATATATTTTATTTTTCCAGCTAAGAGACATTTTATGTTTCAAGATTTGTAAAAACCTCCGCGTGGCTCTTCTCCATTTGCTGTATGTGTTCCATTTTGTGAGCTGGTGATATTCCTAAGGGAATGGAGATGACTAAATATAGTTGTGTTACTTTGGTAGTTTGGTTTTCAAGACTCTTCTGCTGCCATTAACCTGTTTTACATATGTTGTAAAATCCGTTTTTACTACTGAGCGGAAATGTGTTCTTTCCATCCCTTATTTTAGTAATACTGATGTAATTTTGTAACTGGTTTTGTGTGTTAGCAACATGTCCGTGTAGACACGGCACTATTCATCCTAGCAAATAATGACATTTGCTGATGATTAGTTCAAGTCTTTGCTTCACTGATGACCAATGTTATTAAAAAAGGGTGGCAACTACTGGGCAATCCCTTTTCAGTGTCCCAAATAAGAAAGAAACGAAGGCATGCTTGCCTCCTGAAGTGGCCCCGCTCTTCAGCTCAGTGTGTCCAGTGATCTCATGACACTGGCTGCAGGACTTCTCATGTGACGTAAAGAATCAGCAGTCGCTCTGGCAGGCACAGCACTGACTAAGGATCGTGCCTCTGACTGCGTAGCCCCCATAGCTCTAGCTAGAGTGTCAGATTACGGTGCCAGAATTCCCCCCTCCCACTATTCCCTCCAGGTAATGCTCTATTGGGACCCCCTAATGACCAATGGGAAAGAGGAAGGGGCCGCCAGACACACCCACAGGGGTTAAATCCAGGTACCAGGGGTCTGGGCCTCCTCTTCCTCCTCGGCTGGCCCCTGGTAGCGTTTCTTTTTTTCCCATCTTTTATTAGGGCCATTGAAAAGGCATTGTCCGGTAGTTGACCTTGCTTTTAAAAAGTTTTAATTTAACTGGTCTAAGTTAGTTTAGAGGGAATCTGTCAGTAGGATCAACCCCTCTACGCCATCTATACGTGCATATAGGCCATAGAGAGCTGAATATAACGTTGCCTTTATATTTGCAATCCGATGGATGGCTCTTTGGGCGGCTTCTGCTTGGAAGCTGCTTGCTGTTTAAATACAGGTTAAAAATTGTCTGTTTTTCTTACTGAACAAAAATTCTGCCCTGTATATATGCAAACTAATATATATATTCTAGTGAATTTCACATACGTATTCTGTTTTTTTTCACAGATTGAGCACATAGTCATTATAGTCTACGAGACTGTCCACATGTCTGCGCTTTTTGTGTTTTTACTTGTGAGTGTGAGAGAAGGATTTGGCTGCAGAGAAAATGCTGCATGTGAACATACTGCTGGTAAAAACTGAGATACTGACCAAACACTGGTGAAAATCTAATTCGGCACACTGATGACACTTGGACCGTTTTTTTTTTTTTTCATTTGAGAAAAATCCCTGGCATCTGAATGAGCCCTTACTGTGAGACCCTGGATAGAGGATAAGAAGTGGTATTGATTCTACCAAAAGAAAACTTACACATACAGCTCTGGCAAAAATTAAGAGACCACTGCAAAATTTTCTGGTTGTCTGATTTTTCCTCTTTATAGGTAGATTTGTGAGTAAAATGTAAATCTCTTTTATTCTATAAACTACTGAAAACATGTCTCCGAATTTCCAAGCACTAAATTTTGTGTATATTTTCAGAAAGTGAGAAATGGTCAAAAGAACAAAAAAATGCAGTGCTCGCAGACCTCAAATAATGCTAAGAAAACAAGTTCATAATCATTTAGAAACAACAATACTAATGTTTTAACTCGGCAAGAGATCAGAAATCAATATTTTGTGGAATAACCATGATTTTTAATCACAGCTTTCATGCGTCTTGGCATGCTTTCCACCAGTCTTTCCCACTGCTTTTGGGTGACCTTATGCCACTCCTGGTACAAAAATTTAAGCAGTTCTTCTTTGTTTGATGGCTTGTGACTATCCATCTTCCTCTTGATTACATTCTAGAGATTTTCAGTGGGGTTTAGGTCTGGATATTGGGTTGGCATGACAAGGATTTGATGTGGTGGTCCTTCATGTAAACATTCAATGACCTAGCTGTGTGGCATGGCGCATTGTCCTGCTGGAAAAACCAGTCCTCCAGAGTTTGGGAGCATTGCCTGAGGAGAAGGAATCAACTGTTTTTCCAGGATAACCTTGTATGCGGCTTTATTCATACGTCCTTCGCAAAGATTAACCTGCCCAATTCCAGCCTTGCTGAAGCATCCCCAGATCATCACCGATCCGCCACAAAATTTCACAGTGGGTGCAAGACACTGTGACTTGTACGCCTCTCCAGGTCTCCGTCTAGCCATTTGAGGACCAGGTGTTGGGCAAAGCTGAAAATAGACTCATCAGAGAAGATTACTGTGACGGACTGCACAGGGGAAAGGGGTGTCGACTTCACTCACCGCGGAGGAGGAGGGGAGAGAAGGACCCAGCAGAGATTGTCTCTCTGGTGCCACCACTTGCCTCAGGTAATTCAGGGAACTGCACCGAGGGAAAATAGTCGCCGGAAAGGCTTCCCTTATAGGTACGAGTTATTGAATCGCTCCCAGTGAGGGGGGATATATATCACCAGTCCAGGCTGGGGATATATACCTCTCGGCCGTCACTGCCAGAGGTTCTCACTAACCAGTACGGTATACTGCCACCAGTTCCTCGTTCGAAATGAACTCCGTCCAACAACAGGCTTATATCAGGTCAGAAACCAACCCGGGTAGCGTATATTATATAAACAACCAAGTGTACGGACGTGGGGATTCGTGTATCAAGATAAAAGAGCAGCCCAAGATTAATTTTATATTTAATCGCTGAAAAGGCACACTAGAAATTTACAAGTATATGTTTACAAGAACGATATACAGGTATACAGTCAAGAGTGTAGTACAAAGCTAGGGTATAAATTACAATTACCATGTTATATAGCATGTGACCACAGGGAGGCACTGATACATCACAGGTCCTAATCTTAGTTACGTGGTTTTCCTGGCTGCGTCAGTTAACAGATCCTCCTGCCGGTAGAAAAACTAAGTCCAAAATGAGGGGCTGCCTTATATTTCCTAGGCTGCTCCCTCCCACACTCTGTGCCCACCCCTGGGCTTGTGCACCCTTTCCTCCCATATATGAGAGTATGATTTTTCTGTCCAGAACTGTGGAGGCTCCTAACTTTCTGCTCGAAGCTCTGAATCGAATGGCAGCAGTGCCACTGGACTCTGCTAGATTTTATCTGCACATAGAGACTAAATATGCCTACTATATGTAATTCCTGGTAGCTATGCTTTATAACTCAATAACAGAGTGCTACAGGTGGCTGCCGGGCACGGGCGTGTGGGGGAAGGAATGCCGATTCTGATTATGTGCTTGGCTAGTCTCCGAGATATTGCATTCTGTTATTATAGGTCATTTTCCAGACTTCCAAAAGTCAAACAAGTCTGTGATGTTCATATCCTTTGGAGGATAATGGTTAGCCTTGAAGCAAGGCTCAAATGTACCCATGTGTAGTTTAGGGTGTGGACATCCTGGTGATGTCATAAAGTATAAGGTTATTTTCACATGTAGCATTTATGCAGTGCTTTTTTTTATATATAAATAAGCTGCATTTTACAGTACCTGCAAAAAGCTGTGAGATTTCAGAAATCTCATGGACATATTTGTTTGTATCTGCAGCATGTCAGTTCTTTTAGCAGTTTTGCACTCAAATCAATGCGAGAGTGCAAAATATTCATAAAACAAATTTTGCTGCTGTTTTGGTGAATAAAACTAACTGTAATAAACAAACAAGTATTGTGGGCAAAACACGCATAATCACGTAATCTGCATCAAAAAAACCCACTGCAAAATAAGGGTATGTTTCCACGTGGCGTATTCCGAGCGTTTTGGACGCAGCGGACACCCACCCCGCCCAAAGCACTGCCCCCTTTTGTACGTGCGGTGACTCTGCATGTTTTCATTGAACATGTGCGGAATCACCGCATCCTATACATAGAACAGTGCTTTTTATCTTGCGGAGACTGAGCGTCTCCGCAAGATATACATGCAGCGGTCTGTAAAGACAAGTCGCATGTGTGTATATGCAAGTCTGCCACCTGCGTCTTTGTATGCATAGTGGGGATGGAATTTCATAAAATCCCCTCCACTATGCTGTAATATCTGGACGCTGCGGCTGTACGCAGCATCCAATCCGCCAAGTGGAAACATATCCTAAGGGCATGTGCACACGTTGCAGATTCTGATGTGGAGTTTTCCGCGCAGATTTTGCTAAATCCTCAGGTAAAATGACCTGCGTTTTAAATGCGGATTTAGTGCAGATTTACTGCAGTTTTTGTGCAGATTTCCCCTGCAGTTTTACACCTGCGGATTCCTATAATGGAGCAGGTGTAAAACTGCTGCAGAACTGCGCAAAAGTAGTGACATGCTGTAGTTTTAAATCCGCACCAAATCTGCGGGGAAAAATCCACAGCATGTGCACTGTGTTTTTTGTTTTACATAGCCTAAGGCTATGTGCACACGTAGTTTTAGGTGCTGCAGATTTTTCGCGCGGATTTGGAAAAATCCGCAGGTAAATTCTCAGGTCAAAAGACCAGCGGTTTACCTGCGGATTAGCCTGCGATTTAGTCCTGCGGTTTCACACCTCTACAATGGAGAAGGTGTGAAACCGCTGCGGATTCCGCACAAAGAATTGACATGCTGCGGACTTAAACCCGCAGCAAATCCGTGTGGAAAAATCCGCAGCATTTGCACAGCGTTTTTCAGTTTACCATTGAAAACAGTGGTACTGTACAACGCAGCTAAATCTGCTGCGGGCCCGCAGAGCCTGAAACGCTGTGTATCCGCAGCAGAATCCGTAACGTGTGCAGTGCACATGGCCTTAGGGTATGTGCACGCGGTGCGGATTCTTTTGCAGTTCTGCAGCAGATTTGGCCCTGCAGAACTGCAGCAGAACCTCATGTGATGTACAGTACCATTTAAGGCTATGTAAAGCAAAAACCGCTGTGCACATGCTTTGGATTTTTCCGTGCAGATTTGGAGCGGATTTAAAAAAGCAGCATGTCACTTCTTTTGTGCAGTTCTGCAGCAGTTTTACACCTGCTCCATTATAGAAAAACTGCAGGAGAAATCCGCACGTAAAACGCAGGTCATTTTACCTGCGGATTTAGCAAAATCTGCACGGAAAATTCCACAGCAGAATCTGCAACATGTGCACTTACCCTTACATGGTACTGTACATCACTTGCAGATCTGCTGCGAATTCGCAAAGCCATATCTGCTGCAGAACTGCAGCAGAATCCACACCGTGGGCACATAATCCAGCAAAACCTGCATTTTGAACGCAGCATTTTTACTAGTAAGGCTACTTTCAGACTTGCGTTAGGAGGCGCAGGGACGCCGCTAAGCTCCGCCCCCGGCCACGCCTCCTCCGGTCAGCTCCTCCTATGGGCGCATGACGCTGCATGCGACCAGCGTACCCTATATTTAGCGTTGGATACGCTGGCCGTGCGCTGGTATGTTTTTTCCGGCGCATGCGCCCTTTTTGCACTGTGCCGACATGCGCCAAACGCACCATGTTGCATTTTATGTGCGCTCGGCACAGCGCAAAAAGGGCGCATGAGCCGACAAAAACATACCAGCGCACGGCCACCGAACCCAACGCTAAATATAGGGTACGCCGGTCGCATGCAGCGTCATGTGCCCATAGATGGAGCTGACCAGAGGAGGCGCGGCAGGGGGCGGAGCTTAGCGGCGGCCTTGCGCTGCGCCTCATAACGCTAGTGTGAAACTAGCCTAAGCGAACAGGTTTTAGCTGCAGAAAAAAATGTAGCAAAAATGTTTCATGTGAATATAGCCTAAGATTATGTTCCCGCAATGAGAATTTGGTGAGTTATTGATATTGCAGATTTTCTGGAGCATATCTGCACCTGTTTGTCTAAATTGGGTTACTTGAGGTTTGTTTTTTTCTTTAGGCATTGTTATTGTGTTGTTGATGCCATGGTTTAATTCTTTTGTTTGTCATGTTTTAAATAAATCTGCTTTATGATACTTCTTGATATTTTGCTTTGACAAAACTTTATGGATGCACCGTAGTCCTGTGCTGACTACATAAGAATTTATGATTTTCCGCATCTAATGCAATTCTATGGGGAAAATTTGCACATAAATCTCAGCATACCCACAAGAGAGATTGACATGTTGCACGTTTCAAGCAAGCACCGCAGGTCAGATTTACACAGCTTAAAAAAGAAAAAAAGCGCACTGGGCATTAGATTTCTATAAATACCGTCCACTATGCTGCAACCTTTAAGACGCTGCGTTTCTAAGGTCTGGTTCACAATAGCGTTTGTGTCCGCTGCATGGTACTGTGGACTTCTTTCCTTAAGCTCCGCCTACTTCCACATGCGTCCTGCGTACCTATCTTTAACATTGTGTCTGCGTGCGTCGTTTGAAGTGCCCTCCGAACGTAACATGTTGCATTTTCTTGTGTTCGTCGGTCACTTCAAAACAGCGGACATATCCGCATACATCGCATGTCCCTGTGTACACAATATTAAAGATAGGTATGCAGGACGCATGCGGAAGTAGGCGGAGCTTAAGGAAAAGTCTGCAGTACCACACTGCGGACTCAAAGGCTAATGTGAACCAGACCTTACACTGTCAAAAACTCATTGTGGAAACTTAACTTATTGGGTATGACTGGTGGAGCTTGTTGCTCATAACCAGCAGAAGAATGTATTTATTAATTTATTTATGTATTTTTTAAAATGATACCTGAAATCTGTTCAATGGGGAAAAGTTTTTTTTTTTTTCCCCCAGCTGTTTTATTTGTAAAACTACTTTAGATGTGGGCCCGATGCTATCGCATCGGGAGGGCAGAGTGTGTGTGTGTGTGTGTGTGTGTGTGTGTGTGTGTGGTGTGTCCAGCCGCTGCCTGCCCACCCACCTCCGTGCAGTCACAGTCGGCAGGAAAGACGGTGGTTTGCGGCCTGTGCTGGAGATGGGGTGCGGCGCCACCAGAGTGCTCCCTCATCCCATCTCCAGCACAGGCCGCAAGCCGTGGTCTTTCCTGCCGGCTGTGACTGCACGGAGGTGGGTAAGCAGCGGCGGGATCTGGTGTGTGTAGTCAGGCGGCGGATCCTGGTGGCGATCCGGCGGCGGGTCCTGGCAGGGGTCCAGTGGCAGCATCCATTGGTGGTGGCAGGAGGGGGGGCCGGCGTGGGTGTACAGTGGTATCCCGCTGGTGGTACTGCGCAAAGGCCTGGTACCACCAACGGGTGCCATATTGGAATACCCATCACTTGGGTATTCCAGTATGGCGGTCGGAATATTCCCGGTGTGGCGTGGTGGGTTGTGGGATTCGAGGACGTCCGGACGGAAGTGGATGACGGAAAATTTTAGGTAAGTATATAATAGATAATGGTATGGTGGTAGTCCTCTTGAATAGAGTGATGTTGTGTGTGTATAAAGGTATCACCTCTGATGTACCTTTATCTAGTATCTTTACATTTAATGCTTTAGTATATATAGATTTTCTAACACATTTTTGTGCTTTGCTTACAGGTGAGACGGGTCTTGGCAAATCAACTCTTATGGATACATTATTTAACACAAAGTTTGAAGGGGAACAGATTTCTCATTCACAGCCTGGTGTTCAGCTGAAATCCAGCACCTACGATCTGACGGAAAGTAACGTTCGGCTGAAAATGACCATCGTCAGTTCTGCCGGCTTTGGAGATCAAATTAATAAAGAAGACAGGTAAAGATCTTCAGGCATTGTTTGATCGCTATGTAAAGCAATTCTCTGGTTTTGTACTAGACACTAATTATCAATTATTTGTTGACAATCTGTAGCAAGCTAGTTACTGCACTCAGCCTTATCCCTTTGGGTGTGCCTTTTGAGTTTGATATTGTTTCTCTAGGTTTAGCTCTTTTCACATTATACGTATGGTAATGCACTGGCGCATACTGATTTGAGGATTGCTTGGCTGGCTTTTGCAAATACTGTACAGTAATTGCTATTTTCAAAGATAATGTGCAACAAAATCCGAATGATTCCAATAAGTATTATTTTTTCTGTCTTATATTTTATACCGATACTTTAAACAATCATTTTTGTTTTGTCTTATAAGTTACAAGCCCATTGTGGACTTCATTGACTCCCAGTTTGAGGCATATTTACAAGAAGAACTCAAGATTAAGAGAGTCCTTCATAATTACCATGACTCTCGTATACACGTTTGTCTGTACTTTATTGCACCTACCGGACACTCTTTGAAGTCTATTGACCTGGTGACTATGAAGAAACTGGACAGTAAGGTTTGTACTGCACATATTTGATCATAACAATAAACTAGTATGTCAGGAACAGGATTAATAACATTGCCTGTTATACACTCTTACAGTTGTGGCCAAAAGTATTGACACCCCTGCAATTTTGTCAGATAATACACAGTTTCTTCCTGAAAATGATTGCAAACACAAATTCTTTGATATTATTATCTTCATTTAATTTGTCTTAAATGAAAAAACACAAAAACAATTGTCCTAAAGCCAAATTGGATATAATTCCACACCAAACATAAAAAAGAGGGTGGACAAAAGTATTGGCACTGTTCGAAAAATCATGTGATGCTTCTCTAATTTGTGTAATTAACAGCACCTGTAACTTACCTGTGGCACCTAACAGGTGTTGGCAATAACTAAATCACACTTGCAGCCAGTTGACATGGATTAAAGTTGACTCAACCTCTGTCCTGTGTCCTTGTGTGTACCACATTGAGAATGGAGAAAAGAAAGAAGACCAAAGAACTGTCTGAGGACTTGAGAAACCAAATTGTGAGGAAGCATGAGCAATCTCAAGGCTACAAGTCCATCTCCAAAGACCTGAATGTTCCTGTGTCTACCGTGCGCAGTGTCATCAAGAAGTTTAAAGCCCATGGCACTGTGGCTAACCTCCCTAGATGTGGACGGAAAAGAAAAATTGACAAGAGATTTCAACGCAAGATTGTGCGGATGTTGGATAAAGAACCTCGACTAACATCCAAACAAGTTCAAGCTGCCCTGCAGTCCGAGGGTACAACAGTGTCAACCCGTACTATCTGTCGGCGTCTGAATGAAAAGGGACTGTATGGTAGGAGACCCAGGAAGACCCCACTTCTTACCCCGAGACATAAAGCCAGGCTGGAGTTTGCCAAAACTTACCTGAAAAAGCCTAAAACGTTTTGGAAGAATGTTCTCTGGTCAGATGAGACAAAAGTAGAGCTTTTTGGGCAAAGGCATCAACATAGAGTTTACAGGAGAAAAAAAAGAGGCATTCAAAGAAAAAAACACGGTCCCTACAGTCAAACATGGCGGAGGTTCCCTGATGTTTTGGGGTTGCTTTGCTGCCTCTGTCACTGGACTGCTTGACCGTGTGCATGGCATTATGAAGTCTGAAGACTACCAACAAATTTTGCAGCATAATGTAGGGCCCAGTGTGAGAAAGCTGGGTCTCCCTCAGAGGTCATGGGTCTTCCAGCAGGACAATGACCCAAAACACACTTCAAAAAGCACTAGAAAATGGTTTGAGAGAAAGCAATGGAGACTTCTAAGGTGGCCAGCAATGAGTCCAGACCTGAATCCCATAGAACACCTGTGGAGAGATCTAAAAATGGCAGTTTGGAGAAGGCACCCTTCAAATATCAGGGACCTGGAGCAGTTTGCCAAAGAATGGTCTAAAATTCCAGCAAAGCATTGTAAGAAACTCATTGATGGTTACCGGAAGCGGTTGGTCGCAGTTATTTTGGCTAAAGGTTGTGCAACCAAGTATTAGGCTGAGGGTGCCAATACTGTTGTCTGGCCCATTTTTGGAGTTTTGTGTGAAATGATCAATGTTTTGCTTTTTGCTTCATTCCCTTTTGTGTTTTTTCATTTAAGACAAATTAAATGAAGATAATAATACCAAAGAATTTGTGTTTCCAATCATTTTCAGGAAGAAACTGAGTATTATCTGACAAAATTGCAGGGGTGTCAATACTTTTGGCCACAACTATATCTATAGTATAGCTGGCACAACAGATTTGCTTGTTATTAAAAATCCTCTCTGTTCTCAATATCAGGGAATTTAGATTTTTATAGTTTTACTGCTCCTTAGATTATTTGCTTTTGCCGAAGTCTACCAGAGGTAGCCAGTTTTCTAGGCGAGGAAAGCAGAGCTTACAAGCTCTTTGTAATAGAGCTTGCATTCACTGACCTGAAACTGTTTGTATAGCTGGATGCAGCCCACTCCTATGGTAAAGCTGTCCACCTCTTCTAGCTTGGGAGAGTGCATAGCTCAGACCAGCGGCTCAACTATTCGCTGCCTGAACATTGTCAATCAAATGTGCCCCACCACCCAAGAGGCAGGGGTTTTGGCACTTCTATGTAAGAAGATGAGAAAACCCCTTTAATTGCAGTGTGTGATGTCGCTATGAATCATTTGTTCGATTTCTTTTATTTGGCACATGTGGAAAAAAAAAAATACTCGATTGTAGTATATATGTATTGGTTGCCAATAAAAGATGTCTCACACTTACTATTGAACCAGTTTATTATTATTCTGAAAGATTTTTTTGTATGAAAGAAAAATTGGCCCTCACCATACAATTCAGCAGAAGCCAAAATTGCCAGTGCTGCCTAAAGTTTTTTTTCATTTTTCCAGTAGAACATTCTGGAAACTTTTTCTGGTTGTCAAGCTTCATAGACCCAACTTTCTGACAAGTTCATATTCCTATTTGCTCAGCAAGCTTCAGCTGAAAACTAGTCCTATAAATAATGTTAAACTATACATGATATTTTGACACGTCTAAGCCTGATGGTTCTTGTTTGACTTAGAGGTTTTTCTTTTTCTTTTTTAGGTTAATATTATTCCAGTTATTGCCAAATCAGATGCCGTTTCAAAGAGTGAGCTGACAAAGTTCAAGATTAAAATCACAAGTGAGCTGGTTAGTAATGGTGTGCAGATCTATCAATTCCCAACGGATGATGAAACCGTGGCAGAAATAAATGGAACAATGAATGTAAGTATCAGTCACATATTACACTTACTCCATTGAACTGCTGTAGCAGGCTCACTTACCGATTTCTTTGGCAGGCACATTTACCATTTGCTGTTGTTGGAAGCACCGAAGAAGCCAAAATAGGCAACAAAATGATGAAGGTTCGGCAGTATCCATGGGGAACTGTACAAGGTAATTTGTCATTCACTGGGACATAGACTCACAATGCAGGGTGACAAGCTTGTGAAGGATACTCAAAGGAAAATAACGCATGCCTTTCATGTGTTGTAATCAGACTTAATCAGCATGTCAGGACGAATCGTCAAAATTGACAAGAGAAAAAGAAAAAAAAAACAACTATCAAATGTCCTAAGTAGTAGTCAAAATACAAAATGTATTAGAAATTGTACTTGGATATATTGTGTCCTAATATCAGATGCATTTATACATAGTAATGCTTGTCCACATGATTGTGGACCTGTACGCATGCGCACCATGTACCCTGTATCCCCGTCGGCCCTCTGCATCAGTATGTGCCGACTGACGTTCTATCACATGGGGCGTCGCGTGCTTCTGACGGCGCTTTTTACATGATGCAGACGCCGTCAGGCATCCTAGCTACCTTGATGACACATGCGTTGGTTGGCATATGATCTGATTGGTTGGAGGCCCGTTTTATACCATCCTCTCCACCAATGTGCTGCTCCCTGATGAAGACTTTGCTGAAACGCACGAAAGGGTGTACGTATGTCCATCTAGGTATTCGACATATGTTATTTATCTCCAGGTAATTGTGTACCAAATCTGTGTTTGACCCATGTGATTTATAACTGTGGATAGGATTACACCAACAGCCTGGGATATTCAATCGATTACTGCACTTTAGTTTGTTCGGTGTTGTGCAGTTGGTTTATTTAGTCCTAAATACCCTTTGCTGGGATGTAATTGATATGATACAGTATATATAATCTATTGACACACACCTGCATGTGATATGTACCCATGTTGTTATGTGTACATGTACCTTCCCCTCACATTTGATTTTTCTAATACATTTTGTATTTTGACTATTAATTAAAACATTTGATCTTTTTTTTTTTTTTTCCTCAGGGTGATAACCTTGACTGGTTTTAGAAATCTGTTTTCAGGTAATAACATCAATTTCCTTTTTGCCTAGTTGAGAATGAGACACATTGCGATTTTGTCAAGTTGAGAGAAATGCTTATACGAGTGAACATGGAAGATCTACGGGAGCAAACGCACACACGTCATTATGAGTTATACCGAAGGTGCAAGCTGGATGAAATGGGGTTCAAGGACACTGACCCTGACAGCAAACCATTCAGGTATTAGTTCCTTGTGGGACAGGTTGACTGTAAATTGTTTCAAATATGACTTTTTATATTTTTCAGATTGTTCTGTACAATACAATTTGCCAAATTATTATTCTTTAGGAGAGATGGGCAAACCAAAAACAGTAAAGTTCGGGGTCTGTACTGAACATTACTGTTTGGGCAGACCCCCGAACACTGACTTCTCCAGGAAGTCCATGTTACTGTCCAAGTTTGGCACCCCAAACATCGGTTGTTTCCAGCACTTAAATGACAAGGGCTTCAATGGAATGGGCGAAAGGCGAGTATAACTTTGACTGTGTGTTTATTATTTACTATCTGACTATGGGGTTAATAATGAATAGGCGTCTTATAGACTCCTCTCCAGTACTAATCCGTGGGCTTGATGTTACCTGACAATACAAAGGTGACATTAACCCCACTTGCCACTGCAGTATTGCAAGTTGGAAGAGCCGGGCAAAGCCCCAGAATTGGATGCGCGCTTTCTGGGGTGGCTACTGGCTGCTATTTTTAGGCTGAGGGGGGGCCAATATCCTTGGCCCCTTATCAGCCTGATAATACCAGCCCCTAGCTATCTGCTTTTAGCTTGTCTTGTCAAAAATGGGGGGGACCTCAAGCCATTTTTTTTTCAAAATTCTTTCTAGAATTTAAAAAAAAAAAACAAAAAATAAAAACCCGGCGTGGGGACCCCTCTATTTGTGATAACCAGCCATGATAAAGCTGACAGCTGAGTGTTGCAGCCTGCAGCTGTCAGTTTTTACCATTCTGGTTATCAAAAATAGAGGGTAAACCTTGCTGGGTTTTTTTCTATTTATTATATTGCATGCGCCGGCTGATGAATACTCCCATCAGCCAGCGCCTGCTCTTGCTGTTGTCAGTGACAGCAAGCGTAGGCTGATGGAATTAGTAGTCCCATCTGCTGACGTCTGTGACTGGACGTAAACTTTTTTTTACCTCTGATCATAGGTGATGGCTCACACTGTCATCTTACAGCATGGGAGCTGTTGCGCTGTGACCGGTGGTAATGACCTTACTGCAGATAAGAGCCAGTGTTCACTGCGCTGTCATGCAGATGCCAGCGTGGCAAACAATGGATATTCAGGTCCCCCATTCATTTGAATGGGGTCCAGGTTTGGGTACTGTTCTGGTAGAAGGCAAACTTTTTTTTTTTTTTTTTTTATAACTGTTCAGCCGGAACATCCAGTGGTTCGCCCATCACTATTCTTTAGCTTAAACCTTTATAATTTGAGAAGTTCTGATATCAGCCATTACTATTTAGGTATATAGTCATTCTCTACTAGGCTAGGATCTCTTGGACCAGCCACAAAAAGGATCTTGGATGAGTATAAGAAAACTCTCAAGAGATTCATGCAGCTGATCCCGGGCAGCACAGGCAGCGTTATTATTTATTTCTCCTACGCCTCATTGGGGGACACAGAGACAGTGGGTGTTATGCTGCTGGCCACTAGGAGAACACTAAGTAAACCAGAAAAAAAGTTAGCTCCTCCCCTGCAGAATACACCCTCTCGCTGACTGAGATTTCTCCAGTTCTTACTTAGTGTCTATAGGAGGCACTTGGGTCTGGTTTCAGACCCCACCGTTCTATTTTATTTTTGAATTTTCTGTAAATTTTTTATTTTTTAATTAACGGCGTGAAGGGGGTCGATGGTTCCTTTCTACGACCCGCTCTCCCCCGAACCAACAACAGGCAAGCACGTGGAGTAACCCATCACATACACTTTCCAGCGACATATGGGGCTGTATTCCTCTGACGATGGTTCCACGGATACGAGGGCAAGCGCAACAGGAGTGCATGGAGAAAGACCTGAACAGCGCTTTTTCGGATGCCCTGAATCAGCCCCAGAGCTCTCCGTCCCCCTGCCCAGAGGTAGGATAGATTGAGCAATACCCCCCTGTAAAACCTCCTCCAGCTCTGCTACATCGCCTGGAGGATGAGAAAGACCCCGGACAGCGACGACCTGACTGAGCACAGGAGTGGAGGTATGGGGTCGGGTACTTGTCCCCGGGAGAAGCGCTGACTTTGCGTCAGCGGCGATACACTGGCGCCCGGTCGTGGTCCCCACCTCCCGGCGCTTACCGCGGGGAGGCCAGAAATTTAGCCCCTGGCTTTTTCGGCCTGCTAGGCTGCAATTTAAATAGTGCCGCCCTCGATAGCGCCGCCCCCGGCACCTACCGCGGGTCGGCCAAAAATTTAGTCCACGGCTTTTCCGGCCTGCTAGACTGCAATTTGAATAGCGCCGCCCGCGCTAACGTCACCACCCCCTCCTCTTGGCGCCTCTCATACTCAACGAGACGCGCAATTCTAATCTCGGGGGCCATGTCTGTTACCTCTGCTGCAGTTAACCCTTTGAGGAGCAGCTGAATACCGGGTGGCGTCACAGAGCCACCGTTTTTTCCTCCCGGGGGACATAACACAGGACCGTGGGTAAGCTGCATCTGCCCTCAGATTAAAGCTTAACCCCTTCCCGGCACATTCCCTGCAGCTGCAGATTCTGCCGTTAACCCTTTCGGGAGCGCTATGCCTCACTCTAAGGAGGCTAAACGGGCTGCTAAGAAGCACACTGCGTTTTTTTCTACCGTGTGTACCACTTGCAAGTTGGCCTTACCCAGTGCACAAACTAATCCGTTATGCACGGACCGCGACCTGGCCTGCGCCCCGACCTGCGGTCAACGCCCCCTGCGTCTGGTACCCCTGAGTGGGCTGCGCCCCTGTCACGGTCGGTGGAGTCTCTGACCCAGGCTATATTCTCCCTCCGGGAGGACTGTCTCTGGAGAAGCGGACCCATGGCGCGTCCCCCAGTCGCGTTTGCGCCTCGGCATCAGCGACTCCTATCTCTCGCTCGCCCTCTCCTGAGGTTCACAGCAAGCATGACTCTGAATTTGTATCTGTCACTTCAGCCCCTCAGAATCCCCCATCTCATCAAGAGTCGCTTGATTCTCTTATAAAATCAGTCAACAGGATTCTGAAGTTAGATGAGGAAAATATTCCCGCTCCAGAACTCCCTATCTCATTTAAGGAACAAGCGTGTGCGCTGGTTATTTACCAGCCGTCCAGTAAGATAGGGATCGGCCACATAAGTGGTTCACTGGGCAAAAGTTTACTCTGGCTAAATACCCTTTTGATCCAGACCTAATGAACGGTCGATTACAGGTCCCTCCGGTGGACCCTCCTGTACCGCGTTTTGCTTCTACAACGCTCCTATCTGTTTCTGAGGGTTCCTCAGTCAGAAACCCCTCCGATCGTCAAATTGGGCTACCCTGCCCTTTTCAATTTTTTTGGAAGCTTCAGGAGCGGCGTTTTTTTCCATCGTTCGCGGCAGTTTATGTCACTATGGCATGGCCGCTTGGACAGAAGTCCTGATTCCTTCCTTCCTGGGCACCAATCTTCCTCCGGAGACAACCACTGTCGCCCGCCAGATGCTTCACGCAGCGGACTTTGTAGTAGATGCTTCTTTTGATGCCGCCAATTGCGCAGCTCAAGCTGCCGCTCATGCGATCTCCATTAGAAGAGCCCCAGGGCTCTGCGGCTGGTGGGCGCATGCCACATCTAAAAGATTGTTGACTTCTTCCCCCTTTTTCAGCGGGTCGTCTTTTTGGAGAGAGACTGGACCAGCTCATTTCTGATGCTACCGAAGGGGAAAAAGTAAATTCCTTCCTCAACAAAGGGCTGTTCAGCCGTTTTGCAACCAACAGCCGACGCATTTTCGATCATCTTGCAACAATTCCGGTTGGACTTCCTCTACCTTCTCTTTCGGATCAGGTCGGTCTCCGTGCGGAGACAGAGGCTCCCAGATCTCATAGAGACCTAACCGTTCTTGGAAACCCAGGCCTAACGCTTCTGGATCTAGGGGAGCCAGATCTCATAGATCTACCCAATGACAACACTTGCTTCTGAGGGTCATTTAAGAAGATCAGAGCAGAGGGAGTACCAGCGATCCTTGAGCATGGTAGGCAGAACTAATACAACTAGTTACCGACATCCCCTGGCAACTTCCAGATTGCATGGATCTACACGCGCAGGGCCCAATTTACAACCAGAACTCTGAGGCCCTGTCTTTGACGGCGTGGCCGTTGAATCCTGGATTTTAGCACAGGCTTGGTTCTCTCACGACGTGATTTCCACCATGATTAGTGCTAGGAAGCCTGTATCCATGTGCATCTATCACCGCACCTGGACAACCTTCTTTTCGTGGTGCAAGGATCATGGTCAATCACCTCTGGTGTTTTTTCCATTCCAGCCATATTGGAATTCTTTCAATCTGGTTTAAAATCAGGCCTTGTGCTTAGCTCGCTCAAGGGCCAAATTTCGCCCTTGTCAGTGCTTTTCTGACGCAAATTTGCCACCAAACTTCAGGTCAAGACGTTCATTCAGAGAGTTTTCCATGTGGCGCCTCCTTATAGAAGGCCATTGGAATCTTGGGACCTTAACCTGGTTCTTGGGACCTTACAGGAGGCTCCTTTTCGAACCGCTGCAGGACGTGTCACTGTCCGTCCTCTCTTGGAGGGTGGTTTTTCTAGTGGCAATTACGTCAATCAGACGAGTTTTGGAATTGGCAGCTCTGTCCTGCCGTTCTCTATTCCTGAATTTTTCATCAGAAAAAGCTAGTTCTTAGGACGTCCCCTGTTATGATTGGGTCACCGAGGAGGAAAGCAAGACCAAGTTAAGCCACAGAAAACCAGAGAGGTTGGTAACTAAGCGGATTGCTGACCCCTGATCCTATCCACACAACTAGCAGTAGCCGTGGAGCATACCTACGATGATCCTAGACGCCTCAACACAGCCGGAGAAATAAATAAGCCTAAAGCAAGAAAGGGGAAATCTAAACTGCCCCAGAGCAGACCCCAAAGGAATAGATAGCCCCCAAACATATATTGCCGGTGAGACAAGATGAAAACACAAACGCAGATAGGAAAATAGACTGAGCAAACAATGGGGCCCACACTAACTAGACAGGAAAGGAATTTTTGGGGGACTCTGTCTGCAATCACGCAAAAAACCCTGCAAAAAATGCCCAACACGTCTGATAGAAAAATACTGAAGTCACTAGACTTTGCCCACTATATCAGCACTTTGGCCTCTTTTTGCTCTGCTTTCAGAATATACCAATCTAATAAGGCCTGTTTCACACTTCCGTTTTTGTGTCCGCCAAACGGATCCGTTTCCGTTTTTTTGACGGAAACTGATGCAGACGGATCCGTTTTTTTGACGGATCCGCGGTAACCACTAATGTAAGTCTATGGGACAAAAAAAACGGATCCTGCAAAAAAATGGCGGATCCGTTTTTTTACGGAAACCAACGGATTTTGACGGATTTGAAAAAACGGAAGTGTGAAACAGGCCTAAGGGACAAAAACAAACTGGCACAAGCAGTAACATAAGGATGGAAATTCAGCACAGCCCCAGCCGGAGCTGGCTGAACACACAAAACTGCAATAGACAAAACCAGATCAAATGAGAACAATAGCAAAAGAACATTTAGCTGAGCATGCAGGGACTGAGCTGGAAACTAAGACCTCAGGAGGCAGGAAAAAATCACCAGCAGGGATAGAGGGAGTCGGTTGTCTTAAATCCAGTCAGAAACTCCAGCTCTCCAGTCGTCATCCTCATTATCAGGTGGCAGGCCTCTGTTAATTAGATCAGCTCCAATACCTGCAGTAACCACCAGAGGGAGCCCGGAAAGAGAACTCGCAACCCCTCTGTCAATATAAAAAGCTCCACTACCTTCACCAGTAACCAGAGATAGGCCAGAAAGCGAATTCACAACAGTCCCCGTCCTTCCTGCCCAATTTCGTCTCCTCTTTCCAACTCAACGAGGAAATTGTTTTGCCTTTCCTTTTGTTCGGCACCAGTCCATCGCACTGAGAAGGCCCTCAATTCCTTGGATGTGGTTAGGGCGCTGAGACGGTACATCTCGCAGACGGCTCCCTTCCACAAGTCAGATGCCCTGTTCATGCTTCCAGAGGGACATAGGAAGGGTCTAGCCGTGTCAAAGCAACGCTAACCAGGTGGATTCCCCTGGCGATTCAGTAGTTCTACTCTATCAGGAACGCGCCGTCCCTCTGGGGATTAAGGCGCATTCTACCTGGTCAGTGGGCGCCTGTTATGGATGAGTCACCGAAGGAGGAAAAAACAAAAATAATAGCTAAGTCCAGAAAACCAGAGAAGTTGGAAGTTATCGGATTGCAGACCCCTGAACCTATCCACAACAACTAGCAGTAGCCGTGGGGGGTTCCTACGGTGCCCTAGACCCCTCGATCACAGCCGGAGAACTAAATTAGCCTAAAGACAGGGGAAATCTAAACTGCCCCAGAGCAGACCCCAAAGCAATAGGCAGCCCTCAACATATAATGACTGTTAAGCAAGATGAAAAACACTAACACAGATAGAAAGATAGGTTGAGCAAATGATGGGGCCCAAGCTAACTAAATAGTACAGGATAGAAAAGCTGTTGTCTGCAATCTGCAAAAACCCTATCCAAAAATGAACCAACAGACTGATAGGAAAAACAGGCCCTGAAGTCGCTATACTTCAAAAAGACTATATCAGCACTCGGGTATATTCTGAAGACAGAGCCAGAGATCAACAGATCAGAGGCAAAAATGGAATTCAGCTCACCCCCGGCCGGGGATGGCTGAACTCCAAAAAACAAGGCAAACAAAACCAGAACTAAAGTGTACAAAAGACAGAGCAAAACTTAGCTTTGAGAAGCAGAAATCAGACTGGTCTCCAAGAATCCAGCAGGAAAATCACCGGCAAGGCAACAGGGCGTCGACTGCCTTATATCCAGTCATCAGTTCCTGTGACCCAGTCATCATCTACCTGCTCAGCTGTTTGGTAATCAGCCTCACTACCTTCCTTCGCCAGAAGAGGGAGTTCATCAGACCTCACTGGTGAAGGGAAAAATGAACTCACAACAGGCGCCTCTTCGGCCATTCGGCACCAGGCCTCGGCAGAACAGGTCTGCAAGACTGCAACTTTGTCCAGTCTGCTTACTTTTTACAAAATATTACCAATTTCATTTTCAGGCCTGTCCGCAAGGCTGCGACTTGATCCAGCCTGCATACCTTAACAAACATTGCCTAATACATTCTCAGGCCTCTGCGGATGCAGTCTGCAGTACGTCACTGTTGACTCTGTGGTACATGGGGTATTAGCAGATGTATGCTCCCCACCCAGGGACTGCTTTAGGATGTCCCACTGTCTGTGTCCCCCAATGAGGCATAGGAGAAATAGGGATTTTTGTGTACGCACCGTAAAATCCTTTTCTCCGAGCCAATCATTGGGGGACACAGCACCCACCCTGTTTAGCCTATTGGCTCACTGTAGCATTCTTAGGCTTTGACTTAGTTATGGTTATTATTGACTGTTTATACTCCTACTGCTTTTTTCACTGAACTGGAGAAATCTCAGCCAGCGAGAGGATGTATTCTGCAGGGGAGGAGCTAACTTTTTTTCTGGATTACTTAGTGTCCTCTTAGTGGCCAGCAGCATAACATCCACTGTCTCTGTGTCCCCCAATGATTGGCTCGGAGAAAAGGATTTTACGGTGAGTACACAAAAATCCCTATTTTACACAGATCTAGCGCCACTATATTCTGCAGCGCTTTACAAACATAATCATTACAGTCTTATATAGAACATACAAACTCCTTGGTGTAATTGAAATCCAGGACCCCCAGTCCTGCAAGGCTGCAGGACTAACCACAGAGCCACCATTCTTTCTGTTTTATTTTGAGTCACCATCTCGTTTCAAGGAAAGCATACTTTAAAAAGTTGACTTTTTCTAAATCCCATACCGCTATATTGACAAGTCTATCCCTATACATGGTAAAGAGAGACCGGTCAGTCTATGGGACCATTGCAGGGAGAAGGTGCTGGATTCATGCCTCTTGCTAGTCATCATAGAGCCTAGTCCCTTGCTAGCTTTTCAAAGAATGATTTTTTTTTTTTTTTTTTTTAGACGAACCTAACGCCATTTTCTGATTCATGCTTTCCATGGTTCGGGCAGTATGAATCCCATGACAGATTCGCTCTAAGTCAAAAGAACAATTCCAAATTATTGTTTTTTAAAAAAACATTTTACTGCTGTATTTAGTTTGCAGGAAACTTATGAAGCAAAAAGGAACGAATTTCTGGGGGAGCTGCAGAAGAAAGAAGAAGAAATGAGACAGATGTTTGTTCAGAGGGTTAAAGAGAAGGAGGCAGAGCTAAAGGAAGCTGAAAAAGAGGTACTAATTTTTATTTTTTCTTTATGATTTTGGACTTTCTACATCTTTTACTACTTTACTTTATGTAAACTAATCGTTGATTTAGTTCTGTAAAAGGAACACCAAACAGAAATCTATACACTTCCCTCCTTCTGTTTGACCTATTTTTCCAGTTAGAATTGACACCTATGAAATACATTTTGTGTTCCAGGACCTCCACCATGTCCCTCTTTCCCCATACTCCCTGTTCTATGTGTCAGATGCAAGACAACTGGCTGCCGCAGCAGATGTCTCCCCTGCACCCTGTCTGCAGTAGGACACACAGATCAATGAACCCAGCGTAGCGTAGCACTGTCCTCAGCAATACCCCGGCTGAAAACATTAGAGGTCACCTGTGTCCCCTGCGGGATTGCGGCAGTTATTTATTTTTAAGAAACATGCAGAAAATCATGCAGACTGACTGTACAGCGGTCCTTCTAGTTACATTATTAATTGGTATCACAATAACTGTTGGAAGTTAATATGGCACCTTGAGATTATAACTTTATTAAAAAAAAAATAGTGGTAGATTCTGAAGTCTCAAAATGTCTTCCCAAATAAAGGAAGATTAAAAACAATGAGCAAGACCTAACAGAGAAGTCAGAAGATGCAGAAAGTGATTTAGCTCTTACAGTTACTAGGAGAATCTGTTTGTGCGCTTCAGTAGTACAGAGGTTTGACCAGTGAAATGCAGACACGTGGTTAGTGTGAATTTAAAGGGCAAAGACTATTGCATGTTGAAAAAAATCACCTAAAGGCCCCCATTACACATTAAATAATGTTGGCTGAATCCAATGATATCTGCATGTTTGGCCAACAGTATGAGATGTATTTGGGCCCTGGACAACAAATAGTCGGAGTAGATGTTGATCAGTCATGTCCTATTTTGAATTGCCAATCACTTCACTCCCGGGGGAATAAAGGCCATCACCAGATATGTCAGTCAACTTCAATCTCGTAGAGAAAAAAAGAGCGTGCTGCCAAACGAGCAATACTGTGTATAAGGCCTGCTTCATACGCACTGATATTTCCGGTACTGGAAAAACCAGTAGCGGTGCAATCTGTGCCCTTGTGCCATCCGTGTGCACTCAGTCCGTGGAGAAAGCAATACAGTAAGTGCGGTCTCCAGGCTTTGGGTGCTGAATCCAACTCTCATCATTGCCTGGTCTCCCTGCGATCATTGCAACAACAAATCACTGGCAGATTGTTTAATCACTTCAGTAGCATAAGGTTATGTCTAGTGTAAAATGCGGTTTTGTCATTATTTTTGGTGCATATCAGGATTTCATTTTTTTTTTTTTTTCTTTTTTTCAAAGGCTTGCATTTGATTGTGTGAATAAAAAGAATCCCTAAATTCCCACAGTATCCAGGGACACTGCTACCTCCCACCATGCTAATCTTGGCTTCAATCATTTAACAACATCTTGAAATGTTTCCCCTTTTTGTCTATATAACGAGTATAAATCTCGTTCATTATAAGCTGTTCGATTCCATTTCACATCAGCTTATTGAATATGAACATCGGTCCTTTCAGGTTACTGTGTCAAAATGTTACCAGTGTTTCTGTATAGTAAGAACCTACATACTTGTACCGTATAAAACCAAACCTACAAAAGACAAAATGAAAAAACCCTGCTGTAATTAAATAAATTACTTGTACCGTATGTAAACATCTATGTGACCTCTAAATCTCGTTACACCCTATATTCCATCCTATGCATTTATTATAGAACACAGATTAGCGCACCACTAGAGAATGACTTTAACCAATAAAGTAGGGATAGGGAAATGGAGGTGATGTGATAAAATATACCGTAACTGTTATTATTATTATAGCGCCATTTATTCCATGGCGCGTTACGTGTGAGGAGGGGTATACATAATACATACAAGTACAGTAATCTTAAACAATACACGTCACGACTGGTACAGGATGAGAGAGGATCCTGCCCGCGAGGGCTCACAATCTACAAGGGATGGGTGAGGATACAGTAGACGAGGGTAGAACTGGTCGTGCAGTGGTTTGGTGGATCGGTGGTTACTGCAAGTTGTAGTGTTTTTTATGGCAATTTAACCATTAAAAGCTATACTATAGGTATAATTTTTGTAGGGGCTAAGTCTTGTACATAGTTGTATTAGTGGTTTAATTTCCTTTTATTTGGGGGGGGGGGGGTGACACTCTTATTAATTGTCCTTAGATGTTAGGTACTATATAATCCAATTCTTCTGAATAGAAATGAGCCGCACCGTTATCAGTGATATACAGCTACCAGGCATCTTTCTCCTGCTCAGGGTGGTCTGTTGTATGCAGCTCACGTGGTGATAGAGAATACCGAACGTGTCGATGAATATCAAGCTGCTCATTCCGCGTCGTTCTTGCACATCAGCAGACGGATTATAGAATCATAGAATCATAGAGTTGGAAGGGACCTCCTGGGCCATCTGGTCCAACCCCCTGCTCAAAGCAGGATTCGCTAAATCATCCCAGACAGATATCTGTCCAGCCTCTGTTTGAAGACTTCTATTGAAGGAGAACTCGCCATCTCTTGTGGCAGCCTGTTCCACTCATTGAACACTCTGTCAAAAAGTTTTTTCTAATATCTAATCTGTGTCTCCTCCCATTCAGTTTCATCCCATTGCTTCTAGTCTTTCCTTGTGCAAATGAGAATAAAGTTGATCCTTCTACAATGTGACAGCCCTTGAGATATTTGTAGACAGCTATTAAGTCCCCTCTCAGTCTTCTCTTTTGCAGGCTAAACATTCCCAAATCCTGCAACCTTTCCTCATAAGACAGGGTTTGCAGACCGGTCACCATTCTGGTTGCTCGTTTCTGAACTTGCTCCAGTTTGTTGATGTCTTTTTTAAAATGTGGCGCCCAAAACTGGACACAGTGTTCCAGATGAGGCCTGACCAAAAAGGAGTAGAGGGCAATAATGACTTCACGTGATCTAGACTGTATGCTTCTGTTAATACATCCTAGAATTGCATTTGCTTTTTTGCTGCTGCATCACACTGTTGACTCATATTCAGTCTGTGATCTATTAGTATACCCAAGTCTTTTTCACATGTGCTGTTACTTAGCCCTATTCCTCCCATTCTGTATATGCTTTTTTCATTTTTATTGCCCAGATGTAGTACTTTGCCTTTTTCCCTGTTAAAAAACATTCTATTAGTTGCTGCCCACTGCTCCAGTTTATTTATATCTTTTTGAATCTTCTCTCTCTCTTCTCTAGTATTAGCTATCCCTCTTAGGCCTCTTTCACACATCAGGTTTTCGCCGTCAGGCACGATCCGGCGCTTTTGACAAAAACCGGATCCGGCGAAATGCATTGCCGGATCCGGTTTCCCCCCCCCCATTGACTTGCATTTGCGCCGGATGGCCATGCGTTTCATCCGGTTTTCGCCGGATCCGGCATTGTGTCTCAATCCGGTGTCTGGAAAAAACGGCTACTGTAGCGTTTTTTGTCTCCGGCGAAAAAGCCGGACACGCCGGATCCGGCGCGTCCGGCTTTTTCACACAATGAAAGCCTGTGAGCGCCGCAATGCGCCGGATCCGGTATTTTTGGTCTGAGCATGCTCAGTAGCTCTGCCCACAAGACACATATATAAAAGCAAGACAGTGGGACCCTCAGCCACACCCAACATGGCACCCAAGACAGCAACCAGGCGCAGGACAAGGCAGGAGACATCTGCAGCAGCACCATCAGCACCACCACCACCCCAAATGGAGCAGCATGCTGAACAACAGGAGGGGAGTCCAGCAGCAGATGAGAGACGGTAATTATCAAATCCCCCATTCCTCCAAACTAGGGCCATGGAATATCAAGATATTCATTGCCCCTTTGTTTCTCTTTATTCAACAGCCGCCCAAGAGATGCAGCAGCAGCAGCACTGGAAGCACTGGCAGCAGCAGTACCACCACCCACAGGCATGGAGTCTGGCCAGCAGGAAGACAGCACATCTTCTTCTGGGAGCCCTCCCTCGCATCGTTAGCGTTTGACGGTAAGTTTTTATTTCCAAAATCCATAATCTCTGTAATATATGTCTATTCATTGCCTTTTATTTCAAAACAGGAATCACAAGATGAAGAGGAGCTCCCAGAAGAAGAAGGAAGGGGTGGACAGACACCTGGAGTGGGCTCACAATTGGTAAGTTTTTGGCATCAAACGCAGAAACACAACATCACACTACACACAACACATAGAAAACAATGTTCTGCAGACCACACACAGCAAACAAATGCCTACATCCAAAGACAATTTATTAGATTTTTTTTTTTTTTTTTTTTTTCCTGTTTTTCCGACAAGTTTTTGTTTCAGCTCCACATTAGGCTGAGTGTTTGCAAGAGTTAACTGGTAGGGATACTCCCTATTTTCATTAATTCTTTTGTCCAACACCTGTGATTTACTAGTTTTTGTACTATTTGTAGTCGTCAGTATTGGTCTAGTGTGAACCATGAGTAAGACCCTCTAGGTCGAAACGCGTTGGTTGGAGACCACCAGAGACCCCATCTGCCTGTATGTCCTTATCCATACTTTTTTCTGTTCTATTTTAAGAATTTACAATAAATGATGTATTTTTAACTGAAGTCCAGCGCTGGAGATTCCATCCTTTATTTTGCTTCAGTCAACACCCCTGATCAAGGTGACTCCGTGCGCAGGAGGATTATGGATCGCAACCGAGACTGGTGAGCTGACCTCCCTTCATTTTCCCTATCCTTCTATAATTATATTTATGATCTAGTCCTGCTCCCTTACTCTATAATTGTTGTGGACGCTTGTAAACACTAATTCTATGGACATGGATTTGGACAGAAATAGGCAGCATATCTTTGCAGCCATTTTTGACTCTACAGATGATGTTACTAATGTGAGCAGTGGGGTCTCTCAGGTAGAGTCTTTAGAAAACCTTTTTAATAAACTGGAAAATCGGAAAAATAAGGAAACCAGATTATGGTGGGACATGACCTCTCTAAAATCTTATCTGACGAAAAAACTTATCCCTAGGGGATTGAGACTGAATAAAAGACCTACCTTCATCTACTCAGACACTTTCAGATTAGAGTGGGAGCAGATTTTTACACAAAGTTCTTTCAAATTAATGGAGTTGATTATTAAATATGAGGAACTGGAGATGACTTGTGTTAAAGAAGAGATCACTAAGATGCAGACTTCTCTGAACAAACACAATAATGTGAAAGACTTTGACAAATTTAATTCAAGAATGGAAAAAAATCTTTCCAAACTGGAAGAATATATTGCAGATATAAAACGCAGTAAATTCACAAGAGACAAACGCGACTTTGAATTGAACCAGGTCTATTCCTGGAAGAAAAGCCGTCCTTTTCAAGAAGGTAAAAAACGATATCAGCATGGTTTTTCAGGCTTTCACCATAGAGATCGCAGGGTCAGCTTCACCAGGTCTCATGATTCAACAGTGTCTTCCAGTTCTAATCTGAATACGTCAGAAGAGTTCTTAGATGCTTCCTTCAACACTAATCATTCTGAGGATATCCGTAGTGATGGAATTATCGTAAGGAGATCAAAAAACGACGGAGAAGAGCGGGGAGGAAACATAAAAAGAAACTACCACTTCAGAAACAGGAGGAGATATCAACATGCCCTGTAATAAATCTTTCAAGCTATATCCTATCAGAAGCTCATATGACTCTCTTGAGCAAAGGCTTGGGATTTAGTCCAGTCAACAAATTTGATATTTATCAGACTCTTCTAGATGTGAATAAGTTTGCCAGAAATTTAACTTTGAAATGTCATTTTGACTACCAGTCCACCTCTTCAGAGACCTTGTCACTGTCTGGATCTACAAATATTCCTGAGTTAATTTTTCCCTATGGAAATTTTTCTTTTAAAGATCTTATAGGCTATTCCACTCTTAGAGACTTACAATCACATTCCTTACCAAAAAATAGGACTTTAAATGATCTCTTTAAAATGCCCAATCCAGGGTTTTATCCAGTTCAGTCCAGACCTGCTATTCTAGATATATTCCAAGAACTAATAGAGAAAGATTTAGTGGAGCTTGATAAAATAACAGAAATGACATATGACAATTTAACAGCACAAGAGAGAGCAGCTATGAAAGAGTTAAAAGATAATGCTGACATTCTGGTGAGACAGGCAGATAAAGGGGGTGGAGTAGTCGTGCTTAATGCTGGTCTGTATTATTCAGAAAATCTGCGCATTTTGAATGATTCTGCTACCTATTCCAAGATTTCTAGTGATCCCACGTCTAAATTTCAGTGTGATTTCTCAAAATTATTAAACGATGGTTTAGTCACAGGGGCCATAACACAGAAAATTTATGATTATGTTAATATCAAGAACCCTGTGATTCCCATTTATCATGCGTTTCCTAAAATCCACAAGGATTTGTTCCCCCCCCCCCCTTTAGAACTATAATTTCGGGGATAGGGTCTTTTTCAGAGAAATTGGCAGAGTGGGTTGATCATTACCTACAACCTTTGGTCATTGATCTTCCAGGATATATCAGAGACACCAAAATGTTAATCTCTGCCTTGGATGATTATCATTGGTCACCAGAATATTCATGGATTACTTGTGATGTGGTGGGTTTATACCCGTCCATACCACACAATGTGATTATTTCTAGTCTCACATTCTTTTTGGACAAATATAGCACATATGTGATAGAAATTCAATCCTTCACTGTGGATGCAGTTTCCTTTCTTCTCTCACATAATTATTTTTCATTTGATGGAATTTTTTTCTTACAAAAACAAGGAGTAAGTATGGGGGGTAAATGTTCCCCAGCTTTAGCTAATATTACAGTAGCTGTTTGGGAAGAGAAATATATCTTATGTAACAATAATCCCTTTTCACAAAATATACAACTATATGGCCGCTTTATAGATGACCTGATTTTGATTTGGAAGGGAGACATCTCAGGGATTAGTGATTTCATTAGCTATATCAATATGAATGATTTTAATCTTTCATTTACATTTACAGTGTCGGATTTTTCTATCAGTTATCTGGATGTGACTTTGTCTGTGAATCCTGACAACCAAAAGGTCTGCGTTTTTCCTTTCAGAAAACCCACAGATACAAATTCAATTTTACAAGCTTATTCTTGTCACCCCAAGCACGTGGTTAAAAACATTCCAGTGGGAGAATTAATTAGGTTAAAAAGAAATTGCAGTTCACCTATAACATTTGCTAAAGAATCAAACAAAACCCTCTCTAGACTTAAGGACAGAGGATATGCTAATTGGATGCTAAGGAAAGCTGATAATATTGTCAGCAGGATCGATAGACACACCCTGCTGAATGAATCTCCTTTGAGCCTTGTACACACTGGAGTTACTGCTAACAAGAAAAAGAATCACACACGGGCCTCCTGCAATAATCATGACCGTCCTATAGTTAGTTTTTCTACCATGTACAGTCCACAATTCAATAAGATAAAGGACATTGTCAAAAAATATTTACCTATTTTACACAATGATAATAAACTTGGTCAAATTCTGGACAATACCCAGATACGATACATAGCCAGGAAAGCTCCTGCTTTGAGCGATATCTTATCCCCCAGTCTTTTTATCAGCAATAGGAGAACTAAAAATAATACTTGGTTGTCATATAAAGGCTTTTCCAAATGTGGACATCATCCCTGTAAAGTCTGCAACTATGTGGTTAAAACCAGCAGATTCACTTCTAGTGTTACTGGCATATCATACCCTATTCAGTCTCACATAAATTGTAATTCAGAAGGAGTAATATATGTTATTGAATGCGTTTTTTGTAACCTACAATATGTAGGCTGTACAATAGGACCTCTTAAAAAGAGAATTAGGAAACACTTGTCAGAAGCTACTAGTAGTAATTATAATATTTCAGCAGTTTCTTATCATTGTAAAACTGTTCATGGAGGTAAAACTGATAGTCTCAAAATTATAGCAATAGAGAAAGTCTATAGATCTACTAGGGGAGGTGATTTCAGGAGAAAATTATTAAATCGTGAATCCTTTTGGATTTTTAAATTAAATACAAGAGTACCATTAGGTCTGAACAAACGACTTGATTTAATATTGCAATTAGATTGATATTTTCTTCTGTATATTTACATTCTACTTAGTCCTATTCAATTCTGGTTATTCTGATAATTTTTGTGATTGTTATTATATTCTTATGATATCTTTTTATTAGATTTTTTTTTTTTTTTTTTTTTTCCTGTTTTTCCGACAAGTTTTTGTTTCAGCTCCACATTAGGCTGAGTGTTTGCAAGAGTTAACTGGTAGGGATACTCCCTATTTTCATTAATTCTTTTGTCCAACACCTGTGATTTACTAGTTTTTGTACTATTTGTAGTCGTCAGTATTGGTCTAGTGTGAACCATGAGTAAGACCCTCTAGGTCGAAACGCGTTGGTTGGAGACCACCAGAGACCCCATCTGCCTGTATGTCCTTATCCATACTTTTTTCTGTTCTATTTTAAGAATTTACAATAAATGATGTATTTTTAACTGAAGTCCAGCGCTGGAGATTCCATCCTCTACATCCAAAGACATAACATTTTTTGTTTTCTTCTCTAGTCTTCCCAATCTGGTGCTCGGCCAAGAGGTCCTCGCAGTGCCTCCCAGGGTCGTCGGCGACAGCAACGCGGCGGTCACCAGCGTGTAAGTATAAATATTTTTGCTTTGTTTTTTTGCACGTTTTATTTCATTTCTTTTGTGGAGGCTAATTATGTTATTTTCGTCTTTTTCTTTAACAGCCTTCACAGCGTGCTCCCGACTCTGACGGTGAGGATGGAGTAATCGATGTGGACCACCTCATCGATCTCGTCAGAGAAAGGGAGCCGCTCTGGAATATGGCTGACCACCGCCACGCTGACCTGACTGTTACCCGGCGACTCTGGGAGGAAATCTGTTCGCTCCTTGTGGACCGCTGGGAGGACCTCGATGCTCAGGCCCAGATTAAAGAGCGTAAGTATATACAGTACCGGTTGCTTGATGTAAACCAGTGTTTCCCGAACAACAGTCCTCGTGGTCCCCACGGATCATGTGTTCAGGATTTCTATTTACTATGGAAATCCTGAAAACATGACCCCTGGGGACCATGAGGACTGGAGTTTGGGAAACACTGATGTTGTATACTAACCACTCCTTTCTCGTTTCAGGGGACAGAATTGTGAAGCGGTGGCGGTCTGTGAGGGATCGTTTCAAGAAGGAGTTCAATAAAGAGATGCGGGCCCCGAGTGGATCTGGAGGACGCAGGAGCAAGTACAAGTACGCACAAGCCCTGTCGTTCCTCCGGGAAACAATGGTCACTAGAAGGTAAATATTACACACCACATGTGAAAAAAAATGTTAGATGTAACCTTTTTTTTTCGGCCAGGGCCATACCATGTCAGTATTTTAATTGTTTTTTTTTCTCTTTATTCCACAGCACGGTGAGCAGCACTCGGGAGCCTGCACGATTGGACCCTTCTGAGGCGATCCCTGAGGAGACCGGCACCGAGGGACACTTCGACCGCCCCGGTACATCTGCACCTTCCCAGCCTTCCCACACATTCGACCCATCTGTCCCATCCACCAGCACAGGAGCATCGTGGCCGCCTACATTACATGAAGCTGCTGGTGAGGAGATCGATTTCCCTTTACACCACCCTTCTGCCCCTGCCACCTCTAGTACACCTGCGGGTACTGGGCGGCAGCGGCAGCGGGGTCAGGAAAAGACTTATGCGCCAGAGTTCTTGCATATGAATGCATCTTTCCAGAACTGTCTAAAAGTCTTGTCAGAGCAAATCTCCGCAGGCTTTCAGCAGATCAACTCCAGCATTCTGGAGGTGAAGACACTTCTGCAAACCATGCATTCAGAAGCAAGATCTTCGCCAAACCACACCTTTTTCAGGTCTGTTGTGGAGCGCATGGAAACGCTATCTCCTACCCAGCAGATGCATGTAATGCATTCATGCCACGGTGCTCTCCAGCACGTTACCTCCCAACCTCCTCCTCCCACCACAGTAGTTCCTCCACCTGCACCCCCTCCAGCCACTTTCCATCCTCCCCCTCCTATTACATCTGCACCCCCTCCAGCCACTTTCCATCCTCCCCCTCCTATTACATACCATCCACCTCCCCAGTACCAGCAACCTCCCCAGTACCAGCAACCTCCCCAGTACCAGACATCTCCCCACTTCCAGCAACCTGCCCCGTACCAAACTCCTTCCCCATACAACTTGCCATCAACATCATCTGCTCCTACAGTCCCTGCCCAACTCTCCACTCCACCGCCCACCACCTCTTCTGCCTCCCACATGTCCACCCATTCTGTAGCTTTTTCCACACCATCACCTCTAACTGTTCCTTCCCCACCACGATCCCAATCCTCTCTCCACACTCCCAGTGTCGAAGTGTCCCGCAGCCCCTCCAGCAGTATTTCCACCCCACACTACACAGATTTATGATGTGTTTTGTAATAAAAATGCCCAGTTGGTTTCAAACCTTTATTAAAAAAGTTTTTTTTAACTTTAAAAACAGTTTACAAAAAAAAAATATTTTAAATAAAAGTTAAATTATTGTTTACACTGGTTGTCTGTCATTTCTTTCTGCGGCGAAATATGTTTAAAAAAAAGGTTAAATACAGGGTATTTAAAAGGTAAAAAGGTATTCAAAACCAGGTATATAACTGTGGGTAAATTTTAGCTTTTTGCCACAGTTGTGTTCCTGGTTGTGTTTGAAGCAAAGTATTTCACCTAAAAAGTTGTGTTTATTGTTGGTGATTTCCTAACAATGTACACAACTTTTGTTAAAAGGTGAAATACTTTGCATAAAACACAACCAGGTACACACCTGTGGCCTAAAGCTAAAAATAGAGACCATGACAAGATAGCCAACTTTGGTTGGCAAAGGTATATACTGTTGGTACAGAAGGTACACAAGTTTGGTTAAGGGCACAAATCTTTCACACTCTGTCATCCTGCCAGTGTACTCTGCCTTGAGGTGACATAAAGTATAGTGCAAAATTGTCCCTCATTACTGAAACCGTCACAGAACTTCTAGTGGTAATGTCATGGTAATCTTGCAAGGTGGTTTCTTCAGAGGTGTCCTCAATGGAAATGGGTTCCTTGCAGATAACAAAATTGTGGAGTACCACGCAAGCTTTGATCACCTCGTCCACAGTTTCTGTCTTGAGGTTGATCGCAGTCAATAGGACTCGCCATTTGGCTGTCAGAATACCAAAGGTACATTCAACCATTCTTCTTGCTCTTGTGAGGCGGTAATTAAAAATGCGTTTTGTTCTTGTCAATCCTCTGCTAGAGTACGGTTTCAAAAGGTGTTCTGACAGCTGGAAGGCTTCATCCCCTACACAGACAAATGGCATAGGTGGACCAGATGTTTGCGGCAGCGGTCTAGGGGGTGGGAACTGGAAGGTGTTTCCATACAGTTTACGCCTCATGACAGTTTGAAAACTTGAGTCATTGGAGCGGCCATAGGCCCCAATATCAACAGCAATAAATTTGTATTCCGCGTCAGCGATGGCCATGAGGACAATTGAAAAATATTTCTTGTAATTGAAATATTCCGATCAGCCCTTCTTTGACAGGTTGTAGAGGAGAAAGTGCAGGTTGGAGAGAAGAGCAAGTTACTGGCGAAGATGGATGTTGTCATTGGAAATATTTTGAAGAATTTGGCGGATTTTACAGCGGAGGCAAATCGTTTGAGGGTGATTGTTCTGGAGAAGGAGAGAGCGAGACAGCAGCGCATCAGGCATCGTAGACGACGTTTGTGGATCCACCCCATCACAGCCAAGAGAATGACGCGTGGGGTCTATTCTACACTCTGCATGGACCTTCGACGAAACCCGGATAAATTTTTTGGATATGTTCAGATGAAAATGGAGAATTTTGATTACTTGGTGGAGCGCATTGCACACCTCATAAGAAAAGCGGACACCTATTGCCGCTTCTCTGTTTCACCCGCAGCGCGTCTGATGGTGACTTTAAGGTAAGCCACATTTATTGGATATGCTCGCTTCAGAGCACACTCACTGCAATCTTGTTGGTGGTAGTTTGTATCTCCAAGTGTTATAGCTGAGTTTTGGTATGTAATGCTGTGATTTAAAACTAATTGATTGTTTTTTAATTCCCCACAGATTTCTTGCAACTGGAGAATCCCTTTCGTCACTGCATTTCCAGTACAGACTCGGGATTTCCACCATATCTGGAATAGTGAAGTACACATGCCGTGCACTGTGGGACTCCTTAGCTGAAGAGTTTTTACCAGAGCCCACAACAGAGAGGTGGATTGAAATTTCAGAAAAGTTTCAACAGATATGTCAGTTTCCCAACTGCTTGGGCGCTGTGGACGAGAAACATATCCGCATTGTAAAGCCAGCCGGATCGGGATTCATTGTTACCCCGTTCTTGTCACTTTAATAAAGATTGATACCATTTTTGCAAATTAAGGATCATTTGATCGTATTTTGTGGTTTCCACATTTCTGCTTCTAACAGTTGCCTTGTCCAGTCCATACTTAGTCATTTTTTCAATAAGGATTGTGTGAGATACTTTGTCAAATGCTTTGCTGAAGTCAAGATATACTATATCTACAGCATTTCCCTGATCCACCCAATCAGTGATTCTGTCATAGAAAGAAATTAAGTTAGTCTGACATGACTTATTAGTTACAAACCCATGCTGACTCTGTTTAATCACTTCATTCTTATCCAGGTACTGACATACATGCTGTTTAATAATTTGTTCAAAGATCTTTCCTGGTATAGAAGTCAGACTCACCGGCCTATAGTTGCCTGGGTTCACCTTCTTCCTCTTTTTGAAGATAGGAACAATATTTGCTCTTCTTCAGTCTTCTGGGACTTCTACTGTTCTCCAAGAATTTTCAAAGATTATGGAGAGGGGTTCAAAAATTTCTTCTGCTATCTCCTTCAGTACTCTGGGGCGTAATTCATCTGGACCTGGAGACTTGAATTCATTTAGGATAGCTAAGTGTTTCCTCACTATCTTTCTGTTTATAGATATCCTGGATTCTTCTATTCCCTTAATAGGACAGTGAGGAACAGTTGATGTTACATTTCCTTTCTGAGAGAAAACAGATGCAAAATAGGGATTTAAAAGTTCGGCCTTCTCAACATCCTGTCTTACCATTTCATCATTTTCGTCCTCTAAAAATCCTATAGCATCAGTTAGTGCTGCGTCTCTACCTGGTGTGATGTGTGTAATGCTATTGCCTTTTTGAACCATTGCCCCTGTCATGTGCATCTGGGCTAACACCATTTTTGGTGGTTGAGGTTAAAAATGCTATTAAAAAAAAAATAAAATTATTTACTGATTACTTTTATGCATTGAAGCAAAGATGTGGTAGATGTTAGCTGCCAGACAGGTGAGCATTGTCTCCTCGCTGCCCTTCATGCACATAGATGCTTGGTTTTGCATGTGTTTTCAATAGAGAGAAGAGTAAGCCGCTGTCTGACACTTTTTGTTTGAGACTTATCTAGCAGCGAAAGAAAGATTGAGCATTGAAATTCAACATGCCCGTTCCCTCTAACGGTATATTTAGACTTTTTTTTTTCTGGGGAGTTTGGAGTGGGTCTGCTCTGAAATGCTTTACTTCAGTACTACAATACACCCCAAAAAAAGGCAATTATTCCTGAAATTTCTTATTCTTGAGAAACAGACAAGTTTGGTCACTTGGAAAAAAGTTGTGTGACCCTAAGACCCCCATACACATTAGAATGTTGAAATTATTATTCAGGTTCACTTAACTTTTGTATGTCAACATTAAAACAAAACATAACCAAAAAAATATTGTTTAGTAATATCTGCCTTTTGTTAAAGCTTCATGAGAAGTTTGACCGTCTGAAAAAACTACATCAAGACGAGAAGAAAAAGCTAGAAGACAAAAAGAAAAGTTTGGAAGATGAGGTAAATGAATTTAAGAAACGGAAGACTGCAACAGAATTGCTTCAGTCCCAGGCACAACAAGCAGGTGGATCACAGACCCTAAAACGAGAAAAGGAGAGAAAAAAGTAAGTAAAGTAATGCAGGAGATGTGGCCGCACCTGCTGCCACTGGTCTAAAATGTGTAGAGTACAGAAGTGAGTTTGACATTTACACAGTTTGTACCCTGATGACTCTTCTGAGATTCAGTACAGTATCCTGCATCACTGTATTTATATGATGAGTTACTCTGCTCTCACATAGTTGATGTGTATGTGTACATACTCATGAATAGTATATAAATATCGACAAGTATTTATGGGCTCCACATCTGTTTTTATATATTATATATTAAGTATTTTGCACAGCTCCCGGCTTGTTCCCAGCCTGTTTTTTTTTTTTTTTGGGGTTGTCTCCATGTCCGTTATTGGTTACAAATTGTAACGTGTTTGTATAAGCAAACAACTTATTTGTTAAACATTTCCATTCTTAAGAACAGAGGGATTAAGTCTCTAGTGAACAGCTCATTGCTTAGGTCACCAGCCATGCCAAGGCTGGTCTTTCTGGGCAGTGAGCATGCACTTGCAATCTGTTTGCTAAACAGCTTGTAAATGCCACTCTGAAACTGGCCTGATTGCTGGTTTTGCCGAGCTTCAGTCTGTGCTACTCTTGTGTTGCAGAGGCAAAATGTCTCTGCTACCATCATTGGAGACCATGCCGCAAGTCTGAACTGTAAATCTCCAGAAGCCACTGAAAACAAGAGAGGCAGAGCAACGGTGCGTTCCTGTTGACCGATCTGTACATCCCGTTATCTGCCACAGTGCTACAGGACAAATCATATATGATAGCAATGAGGCATCCTTTCCCTGTTGTCTGTGGTTTGCGCAGCATGGCTAACCTGATGTGTTTCTTTCATACATGATATACCGTATTTTTCGGACTATAAGACGCACCGGACCATAAGACGCACCCCAATTTTCAGAAGGAATATAGGGAAAAAAATAATAATGTGTCAAATGGGGGTCCGTCTTACAGTCCGAATTCAGCATACCTGGGAAGGGATCCGGCACAGGTGGAGGAGTAGTCACAGGGGTCATTCAGTGTTCCAGGCTCGTGCGGTGGCGGCTCTGTGCTGGGGCAGCTGTGCTGGGGCTGGGGCAGGTGGACTGTGCTGGGGCAGCTGTGCTGGGGCAGGGGCAGCTGTGCTGGGGCAGGGGCAGCTGTGCTGAGCTGGGGCAGGTGGGCTCTGTGGGGTGAGGGTGGCGGCGGGCTGTGCTCCGGAGCAGGGGTGGCGGCTCCGCCGGCATTTCCTCGCAGCCCGGAGGCCCCCGCACATCCCTTGCTGGCTGCCGCCATGTTGCGGTGGCCTCCGGGAACATAGACGCCAGGAAGATGGCCGCCGGTCCGGGGACGGCGCATGCGCAGGTTCAGATCTCGTCCCGAGATCTCGGGGGACGAGATCTCTTTGCTGAGATTTGAATCTCGTCCCCCGAAATCTCGGGACGAGATCTGAACCTGCGCATGCGCCGTCCCCGGACCAGCGGCCATCTTCCCGGAGGCCACCGCAACATGGCGGCGGCCAGCAAGGGATGTGCGGGGGCCTCCGGGCTGCGAGGAAATGCCGGCGGAGCCGCCGCCCCTGCTCCGGAGAACAGCCCGCTGCCACCACCGCACCGCAGAGCCCCGGAGATTAGTATATTGCGACCATAAGACGCACCCCCCACTTTCCCCCCAAAATTTTTTTGGGAAAAAGTGCGTCTTATGGTCGGAAAAATACGGTAACTCCTTTAAGGTGCTTATACGCTTTCATTAGCTGCCTGCTGAAACAGATTCCTCCTTTTCCACCTGGTCCTTCCAACCACCCATACACTTGAACCCTCTGTTCAGCTTTCTGCCATGTTTTGGATAATTCATCCTCAAGTCTTGTTTATAGCTGTGCGGAGGTGATAGGATCAGATGATAGGATACCTGATCAAAGTGGTGTGAAAATGTCAGAGCAAACATGCAACACTTGCCAGTAGATAGCAGTGAATAGTGGATGGGATGCACAATTACGGTATTTGCATTTGCCACACTTATACCACATTCTGAGCATCTCTTGCTACATAACGTGCTCTTTGAAGAGCCTAGGATATTTGATTTGAAAAGTTCACCTTACATACTCTTTAGATGTTTTGCAGCTTAAAGCATCACTTCCATCAAAGATTTTATCCTCTTAATCTATTGCAATCATCATATTACGGTATATAGCACAATTGCTCATTTTGTCTTTCTACCCAGTTAATTCTTCTCTTTTCCATTAGGTCTATGACATCAAGTGATTAAGAACTGACTAGCTGAATCATTTTAATCTCTATGTAAAAACAGGAAGTTACTTTTCCCTCTGAGTCATCATTAGAACTACAATTCTACATCACTTCAAAGTCCCTGGCAGGAGAGGAGCCAGTGGGTCAGGAATTTAAGAGGGAGTGGATCTTGGCTGTAAGGGACTTTGAAGTAATGTAGAATTGTAGTTCTAATAATGACACATGCAGGGAAGGTGACTTCCTATTTCTACACAGAGCTTGGAAGGATTCAGCTAGTCAGTGTTTAATAACATGATGTTACAGACTTAATGGAAAAGAAAAGAATTATCTGCGTAGAAAGGCAAAATGAGCAATTGTAAGTGCAAAGTTATATATAATATGATGTTTGCAAAATATTAAGATGGTAAACATTTTTTGGATGGGAGTGGTTCTTTAAGGAAATACCCTGTTTCCCCGAAAATAAGACACCGTCTTATATTAATTTTTTGCTCCGAAAGTTGCACCATGCCTTATTTTCGGGGGGGGGGGGGGGGGGGGGGTGTCTTATTTTCCTGAGAAACATTCCAGCGCGCTCTACCCTTACATAAGGAACGTTCTGTAGCGTAAAACCAGTAGTCAGACATATAGACCGTTCAGCAGAAAAGCAGACAACAAATCAAAGTAACACACTACGGTACGGTACTGTAATTGCCTGACTCCCACACGGCCACAAAACATAAGGGCTCTAAAATGGCTCCCACACACTTTCTGGACACTGTACCGCTACCGTAACAATCACCCACAGCAGTTCCTTTACCGAGGCAGCCCCATCATCATTTTGCAGCCCCAAATATTCCCAACATCCCATTGCAGCCCTCATCATCCCTTTACAGTTCCCAATACAGCACCCCCATCATTCCATTACAGCCCCCATCATTCTACAGTACAGTATTGCAGCCTCCCATCATCCCGGTATCCCACTGCAGCCTCCCATTATCACAGTATCCCACTGCAGCCTCCCATGTGTGTACCGTACACACACACCCTTACACAGACACACACCCATACACACACACACACACACTTTCTCACTGGTTTCCTCCACGGTGCTGCTTTCAGTGCTTTTGTGGTGCAGGAGCCCTGGGCCAATCAGAGGCTATGGATGATGTCAGCTGGCTCATGGTTCTTGCGCTGTGATTGGCGCAGGGCTCATGGGCGGAGATCGGCACACAGCTCCGAGGCTGTGATTAACTCCTGCGATCAGTGCGGCTGCAGTGGCGGGCACCGGACAGCGGGAGCGAGACACAACTGCATGCCCCATGCACAGAACAAGGTATGCCTTATTTTCGGGGGAGGGGGTGCCTTATATTAGCAGGCACAGTGCTCCCCCTAGCATGCCTTACTTTCGGTGGGCACCCTATTTTCGGGGGAAACGGGGTAGTTAAATCAGCCCAAGTAGCCAAGTAAGTGGGTTGGATTATGCAAGATACTAATGTACTAAACATCTGAAAAGTGCTTCATTGTGTTGAAGTCCATCTGGTACCAGTAGGGCCTCAGTGGAGTTGCTTTTTTCCCCAGGACAGTGTTTTTTTTGTATTTGATTGGATCTTTAAGTGAAGGGGATCTTATAACTATTCCTTTCACTGGCTAAGCCGGCCTCCAGGCTGGTTCAGCTACTTTAGGCTGGGTGCCCACATAAGCGTTTTTCTCGTGTTTTTTAAGTGCTTTTACCGGCAAAAACACTTAAAAATCGCTCAAAAGAAGCGTCCCATTCATTTTAATGCATTATGCACTGTTTGTGCATATTGATGCGTTTTTTTTCCGTGAAAAAAAACGCAGCATGCTTATTAATTTTGCAGAAAAGTCCGGGTTTTTAGCTATTTTCTATGTGTCTGGGGATCCGCTGAAAAAAAGCATCAAAAATGCGCGGTTTTTGCACAAAAAACGCTCAGAAAAAAACGAGCGTTTTCTGGGAAGGAGTCCGGTTTTCATGCAGAAATTTTCTGCATACGTGGGCACATAGCCTTGATGAGCAGTCAGCTGATCCCTTTAACACATGGCTCCTAGTCTGGTAGTGACACAGGAAGCACTCTCTTGTGTAGGACACAAACCAGAAAAGGACCTGAGGACTTGGCACCTGTCAGACATCAAAAGCAGTATATTGGGAAGTTGATTAATATACTAATTTCAGCAGATTTATTATCTAAAATATTTTTTTTTACCCTGGAAAACCTTTTTTAAGTGATACAGCAATTATTTTTTTATTAGCATTATCCACACCTGTACTCATTGCAATCTTCATTTTACTTTCTGCAGCATAAACTCAAGGTGAAACAAGATTACAGTGCACACTTGTTTTTACAATTTTATTGAATTCTTTTGATATATTTTTGTGTTATTGCAAAAGTGTGCTGGGTGTTCTCCACCTCCATTCTGGATTTCTAATGGCTGCACAGATGGGCTGTGCAGATGCAATGGCCAGACCATACATCTGCTGCTGCTTTTTACTGAAGGAAATGAATTGTGGTGCGAAGATTACACAGTGTTGGAAATCACACTTCATTTCAATTGACTGCATAATACATAAAGCTCTAACTTTTATTGCAGTTTTGTGAACTTAGACCCAATCCTTTTATCCAATTGTAAAAAAGACGGCATAACATATTGCTGTTTGTAATGGGATCATGCCCCCAACTTGCTAAAAATGCTGGAGAACAGCCCCTTTTTGGCTATCACTGCATCCTCCCAAAAAACAAATAGGACAAGTTTTGGGGCTCTGTCCACATGGCTTGATTGCACATCATAGATGCACATTCATAGTGTCCTAGGTCCTGTTTAATGCCTTAAATAACCCATGCTAATTTGTTCTTCTTTATACATATGTATTTTGTGATATATTAACATATAATATTTATTTTGTCTTGCTCTCACAGAATATACTGAGAGTCATTCACTCCAGAATTGCATCATTGATCAATACAGCTCTTTAGCACAGGGAACGCAGTATTCCCTCCAGCCTTCTTTTTGTAAAATGACTGAAAACATTCTGAAAATATTGATGGTAGCGGTTTAAAGGGAACTTGACTGATTATCGAACGCTATTACACTGCCCCCATTATAGTTTAATCTTTTTCTGGTGTAAAGGTCGGCCAGGGCTGTAGTCATGGCCGAGGACACAGGGGGTCCTGAGCCCTGGCCTCCCTTCAAAGACACACTACATTGCTCATGTAGTACACTTGCCTCCGCATTCCTGACTCTGCTGTGGTCCACCCTCCTTTTCGTGGGGTTGCCTGTGGCTTCATGTGAATGAACAGAGACACAGTCCAGGTAAAACTCAAAATGCAAAACTTTACTTTCAGATCTTCGCAGCACATCCAGATATATTCCATCACCTACTTCAGTTTCCATGTTGCCCGATACTGCATTTTTCCCTTCTCCTCTCTCCCTGTCACACGGCTCGAGATCGGGTCGTACCGCACTGTACGTTTTCCCAGCTTCCTCGTTGTGCAAGCTCACTATATACAAGGGGTCCCTCATCCGTTTCGCCCCGCCACCAAGGGAGTCCACCCATGCTAGTAATCTCCACATCCTGAGTAATCCACCTGTCTGCCTTGCCGTGTACTGTACTGCTGTCTTCTTACTGGGAAACCCTGTCTCCTGCTTCTGAGTAACTCAATCTCCTCTCACCTCAGCTGTTTCTTCACTAGCTGGCACGCTGTCTGTGGATGGCTGGGCTTGTACCTCAAACGTTGCGGGGCCACTGCATTGTCCCCATGGCATTAGCCCCTATGGACGTTGGGGGGGCTCCCTGGCCCCAACTGAGCACCTTCAGCTCCCTAGCCTGACTGACTATAAACCAGGAAAATCCCCTATCGTACCCACAGCAGGCGCCTCCTACGTGGTTAACTATTTGCTAACTATACAACTGTGTACACTGTAGTGAACTCTATACTAACATCTTGTGGCCAAACTAAATACTGCACTGTCACTATTATATACATGGTGCAGTAAAGACAACACAAATCACACATATTATAGGCATCCGGAACAACAGTATATAAATACATATTTATGTACATTAGCGGGATAGGGGACTTAAAGGGGCAGGCACTACATACCCTTACACTAGCATCAGATGTATTTATTGTTGTAGATATGTGCAAAATCATTTTATATGCTGCCACTAGCTGAATGCAAATTGACCCCAACTAGACCGGCATGGTGTTTCTTCAGAGTCAGTAGCTGCAGTCACTGCCCCCCTGGGATTGATGGACAGTCTTGGCACCTTCTACTTCTTCAGGCAGCAAAGACATCAAGCAGAAGATGCTGGCAGAGCAGGGAATGCCAATCACACCTGGGGAAGCCGTGACTGTAGTTACTGAGCCTGGACCGGTGTCTGCGTGGAAACTCGTTACAGGACCCATCTGGGTTCAGCTGCATCTGGCAATTTGCAGAAACAAAGCAAATTTTGCAAAATATGTGTATGTAACTGCAATGACATGATTTGTTTAGATTTTCAAAAAGGCTATAAAACATATTGACATTTAATATGATTGGAGATCCTGACAGGTTCCCTCTAAAGCTAGCTATAGACGCAGTAAATGTCAGCTGAAAGATTTGCCTGTTTCATATTCACCAATGGTATGCTTCAAAGGTCCCAAACCCATGTTCTGCTTAGCTTCAGTAGCAAATGTCATACACAGTGAATAGAGTTGCGGCATGTATGTGTTTGCAATAATTTTTTTTTCTATTAAAGTGCTACCCCAGCTAGGAAGAAAAAGTGCTTGGCCTCATTTTAGGGATCTTGGGACCCCAAGTTACAGACATATATGCCCTAGCCTAACCTATGCTGTGGGCACAATTTTTCAAGAGACCGCAACACTCTTCACTAGCAATAAGGTTCTGTGCTGCAAAATACTGTCATGTCCAGAGAATATCCAAAATCGGTGGAGGAGATCTACAGAACTGTGAAATTGCAGACTAACTGCCTTTACATTTAGTTTGCAGACTGGCTGGGCATTTTTTCAGAGTCTTCTCCTATGGCGGCGTACACATTTACTACTCCTTGCTAGATACTGGCAGATTAGCAGTGTCTCGGACTGCTACATCAGCTGTTGAGCTGTGATTGATAGCGTCTGATTGGGAGTGATGAAGGCATACACCTCCAGAGAAGACAGTGAAGAAACACCCAGTTGGTCTACAAGCAGAAATTTCACATACTGCGCTCCAAAAGCAACAAATGTTCATATCTCTGCAATGGAGGAATGCAGTGTAAAACGGGAAAAGGCATCAGAATCGGGGGCACTCAGATTTTCTTACAAGGCATTTAACTCAATTTTTTTAGTAAGTGATTGCTCATTTTTAACTTTGAGTATGAAGAGAATGTTAAAGATATTCGCCCAGGAACATGCAACATTTCATGCATTACTGAATTTTTTTCATATTATTTATCATGTAATTTAACTCTTTCATGTTCTTGAGATTTTCCATTTTTGCGTTTTTGTTTTTTGCTCTCCTCCTTCCCCAGGGCTTTTTTTTTTTTTTGCGGGATGAGTTGTGCTTTTGAATGATGTTATTGGTTTTACCATATTGTATACTGGAAACCAGGAAAAAATTCAATGTGGTGAAATAGCAAAAAAAAGTGCAGTTCTACAATTGTCTTCTTTTTTTTTTACCATGTTAACTAAATGATAAAACTGGCCTGCTATTGTGATTCCCCAGGTCATTACGAGTTCATAGATGCCAAACATGTAGAAAAAAAAACAGTTGAATACGAGCGTCCAAGACGTCTTAAAATTACAAATTTTAATATATTCACGTAAAAATGAATTAAGGAGTGACCAACAATAGTGTCACTAGAGAGGGGTGGGGGAGAGATAATCTGTAAACGTGTGTCGGAATTGGTTCCTTATTCATTGCATAACAAACATGCATAGGTTCTTTTTTACTTAAAAATGCGGCTGTTGGGGGCTGTCATGTGCTGGAAAACAGGCGGACTCTGCACTGGAGCCTGCATGAAATGCAGGGACACAACCTATGACGTATATATGTCATAGGTCGTGGAGGGGTTAAGGGATACATGTGATTTGTAGGAAAATAATATTTTTTGTCAGAGAATCTACTTTGTTCAATTGCTAATCTCAAAGTGGTTTTCTGAGCTTTTAACCCCTTACTACAATAGTATGTCCAATGGCAGTACCCCTGCTTTGATGAGGGCTCCGGCGGTGAGCCCGCATCAAAGCCGGGATATGTCAGCTGTTTTCAACAGCTGACATTTCCCGCAATAGGTGCAGGTGGAATCACGATCCACCCGCGCCTATTAATTAGTTAAATCCTGCTGTCAAACGCTGACAGCGGGATTTAACCGGCGCTTCCGGCCTCCAGGACGGAAATACGCACATCACCGACCCCCGTCACGTGATCAGGAGTCAGCGATGCATTTCCATAACAACCTGAGGTCTCCTAGAGACTTATATGGTTGTCGATGATGCAATGCTATGAGCGCCACCTGGTGGTCAGCGCTCATAGCAATGCTGTAATTCTGTACATATAGGCGATCTGCTCATCGCCTATATGTAGCAGAGCCGATCGAGTTGTGGATGCTTCTAGCCTGCCATGGAAGCTATTGAAGCATGCCAAAATTTAAAAAAAAAATGTTTTAAAAAATATGAAAAAAAAAATTAGTTTAAATCACCCCCCTTTCACCCCATTCAAAATAAAATAATAAAAAAAAATCACACATACACATATTAGGTATTGCCGCATTCGGAATTGCCCGATCTATCAATAAAAAAAAGATTAAACCGATCGCAAAACGGCTTAGTGGGAAAAAATTTGAAACGCCAGAATTAAGGTTTTTTTGGTTGCCGTGACATTGCATTAAAATGTAATAACGGGCGATCAAAAGAACGTATCTGCACATAGATGGTATCCTTAAAAACACCAGCTCGACGCGCAAAAAATAAGCCCTCACCCGACACCAAATCACGAAAAATGGAGATGCTACGGGTATCGGGAAATGGTGCAAATTTTTTTTTTTTTTCGCAAACTTTGGAATTTTTTTTCACCGCTTAGATAAAAAAGAACCTAGACATGTTTGGTGCGTATGAACTCGTAAAATGGCAGGTCAGTTTTAGCATTTAGTGAACCTAGCAAAAAAGCCAAACAAAAAATGTGTGGCATTGCACTTTTTTTGCAATTTCACCGCACTTGGAATTTTTTTTCCCGTTTTCGAGTACACGACATGCTAAAATCAATGATGCAAAAAAATAAGTAGTCACGGCCATATTGACAGAAAAATAAAAAAGTTATGGCTTTGGGAAGAAGGGGAGTGGAAAACGAAAACACAAAACAGAAAAAAGCTCTGGGAGTTAAGGGGATAAAAATACAAAATTGTTCCTAAATATGGAAATAAATACTCTTCATTTCAAACCTCCTTTTGCATAGGCTTGCTGTGAGTAGGATTAACAATGTAAAAGACTGTTGTGCCACGATTCCCCTCTCCTCTGGCAGACATTGCCTCATTAACAGTTGCCTGCATGCCCCTTTGTTAATAAATGTAATGACTTCCTGTCTTCATGAACAACACAGATCTGCTAACACTGCAGAATCTGCTGCCCAGCACCTGAAACACCGTCCATGGAGAGACAAAAATGGAGGCTCGCACTGAAAATAAGAGCCATATGCTAGAAGTGCTGTCCATCAGTGAGGAGGAGGGAAGAAATGCATCTTGTTCAGTGCTAGGGTACGTTCCCACGGTCAGTAATCGGCAGCACTTGTCCGCTGCATCCAAAGCGCTGCCGGCTTTTGAACGCAGGTGATTCCGCATGTGATTACTGAACCATGCGGAATCACTGCATTCTATACATTTTATGGGTGAGATTTATCTTGCGGAGACTTGAAATCCCATCCACTATGCTGTAACATCTGGACACAGTCTTTCCTGACCATGGGAACGTACCCTTAGACATGTTACACGAGGACAAAATATACACCCAGCATGGCCATGGGCGAATGACTCACAGAAGCATCTCACTCCTGCTTCCAAATAACATGTGCGCACCACTTTTAAATCCTAGATAACCTCTTTAATTGTAAGTGGCCCTTAGCTGCATTTGTTTAGTGCATGCAATTGTCTGTTTTGTTTATTCATATATCCATGTAAGGTTTTGTTATATTAACACTTCACATATCCATGTGTACTTCTGTGCTGTTTTTACAGTTAATTCTGCGGTTTGCTGCATGGCGCATGGCTCTGGTAAGCTACCGTAAAACAAGTCAAGGTGGGGAATTCATTACTTGATGTAAGTGCCTGATATTTTAGAAGCCTGGGTTGCAGAGGATACTGCAAGGCCATTTACATATGGTATATAGTGTTCATTTTAATGTTAAAGACTGATAATTTCTTTCCAGCAATAATGCTGGAAGAAAATGGGATTCAGCTATGGAACTCAAAATTCGTAAAATATTACTGAAGTACATCTCTGGTGCTGTAGGACTAGCCGTTTTACAAGCAGTGCTCTCTTCTATGAAGATGGCCTGACTAGTGAGGAGCCCCCTACTTACTGGCAAGGTGCAGCTAGGGATGCTATTTCCGTAGAAGTAGTGAGCAACCCCATCTGTCTCTGCTCACTGCTGTTTAACCACTAAAATGTTGCTGTCAATCACTGACGACATTATTTAAATGACTTTTTTCCGTCGTGCGACATCCTCTCGTTGTCCCTAGCACAAAGCACTCATGGTGAGCTACGTAGTAGAACATCAGTTACACTATATACTGCAATACTCCTAGTATATAGCATATATAGTGATCGAATCATCGCAGGTTCAAGTACCTTAAAGGGGACTAAAAAATAAAGTAAACATTTTAAATAAGTGGTTTAAAAATGTAAGTTTAAATCACTCCCCATCCCCCCCCTCCCAAACAATGCAATAAAAAGTGATCAAAATGTTATATATAACCCATATAGGTATGGTAGCACTGTAATCATAATGACCTGCAAAATCAATTGGGTCAGTTTTACTGCTATACTGAATGGTGCGAAATAAAGACCCAAGAATCAATTGTGGCATTGCATTTTTTTCACCATCCCAGCCCCACTTGCAGTTATTTTAATAGTTTTCATTACATCTAATATATAAAGCTCAATGTGTGTGTGTGTGTGTGTGTCTGGGATTGGCATCTGCACCGTCGCAGCTACAGCCACAAAATTTTGCAGTGTCACACGTCTGGACCCCGAGAGCGTCATAGCCTATGTTGTGAGGCGAAATTTTAACCTCGCGCCTTCCAATTCACCAAACAATTTAGCCCCTATCTACATACTCGGGGGGAAAAAGTGAAAGGAAGAGTGTTGGAGGCAAATTGACAGATGCCAGATGTGAACAAGGGGGACTTAAAGAATGAGAGCGATGGCGCCAAAGAGTATATACCGTACAGTTGCTAAGGTGGGGCCCTGACATGGGATACTCACCACACACAGGCATATGAACACACACACAAAATGCGCCACACACTACCACGTGCTTCAACACATATACCACCCTCAGCACACATTTCACCACACATACACCAACCTCACCACATAAAAGTCGAAACACTAAAGTCACCACTCAAAACTCGCCACGCTGTCCCAGACCTGTTTAACAGATGAAAAATGAGCTGTGATTGGTTGCTATCAGCAGCAGTTTTCTTTGTAGACAGTTGTGGTAACTGAGGCCTATTATTCTTATCATTTCTATGGTGTTATCGTCCTTCTGTAAAGCTGGAAATAACACAATTTATTACCGTGCCAACACAGACCACCCTCTGACACAGACTGCAGGGGGAGCCCAGTATCACACAGGATAGGATTAGATACACGGCTCAGCAGTCAGTATCACACAGGATAGGATTAGATACGTAGCTCAACAGTCAGTATCACAGGATAGGATTTGATACATGGCTCAGCAGTCAGTATCACACAAGATAGGATTAGATACACAGCTCAGCAGACAGTATCACACAGGATAGGATTAGATACACAGCTCAGCAGTCAGTATCACACAGGATAGGATTAGATACACGGCTCAGCAGTCAGTATCACACAGAATAGTATTAGATACACAGCTCAGCAGTCAGTATCACACAGGATAGGATTAGATACACGGCTCAGCAGTCAGTATCACACAGGATAGGATTAGATATACAGCATAGCAGTCAGTACCACACAGGAGAGGATTATATACATGGCTCAGCAGGCCGTATCACACAGGAGAGGATTATATACACAGCTCAGCAGTCAGTATCACACAGAATAGTATTAGATACACAGCTCAGCAGTCAGTATCACACAGGATAGGATTAGATACATGGCTCAGCAGACAGTATCACACAGGATAGGATTAGATACACAGCTCAGCAGTCAGTACCACACAGGATAGGATTAGATACATGGCTCAGCAGACAGTATCACACAGGATAGAATTAGATGCATAGCTCAGCAGACAGTATCACACACGAGAGGATTAGACACGGCTCAGCAGACAGTATCACACAGGATAGGATTAGATACACGGCTCAGCAGTCAGTATCACACAGGATAGTATTAGATACATGGCTCAGCAGTCAGTATCACACAGGAGAGGATTATATACATGGCTCAGCAGGCAGTATCACACAGGCTAGGATTAGATACACAGCTCAGCAGTCAGTATCACACAGGAGAGGATTAGATACATGGCTCAGCAGACAGTATCACACAGGATAGGATTAGATACACAGCTCAGCAGTCAGTACCACACAGGAGAGGATTATATACATGGCTCAGCAGGCCGTATCACACAGGATAGGATTAGATACACAGCTCAGCAGTCAGTATCACACAGGATAGGATTAGATACACAGCTCAGCAGTCAGTACCACACAGGAGAGGATTATATACATGGCTCAGCAGGCCGTATCACACAGGATAGGATTAGATACACAGCTCAGCAGTCAGTATCACACAGGATAGGATTAGATACACAGCTCAGCAGACAGTACCACACAGGAGAGGATTATATACATGGCTCATCAGGCCGTATCACACAGGATAGGATTAGATACACAGCTCAGCAGTCAGTATCACACAGGATAGGATTAGATACACAGCTCAGCAGTCAGTACCACACAGGAGAGGATTATATACATGGCTCAGCAGGCCGTATCACACAGGATAGGATTAGATACACAGCTCAGCAGTCAGTATCACACAGGATAGGATTAGATACACAGCTCAGCAGTCAGTACCACACAGGAGAGGATTATATACATGGCTCAGCAGGCCGTATCACACAGGATAGGATTAGATACACAGCTCAGCAGACAGTATCACACAGGATAGGATTAGATACACGGCTCAGCAGACAGTATCACACAGGATAGGATTAGATACACAGCTCAGCAATCAGTACCACACAGGAGAGGATTATATACACAGCTCAGCAGTCAGTATCACACAGAATAGTATTAGATACACAGCTCAGCAGTCAGTATCACACAGGATAGGATTAGATACATGGCTCAGCAGACAGTATCACACAGGATAGGATTAGATACACAGCTCAGCAGTCAGTACCACACAGGATAGGATTAGATACATGGCACAGCAGACAGTATCACACAGGATAGAATTAGATACACAGCTCAGCAGTCAGTACCACACAGGAGAGGATTATATACATGGCTCAGCAGGCAGTATCACACAGGATAGGATTAGGTGCACGGTTTTTATGTGCAATATAATCATTATAATTTGTTATAACTAACCACAGTTGGTTACTATGCCCGGGAAACGCCGGGCTCTTCAGCTAGTTATATGATTAAATGAATGGTGTCATTCCAAACAGCAACTCATCCCACAAAAAATAAGCCCTGATGTGGCTATTTCAATGGAAAAATTAGCAAAGTGAAGATGAAATGATTTTGTAACTTTAACTGTTCGCAATAACAGTAGTTTTGACCAAGGGTGCCCAAACGTTAACATGCCGCTGTGTATGCGGTCCAATTCCTAAGACCTCCACAGATTTTTAAAAACAAAATCAAAACAAAACATAAATTGTATTTAAATTACAGCAAGCTACTGAGCAGGTTACATATCCCTGGTACATTATGCTGCCCTGATCCTTTTTGTCCCTTACATAATTTGTTGGGGGACAGACGGGAAGCCCCATACACAGTGGATGGTTGACTGAAATTGGCCACTTTTATCTTTGTAAGGGGCTTTAATGCTATTCATGATTTTCCTTTTTTAGGGTGCATTCACCAATCGCCCCACGAACAAGCGGTTTGTTTGTTTCAGCTTTCTGAAAAAGCACCGTTCTCAGCAGCACATTGTCCTGTGTAAACTGTACATCTGCTGAGAACAATCTATTACCGACTAGTCTTTATTCTTGGGAAGTATGGTTGGTCTAGCTAAACATTTTATGACCACTGGTCCACTTTTATATAGCTGTCCTGCAGTTTGTGGCAGTCACCATTGGCCACTGTGAATGCTCCCTTATGCTGGATGCGCTCCACTGCTACATAGTAGTGAGCTAAGGCTTCGTTCTCACTGTTTCAGGACTGCTTATCTGTATGTGTGAGAAGCCTTAGATTGCTTGTGGTATTAATTATGCTCGCTTCCATAGCCCAGTCATATTCCGCATTGGGTCTAATCCCTACGAGGATGTCTTTTTGGAGTAGTACTTTTCAGAGTAGATGTCAATCAGTAGGATTTTCAGCCAGTTGCAAAACTATCCAGTGGCTGAAAATTCAATTTTATTTCATTTTTTTTATGAAGGCATATGTCCCTTCTTCCTATCACCAGGTTAGGGAGCTCCCATTGTGCGATGGAGCTTCAGAATACAAGATTTCCATAACTCCCATAGAAATAAATGGGAGTTAGACAAACCGCATTGACAGTTGTGTTATTTCTCTAACTGGAAACGATGTAGTTATCTATTCTATGCAGTTTCCTTATTTCCCATTTATGTGGCAGTTACAAAATCTGTGTTGCTCAGCTGTTTCCGTCGCTCCATCTCTTATGGCCGGCTCCTGAATGACATTCCAGTATCAGCTATCAAAGGCTGATTGGGACGACCCTTTAACTCTGTCCCAGGTTGCCTTGTAATATTACCATTAACTCTATGTAATCATAGAGTATTTATAAAATTGCTTGAACAAAAAACGTCTTTTTTTTTTTTTTTTCCTTTCCATCAGATGCCTATGCACGTGGTTATTCCCACAGATTGTGCTTTCCAAGAAGGCTACAGTAAGGTCTGAATGCTATGTAAAGCTTCCTTCTACTGCCTGCTTGGAAATGTCTTGGGGACAATCATCTATTGTCCCACGCAAAGGAGAGGAAGGAAATAAAAAAAAAAAAAAAATTAAGCTTTAAGTGAAATAAAATGGCGTACTATTGGAAATTATTATTGACAGGCCAATAGCAAACATTCCTGAAGAGTAGTAGGATTGCTGGTCATTGTTCTATGTGTAGTGTGGCTCACTGCAGTACATAATGCTTTTTATTGCAGTCTAACTAGTCCTGGGGAACGTGCATTTATGATATTGACTATGGTGTACATGCATATCCAAACCCCTTTTGAGAAGAGAGAAGCTACAGGAAAAATATGCAACTTTTAGTCTCAGGGAGCTGTATAGTGAAAGCGGTGCAAACGGGGTTTATAGAACATAACATACTAAGGCCGGATTCAAACATCTGTGTTTTTCAGTTCAAGTGCAGACTGCAATGCAAGGGCCGATGGCCGGTCTCCTGAATCATTTTCTGCAGCTTTCTAGGCATATATGAGGATGTCAGGTTCAGGTCAGGAGACCCGTTGTTCATTGTGGTCCATACTCAGACTGCAACATGCGTAAATCCAGCCTTATAGAAAGTTGTGTTTGAAGGTTTCAAAGGTGGAGAAGAGACTGACTAGTTTAGGTGACAGATTACAAAGTATATGGGAAGCACAGGGGGAATTTTACAGACAGTTCTGTGAGCAGCAGATAAAAGAGGAGAAGCTTAAGAGGTCTTATGATGAGACTGTGTCAGGAGGTAGAGGAAAATCGGCTCAGAAATGTATGGAGGTGACAGGTTGTCGACAGCATTGTAAAGTCATTGTTAATGTGTTGAACTGAACTCTTTGTGCTGTAGATGATAATCCATCGCCTGCCGGTATCGCCCTGATGCGCGCCTGCCCGCTGCCCTGATGCGTGCCTAATTTACAAATCAACAACTGAATTTCGCCACAGCAGATGGAGCTGTAATAAGCATCTTTCATAATGTTTTACACTGTCCTATCCCGCACCACCTCTGCTTGTGGAAGGGGTAATGTTACCGACAGGTTCTTTTTTATCACCTGCAAAAACAAGACCAGAACAATTTGGTAAATGCATCATGAAGGTATAAATTGTTGTCATCAAGACATTTGTATCCGTCCCTCAGCAGCTGCTGCCCTCGCTGGGCAAATGATTGCACTAAGCGACAGCTTGGCCTTTTTGATGTGCAGGCACAGTCGCTATGCCGACCACAATCTTTGCAGTGTTGCCATCATTATTTGCCTTTAGCCTGAGAACTATATACAACCTATGTATTTTAAACTCTGTTCATGTCTGTAATGTATACTCCACTCAGGGACTCAGGGATGTTGGGGGAGTTTGCAAATAACCATTAATGCTCAGTTATGTATTTAAAGGAAAAAACATAATTTGTGATCTACCACAACGACTGAAAATAAGAATACAATTTGCACACCAAATGTGTGGCAGGAGGCCACCTTGTGGTAGATCTATGTGATTGCAGGTATAACACATGCACACTGCAATTCCCAATACACTTGTTTTTTTATCTTTATCATAAAGTAATTTCTGTAAAAATCCAGTTAAGTCATCTTTCCATTGCCTGCTTTCTGTGCTAACCATTAGGATTTGATTTTTGATCATGACATCAATAACTTATTTTCTTTCTGTTTTGTTCACAGTTCTGGTTTCGTGTAATTCTTATCCCTTTGGCACATTCGCGTTGATCCACCCTCCCTGCTTCATGTTCCTTCACCATATCATCTGTTCCCAAACCACCTCCATCTTTGTCTTTGCATGAAAGCATGAATTCTTGGCAGCTTGTAGAAGACTTCATTCCATGAGTTGTACAAGGACTGGCATGAACACATTTCTTATTTTCCTCATTGTGTTGTATTGCATGTTCTGCTAATAAAATCCATTTTACTCCTGCTTCACTTACATCCAGACATTCCCTCTCCTCCTGTTATCTGTCTGCCTTAGAAATCCCACTAAAATATTTGCTGTATTTTTGTTTTGTCTTCTATTTTCCAGAATACTTATATTTTCCAATCAGGAATCTTTCTATGCTAAAAAATGACTCGTGGTGCAATAGAAACATAGTGAATTGTGCAGCAAAAAGTCACAGTTGTTACTAGTTTATTAATCCGCTTCACGTGTTAGAATTTGTGCAAATTCTACTCCGTCTTCTGCTCACGTCACTGAACATTTCCTAAACGGGGCTGTCCTTTTGATTTTGATATTTTGAATGCATGTGCATTATTGCATATTATTATTTTTTTTGTAATTATTCCAATATATTTAAAAAATAAATTTTCTATCAATTTCAAAGAGGACCGGTCACCTCCAGAAATGCTATTCACGTGCACATGTAGTCATAATCTGCAGGCAAATGACATTTAATCATGCTTGGCAAGTTCAAAGCAGCAGCAGGCTACAGTGGGAAAATGAGGTTCGTCTCCCTGCAGCCCCTCGTTTGCAGTCATCAGGGCAGAGTGGGGAGCAGTCAGAGCTGGCTATGCTATGAATGGGCTGTGATCACTCCCGAGCCCATTGATTGACAGTCTGCTCTGCAGCGTGTGGCGCAGGCTGGCGGGCAATGTGCTGGGGAATGATTACCAGCCTCTCACTGGAAGAGAACAGCTACACACAGAATAAAACTTCATTTTCTCCCTGTAGCTGCTGCTCCAATAATCCGGCCTCACAGGATTTAAGTGCCATTTACCTACACATATAGGGGTAAACTGCAGATAATCATTGTTTCTAGGCATGACAGCGTCTCACGGTTTTGTGTATGTAGGACCTATTTAGACCTCTGTGTCTCCGTGACTATAATTGAACGGTGTGTAGACTGATCCCAACGTCAAGAGTAAGTGTCCATACATATTAGACCAATAGGAAACCATGTAATACTGAACTTCTGGGTGGCCTTCTTGAAGCGGTCTTTTAAAAGGGCACAGCGTAATACTATACTTCCTTTGCAAGGGAAATGATTGCCCTTATGCAGCTTCCCTGGCAGGAATAACTCTTAAAATCCCCTTTGATTGTGTAATGTCTGCTGATGTAGGATCAGGTGTAATGGTGGTAGGGCTGCTGTGTGACAGATTTGATATACTTTGTCCATGATAAGAGCTCATTTTTATTTTCTCAGTAACTGTGTCACTCTTGCCTGTTGACACATTTTTACTTTTGAATTGTTGTGTAATCGCTTGTTCCCAACTTAAAAGTGTTACTTTTTTGTAGACATCTAATGTGCTAATCATGAGAAATCTAGTGTAAAAGTATGTATGCAAATCGGGCTGGAAGTGCACTGGGGGCGTGTCGATGCACTTGGAAGCCATCCAATTGCATTCACATGCACCTTTACACTTTCAATCTGATTTGCATATGGCTTCTACAGTAGATTTTTCATGACTTAACATATCAGATCTCTAAAAAAAAATAAAAAAACACTTTTCAAATGGGGGACATTCATACCTACTTGCATATGTAAAATATTTTTCCCTTTCAATACAGATGCGTTGTTTTTGTGTTCATTTGGATTTTACACCAGGAATTGTTTGTATGCAATAATTATTTTACAATTTTTTTTTTTCCTTTTCAGTAACCCTTGGCTGTGCACTGAGTAATATATTACTACTATGATGGAAGATACCTTCCTAACATTGCACCTATGTCTTACAAATCACATTCATATTACTATGCTCTTAATATCATTAACTGTCAATTTTTGTTGAGAAATTGTTTGAAAGGATTAACTAACTCTTCCTGTTTGAGATGGAGTACTCTTATGATGGGATCTCCAGACCTAACATTTTCTGATGTGCAATTTGCACATCAGAAAACTGCACTAGGGTAGAAAATGGCTTTTGCATCGTGAGCTGAGGACATGCCGGAGTCACAGGACACCTTAAAAAGGGTTCAGTTGTTAGGCTGGACACCAATGGAATTTTCTCACTTGTAAGAAAATGTTAAAATTGGGGGAAATCCTCTCTTCTGTATTTTTTTTTTACAAATTTAGAAAAATGTAATTAAAGGGAATCAAGCGTTATATGTTTTGCTGTCCTTCTGACTGCAGAATAGAATAATAAGACCCCCCCCGAATCCAGCACTGGATTACTTACCTTTTTGTGTAGTTTTCCTAACTTCCCTAGTTATCGGCTATAGCACAGATAAATGATTATCTGCAGCGCCTCCCCGCCAGTGACTGCGAGGCTTACTACATACTGTGCAAAGTCGGAAAACTAATTGTTCAGTGGCAGGTGGCTGTATGGTGCTGCAGATCATGTCTATTGAGGACTCCTTGAGTGCACTCTTGGGGTTTGTGCACATGTTGCGGATCTGCCGCAGATTCTCCTGCGGTGTACAGTACCATTATATTCAATCTAAAATAAAAAACACTGTGCACACGCTGTGGATTTTCTGCACCGATTTGCTGCGGTTTTGAATCTGCAGCATGTCATTTCTTTTGTGCGGATCCACTGCGTTTTTACACCTCTTCCATTATAGCAATCCGCAGATGTAAAAACGCAGGGGAAATCCGCACAAAAACTGCAGAAAATCTGCACTAAATCAGCAGGTAAAACGCAGGTCATTTTACCTGCGGATTTAGGAAAATCCGCAGCAGAATCCACAAGGTGTGCACATACCCTTGAGCTTGGCTGGTGCTGTTGATAACGAACTAGGGATTTTTATAAAAATTACTGAAGGAAAAAAAAGTAGTAATGTGCTGAAATTAAGGTTGCTGATGGGACGTTATGCTCCCATCGGTTAATGCCATGTAAACTTTCTGAAATACTCACTCTAAGGAGAATATCACCAGATCAAAAGTGGCCAGTGCTTGCTCCCACTTTATTCCTGCTGCTCCAGCGAGTATTTATTTTTTTTAATCTACCATATGGTTCCAGAGATTTGGTCCCATTTATTTTGTTACATTTTTATGGCCTTTAATAAGGGGGCATAGCTTACCGATTATCTGGAGAAGGGTCTTTAGACTGTTCTGTATTATTCCCCTGTGAGCCATGCCCCCTTGATAAGAACATAAAAAGCTGTATCAAATAAAGAGCCATATTGAATTAAAAAAAAAAATACTTAGGCAATAATATGAGTAAATATTGGCCCCTTTTCCACCTGGTGACAGGTCATCTTTAAGATATTTATGTGTAAAGTTGTAAATGTTTTCTTTCATGCTGGTATTGTACCTTGGTGTATAGCTTTTGTGTAAATGTTCTTCCCTTTGTATCCAAGTGAAACCAAATGCATTATTTAAGGCTGTCTGATCAAATGTATTTTTATATATAATGCAGCTTTCCAGTACGTCGCTGCAATAGATCCATTTTCTGCTGTTTTGTTTCTACAGCTTCTATGTAAAGCTATGTGTCTCCATGGTAGTAGACAACCAAACAAACCTTCTATTGTCTGATCCTGGAGCCCTGTTTCCTTCAGACTGTCCTCTTCTCTTGGCTAACCTACCAAATGTGCGTTGTCACAAAGTAGGAAACAGATGGCAGAACGTAGAAGACTGTAAGAAGTAGAATTTGCTTGTGCTCTTTTATCATGGGGGCACGTAGGCTGCATAGGAGCTCTAGAAGAAATAGGAAAATACATTTTGCAAACTTGCTATGTTTTTTTTAGCTTTATTAGATTAAATAAAAGCTATAAACCTAGCCTTAAAGGGCTTGTTCACTACTGTAATAGATTTATTATTGGGCCCAAAGGCTTCCAAAATATAAGTATAACAAAATAAATATGCCCAACTGAGCTGCTCCACCATGCGCTTCCAGCGTCCCCCACAGGTCTGCATTATTCCCTGATTCTTTGTAGCCTTAACATTCCACCTGAACAGGAAAAAAAAAGGGTTTTTTTCCAGTGTGGAAGGAATATCAAAATTGGAGCTGATCAGCAACCACCTTGACACCACACCACCCTCTTCAGACAAACTGAGGGCTCAGCAGCCATTCATAGAAGCAAATCCAAACAAAGTAGGTGAGTATCCCCTTCCATTTTCCCCCTTTTTGATTACCATGGCTCCATTTATAAAATGTCTTAAAGTCGTGGACAACCCTCTGCTTCCACGTTACTGATCACCACTGTGCTAGTTTCCGAAATCTGCCCAGCAACCAGCTACTATGGCCATGGGAAGCTGCCGTCACTTCTCCCGATGCTATCACTGCCTAATATTGATATAACACGTCCATTCCATCTATTTTTGTCTGTTTAGTCTGGCTCATTTGGGTCAGTGGGGTCTTGAAAGCTGCACATATCTCAATGATTTTATGCTCCAAAAAGGGCAAATGGAAAAGCAATCCGTTTATTATTCAGCAAGAAAAGCGTAAAACTCAGTGATGCTATATGACCATGAACCATCCGTCTTCTAATGCCATGATCTATTTTTTTCCACAGACACGTTAATCACTCGCCTTGTTAACATGCACTCTGCCAATAAATCAGTATTTCTGAGGTGTTCCCCTGATTTATGTTTAGTCATCCGCTGTATTGCAGGTCTTACCAGTAATGAGAAGTTGACACATTGTCACTGTCTTTTTCTAGAGGTATATTTGTGAGTGTATTTGTGTCTTTACTATGTTATGTCATTGGTTTTGTATGAGCTTACTGAAAAATAAAATGTGTTCAGACCAGCGAGGTCGGGTTAGTCCCATTTATTACATCCTGGGTGCTAAATGTTAATGTTTTAAGATTGAAATCAACAGTGGCGAAAAGTCAGAAGTACCGATGGTTACACTGAAACATAAACAATAGTTGTACATAACTACACTGAAGAGTTTGTACAAGCTGTACCCCATCCCTACGGACTCCACTCATCACCGTGTAATTTTAAGCCCAAAATAGCAAATGGTCCTCTTCATTTATCTATAAAATAGCTAGAAGTTAATCTGATACAAAGCTCAATGTTCCCTGCATAGCCACATGTCAAATTTACAACTTTTTTCGGCCTGCTGCCCCATAAGATAAGCCCACCATGCACGATTATTGACTTGGCACTAGTGATGAGCGTACATGCTGGGATAAGGTGTTATCTGAGCATGCTGTTGTGCAAACAGAGTGTCTTCGGCGTGCTCGAATAAAATGCTCGAGTCCCCGCAGCTGAATGTCTCGTGGCTGTTCAACAACCGCAACACACGTATGGATTGTTTGTTAGACAATCTCTGCATGTTTTGGGGCTGTCAAAAAGCCACACGAGACATGCAGCCGCGGGGGCTTGAACACATTTTTCGAGCACGCCAAAGATGCTCTGTACACCAGCATGCTCAGCTAACACCTTATCCCAGCATCTTCGCTCATTATTACTTGGCTCCCCCTATTGGTGGCTGCAAGTAGCCAGAATGTTGTTCGCAATCACTATGCAGGGTTTTTTGTTTGTTTTTTTTACAGTGAAAACTAAGGTTCCCCCTGAGTTGATAAATTGTATATTAAAAAAAAAATTCAAGGCAACTCACTATAAATGAGCTAATCCTGTTGTGCCCAGGCTGCAGATGTCCTTATACTCCTTTATTTGCTTCCATGTTCAGCTTACGTTTGACAAGTGTACAGATTAGCTTTAATCATTCTGGTGGAGAGCTGTCTTACATAAGCAGAACCGGACACAGTGATTTGCTAATATGAGAAGGCTTGCTTCTGAGCCAATTTGCTTACATTTTTCCCCATTCTGCATTGCCTGCAAGAACAGCTCCATACATCAGCCGAATCTGTTAATGACAAGCTGTAAATCCCAGAGAAGACAAGTGCAAATCCTGAGCTCCAGGCTGCAAAGGTTGGAACATAGCTTCGTGAATGGTCGTCTAAGGTGTACACATAATGTTTCAAAGACTTGGCCCCTATTCCTATACACAAAGATCCTGAGGGTGAATTGCTCTTAAATGGAGTCTCAGTAGGTTCAGCCCTCCTAATCCATCTACATGGGCATGTAGATAATAGCTTATATAAAATGATACCTTGATATTTGCGATCCCATGAGTTGTTCCAGGGAAAATCACATTTTTCTTAAAATGTAAATGAGCTGTTAAGATCCATGGGCTGGACGTAGATCTCTCCGAGAATCTGCCTCCAGAGATTATTGTAAATGAAAGAGGTAGTTACCAGTGTGAGACATGTAATGACTGACAGTCTGCTCTCCTGATCTGTATGTCTCACAATGGCTTACAACTCCTATCAATTATAATAATCTCCGGAGGCAGATTCTCTGGGAGATCTATACCCGGCCCTTAGATCTTAACAGTTCATTTACATATTAAGAAAAATGTGGATTTCTCTTTAATAAGACCTCAGACTGCAGATATCCTGGTATAATTTTATTAAACTTTCAATGACCTATACACCCATATAAACTGCTTAGGAGGTTTCATCCTAATGACCGCTGCCCTTTAAGTAATACCATCAGTTAAGTGATGACCTAAACATGTTATGAAGCCATAGGTCACATACTTAGTCATCAGCTATATCTGGTATTACCAGTAGTGCAGCTTCATAAATCATTGCATCCAATTGTGACTGCCATGTCATTCTTTTATAGAACAGTTCTGCAAATAATGTTGGAAATGAGGTTCCAACTTTTAAACATCCACTGATTGCAGCTATTCAATGGAGTGATGCTACAATGAAATTTATGTCGGCTGAGGCTAATCCGCAAACTCTGGCATCAAGTTCTGAATAGACGTATGACACCTTTTATTACAGCGTTTTCTGTACCGAGATTATGCCCTGTTCACTTCTACCAGGATATCTGATCAGTGATGCCTATTCTCCCGGGAACTATTAGATTTCCCGAGTAACTGAAGACACTTGTATTAAATGAAACAATGTATTAGATAGAAATATTTTAAATGTGTAGTCAATGATTATTATTCTACAACAAACTTTTAAGAACTTGCAATAGCCTGTATTTCCTAGCCGCCCAAATAAGATTGAGGACTTGTAAAACCATTCCATACATGTTAATAACTTGTGTACTACAATAGATTACCACTAGTTATGGGCGAGTATACTTGTTGCTCGGGTGTCCTCTGAGTATTTTGGCGTGCTCGGAGATTTAGGCTGAGTGCACACGTCCTTTTTTGCCCTGCGGATTTTTCTGCACAGAATTGAAGAAATCCGCAGGTTAAATGCCCTGCATTTTTCCTGCGGATTTCTTCCATTTTTCTTGCAGTTTTTGTGCAGTTTTCCCCTGCGGATTTGGAGAATGGAGCAGGTGGAAAACCGCACAAAAGAAGTGACATGCTGCATATTTTGAACCACAAGAAAACCGCACGGAAAAATCCGCAGCGTCTGCACAGCGTTTTTTTTTTTTTTTCAATTGATTTCAATGCTACTGTACATCACAATGCGGATATGCAGCGTTTCTGCGCGGTAAAATCTGTTGCGGATCCGCTAGATATCTGCATCGTGTGCACATGGCCTTAGTTTTTGTCGTCTCAGCTGCATGATTCGCGACTTGTAGACTGGCTGAATACATGTGGGGATTTCCTGACAACCAGGCATTCCTCCCATGTATTCAGGCTGTCTAGCAGCCGCAGATCATGCAGATGAGACAAAATCTAAATCTCCGAGCACGCCAAAATACTCGGAGACCACCGGAGCAACGAGTACACTCGCTCATCACTAATTACCACAAATTCTATTCTCCCTCATGTATACATCTAAAATTGGTTGGCTAAAATATCTTCCATAGTTGGGACAGTAAAGGGGGACATTGACGCTAATGGAGTCCTGTGATTACAGCAGCCTCAGCACTTGGTATAAGCAGTTGCGGGAGTAAATTAGCAAATGGTGTTCTGCTGCTCAAAGTGCTGAGCTGTGAGGGAAAAGGCTTCATAAATGTACTGGACAGGAGTATACGAACACACGGAAGGTTTCTAATTTTCACTGAAGTTATGCTTTATGTGGAGTGAAATTATGCAGATCATCTGATCGTTACATTACTATATCCTGGAAGATCACGCTGCCATGCTACTACTGTACTTGTGCTTTAAAAATTCTTAACACTAATGAAGCTTTCTATGACTTAACCGTATCCTTATCCCATCTTTCTTTCTTGATAATTACACCTTTTTTTTCTCTCCTCTTTTCTCTATAGCTTCTTTTAATCTATCTCCGCGTCTGTCTAAAGGAGAAGACTTTGTAGAAGATATAGAGGTCCTATTTTATCTGGAAGTGAGAAAGGAAAATGCTTTATAAAAGAAAAAACAACCTAATAACTAACCATTGCTGTCAATAATCTGAGCTCCATTCCCCTGTAACTTGCATGGAATACAATGAGATATTAGAAAACCATTTAACATGAAGGGTTTTACAATGTATGGCGAACGCAGCTCCATATTGATACGAAGTCCATCGGCAATGAGAATATTTACTTGCCATTTTTGGCTACGAAGACGGGCTCATGTATATTGCCATATTTACTCACAGAACGATGCTCAGGTTAATGTTAAGAAAGCCATTTTAAAAAGTAATTCTGGGTTTTGCCCATGTAAAGGGAAAAAAAAAGCAACAGGTCAAAGGAGATTGATTTTATTGTGACCGTTGTATTACGGTAAATATAATGGGGACGAGCTGGTTCGCTGAGCAGTATTTTATAGAATCATTCTGCAAACGCATTACTTGTCTTAATCTGAGTTACAGTATGTCTTACAGTCTGTCTACTTTCTGGTTTGGAGTGACTTTTTTTTTTAAGGGATTTCTCGCAACACTTGGTTGCTTATTGCTAAAATCTACTACCAATGTGTAAATGGGGGTCCAAACATCATGATTCGCACTAGAGCAATAGTGTAAGGAAGACGTGTTATACCACTACCCAACCATGCAGCTGCCTGGAAAAAGCCAAATGGAGCTGATTGGAATGGGTTTGTTCCTCCTCAATCAGAGATGGGGTGTATTACCAATCAATGTCTATCCTGAGAGAAGCCCTTTATCAGGATAGCGCATAAGAGCTCCACAAGCTGTTCAGTGAAAGCTGCTCTCCCTACTGCCAAAAGTTTGGTTCCTGAAGAATTGTAGTTGTAGCCCTATGCTAAATGCAGACTGTACCTAAAAATGTATAAAACAGGAATCAAATGGAAGCAACATACTAGCAATGGCATAGCACGGGGGGTGAGACAACAAGTTTCACCTTTCCTTTTGCTCCTCTTTAGAGCGATTCAGTCAGACTGGTTGAGATGTTAGTAATCAGCTGCTGCACTCTACATAGGCCGAGACTGAGATAACAAAGCTCTCAATATGATGTGTGCTTAGTCCTCTCGATTGCAGCCTATGCAGAGCACAGCAGCTGAAGACCAACAAACTCTACGTTGGCAGCAACTGGCAGCATAAACGCTGCATGGTGCTCTCCCACACATCCTTTTTTTTTTCCCCGTAATTTAAATTCCTCTATCAATAAAACCCCCCAGAAAACACAAACTTTGTTTTGACATACTTTTTCTAACACGTGGCAGTTAGTACTAGGGTTAGGGATAATACTAGCAATAGTGATGGGGTGAGGTTTAGGGCTAGGGTACTTAAAGGGTTTAAAAAAAAACAAAAAACAAAACAATAATGTCTACCTTTTTTATATATATTTGGTCCATGTGTTATTTACACTGCTTTACTGCATACTACCTTCCCATTCACGCAATAATATCCTCCCCGGGAACATGCATGAAGGAAAAAGCCTGGCACTACAGATGGATCTTGTAAAAAGTGACATCTCTATTAGGTGACCAGGAAATAAATACTGTATCTACAGAAGCTTGCTTACATGTTTCCAACTTTCATTCTAAGTCAATAATCTTCTACGTCAGGGGTGGGGAACCTCAGGCCCCAGCCCCTCGATGACCTTTTATCAGGCCCCCGAGCAGATTCTCAGGAACCGCATTCTTGGGCAGGGAGCTGTATTTTGGTTGCCACAATCTCATTAATTTCTCCTTGCTCTGTTAGCACACACATGCAGTGTTCACTACTCAACACTGAAGGGCATGCAATGAAAGATTAAGTCCTGAAACCAGTGCCAGAGTCAGGATGTACTTTGTGGGCGGAGTTTGTATGGCCCCCGAAGGATGGTATAAATATCCAAATGGCCCTTGGCAGAAAAAAGATTCCACACCACTGTTCTACGTAGACTAGAGATCCAAGTTCACTATTGATCAAATCAGAAGAGAATTAGGGTATCTAGTGGTAACATCAATTCCGTTCATAGCCATGCAGCCATTTGTCGCCCCCCCGATGCCAGTGGCACCTTGTGTCGTCACCCTCGGTTATTACGGATCCTGCCATCGGAATAATCTCACTGACTGATTATACTGGTAACTTGTTCTGCATTCGGCTTTGTACTGTGAAGGAGACATCCGTGGTCTGTAGACGTCCATGGTCTGACAACTTATGAAAATACATTAATTTTCACAATATTTTATGAAGTAAAAGTGTTGCTCACAATACTTCAAAAATTGCTGCAAAAAAAATGTACTAGATGCTATGCACAATATACCTCCCCCAACTCTTATCAAAGCGGTAAGATGAGCGCTCCTCTGAAGAGTGAGGTTTGTCCTCAGCGGCGCTTCCATTAAAGCACACCTTTCATAAATCTAGACTTCAGTGTGTTCATTCTTGTTACTGGATGCAATTTACAATGAATATTTGGCACAAAAATGTTTTTATTTATACAAAGCAGGATTAAAAAAGTGAGATGGAAAAAATGATTTCCCTTAATATTCCTAAATCATTAAACTTTAAAATCTAAAAAAGAAAATGGGACATCTAATTGGTATTGCTGTGTCTGTAATGACCCAAACTGTAAAGTTAACATGCTATTTAACCCGTATATGGAACGCCATAAAAATAAAACAAGGGCATTTTCTTGTTTCTCCAGTTTCACAAAGAATTGAATAAAAGGAGATAAAGTTGTATACATGACCAAATTATACTCCTCATAACTCATCTGCCCTCAAACTGCTCCATCTGCGGGAAAAATATAAAAGTTAAGGCTCACAGAAAACGGAGTTTAAAAACCTGTTTTTCTAACTTTTTTTATAGTGAAAAAATAAACCTATTGACAGAATGATAAATAGGTTAATGTTTTTGTAATACGATAATTTTTTTTGACTATCCGGTCTCGAAGGTGAAAATTATGTGGATCCTTAAATAGAATCTGTCGGCATTTTTTTTTTGTTCCTCCCATCTGAGAGCAGCATAATGTAGAAACAAAAACCCTGATTCCAGAGATGTATCACTTGCAGGGCTGCTTGCTTTAATTTTGATAAAATCCCTGTTTTATCTGCTGCTGATCTACCAGTGCTCAGAATGCTGAGTTCTGTAAAACCCCGCCCTTACCACTGATTGGAAGCTTTCTGCCTATGCACAGTGTACTCAAAAAGCAGCCAATCAGTGGTGGTGGTGAAGTTATACAGAGTCCATGAATATAGAGGACTACATGGCAACAGGGTTACTAGTCCTCTAGTGATAGTCTCCTATTGATAAAACTGATTTTATTAAAACTAAACAAAGTAGCCCGCCCAGTAAGTGATATAGTGCTGGAATCGGGGTCTTTGTCTCTACATTACGCTGATCACAGATTAGGTGGCAAAAACCTGGTGATAGATTCTCTTTAAGGGATTAAAAGCCCACTTGATTCTGTTTAAAATTATTGCTTATTAAAGGAACACTGGTAAAATTAAAGGGATATTCCCATCTCCAAAATGCTATCCCAATATGTAGTAGGTGTAATAATAATATTAGCAAATACCTCCAATTAGAATTGTTGTATAGTTTTTCTGATTTGCTATGTCTCTTTCCTCATGTGCAGGCATAGCAGGACCTTAGGTATCCATGGTTACAACCACTGATATAGTGACAGCTATTTGCTAGTGGTCGTAACTATGGACACCTAAGGTCCTGGAATGCCTGTACATGAGGAAAGAGACATGGCAAATCAGAAGAATTGTACTACATTTCTAATTGGAGTGTTTGCTAATATTAATATTACACCTACTACATATTGGGATAGTGTATTGGAACGGAGAATACCCCCTTTAAACCAAAAATGCCTCCTATGCATTAAGTGAGCAAAAGCCTCTGAGAGCTTCCTTTGGTCATGTTCACACGTCAGTTTTTTCCATTAGTGTTTGTAAGCAAAAAACAGGAGTGCAAATGTTTCCCGTTATTCTTTTGTTCCATTTTCAATTCTGGTTTCCGAATACCAATGTGTGTGTCCTAAAACCAAGTGATGCAGGATGGTCTCCCCTTTTTCCTCTCTTTGGATCCAGTGCAAGTTTCCCTAGAGGAAAACAAGAATTAGTTGTAAAGGCTGCATTCACACATCCGATGTTGTGGCCCGTGCTGTAAAGTCCAGCTGTAGGTCTCCGGACACAAACTCCCATCCTCCTAGGCATATATAAGGCTGTCCAGGTCGGGTCAGGGGCTCCAGTGCCGGTCTGTACCCGGACCGTGACACACGGATGAGTGAACTTGGATTATGGCATACTGCTTTTGATCTGAATCTACATGCACATTGGAAATTAACTTCCAGACTGCTGGTTTCCATATTTAGAAATTGCCAGTTCCTAGGATAGTTGCTCCATGCCTTGTTAAAGCTCACACTACATATATTGGCCTCATGTAGCCAGACCTCTGTGGGGGGTCTCCAAACTGTGTTTATTATGCTTTTCTTAAATCCAGGCTTGAAAGGTTTGGCTCTCCTGCTGTTGATGAACTACTGTTCCCATTTTCCGGTACTTCCAATCAACCCAGAATGCTATGAGTAACAGTCACACATGAACCAGAGGACAAGTTGTCTGAAGCTGCTCTGTATAACAGTGTGTGGATGGTAATCCACTGTATACAGATTTACTTTTGGACCAACATGATCTCACTTTCTGTACATTTTCAATAAAATTAAATCAATTACATTTGTGTCTTCTTCACTTTTTCAATTCAACTGTGTAATCTGTGCACCGTGTACAAGATGACACATAGAGGGTGATAGGGGACCTCAAAACTATGGGTAATAACCAACCAGTAAAGGTTGGAATTAATGTCTATATTGTCACAAAATTACTATGGGTTTATGGAGAATTGTGTGAGTATTATAGGTTTTTGTAAAACATGGCACAATTAAGCCTTATGGTCATTATACGTAAAGCTACAACCTCCATAAGGTGCCAACCAAAGCTGTGTAAAAATAACAAAAAGCAACTATTCCATGTGTAAGGATATGTACATGCTCCCTGCGTTTCCCTTTCTTGAAGAGATAAGTCTTACTATTGTTGTTGAAATGTGTTGTGATGTGCGTTAGATATTTGTAGTGTGACTATAGGAACAGTTAGAGTTAATGTTTGGGACAAGCCCACTGTGGGAGGGTCTAATGTAAGGGAAAGTGACTGTTTCCTACTCGCAAGATAGGGTGACCCTAAATGAGAGGAGACCAAAGAGAAGGGATAGCGAGATCCTGAGGTTAAGTGACAGAAATACAGAGTGGCCTTCTGGACATGGGTCCTAGGACAGGATGCCTAGCCACAAGACCCAAGCTTGTATTTCTGAAAGGTAATGGGCCTAAACACAACTGACAGATTGGAACTAGTGAAGGGTCCATACTGGGAATACAACTGTGTCAGTAGTGGGAAGACAATGGGGAACCACAGAACAAGCAAATCACACTTGTTGATCAGGACTGTAGTGCTGTGTGTAGTGTAGTGGGTTGTGGTGAAGTAGGGAGAAACAGCGGACAAAGAGATCCCTGGGTATATTACAAAGTAAGGAAACTGTGTGAAAATGCTCCAAGCTGTAAAGGAAACATCCATAAGACTTTGTACCCCAATCCCCTGGATATAACCCTTACCAAGTTACAGTTCAGTAAGAGTTTATTATGGAATGGTGGCCTCCCTCATTGAATTATGAAATCTGGTGCTAGCCAGCCCATAACGATGCACTGGCATAAGGACCTCATAGCACAAGTCCCCACACCCAGCCCAGGACCTCCACTTTAATGTAACATGATGGGGCACCACAGACGAGAGCCTCACCCATGGCTACCGCCCTGCACCACATTACACATGTACCATCTGATGCCATGTGGACACTTCGTCTTATGGAGCAATCTGCAGTGACAGAAAATGCCTCCAATGCCACAGGATGGGAGGATCACATTACTGCAATATTCAGGATTCAAAACATTCATCTCTGTGTATAGGGACTGATTTATGTCTCCACAAGAGGCTAACAAAAGCCATCAAAAACTGAAAGATTGGCTCCTGCTTGGCCTTCGTCACTGCACACGGTGAATTTGTAATGTGTATTTTCAGTGCAGTTTGTATGCAGAAACTCCCCATCGCAATATAATGAAATTCTAAGAATCTCAGGCATTGGCAGAAATTTCTGCAGGTAAATTAACATGCTGTGTTATTTCTGAAATGCCCAGCAACCAATATAAATTATTTTGATTTTCACCCATTAAATACAATTGTGATGGATTTCACATTATGCAATTTCATTGACATATAGCTCCTTACATCACCAAGACTGTCCCCATTGGGGCTCACAATCTTCATTCTATATCAGTATGTCTTTACATGGGTTTCCTGAGTACTCTGGTTTCCTCCCAAACACAGGGAGAACATACAGTGGGTACGGAAAGTATTCAAACCCCTTTAAATTTTTCACTCTTTCATTGCAGCCATTTGGTAAATTCAAAAAAGTTCATTTTTTCTCATTAATGTACACTTTGCACCCCATCTTGACTGAAAAAACCCCCCAGAAATGTAGAAATTTTTGCAAATTTATAAAAAAAGAAAAACTGAACTATCACATGGTCATAAGTATTCAGACCCTTTGCTCAGACACTCATATTTAAGTCACATGCTGTCCATTTCCTTGTGATCCTCCTTGAGATGGTTCTACTCCTTCATTGGAGTACAGCTGTGTTTAATTATAGGACTGATAGGACTTGATTTGTAAAGGCACACACCAGTCTATATAAGACCTCACAGCTCACAGTGCATGTCAAACCAAATGAGAATCATGAGGTCAAAGGAACTGGCCAAGGAGCTCAGAGACAGAATTGTGGCAAGGTGCAGATCTGGTAAAGGTTACAAAAGAATTTCTGCAGTACTCAAGGTTCCTAAGAGCACAGTGGCCTCTAAAATCCTTAAATGGAAGAAGTTTGGGACCACCAGAAGTCTACCTAGATGTGGCCGTCCAGCCAAACTGAGCAATCGTGGGAGAAGAGGCTTGGTGAGAGAAGTAAAGAAGACCCCCAAGATCACTGTTGCTAAGCTCCACAGATGCAGTAGGGAGATGGGAGAAAGTTCACAAAGTCAACTATCACTGCAGCCCTCTACCAGTTGGGCCTTTATGGCAGAGTGGCCTGACGGAAGCCTCTCCTCAATGCAAGACATATGAAAGTCCACATAGAGTTTGCTAAAAAAAACACATGAAGGACTCCCAGACTATGAGAAATAAGATTCTCTGGTCTGATGAGACGAAGATAGAACATTTTGGTGATATTTCTAAGAGATATGTGTGGCAAAAGATGAGCGATATTGTCCGATATCGTATCGGAATTCCGATTTCCGATATTGAAAAAATATCGGATATCGGAATTTCCGATTTCCGATGTCAATGGGAGAAAAAAAATCGGAATTACAAAATGACCACTACAGTGCTATAAAATGGAAGGGAAACACCTCAGGATAATGGGGAAGGAGTTTGCAGAGGCAGAGGAGCAAAAAAAATCGCTAGAAAAATGCACAGAGCGAAAGCTGTAGCAGGAAAACTGGTCGCCATCTTCTTAACAGCGGTGTTTTTTCTTTGGGTTAGGATTAGTTGGGGTAGGGTTAGGGTTTATGGTTAGTAGGGTAACGGTTAGGGGTTAGGGATAGTTAGGGTTAGTGATTTTACATTATTAAATTAAAACTGCCGGTGGTGGTGTCAATATGCCCTTTGACTGACATGTATCCGCGTTCAGCTCACCTTGCTTTGCAGGGAGTTTCCAGGAGCACCACATGGAGGAACGGATACACTCCCTTTAAACGATGCTTAGTCTTCTGCTGATTATATTACTGTTATTCAGCAATTCTGCATATTGATATTCTGCTTTTGGTTCAAGTACATCTGCTCCTACTGCTTCCTAAACCTCTGTCTATGGTTATCCTGCTATTGGCTGGTTGCAGAATGTCCCAAACCCAGAGGAAATATGCAGAAGTAACAGTAGGCACAGGAACTTGAGAGAACCAGCTGGTGAGTCTGGAACCCGTATAGGCAGCAGAAATCAGCATAAGAGCCAATGGAACTAACGGGCACCAGCTGATGTTACCGGAGGCCGATAACTAAGCAGGAGGTAACCTGTGCCAAAATGCACTACCAAGGACCAGCAGACGTTACTGGAACTCGGATACCACAACGGAGGGACCTAAGCCATTGACTCTACTGAGAACCAGCTGACGTTACTGGAACCCAGATAAGCAGCAGAAGGTAAAAGTGCCAGTGGCTGTACTGAGCAACAGCTGACATTACTGTAGCCCAGATACCACAATGTAGTAGTGACATAAGCCAAAAGCACTGCTGAGAAGCCCAAAAAACCCCCACAAAGACGCAAGTTCAAAAGCAAAAAGACAGGAGTCCGGGGACATCTCCATCTGTCTTCTTGTCTTGGGTCTTCTGCATCTGTCTTCCTGTCTTGGGTCTTCTACTGGAGTAATGTCTTCTCGGCAGAAGGTGCAAGAGCCACATTTGCCCTCGTAACCCGGACACAGTCTTCTTTATTCCGCAGTCGCAGCAGGGGAGGAGGAGGGCCTACTGGCACTGTCGAGACCAGCCTTGAGCGCCAGGTCCCAGAGTCCACATAGGGGGCTCCTACACTGCCGACACCACGGATAACAGCAAACTGAGCCGGAATGATGTACGGTGGGGGCGTGGAACAGTGCGGCGGACACAACCGTGTAACGGCGAGCGTTGTTGAAACACGGTTTGGAGCAGGAGGTAGCCGTGCCCTTGGGCACTCCCGAGAACCAGCTGGCTATGCTGGAACTCGGTTTACTCCTCGGGGGAGGCACCTGTGTCCGCACTTCACTGCCAGGAAACAGCCGGCGTGGCTGGATCCCGCCTCTTGTGCTTCTGCCTATAGGTGTTTGGCATCTGTCCTTTTTTTTCCACTTTGGTCAACGAGGTACAGCTGGTGTTACTGTTGCCCAGAAAGACAGCATGCTGTGAAAGTGGCAGTCACGGAAATGGGCACTAGCTGGCGGTACTAGAGCCCATGGAAAGTATGTGGTGAAAGAGTCAGTCACAGAACCAGGTGCTAGATGTTGGTAGTAGAGGCCAGAGCACTGGCATAACAGATGACGCTGCGTGCATCATAGGCACATGACAGAGCATGCATACTGCTACCAACCATGCATGTAACCTGTCTACTCTGGCCCAGGGCAGCAAAAGTCACCAGAAATCCAGGCCTGGTTCATTTTTAGGAATGTAAGCCGGTCCCCATTTGCAGCGGATAGTCTGGTACGTTGGTCTGTTAGTACATTACCAGCTGCACTAAAGACACGTTCAGAAATCACACTGGCACCAGGACAAGCCAGGACCTCCAAGGCATACTGGCTAAGCTCGGGCCATGTATCCAACTTGGAGACCCAAAACTTGAAGGGGGCAGATCCATCCTGAAGCACACTGACAGGGGTGGAGAGGTATTGTGCCACCATGTCACGGTAACCTTGCCTCCTAGTGCGTTGCACTGTCTGTGCTGATGGTGCCCGAACTGTTTGCAGGTTCAGAAACCGTTGGAACAGGTTGGATATACTGAACCTGTCAGTAGCAGATGTACTACTTCTGCTACCAGCTTCTGAACGGATTCCGCTGGGCCCAGGACGCACTGAGGTGCCTGCTAGTGCACGCGCATCACTGCTATGCGGTGGAAAAGAGTACATGAGTGAATTATCCAGTGCATCTTGGTACTCCTGCATTTTACGCGCCCGGTTCAACGGTGTAATTAGGCTTTGAAGGCTGTCCTGGTAATGTGGATCTAAGAGGGTGGCCACCCAGTAGTCATTTGTGTGGAGAATACGAACCACGCGTGGGTCGTTTCTCAGACACTGCAGCATGAAGTCACTCATGTGCTGAAGGCTGCCAACTGGCCATGCATCGCTGTCACCAGCTGGAGGAATGTGCTCTGGCTGCTCTGCATCACCCCATCCACGCTCTATCTGGTGACTACTAGTAGAGCGCTGTGTACTTTCCTCCTCTGGCTCATCCTCATAGTCCTCCTCATCCCTTAGTCCTTTAAGTGATGATTCTATAAGGCATATAAGGGGAATAGTCAGGCTGAGTAGGGCAGCATCCGTGCTCACCATCAGAGTGGAGTCCTCGAAGCACTTCAAAATGGTGCATATGTCCTTCATAGATGCCCACTCTGTGGTTGTAAAGTGGGAGGGCTGAGATGTGTGTCACCTACTTTGTGCCTGCTGCAGCTGCAACTCCATAATTGCAGGTTGCTGCTCACACAACCTCTGCAGCATATGCAAAGTCGAATTCCACCTGGTGGGGAGGTCCACAATGATGCGGTGCTCGGGCAGGCCCAATCTGTGCTGCATGGCTGAAAGGCGCGATGCAGCCATGCTTGAACGCCGCAAATGAGAGTACTCGTATCTGACTTGGTGCAGCAGCTCCTCAAGGTCAGGATAGTTCCTAAGGAAACTCTGCACCACCAAGTTTAGGACATGGGCAAGGCATGGAATGTGAGTCAGACCACCTAGGCCCAGAGCCGCGACCAGGTTTCGGCCATTGTCACACACCACCATACCTGGCTGGAGGTTGAACGGCGCAAGCCACATGTCGCTCTGCCCCTTGAGCGTGTTCCACAGCTCGGTTGCGGTGTGGCTAACATCACTCAGATAAACCAATTTCAACACGGCCTGTTGATGTTTGGCCGATGCAGTGCTGATATCGGTTGTTGTGGTACGTCTGGGTGCAGGCGAGTCTGAAAAGTGTGCGGCACAGTAGGAGCACATCCTCTCAAGTTCAGCGCAAAAATCGCCCTTCTGGGGGAGAGGAGGAGACGGATCAGGAAGAATTGACCCTTAAACAAGCGTCTGCGCAGTTGATGCAGGCTATCTCATTGACCAGGACATCACTGACAGAGAAAATTGAGGATGTTTATACGGAGGTGGGGAGACTCCGTCAGGATATGCAGGCCATGAAGGGACGCATTACGGAGGTGGAAACGAGGGTGTCCAGGGTGGAAGATATGGTATGGAGGCTACCTATGGAGGCTAAATTAACGAAGGTGGCGGGCTCCATGAATGCCTGGAAGCAAAAGGCGGATGATTTAGAAAACAGAATGCGCAGGAATAATATAAGTATTGTTGGGCTGCCTGAGCGCTCGGAGGGTCAGCATCCTGAGCAGTTTCTAGAGGATTGGCTTAAGACCTCCTTAGGGGACGAATTCTCCTCATTATTCGCTGTTAAAAGAGCTCACAGGGTCCCTACCAGACCCCTGCCTCCGGGGGCCCCACCTCGACCATTCCTGGCACGCCTGCTCAACTGCAAGGACAGAGACACCATCTTACGCCTGGCGCGCCTGAAAAGTCCTATTAAATTCAATAATGTTGTCATTTCCATCTTTCCGGACTTTTCCGGTCAAGAAGCGGCTCAGAGACAGGAACATTGTATATTCTATGATATATCCAGCCCGGCTCCGAGTTGTCCATGAGGGTTCTTCTGTATTTTTTACGGATCCGGCGGAGGCGACTGAATGGCTGCGGTCCCTTGGGGGATCCCCGGCGGGGGAGTCCTAATGCGGCGACTGTTATTTCGGATCCTTTCAAGCAAAGGTCTAATTGGAGCTCTCCCGGCGAGTTCCCAGATACCAGCTATACCGGACACTGTGCTCAGTGATGGTATCCCCTTATTCATTTTCTGTTGGGGGCGTAAGACTGTACGCCTATGTTACTAGGTTCCTTCATTGCTTTCTTAAAAGTTTTTTTATGTTTGTCGTTGTTTAGATAGAGGCTGCAGCCTACGTCAAATTCTGCTATCTGTGTGGACTCTGCACCTGGCTCGGGCGCCATTATACACCATATTTGAATGGATGGCAATGGGTTCTGAGCTGATTTGTATGACCTGGAATGTGAGGGGCATAAAAACCCCTCGCAAGAAAATGAAGGTATTCTCACAGGTCAGACATTGCCGTCCTCACATATTGGCCCTAGTGGAGACGCACCTGACCAGGGATACAGTTCGGTGGGTGCAGAAGCCGTGGGTGCAATGGTTTATGCATTCTTTTCACACCAGCTACTCAAGGGGAGTTTCTCTGTTAATTCATAAGGATGTTCGGTGGGAGGTCAGGGAAGCCCGGGGAGACCCCGAGGGATGATTTGTGTTTGTCCATGCGCTGATTGACTCTCGGAAATAATGTCATTCTTTGTATTTACAATCCCCCTCCGGCTAATATATCAATTCTCCAGAGGGCATTGAGCTTCGCTTTAAGTTACCCAGACGCACATGTCATCTGTATGGGAGATTTTAATCTGGTCATGCATAGCCATCTTGATAAATTGAGACTGGGCGATGGAATACAGGGTGGGGTCCCCCCCCCGGGCTCATCCCAACTGTCACAATTCATGGCGGGTAGTGGGTGGCTAGATCTATGGAGAGTGCACCATCCAGAGACGAGGGAATACACTTGCCATTCCTCCACTAAACGCTGTCTCGCATAGACTACATTTTTGGATCCAGCGGTTTGGCGGCGTGGGTGGAGGACATTAAACACGGGAGCAGGAGAGTTTGGGATCATAGTCCAGTCATTCTCAAACTTAAATATGGGCCATTGACTAACAGAATAGCATGGAAGCTGAACCCTTTTTGGCTGAAGTTGATAACACCCCCTGATAGAACGATAGATCAGCTACGTTGCTTCGTCTCGTCCCACCCCGAACCCCGAAATATTAATGTATTTTGGGATATTCTTAAAGCCTATTTACGGGGTTGTTTATCCTCTACAATTTCTCACATTAAGCGAGTGACATCGGAGGAGGATGGCGAGATGGAGCGACGTCTGAAAGACTCGGAGGCTGCCTATATATCGGATCAATCTAACAGTAATAGGATAGAATGGCTGACCGCTCAAAGGTTATATGCTCAATACACGGACACTAAGACGAAACGTAAATTATTTTTTGCCCGGCAGTCTTATTTTGAGATGGGGAATCAGGCGAGTAAGTTTCTGGCCTACTTAGTACGACAGCACAATGCAACCAACACAATTCTACAGATCCGTGATTCAGATGGTACGTTGGTCTCCTCAACTGAGGAGATACTAAAGTGCTTTTCTGACTACTATGGCTCATTGTACAATTCTAAGACAGATGTGGATGGCCCAGAGTGTTTGGACTATTTGTTAGATATAGAGTTTCCCACGCTAAGTCCTTCCCAACAGGCCTATATGGATGCTGAGTTTACTCTGGAGGAGGTAGAGGATGCCATACAAGGCATGGCCTCCGGGAAGGCCCCTGGGCCGGATGGATTGCCTGTGGAGTTATATAGAAAATATCAGGATATACTGGCGCCTCTCTTGTTGACAGTGTTTCGTGGGATTTGGGAGGGGGGATGCATGCCGGAGTCTTTTTATGAGGCCAATATAATAGTTCTAAAAAAGGAGGGGAAGGACCCTTTGGATTGTGGATCGTATAGGCCTATATCACTAGTAAATGTGGATTATAAAATTTTTACAAAAATTTTAGCCAAAAGAGTAAATACCGTTATATTGGATCTTGTACACCCTGATCAGACGGGGTTTATGCCGGGTAAGAGCACTTCCACAAATATCAGACGTGTCCAGTCAGTGGCCCAATATAGTTCTCTGGTACCGGATAATGAATGGGCATTGGCATCACTAGATGCGGCCAAGGCCTTTTGACTCACTTGAATGGCCTTTTCTCCGTGCATGTTTGCAGAGATATGGATTTGGCGAAAGATTCCAAAACTGGGTCAATGTCTTATACATGAAGCCCAAGGCCCGGGTCATCGTAAATAGCTCCATAGCTGAATCATTTTCATTGCATAGGGGAATCCGTCAGGGGTGTCCTCTTTCCCCAGCCCTCTTTGCTCTTGCTATTGAGGCGCTGGCAATTCGTATAAGACTATCCCCTGATATCGCTGGTATAGAGATAGCGGGTCGGACGGATACCATAGGCTTATACGCTGATGATATGGTGATATTTATGGACAAAGCAGAGGAAACCCTGACAAGAGTGATTACTACCATAAATAAATTTAGTAAATATTCTGGCCTTTACATAAATTGGGATAAATCTGCTTTGATGCCTCTTTCCCATGCTCCAATGCCACGACTTGAGACTCTCTCCCTGCTGCCCATCGTGACTAGTTTCAAATATTTGGGGGTTCATATCTCTAAGGGCAGTAAATTTGATCTACAACTCAATATACAACCACTGCTGGAGATGGTTAGGGGTAAATTTGAAATCTGGGGTAAGCTTCCATTGTCTGTAGCCGGACGTATTAATTTAATTAAAATGATATTACTCCCCAAGCTTAACTACTTTCTTCAACATAGTGCGGTGGTGGTGCCCAAATCCTTTTTTGCTCATTTAAATTCCCAAATCACATCCTTTATTTGGGGGAAAGCCAGGCCTAAACTAAAGTTGACCACTCTACAGGGACCCAAGAGGGGAGGGGGGGCAGCATTACCCAATTTCTTTTTATATTATCTAGCTGGACAGGCCAAGGCCTTAAGTACATGGATGCCTGGAGGCCACCTCCCGAATTCTGAGAGTCATCTTCTTCATGCTGCAGGGACTAGTTGCCCACTAGGTATTTTAGAAATGAGGAAAATAAATGTCCCGAGACTGCTGCCTCTGCTCCGTCTGGCACGATCAATATGGAGACAGATTAAGGGGGTGACTGGATTTGGCGATGTTATAGCTGAAATGCCCCTGCGGAATAATGACTACTTCCCGATGCTGCGTGAACATCCGTCTGCCGAGTTCTGGGTTCAGTACGGTGTCTCTACGATGGGTGATCTATACGATCATGGTACTTTAATATCCTTTGAGCAAATACAAGTCAATCGCGGTGTCCCGAGATCCCAGTTTTTCCGTTATCTACAACTAAGGTCAGCTTTTCAATCGCATATGAGAAATTTAGATATGAGTGATGCCATTTCGTCTCTGCCCTTGATAGGATCCTCAAGTCACAGGGCCCTCAGGGTCTCATCTCCTCTCTATATACATATATGTTGTCAGTGGGGACAGAATGTGCCATAGACTCCGTTAAGAAGAAATGGGAGAGGCTCATTCCTGATACACGGGATGAGGAATGGGAAGAAATTCTGGAGTCACCAATCTGGGTGTCTCCGTCTGCCAACAGGATGATACGATTGTACATTATTAATCAATCATATTTGACCCCAATTCGACTCTTTAAGATGGGCCGATATCCGTCATCGGAATGTTTGAGATGTCATTCAATGGATGCAGACTTTATTCATATGATCTGGTGCTGTCCTGTTGTTGTGCAATTCTGGAGAGGGGTGACGTCGTTATTAACATCCTTGGTACAAACGCCTGTTCCCCTCGAACCGCTGATATGTCTGTTTGGAGTGTGGGATGAGGAGACGTGGGGTCATTATGTTGGGATTTTTTTACGGGAGACACTGTTCATGGCACGAAAGATACTGGCACTACGATGGATGGGGAATTCACCTCCTTCTCTTGGGTCCTGGATCACTCTCGTAAATTCGATTATCCCATATGAAAGGACACTGTATCAGAATAGAGGGTGCCCAGGTAAATTTAAAAAGATTTGGGAGAGATGGAACTCCTCTCTCCCTGCTGCCCATCGTGACTAGTTTCAAATATTTGGGGGTTCATATCTCTAAGGGCAGTAAATTTGATCTACAACTCAATATACAACCACTGCTGGAGATGGTTAGGGGTAAATTTGAGATCTGGGGTAAGCTTCCATTGTCTGTAGCCGGACGTATTAATTTAATTAAAATGATATTACTCCCCAAGCTTAACTACTTTCTTCAACATAGTGCGGTGGTGGTGCCCAAATCCTTTTTTGCTCATTTAAATTCCCAAATCACATCCTTTATTTGGGGGAAAGCCAGGCCTAAACTAAAGTTGACCACTCTACAGGGACCCAAGAGGGGAGGGGGGGCAGCATTACCCAATTTCTTTTTATATTATCTAGCTGGACAGGCCAAGGCCTTAAGTACATGGATGCCTGGAGGCCACCTCCCGAATTCTGAGAGTCATCTTCTTCATGCTGCAGGGACTAGTTGCCCACTAGGTATTTTAGAAATGAGGAAAATAAATGTCCCGAGACTGCTGCCTCTGCTCCGTCTGGCACGATCAATATGGAGACAGATTAAGGGGGTGACTGGATTTGGCGATGTTATAGCTGAAATGCCCCTGTGGAATAATGACTACCTCCCGATGCTGCGTGAACATCCGTCTGCCGAGTTCTGGGATCAGTACGGTGTCTCTACGATGGGTGATCTATACGATCATGGTACTTTAATATCCTTTGAGCAAATACAAGTCAATCGCGGTGTCCCGAGATCCCAGTTTTTCCGTTATCTACAACTAAGGTCAGCTTTTCAATCGCATATGAGAAATTTAGATATGAGTGATGCCATTTCGTCTCTGCCCTTGATAGGGATCCTCAAGTCACAGGGCCCTCAGGGTCTCATCTCCTCTCTATATACATATATGTTGTCAGTGGGGACAGAATGTGCCATAGACTCCGTTAAGAAGAAATGGGAGAGGCTCATTCCTGATACACGGGATGAGGAATGGGAAGAAATTCTGGAGTCACCAATCTGGGTGTCTCCGTCTGCCAACAGGATGATACGATTGTACATTATTAATCAATCATATTTGACCCCAATTCGACTCTTTAAGATGGGCCGATATCCGTCATCGGAATGTTTGAGATGTCATTCAATGGATGCAGACTTTATTCATATGATCTGGTGCTGTCCTGTTGTTGTGCAATTCTGGAGAGGGGTGACGTCGTTATTAACATCCTTGGTACAAACGCCTGTTCCCCTCGAACCGCTGATATGTCTGTTTGGAGTGTGGGATGAGGAGACGTGGGGTCATTATGTTGGGATTTTTTTACGGGAGACACTGTTCATGACACGAAAGATACTGGCACTACGATGGATGGGGAATTCACCTCCTTCTCTTGGGTCCTGGATCACTCTCGTAAATTCGATTATCCCATATGAAAGGACACTGTATCAGAATAGAGGGTGCCCAGGTAAATTTAAAAAGATTTGGGAGAGATGGAACTCCTCTCACTTTACCTTGCAGAGCGGAGATGTTGCACAATAAACTGCTTGCTATATAGAAGTAGGCTGCAGAATAGTTAATGTTTTAGTAGATGTCGGTAGAGTTTAGAAGCCAGGCAGGTTCTATTACTGGTACAATAACATAACACCATTGCGATTCAATTGATATTATGTCTGCTTTATTTACATACAGTTGATGCACGTATTATGCCTCATGTCTTCATGCTAATTGTACATATCTATTTTGTACTAGGTTTAACATTTTGCACTGAATGTATGTATTGTAAAACTGCTTATGGTTTAATAAACGAATTTAAAAAAATAATCCAGGTCCTCACAGGCCGTCTCTGCCTGTGACCAATGTCCTATAGGGTCACCTCTCGTGACCGTTTCCACTGTCCAAAATCTCTGAGGGGTCTCCTTTGTGTGACAGACTCTCCTAACCTGTGAGCTCCCCTGGCTGACTGAAGCTTCTGGAAGCTTACCTCAGTATTTATTCAGACAGACCAGGTAGCCCCACCCTCTGTCACCTGACAGTCACCTCTGCCCAATCAGAGTCACCTTGACCTCTGGCAGTTATGTAACACTCAAATGACAGTTACATAATCACTGCCATTGGCGCTCTCCAGTGACCTCTGATGGGCAGACTGCCACATGACACCTGCTGTCAAACTCTCTGTCTCCTATCACAGACAGAACCATACCCAGCTCAACGTCCCCACATTACCCCTTCCTTTGCCCATTGTCGTCCTCGACAATTTGCGTCCCGAGGATGAACGTGGTGTCAATACCTGACATGGTCGTCACCTGAGTCACACATAATTTCCGTCGCACAGACCCTCAGTCACACAAACTTCTGTGTTACATATACTTCTCTTACTCAGGCACCCGGTCCATTTTGCCTTCTCTCTGTCCCGTCTTCCCTTCAGCTTAACATTGTCAGGGTCGACATATTCCACGTACCCGGGACCTGCTGAATACACATTTTCATTTTTCAAATAACATTTCTAACTCACTATACATATTACACATAGCTTCGACATACATTACTTTTTGATGGGTACAACATTTACCCTCTTCTTTGCAACATTCTACATTAAGTACCATGCTATGCTTAAATTGCTCACTAGTTTTGTTACCTATATCTACCAGTATCATTATGCAAAGCATTTTTTTTTTAAATAAAGCATAACATCTTTAAATTTTTAACAAACAAGGACACTAGTGCTCCCCCTTCCTTTGAGGAGAGCACGCCCCCGTATGCATCCCCGCTACACCAAGAGTGGGCACTTATTACCCAATTGAGGACTTCCAACTGTCCCCAGGTCGTGCAACGGCGCAAGACAGTCCCTGGCAGTCCATTTAGCAGGATACTCCAGGCCACCTCCTGGCGGCCGATGTTTCGCCAATTAGCAGGGAACTCCACAGCCGTGAAGTCCCTGGGATGCTAAAAATACCTCTGGGCCTCAAGTGTCCCTGATGCCAGAGACCCAGGAGTCCTTGTCTCTTTCTATGGAGGCTCATACCCCTCAGGGTAGGTGATGACCGCTACCGTATAGCAGCCGCAGGGGCAGTATTCGTTGTAGTAGGAGACCGGGTCTCACTCCCGCAGAGCCCATCCATGTCCGATGGGGGTCACATTGAGGTAGCCTTTGTGGCCAGTGGCGAGGTCCCAGATGAACCCGTAGCCTTTAGCAGTGTTAGTATGTACAAGCCACCCATATGATTGAGGGGTAGTCATGGCTGCCTCTCCCTTCTCGTGTAGCAGTGCCCACACCTCCCACTCTTTGGCCTCCTTCTGTTCATTAATCTCCGCAACCCAGGCGGAGGGTCCGGCGTAGGCCGCAGAGTCCAGTGGGCGGGCCGCAGTCGGGGCCAAGAACGGGGCAGAGGCGGCCGCGGACATTGGGGAGCAGGCCGCACCCAGAGTCACGGAAGGGACAGAGGCAGCCACAGGCATCAGCGGGTAGGCCGTGGAGCAGGCCGCAGCAGGGATCAAGGCGGCCGCGAGCTCCGGCAAGAAGGCAGCTGCAGGGGCCACGGATGGAACAGCGGCGGCCGCGGATGCCGGTGAGTAGGCCGTGGCGGTCTGGGGCGGGGCCAGGGTCGCTGAAGAACGAGAGGTCTCGCGGGGCGGCCGGTGTCTCGTACACGGGGCATGGGGGTGGGATCTGTCTGCGGTGCCGCTGGCTGAGCCGGAGTAACGCTCACCTTCCCCGGCACCGCTGCTCCTGACAGTCCATCCCACAGCTCCTGTAGCAGCAGATGTTCTTCACCCCACCGGCTGGCAGGGCCAGCCTCCAGGCCCGATGACTCTGCACGGACGGTCGGCAACAGCTCCTCTAGCAGCTGTTCCTGGTAGTCCAAGGTGGCTGCAAACTCCTATGCTTCTTTTTGGCGCCAAATTGCCACAGCCATTTTTAACAAGGCCTTTTTCGCTCCAGATCCACCTGCAGAAATCCAGCAATTCACAATCCAATTTTTGTAATCCACAGGGAAAAATAAAATCTTCAACCCACACAGCTTAGGGTCCTTTCATTCTTCTGGCACAGGCTTACCGCTGAAGATGTTGTATTTGCGGCAATGGATCCTGCCGACTACGCCAAATGTAGAGGGCAGGCTGGGCGGAGGGTAGCGTGCTGTGGTATTTAGGTGGTGTGGCTGGTAGGCGGCGGAGATGTGCTGTACTCACAGGAATAGGGGGTGACCCGCTTCTTGACGTCGACAGGCACGAGACAGAGGCAGGAATTGTATTCAACAGGTTTGCTTTTATTGGCCGCCCTCACGACGACCAGAACAATACACGACAGATGTTTCACACTGTTATCCTCCTGCAGACAGGCCCGGGTACCTTCACTTGTACACTTTCTCCGTCAGGCGTACTTCGTGGCTCTATCTGCCGTGGCTGCCCTAGGCCAATCCACCACGGCGTTTCACCTTACAAAGTCCACCAATAATCCAGGTCCTCACAGGCCGTCTCTGCCTGTGACCAATGTCCTATAGGGTCACCTCCCGTGACCGTTTCCACTGTCCAAAGTCTCTGAGGGGTCTCCTTTGTGTGACAGACTCTCCTAAGGCTAGTTTCACACTTGCTTTTTTTTGCAGCGCGTTTTTCCCGCAAAAAAACGCATTAAAAAAACGCATACAAATGCATACAAACGCTGCGTTTTTTTCCAGCATTTTAATGCGCATGCAGGAAAAAAACGCAGCGTTTTTGCGCGTTTGTATGCGTTTTTTGTGCGTTTGCGTTTTTTTACAGATTTTGGAAAAACCCCACAAAAAAGAAAATACAACCATTCAACAACACACAAGACCAATGGGACTTCATTGTGGGTGTGGTATGTTAATATATATAGACCTTGTCTACAGTATTCTTCACATTTGCTTGATTCTTCTCGTGACCATGGATCTGCGCTGGAAGAGTTTTCACTTCAACTTGGATTTGGACATCGCGATGGCTCAGGCGTATGCAGTTGCTTGCCATGAACAAAGGAAGAGAGAGAGGCAGCGAAGACGGCGGCGTATGTGGATACATCCGATTGTTGAACTCCGGGAGAGCCGTGGGGCATACCACACCCTCTACAGCGAGCTACGTGCAAACCCGGAGAAATTTAATGATTATATCCGGATGTCCCACGAAAGTTTCATGGATTTGCTTGCTCGTGTCCAACAATCCATCCGGAGACAGGACACACAGCTCCGTCTTGCGATTCCTCCTGAAGAACGGCTACTGGTGACATTACGGTATGTTTTAAAAACAAAGGGGTGTGGTCTGATGTTTTTTTTTGGAAATTTAGTATTCAAAACCTTGGGTAATTAGTTTTCGTGAATGTACTAATATCTTATTTTATAGTTTTTAAAAATAATATACATAAATATTAATTTTACTTCTTTGTCTGTTCACAGATTCCTGGCGACTGGAGAAACCCTATCCTCACTACACTTCCAGTACCGTATTGGAATCTCTACCTTGTCTGGAATTGTTGCTGACACCTGCCGGGCTCTCTGGAATGTTCTTTGCCCAGAATTTATGCCCCTGCCCACCGCTGAAAAGTGGATGGAAATTGCTGACAAATTCTGGACAGTATGCAATTTTCCCAACTGTTTGGGAGCTGTTGATGGGAAACACATACGGATCATCAAACCCCAAAGAACGGGATCTGAGTACTATAATTACAAAAAGTACTTTTCAATAGTACTCATTGCAATTGCGGATGCCGGATGTATGTTTGTAGCAGTGGACATTGGAGCATTTGGCCGTGGTAATGACTCGCAGGCTTTTAAAAACTCAGACATGGGCCGGAGGTTGTATGGCAACCAATTTAATTTCCCTATGCCACGGCCTCTTCCTCACACCGAAGCTCCGCCACTGCCCTTTGTAATGGTTGGCGATGAGGCTTTTCAAATGTGCGGAAACTTACTGAAACCCTACTCCAGCCGGGACTTGGACCACACCAAAAAAATATTTAATTACAGGCTGACCAGGGCCAGAAGAACTGTCGAGTGTGCTTTTGGGATTCTTGTTTCCAGATGGCGAATTCTGGGCACGGCCATTAATCTTAAACTTGAAACAGTCGATGAGGTGGTGAAGGCCTGTGTGGTTCTACATAACTTTGTGATGGCTAAAGAGCACCCGACCTTTGAACTGGACGATGATGCTCCTAACCCATTGCCTGAATTCACTCAGCACACTCTCAGGTCATCCGTTGAAGTTGGCCAAATGAGGGACAAATTTGCGGCCTACTTTATTTCTGATGTAGGACGGGTGCACTGGCAAGATGAAATGGTGTAATGTTGTTGTTTATGGTAATAAAAATCCTTATTTGATACCATTACTGAGTGCACTATATTTTTTAAACTCCAATTAATTAAAAAACTTCCCATGTATAACTGAATTTTTTTATGTTCACACACCTGGGCAGGTAAATACACATATGAGTTAAAATTCAGCATTGCTAGTCTGCGTGAAATATATTGGAATGAGCAAAGCTGCAGGCCATGAATCATGAAACCATTTTTTTTTCAATCGAAAATTGTGCAACTAGTTTAAAACAAAGTATGTGATTTTCTCAAAACACAACCCTCAAAACCCAACCCCAATGAAAGTCCATGGGGAATACAAGTAAGTTACACTAGGCCTTGGAATGACTATACTAGGCCGTGGTATTTCAAATATGAGTATATTAGGCCTTGTGCCTACTAGTATATTCATATGTGAAATACCACGGCCTAGTATAGTCATAACAAGGCCACAAGGCCTACTCGATTTTGGCAAACTAGTATCTTGTTTCACAAAACTTGACAAGTTTCAACAGTTTGAAAATAGATTCTAGTTGGTAAAACTAGAGTTATTACACTAGGCCTTGTAATGACTATACTAGGCCGTGGTATTTCAAATATGAGTATAGTAGGCCTTGGGGCTAGTAGTATAGTAATATGTGAAATACCACAGCCTAGTATAGTCATACCAAGGCCTACTGTAATAACTCGATTTTTAACAACTAGCATCTTGTTTCACAAAAAACAAACTGGTGAAACTAGAAAGAAACTTATTTTTTAGACAAGTTTCAACAGTTTGTTTTTCATGAAACCAGATTCTATTTGGTAAAAATAGAGTTATTACACTAGGCCTTGGAATGAATATACTAGGCCGTGGTATTTCAAATATGAGTATAGTAGGCCTTGGTGCTAGTAGTATAGTAATATGTGAAATACCACGGCCTAGTATAGTCATACCAAGGCCTACTGTAATAACTCGATTTTTAACAACTAGCATCTTGTTTCACAAAAAACAAACTGGTGAAACTAGAAATAAACTTATTTTTTAGACAAGTTTCAACATTTTGTTTTTCATGAAACCAGATTCTATTTGGTAAAACTAGAGTTATTACACTAGGCCTTGGAATGACTATACTAGTCCATGTTATTGCACATATGACTATACTAGCCCTTGGGTTTGTTTTTAACATGTATTTACCCATCAGTGTGTGTGAGCGGCGCAAACAACATTAATGAAACTTATTAATGGTGAACCACAAATGTAAATTTATTTTTTATCACAAAAATAAAACTAAAAATTATTTTTTACGGCGTTTGGGGGCAGATGGTTTCAATTTGGGGGTGTGCAGGGAATATGCAACACTTGCAGTTGAAGACGGTGTTTGAGGGGAAGGGGCAACAAAACTTGTGGGGGAAGGTAGTCCAGTTAAGGGAATTAAAGTAGGAACACTTGTAGGAGAGGAAATCTGTTCAGGTACATTAGTTGTAATGGCATGTCGCCGTAGGCTTGTGTGCCTGGACCGACTTTGGCCCAATGCCCGCCTTGATTGATTTCGCCTTGAACTAGGGGCAAATATGGAATGCAGGTCCCCCGTCTGCTGGTATGGCTGCTGCTGCTGAGGTGGCGGCTGCTGCTGAGGTGGCGGCTGCTGCTGAGGTGGCTGCTGCTGCTGAGGTGGCTGCTGCTGCTGAGGTGGCTGCTGCTGCTGAGGTGGTTGCTGCTGCTGCTGAGGTGGCGGCTGCTGCTGAGGTGGCTGCTGCTGCTGAGGTGGCTGCTGCTGCTCTTCGTTGTCAGTGCTCGTCCTTGCAGGAGGACTGGTGGCGGCAGTGATGGTCCAGGTTTGCAGAGTGGTGGTGGCAGGGCTACTACATGTTGTTGTAGCGGCAGGGCTGTTCCATGTTTGCCTAGTGGTGGCTGAGCTCCACGCATGCATGGGATTGGCGGTGGTGCTCCAGACAGGAGCAGCGCTTGCCATGGTGGTGTCGGTGAAGTGACCAGCTGCACTCAGACTTGTGGTGGTGTAACGGTGGGTGTCCTGGCTTTGAAGAGAGGTGTCCGTGCAGTGGTATGCAGCACAAGTCGGTAGTGAGGTGAAGCGAGTCAATGGTGGCACAGGTGGAAAGGACACCACTGACTGCTGACCGTACCGATTATGCTGCATAGCCTGCAAGAAAGCATTGTTGCAGGCCTGCAGCACATTCAGCTGTTGATCAGGACTAAGGTGTTCCGCCATGCCCTTTTCAATCTTACTAAAAAAATGGTGTGCTAGTCTGTTGAGGTCGGCCTCCAGACGGTCAAGGCGCTGTTCTACAGAATTGAAGCGGTGTTCAAAGTGGTTAAAACCACGTTCCATCAGTGCAAAACCGCTTTCAACTCTGTCGGACAGTGACTTGAGGCTGGAATTAAATGTCTCGCTCAAATGCATAAACTCGGGCAAGACATTCCTGTCCAAGGCCCTCTGCCGCTGGCGGGTAGTGCCCGCATAACCAGTGGCAGAGACCTGGGACAGGGGAACACCTGATGGCCCAGCTTCCTGGTCACCAGCTGTGTGTGTGTGGGACCTGCAAGGTGCTTCCTGGCTGTCGGATGGCTGGGACGGGTCAGAGGACGTCCGAGGAAGGACCGCTCCAGGGCCAGGTTGCAGGGTGCTGCTCCAGGTGCTGTGGAAGAAAGGAAAATCATTACTACCATGCCTTTACAAGAAGCATCAGCTGTGGATTAGAAAAACACAGATTAATAAAAATAAAAACCCAAAATGTATAATAATTACGATCTTGTGGCAAGGACCGGTCTTAGGAACTGCAACGCGTGATAGTGACGGTATCTAGTTCTGGTCCTTGACGCAGATCCACTGCGAACCTGGCCCTCAGCACGAACATCACTGTTGAAGCGGTCCTTGATCGAACGCCAACGTGTTCGGACTTTGTCCACTGTTGATTAAAAAAAACAGTGCCGTCAAGGACAACAGTCACTGCGTCACAATGTAGCAATACAATACTCAAAGCAGTCACTGTAGACCCCGATGACACTGTTGGGTTTCCTGCTAGAATACGCCTAGCACGAAACCCAACAGTGCCGTCAAGGACAACAGTCACTGCGGCACAATGTAGCAATACAATACTCAAAGCAGTCACTGTAGACCCCGATGACACTGTTGGGTTTCCTGCTCGAATACACCTAGCACGAAACCCAACAGTGCCGTCAAGGACAACAGTCACTGCGGCACAATGTAGCAATACAATACTCAAAGCAGTCACTGTAGACCCCGATTACACTGTTGGGTTTCCTGCTAGAATACGCCTAGCACGAAACCCAACAGTGCCGTCAAGGACAACAGTCACTGCGGCACAATGTAGCAATACAATACTCAAAGCAGTCACTGTAGACCCCGATGACACTGTTGGGTTTCCTGCTCGAATACACCTAGCACGAAACCCAACAGTGCCGTCAAGGACAACAGTCACTGCGGCACAATGTAGCAATACAATACTCAAAGCAGTCACTGTAGACCCCGATTACACTGTTGGGTTTCCTGCTAGAATACGCCTAGCACGAAACCCAACAGTGCCGTCAAGGACAACAGTCACTGCGGCACAATGTAGCAATACAATACTCAAAGCAGTCACTGTAGACCCCGATGACACTGTTGGGTTTCCTGCTCGAATACACCTAGCACGAAACCCAACAGTGCCGTCAAGGACAACAGTCACTGCGGCACAATGTAGCAATACAATACTCAAAGCAGTCACTGTAGACCCCGATTACACTGTTGGGTTTCCTGCTAGAATACGCCTAGCACGAAACCCAACAGTGCCGTCAAGGACAACAGTCACTGCGGCACAATGTAGCAATACAATACTCAAAGCAGTCACTGTAGACCCCGATTACACTGTTGGGTTTCCTGCTCGAATACACCTAGCACGAAACCCAACAGTGCCGTCAAGGACAACAGTCACTGCGGCACAATGTAGCAATACAATACTCAAAGCAGTCACTGTAGACCCCGATTACACTGTTGGGTTTCCTGCTAGAATACGCCTAGCACGAAACCCAACAGTGCCGTCAAGGACAACAGTCACTGCGGCACAATGTAGCAATACAATACTCAAAGCAGTCACTGTAGACCCCGATGACACTGTTGGGTTTCCTGCTCGAATACACCTAGCACGAAACCCAACAGTGCCGTCAAGGACAACAGTCACTGCGGCACAATGTAGCAATACAATACTCAAAGCAGTCACTGTAGACCCCGATGACACTGTTGGGTTTCCTGCTAGAATACACCTAGCACGAAACCCAACAGTGCCGTCAAGGACAACAGTCACTGCGTCACAATGTAGCAATACAATACTCAAAGCAGTCACTGTAGACCACGATGACACTGTTGGGTTTCCTGCTAGAATACGCCTAGCACGAAACCCAACAGTGCCGTCAAGGACAACAGTCACTGCGGCACAATGTAGCAATACAATACTCAAAGCAGTCACTGTAGACCCCGATGACACTGTTGGGTTTCCTGCTAGAATACGCCTAGCACGAAACCCAACAGTGCCGTCAAGGACAACAGTCACTGCGGCACAATACAGAGCAGGGAAATACTCACTAAACGCCTTTTTGGCGGATGCTGTGGCGCTGTCCCAGCCATCCATCAACGCTGCGGCCACCTCATTCCATAGCCGCCGGGTCACCACATTGTCCTTGTACAGCCGGTCACGGCTGTCCCACAACGGCGAACGCTCCTGGACCAGGCTGATGAGCTGCTCATTATCCAGGTAGACGTCTTCATCCCGTTGTGGAACCTAGACAAAACACATTCATTAGAATAATCAAATTTAAATTGACTAAAAAGTTACAAAAAAAGAAACAAAAAAAAGAGTAAAAATAGAAGATAAAAAAAAAATAAAGAACATTACAAATCATTTGATACTTACATTCCGTATCACCACCGGGACTTGTCTTCGCTGCTCCTGCTCTTCGCCCTCACTATTCCCGTCCACAGATGATGATGACGATGTCTGAAAGTTGAAAAAAACGTAAGAGATTTGGAGAAGCAGCAGATATACTTACCAGATGCACGAAAATAATCACCTCACGGTCTGCTTGCGCCAATTCCTGCCGCGATGGGGAATACTCAGATTCTGAAGACATACTGCATGTAAAAATAATAAAAATCATTAGTACATACATAATTTAAAAGGACAGGCATATAATGTAATATACTCACATTCTTTGCTGATATAATGGGTTCTTGGTTGAATGTCTGCTCTTCAATCTGTCTAGTGTAGTAGTGGCAGAGTTTTGGCAGGCACCTCCTTTATATAGACTTTTTTTTTTTGACTTTAGAAGATTCTAACTAGGATAAAAAGTGGACACCACCCAAAAAACGCAGCGCTAAAAAATCGCATACCTGCGCATGCCAGTGCGCACGTATGCGCATCCATAGGCTATAATGGCCATTTTTAGCGCAAAACGTGCGCATGCGATTTTTTCAAGGGCCAAAAAATGCAACATGCAGCGTCTGGAAAATACCAACGCACACCCCAAAAAAACGCAGCGCATGAAAATCGCATACATGCGCTTACAAGCGCGCAGGTATGCGCACCCATGTTAAATATAGGGGAAAAATCGCATGCGCACGTATGCGTTTTTTTCCAGCGCTAAAAAACGCAAATGTGAAACCAGCCTAACCTGTGAGCTCCCCTGGCTGACTGAAGCTTCTGGAAGCTTACCTCAGTATTTATTCAGACAGACCAGGTAGCCCCACCCTCTGTCACCTGACAGTCACCTCTGCCCAATCAGAGTCACCTTGACCTCTGGCAGTTATGTAACACTCAAATGACAGTTACATAATCACTGCCATCGGCGCTCTCCAGTGACCTCTGATGGGCAGACTGCCACATGACAGCTGCTGTCAAACTCTCTGTCTCCTATCACAGACAGAACCGTACCCAGCTCAACCTCCCCACATGGTTGCAATTGAATGCGGCCAAGTACAGAGATATCCTGGATGAAAACCTCTTTCAGAGTGCTCTGGACCTCAGACTTGGCCGAAGGTTCACGTTCCAACAAGACAATGACCCTAAGCACACAGCTAAAATAACAAAGGGGTGGCTTCAGAACAACTCTGTGACCATTCTTGTCTGGCCCAGCCAGAGCCCTGACCTAAACCCAATTGAGCATCTCAGGAGATGTAGGGTTCAGGCTGAAAGAGGCGCGATTAGGTGTTTGTTGATGCTGATAGGCGGGGGAAGGTGTGCTGTGATGCTGATCCCACAGAACTGGGGGGTGACCCACCTCTTGGCGTCGGCAGACACGAGACAGAGACAAGGGTTGTGTCCAACAATTCAGATTTTATTGGCCGTTTTCTGGTCGACCACCGTACTTCATCACAGGATTAGTCCACACTTCACTTCTTACACAGACCCGGGTACTTTCTCTTCCTTGTATTACCGTTCGTGGCGTCCTCTATGGCTCTTTCCCGCTGTGGCTGCCCTAGGTACTTTCACCACAGCGTTGCCCCCTTTAGAGTACACCGTCCACCTGAGACTCACAGTCTGTCTCTGTCCGCAGCCACTATCCTTTTGGGTCACTCCCCCCCGTGACCGTCTCCACTGTAAGTCTCCCTCTCTGAGGGTTCTTCTCCTGCCACTCCTCATAGCAGGCCCTCCTCTCTTGTGAGCTCCCCTGGCTGACTGGAACTTCCAGAACCTTCCCTGACCTCTTATACTCCCAGTCCCAGTAGCTCCGCCCATTATCACCTGACAGTAACCTCTGACCAATGGCAGTTACACAGTCACCCTCCTATACTCCCCACTGCCCTCCAATGGTCAAACTACCACATAACACCCTTTTCTCTGTATCTCAGTCTACACTGCGCTATCTCTCTGTCTCTCACTACAGACAGACCTGTCCGAAAGCTCAACCTCCCCACAGAGAGTCCTGAAAATGGCTGTCCACCAATATTCACCATCCAACCTGATGGAACTGGAGAGGATCTGCAAGGAAGAATGGCAGATGATCACAAATCCAGGTGTGAAAAACTTGTTACATCATTCCCAAGAAGACTCATGGCTGTACTAGCTCAAAAGGGTGCTTCTTCTCAATACTGAGCAAAGGGTCTGAATACTTATGACCATGTAATATTTCAGTTTTTGTTAATAAATTTGCAAAAATTTCTATGTTTCTGTTTTTTTCAGTCAAGATGGGGTGCAGAGTGTACATTAATGAGAAAAAAAGAACTTTTTTGAATTTACCAAATGGCTGCAATGAAACAAAAAGTGAAAAATTTAAAGGGGTCTGAATACTTTCCATACCTACTGTTTGCTGATGTTGTCTTTAGTGGGATTTGAACCCAGGACTCCAGTGCTAACCACTTAGCCACCATGCTGCTTGAAACAATACTATTATGTGGATTTGCTGCAGTAATGCTATTCTAAGATCTCTGCTCGCCTTTTTGTAGGCTGGGTTTGTGACGTGTACCAGCCCCCATGACTCCAGAGTGACAATGTCTTGAGCTATATAGGATTCTGCACAGTGAATTTAAATTATCATCTAATCACGGGATAAGCTGTAGAAGAGAGAACCAAGCTGCAAGTGCTGCTGAAGGGCCTGGACCAGAACTGCTGGGGCCGAACCTCCTGTTGCAGGGGGGAAGGAAATTGAGGACTGTGGAGAGCCATTATCTGCAGAGAGGGGGTGTGGTGAGTCAGGGGAGTATAAGGAGGTTTGCGTGGGAAAAGAGAGGGGCTTCCCGCCGGAGGGCTGAGTGAGACAGGATCTGCACCGCGAGCAGCGATAAGGGTCAGGTGCGGTAAGGACCCTGGGAGCGTTTTCAAGCATGCAGGTCAGAGCACGCCGAGCGGGAGTTTGTTGGGAAAGGCTCTCGGCTGCAGAGCACAGATCCAGGATGGGCGCAGTAAAGACTCACAAGTACCAGCAGGCGTGCAGAGATACGCGCGCCGGGCAGAGCGTTGCAGTGCGGATATCCAGGTGACGGCTGCTCAGAGGCACATAGGCCGATTGGAATATTACAGAGAGCTTCACTCTTCAGCTCCACAGTTAGATGGACTGCTCAGCGGGTGAAACCGGTTACCGCCTGCTGCCGCCAGAAGTGAAACCGCGTGTTGGGTTAGGACGTCTGAAGACGCTGTCCTCCGGTATCTCATCACCTGTTAGACCTCCAGAGAGTAATGGACAGCGGCGCTACGATAAGTTAAATCTGATATAAAGACTGTATAGTTGAATAGCAGTTATATTGTTTCCCCTGTGAGAAGTTTATTACTAGTAATTAAGTAAGTTAACCCCTGCTCTGTGCCTCCGTGTCACTGCATCCAAGTACCTGTGTTACAAAGCGATCACTTATAGATCAGTGGGTCTGTAATTAGAAGTGCTCCGTTCTGCACATTGGTGCAGCTACCAGTGGTTGGACCCCCCTTATCTAGAAGTTATTGCTTATCCTGTGAATAGATACCATATCCCCTGGACAACCTCTTTAATACTTCTTCGACTACTTAGTTCTATGAGGGATTATTTTCAATGCAGTCCTGAATGTCTGATAATACCTCCTTGTCTACACACAGATTTTAAAAGGGTTGTTCCAAAACTTTTATATTGATGGCCTATTCCTAAAAAAAAGTAATCGATATCTGATTGATGGGGTTGCAACACCCGGGAACCCTGCCAATCAGCTGTCCTCAGTCCTGGCAAAGGCACAGCTTCGTCGACTGTATAGTGGCTTTGGCCGGGTGCTGCACATCCACCCCATATTCGAATCTATACAGGCTGGATGTGCCATGCTGGTGCTGTACAGCTATGCAACTAAGCACTTCCGACCAACACCAGGAAGAGATGATCAGCGGGGGTCCCGGTGTCACACCCGCATCCATCTGGTATTGATGATATATCCTAAGTATTAGCCATCAGTTTAAAAGTCCCAGACAACCTTTTTACATACTGCGTATATGAGGCTGCTGAGTTAGGAGACCTATGGCCATTACGGACATCACAGTGTGTACTTAGACCACAAATATCAGATATGAAGCCAGGCTAACAGAATACAGATATAATACTTTAGTGTATGCCAAGTTTCATTCTGAAAAATGTGAGATTTCCTTAAAGTATTTAAAAATACAAGTAATCTAGGGTCCAGGACTGAGCGACTCTTTTGTAATCCCATAAACACACAAGATCATCGGTTGCTACTAGTGGGATGTGTGCAGAAAATTGTTAAATGTTTTACTTCTCTACTGAGTCAGTAAGGAACATGCCACGACCATGATTTCATGGTCGGGATAATCCGCCGGATTAGATCTGTGAGGAGCACGAGTGGTGATGGAGCGTCGACCTGAGCAGCCACCTGTCCCACAGCTCTGGAAGAAGAATCCAGCACACGCCAGGTATGTAGCCCAGGGATTGTCTTCATGTCGCTGTCTGCATATATTTTCTAAATCTCACGTCTTTTTGGACTGTTAAGAGCCTGACTTTGCTACGGTTGCATGATGCATATTCATAGCTCTGATTAACTTTACCATTATTTTTGACCACTGGATCTAACATACAAATTAGTTAGATACAGTAGTCAAAAGCGTAATTTTTGATAAAAGGGAAATATGTCCTCCCATCTCCTTTGGAAGAGAAAGCAAAGAGACGGTGAGATGAAGTAGTAGGGGTCCAGAGGTGAGCATGGGGGGGTTTCATTTACAAACACAATTGGTGCATATGGAAAATCAAATATTGTAAGGAGACAGAAGTTTACTGATGGACCGCATTCCTGCTCTCCCATTAGGTGAGCATACTAGATACAGGGACCACCACTATCAGTCACTGATCAAGGCCCTGAGGCTGTAGTTTCCAAAACGGGGGTCACTTCCACTGTGTACCCAGACTGCACTTCATGACTACGTATGAGGTATTACTCAGCACCCAAAAGGATGTGTGATGAAAAATGTGGTACTTTATTACAACGCAAAGCAGCCCATTTAACACTAATGACGTTTCGTCCAACTTGGACCTTCATAAGAGAAATGCAGACCATGGCAGAAGGAAGGACTATATCAGTCAAAGTGCTAGTGTCACTGTCTAGAATGGCGGTCACTTTACACTAGCATTTTGACTGATGTCATCCACAGATCGCTACAGCTGAAGCAAAGACCTGTGCAGGCGCTCTATGCTATGCCCTATTAAAAGTCCTACAATGTGATGGCACCTATTAACCCAGAAAAGTCGGTGCCGAAGCATGCGTAGTACGGGACGCTTGCTGCTTTAGGCTATGTGCACATACTGCGGTTTTTGCTGCGGATCCGCTGCGGATTTGGCCGCTGCGGATCTGCAGCAGTTCTGCAGTGTACAGTACAATGTAAGTCTATGGGATTTACATTCTGCTGTGCACATGCTGCGGATTTTCAACTGCGGAAAAGCTGCGGTTTTGAATCCGCAGAAAGAATTGACATGTCAATTCTTTCTGCGGATTCTGCTGCGGTTTGCCACCTATTCCACTGTCCAGGTTTCAAACCGCAGGGGAAAACCACAGGCCAATCCGCAGGTAAAATCCCAGGTCATTTTACCTGCAGTTTTACCTGCGGATCCGCAGATACAAATCCGCGGGTGAATCCGCAGCGTGTGCACATAGCCTTATAGAGCGCTTGTGATCTGTAGATGCCGTAGGACACACCATCTACATCAATCAATCCAAGAGGACGGCATCTGCAGGGTTTCATGAGGTGCCAAGAAAAGAAAAAAAAAGATGCCCATCGGACCGGACTGCGCCATATTCCAGAAGTATAGAAGGTATCTTTGGCAGGTGCAGGGGAGTTGAGGCTATAGATACAGGTGGTAATCGAGCAATGGTGACTTTATATTAGGAAAACCCGGTGACTTGTTTCTTTTTAACAAGTTATTTTTACCGCAAACAAAATCTAAAAAACAATGGTGTATTATCTGTTTTGCACATTACGGTCAAATGGATGGCATCATTTACAACTAAAAAAAACAAAGCCCTCATATGGCCAGAGAAAAATAAAGAAAGAGTTCTTTGGATGTAAAAATTATTTTTGCAATTGGTTTTCAATAAATATTTTGCACCGTTGCTTTTCCAGGCTCTTTTTCCCCCCCCTGCACCTTCAGCTTTAATTAGGCATTTGGACATAAATCATCTGAGAGGAGCTTCACACTGCACTCTGCACCCTCCTGCGGCCCCACACTGTGCTCCACGCCCTCCTATGGACCGCAGTTTACTCTGTGTCTTTCCCTGTGGCCCCACACTGTGCTCTGCGCCCTCCTGTGGCCTGCACCCTCCTATGGACCGCAGTTTACTCTGCACCCTTCTGCGGCCCCACACTGTGCTCCACGCCCTCCTATGGACCGCAGTTTACTCTGTGTCTTTCCCTGTGGCCCCACACTGTGCTCTGCGCCCTCCTGTGGCCTGCACCCTCCTATGGACCGCAGTTTACTCTGCACCCTTCTGCGGCCCCACACTGTGCTCTACGCTCTCCTGTGGCCCACACTGTACTCCGCACCCTTCTGCGGCCCCACACTGTGCTCTACGCTCTCCTGTGGCCCACACTGTACTCCGCACCCTTCTGCGGCCCCACACTGTGCTCTACGCTCTCCTGTGGCCCACACTGTACTCCGCACCCTTCTGCGGCCCCACACTGTGCTCTACGCTCTCCTGTGGCCCACACTGTACTCTGTGCCCTCCCTGTGGCCTGCACCCTCCTATGGACCGCAGTTTACTCTGCACCCTTCTGCGGCCCCACACTGTGCTCTACGCTCTCCTGTGGCCCACACTGTACTCCGCACCCTTCTGCGGCCCCACACTGTGCTCTACGCTCTCCTGTGGCCCACACTGTACTCCGCGCCCTCCCTGTGGCCTCACACTGTACTCTGTGCCCTCCTGTGACCCCGCACTGTATTATGCTCCCCCCTGTGATCCTGCACTGTATTCCGTGCCCCCCTGTGGCTCACGCCTGCACTGTACTCTGCTCCCCGCCCCTTGCTGTGGCCCTCCCTGTACTCCCCGCCCCTCCCTGTGGCCCGCATTGTACTCCGTGCCCCCCTGTGGCCCACACTGTACTCCGTGCCCCCCTGTGGCCCCACACTGTACTCCGTGCCCCCCTGTGGCCCCACACTGTACTCCCCTCCCCTCCCTGTGGCCCCACACTGTACTCCGTGCCCCCCTGTGGCCCCACACTGTACTCCGTGCCCCCCTGTGGCCCCACACTGTACTCCCCGCCCCTCCCTGTGGCCCCACACTGTACTCCGTGCCCCCCTGTGGCCCCACACTGTACTCCGTGCCCCCCTGTGGCCCCACACTGTACTCCGTGCCCCCCTGTGGCCCCACACTGTACTCCGTGCCCCCCTGTGGCCCCACACTGTACTCCCCGCCCCTCCCTGTGGCCCCACACTGTACTCCCCGCCCCTCCCTGTGGCCCCACACTGTACTCCGTGCCCCCCTGTGGCCCCACACTGTACTCCGTGCCCCCCTGTGGCCCCACACTGTACTCCCCGCCCCTCCCTGTGGCCCCACACTGTACTCCCCGCCCCTCCCTGTGGCCCCACACTGTACTCCGTGCCCCCCTGTGGCCCCACACTGTACTCCGTGCCCCCCTGTGGCCCCACACTGTACTCCGTGCCCCCCTGTGGCCCCACACTGTACTCCGTGCCCCCCTGTGGCCCCACACTGTACTAAGTGCCCCCCTGTGGCCCCACACTGTACTAAGTGCCCCCCTGTGGCCCCACACTGTACTAAGTGCCCCCCTGTGGCCCCACACTGTACTCCGTGCCCCCCTGTGGCCCCACACTGTACTCCCCGCCCCTCCCTGTGGCCCCACACTGTACTCCGTGCCCCCCTGTGGCCCCACACTGTACTCCGTGCCCCCCTGTGGCCCCACACTGTACTCCGTGCCCCCCTGTGGCCCCACACTGTACTCCCCGCCCCTCCCTGTACTCCGTGCCGCCCTGTGGCCCCACACTGTACTCCGTGCCCCCCTGTGGCCCCACACTGTACTCCCCGCCCCCCTGTGGCCCCACACTGTACTCCCCGCCCCTCCCTGTGGCCCCACACTGTACTCCCCGCCCCTCCCTGTGGCCCCACACTGTACTCCCCGCCCCTCCCTGTGGCCCCACACTGTACTCCGTGCCCCCCTGTGGCCCCACACTGTACTCCGTGCCCCCCTGTGGCCCCACACTGTACTCCGTGCCCCCCTGTGGCCCCACACTGTACTCCGTGCCCCCCTGTGGCCCCACACTGTACTAAGTGCCCCCCTGTGGCCCCACACTGTACTAAGTGCCCCCCTGTGGCCCCACACTGTACTCCGTGCCCCCCTGTGGCCCCACACTGTACTCCGTGCCCCCCTGTGGCCCCACACTGTACTCCCCGCCCCTCCCTGTGGCCCCACACTGTACTCCGTGCCCCCCTGTGGCCCCACACTGTACTCCGTGCCCCCCTGTGGCCCCACACTGTACTCCCCGCCCCTCCCTGTACTCCGTGCCGCCCTGTGGCCCCACACTGTACTCCGTGCCCCCCTGTGGCCCCACACTGTACTCCCCGCCCCCCTGTGGCCCCACACTGTACTCCGTGCCCCCCTGTGGCCCCACACTGTACTCCGTGCCCCCCTGTGGCCCCACACTGTACTCCCCGCCCCTCCCTGTGGCCCCACACTGTACTCCGTGCCCCCCTGTGGCCCCACACTGTACTCCCCGCCCCCCTGTGGCCCCACACTGTACTACGTGCCCCCCTGTGGCCCCACACTGTACTACGTGCCCCCCTGTGGCCCCACACTGTACTACGTGCCCCCCTGTGGCCCCACACTGTACTCCGTGCCCTCAAAGTGGCTTCAAATCGCTTGGAAAAGCACAAGCATTCTGCAAGCTAAAAACGCTTGTGTTTTGCTGGAAAACGCATGCAAATTCTGCATGCTTTTTACCTGAGGCAGGGAGTTGCGTAAATGCTGCGGACGATTCCGCAGCATTTCTGCAAAGTGTGCACATGGCCTTATGGTGTTGCTTTATCCTCAGAGTTGCAGACGGCACAGCGCCCTCCTGTGGATTGCAGCTGTCCATGGCTACTGGTCGCCTGGAGTGCAACGCTATGAAAGTCACGGCCTTATTTTTTAGTCTCCGCAACTTGTATCTGCTGCCGCTAGGTGTCGCTGTGGCATGAGACCACAGAGGAAGCTGTGCTTTAGAGCCGGAGTCTATGGTTGTTATGTTGTACACGCCGTCCTTCTCTATGGTAGCTGTATGTATCCGCATGAGACGTCGCTGCCCGGTGCATCTCCGTGAAACGCTGGCGGTCTGTCCTCCGGGTGCCGTAGCTGTTACACCTGCCCAGAGCCCTCATTCCGCTGAGTACGCTTATACCGCGCGGGGCACCCGTATCTGAGGTCCGGTCATGGCCTCTGGACGTTATGGAGCCCCCGATGCGCAGGCACCGAGGTCACTAGATGCTTTCCGCCAGTGCCATGAAAATGACAAGCACTGGGCGGCCCGCAGGGAGTTCCTGGCCCGTCACATCCATCTGTACCCGGGCCGCAAGACCGACCAGCTGATCGCCCTGTCAGTGGTGTGGAGCAACATCGTCTTCATAGGGAACCGGTGAGTGCAGCCCTGTGCCCGCCAGAGGTAACAACAGACACTGGTGTGTACAGGTGCAAACTGAGAGCAGCCATCTCTATACATAACAAATAAAGCAGGCTCTGTAGAGCTATAGTATGGGAACATGAAATGTATGAACTGCTCTAGATAACAAGAGAAAATGGAGTGTTGAGGTGGCAGTGTGCCCAGCATCCCAGGTATGGAGGTGGCAGTGTGCCCAGCGTCCCCGGTATGGAGGTGCTGTGCCGGATGTCCAGAGTATGGAGATGGCGGTGTGCTCAGTACGAAGGTGCTCTGCCCAGTGCCCCAGTATGTAGGTGCTGTGCCGGATGTCCACAGTATGGGGGTGGCGGTGTCCTTAGTATTGAGGTGTTGTGCCCAATGTCCCCAATATGGAGGTGGTGCTGTGCCCAGCATGAAGGTGCTGTGCCCGTGTCCCCTGTTGCAGAAGTGGCAGGTTCCGTGGTATGAAGGTGTTGTTCCCTGTGCCCCAGTATGAAGGTGTTGTGTACAATGTCCCCAATATGGAGGTGTGCGCAGTATGGAGGTGTTGTGTCTGTGTCCCCTGTATGGAGATGGTGGTGTGTCTGTGTCCCCCTGTATGGAGATGGTGGTGTGTCTGTGTCCCCCTGTATGGAGATGGTGGTGTGCCTGTGTCCCCCTGTATGGAGATGGTGGTGTGCCTGTGTCCCCCTGTATGGAGATGGTGGTGTGCCTGTGTCCCCCTGTATGGAGATGGTGGTGTGCCTGTGTCCCCCTGTATGGAGATGGTGGTGTGCCTGTGTCCCCCTGTATGGAGATGGTGGTGTGCCTGTGTCCCCCTGTATGGAGATGGTGGTGCGCCTGTGTCCCCCTGTATGGAGATGGTGGTGCGCCTGTGTCCCCCTGTATGGAGATGGTGGTGCGCCTGTGTCCCCCTGTATGGAGATGGTGGTGCGCCTGTGTCCCCCTGTATGGAGATGGTGGTGCGCCTGTGTCCCCCTGTATGGAGATGGTGGTGCGCCTGTGTCCCCCTGTATGGAGATGGTGGTGCGCCTGTGTCCCCCTGTATGGAGATGGTGGTGCGCCTGTGTCCCCCTGTATGGAGATGGTGGTGCGCCTGTGTCCCCCTGTATGGAGATGGTGGTGCGCCTGTGTCCCCCTGTATGGAGATGGTGGTGCGCCTGTGTCCCCCTGTATGGAGATGGTGGTGCGCCTGTGTCCCCCTGTATGGAGATGGTGGTGCGCCTGTGTCCCCCTGTATGGAGATGGTGGTGCTGTGCCTGTGCCTCCCTGTATGGAGGTGCTGTGCCTCCCTGTATGGAGGTGCTGTGTCCCCCTGTATGGAGGTGCTGTGTCCCCCTGTATGGAGATGGTGCTGTGCCTGTGTCCCCCTGTATGGAGATGGTGCTGTGCCTGTGTCCCCCTGTATGGAGATGGTGCTGTGCCGGTGTACCCTGTATGGAGGTGCTGTGCCTGTGTGCCCTGTACGGAAATGGTGGTGTGCCGTGTATGGAGGTGCTGTGCCTGTGTGCCCTGTACGGAAATGGTGGTGTCCCCTGTATGGAGGTGCTGTGCCTGTGTCCCCTGTACGGAGACGGTGGTGTGCCCTGTATGGAGGTGTTGTGCCTGTGTCCCCTGTACGGAGACGGTGCTGTGCCTGTGTGCCCTGTATGGAGGTGCTGTGCCTGTGTGCCCTGTATGGAAATGGTGGTGTCCCCTGTATGGAGGTGCTGTGCCTGTGTCCCCTGTATGGAGATGGTGGTGTGCCCGGTATGGAGATGTTGGTGTGCCCGGTATGGAGGTGCAGTGCCTGTGTCTCCTGTATGGAGGTGTGTTATGAATGAGTCACCCGAGGAGGAAAAAACAAAAATACAAGCTAAGTCCAGAAAAGCGGAGAGGTTGGTAGCTAGCGGATTGCAGACCCCTGATCCTATTCACAACAACTAACAGTAGCCGTGGGGTGTTCCTACGGTGGTCCTAGACACCTCGTTCACAGCCGGAGAACTAAATAAACCTAAAGAAAGGGGAAATCTAAACTGCCCCAGAGCAGACCCCAAAGCAATAGACAGCCCCCAACATGTATTGACGGTGAAAACAGATGAAAACACAGACAGAAAGACAGGCTGAGCAAACGATGGGGCCCTCACTAACTAGATAGGACAGGAAAGAAAAGCAACTGTCAGCAATCACGCAAAAACCCTGCCGAAAATAATGTCCAACACGTCTGATAGAAAAGGCCCTGAAGTCACTAGACTTCAAAAATCACTATATCAGCACTCAGGTATATTCTGAAAACAGAGCAAAGAGATCAACTGATCAGAGACAAAAATGGAGTTCAGCCAGTCCCAACCAGGGCTGGCTGAACACAAACACTAAGTAAACCAGACAAAATCTCATGGAACAATAGCAGAGCAAAAACTTAGCTTTAGTAGACAGGACTAAACTGGAGGCCAGAGCTCAGAGCAGAGAGGATCACCAGCAACCCAGCAAGGCGTCGGCGGCCTTATATCCACTCAGAGATTCCGGATGTCCAATCACACTCCACCTGTTCAGATGACAGGTTTTTCCCATCCAAATCAATTTCACTACCTCCTTTCACCAGCAGAGGGAGTTCATCGGACATCAAAGGTGAAGGAGAAAATGAGCTCATAATAGTACCTCCCCCTTGAGGAAGGGTCACCGAAACCTCATCCACGCCACCAGGGTGATCAGGATGGGCCCGATGAAAAGCACGAACCAATCTTTCGGCATGAATATCGGATGCAGAGACCCAAGAATTATCCTCCTGGCCATAACCCTTCCACTTAACCAAATACTGGAGTCTCCATCTAGCCAGACGAGAATCCAGTATCTTCTCAACCTCATATTCCACATTACCTTCAACCAATACAGGGTCAGGAGGTGCCACCACAGGAACTACTGGCTCAACAAACCTCTTTAACAGAGACTTATGAAACACGTTATGGATCTTGAATGTAACAGGAAGAGCCAATCGAAAAGAGACCGGATTAAGAATCTCCAAAATCTTGTAAGGTCCACTAAATCTAGGTTTAAACTTTGGAGAAGCAACTTCATAGAGATATTCTTTGATGACAACCAAACCATATCACCCACCTTAAACCGGGGACCAATGGTCTTATGCCGGTTGGAAAACCGCTTGGCCTTTTCCTGGGAGAGAGACAACTTATCCACCACTTGGTCCCAGATCTGGTGCATTCTCTCCACCACAGTGTCAACACCTGGGCAGGCAGAAGACTCCACCTGCCCTGAAGAGAATCGAGGGTGAAACCCAAAGTTACAAAAAAAAGGTGACATCAAAGTGGCAGAACTAGCTCTGTTATTTAAAGCAAATTCGGCCAAGGGCAAAAATGAAACCCAATCATCCTGATCAGCAGAAATAAAACATCTCAAATAAGACTCCAAAGTCTGGTTTGTTTTCTCCGTCTGCCCATTGGTCTGAGGGTGAAATGCAGAGAAGGACAACTGAATTCCCAGCTTGGAACAAAATGTCCTCCAAAATCTAGAAACAAACTGAACTCCTCTGTCAGACACAATGTTCTCAGGAATCCCATGCAAGCGAACCACCTGTTGCAAATACAAGGGCACCAACTCTGAGGAAGATGGCAACTTAGGGAGTGGTACAAGATGGACCATCTTAGAGAATCTATCACAAATCACCCAAACAACAGTCATTCTCTGAGAGACAGGCATATCAGAAATAAAATCCATTGAAATATGGGTCCATGGCCTCCTGGGCACTGGCAAAGGCATCAACAACCCACTAGAGCGAGAACAAGGTTTAGACCGGGAGCAAGTCCCACAGGACTGCACAAAATTCCTGACATCACGAGACAAGGCGGGCCACCAAAAAACCGACTCACCAACTCTCTAGTACCAAAAATACCTGGATGACCAGCCAATGCGGAGCAATGAACTTCAGACATTACTCTCTTCCTCCGCTGGTCAGGAACATACAATTTTCCAATGGGATAGCGCTCAGGTTTGTCCTCCTGAAACTCTTCCAGAGCACGTCTCAAATCGGGCGAGATGGCAGAAAGAACTACCCCCTCACCTAAGATGGTAGGCTTGGTCACAATAGGAGAATCAGCAAAGAAACTCCAAGAGAGGGCGTCTGCCTTGACATTCTTAGTGCCCGGAAGAAAAGAGACCACAAAATCAAAACGTGTGAAAAACAAGGCCCACCTAGCCTGTCTAGGATTCAAGCGTTTGGCCGACTCAAGGTAAATCAAATTCTTGTGGTCAGTAAGGACCACGAATTGATGTTTAGCTCCCTCCAACCAATGTCTCCACTCCTCAAATGCCCATTTCATGGCTAACAGTTCCCGATTCCCCACATCATAGTTGCGTTCAGATGGGGAGAACTTTCGGGAAAAGAAAGCACAGGGATTCATTTTAGATGTTACCGGATCTTTTTGGGACAAAACAGCTCCTGCACCAATCTCAGAAGCGTCCACCTCTACCTGAAACGGGAGTGAGACATCAGGTTGCCGCAAAACCGGTGCAGAAGTGAACCTCCGCTTCAGCTCCTGAAAGGAAGAAACAGCCTCTGGAGACCAATTCAGCACATCAGCACCCTTCTTAGTCAAATCAGTCAATGGTTTGGCAATACCAGAAAAATTAGCTATAAATTTACGATAAAAATTAGCAAAACCCAAAAACTTCTGGAGGGCCTTCAAAGAAGTGGGCTGAACCCAATCATAAATGGCCTGTACCTTGGCTGGGTCCATTTCGATAGTTGACGGAGACATAATAAATCCCAAAAATGAAATCCTCTGTACACCAAAAAGGCACTTCGATCCCTTAACATACAGGGAATTCTCCCTCAAAATCTGGAACACAGTCCGAACATGTTCCACATCAGAGTCCCAATCCCTGGAAAAGATCAAAATATCATCCAGATAGATGATCAAAAATGTATCCACAAAGTCCCGGAAAATATCATTCATGAAGCACTGGAAGACAGAAGGGGCATTAGTGAGCCCAAAAGGCATCACCAGGTGCTCAAAATGTCCCTCCGGAGTATTAAACGCCGTCTTCCATTCATCCCCATGCTTAATGCGAATAAGATTATACGCCCCCCTGAGGTCAAGCTTGGTAAACAAGCAAGCACCTTTAACTCTGGAGAATAGATCAGAAATCAGGGGTAACGGATACTGATATTTAACAGTAATTTTGTTGAGGGACCGATAGTCAATTCAAGGCCTTAATGAACCATTTTTCTTGGCAACGAAAAAAAACCCAGCACCCAAGGGTGAAGAGGATGGTCTAATATGACCCTTCTCCAACGACTCCTTAATATTAGATCGCATAGCCTCGTGCTCGGGTACAGATAAATTGAAAAGTCGACCCTTGGGAAATTTACACCCAGGGCTCAACTCAATTGCACAGTCATAACTCCTATGAGGAGGCAAAGACGCAGACTTATTCTCACTAAATACATCATAAAAATCAGCCAAATAGTCAGGAACATCATGCGACTGGGGAGAGGTGGAGAAAACAGGAGCATCACTAAGGGCACACCGACAACCCCAACTCACCACAGACACAGATTTCCAATCCAAAACTGGATTATGGATTTGCAACCAGGGAAATCCCAGAACGATGGTATCATGCAAATTATGCAACACCAAAAATCTGCAATTTTCTTGATTGTCTGGGGCAACCCGCATTACCACCTGGGTGCAAAACTGAGGTTTATTCTTCGCCAAAGGAGTAGCATCAATCCCCCTCAAAGGGATAGGCGTCCGCAGAGGTGTCATAGGAAACCCACAACGTTTAGCAAAATCCAAGTCCATCAGGTTCAGAGCCGCTCCCGAATCCACAAAAGCCTTAGCGGAAAATGTGGACAGGGAGCAGATCAGAGTAATTGCCAGAAGAAACTTAGGTTGAACACCACCTACAGCAAATGTGTGTGCAAAACGTTTCTCTCGTCTAGGGCAGACAGAAATCATATGAGAGGCATCTCCACAGAAAAAACACAGCTTATTACGCCTTCTGAACTCCTGACGTTGCGCCCTAGACAAAACTCTATCACATTGCATAGGTTCAGACATTTGTTCAACAGGTGGCAACATTTCTCGTGTACTTTTACGTTCACGTAAACGCCGATCAACCTGAATGGCTAATGACATAGAATCTTTTACGGTTTCTGACAAACCCTTCCGAAAGAGAGCTGCCAAGGCACCATCATTCCAAGTAGTAAGGACCGCCCACTTTCGGAATTTTTGACAGTATAACTCTGCAGAATTCTGACCCTGGCTCAATGCCAACAGGGCTTTCTCAGCTTGATCAATAGCATTAGGTTCATCATACAACAACCCCAAGGCTTGAAAAAATGCGTCCACATTAGTTAGAATAGGATCATCAGGTATCAAAGAAAACGCCCAATCCTGGGGATCGCCGCGCAGCAAAGAGATGACAATTTTAACCTGCTGCGCAGAGCTCCCCGATGAGTTGGGCTTCAAGGCAAGAAATAATTTACAATTATTCTTAAAATTCAAAAATTTAGACTGATCCCCAAAAAACACATCAGGAGTAGGAATCTTTGGTTCAGCAGCATGTGAATTAGCAAGATAGGCGGAAATTCCCCGCACTTCAGCAGCCAGCTGCTCCACACGATCAGACAATTGCTTAATCTCCTTTAAGAAAATTCCTCCTACGGCCCCAGAGAAAAAGAGGAAAAAATATACATAAAAGAAAAATTGTGACTTTTTTTTTTTTTTTTTTTTTTTATACAATTCTTTCCTGCTATTGAGTATCCTAGAATCTGCGGTATGGCTGGTGATTCTGTTATGAATGAGTCACCGGAGGAGGAAAAAACAAAAATACAAGCTAAGTCCAGAAAACCGGAGAGGTTGGTAGCTAGCGGATTGCAGACCCCTGATCCTATTCACAACAACTAACAGTAGCCGTGGGGTGTTCCTACGGTGGTCCTAGACCCCTCGTCACAGCCTGAGAACTAAATAAACCTAAAGAAAGAAAGGGAAAATCTAAACTGCCCCAGAACAGACCCCAAAGCAATAGACAGCCCCCAACATGTATTGACGGTGAAAACAGATGAAAACACAGACAGAAAGACAGGCTGAGCAAACGATGGGGCCCTCACTATCTAGATAGGACAGGAAAGAAAAGCAACTGTCTGTAATCACGCAAAAACCCTGCCAAAAATAATGTCCAACACGTCTGATAGAAAAGGCCCTGAAGTCACTAGACTTCAAAATCACTATATCAGCACTCAGGTATATTCTGAAAACAGAGCAAAGAGATCAACTGATCAGAGACAAAAATGGAGTTCAGCCAGTCCCAACCAGGGCTGGCTGAACACAAACACTAAGTAAACCAGACAAATTCTCATGGAACAATAGCAGAGCAAAACTTAGCTTTAGTAGACAGGACTAAACTGGAGGCCAGAGCGCAGAGCAGAGACTATCACCAGCAACCCAGCAGGGCGTTGGTGGCCTTATATCCACTCAGAGATTCCGGATGTCCAATCACACTCCACCTGTTCAGATGACAGGTTTTTCCCATCCAAATCAATTTCACTACCTCCTTTCACCAGCAGAGGGAGTTCATCGGACATCAAAGGTGAAGGAGAAAATGAGCTCATAACAGAGGTGCTGTGCCTGTGTCCCCTGTATGGAGATGGTGGTGTCCCCTGTATGGAGGTGCTGTGCCTGTGTCCCCTGTATGGAGGTGGCAGTGTGCGCAGTATGGAGGTGCTGTGCCTGTGTCCCCTGGTGCAGAAGTGGCAGTGTGACCGGTATCACGTATGTTGCTGCAGTGTGCCAGATAATTCCTATACTCCTATACAGAGGTGGCAGTGTGCCCAGTGCCCTCGATATTGTGGGGGAGGTGGCAGTGTGCTCACTATCCCTGATGATGAGGTCCTCTGCCCTCAGGGTTATGTCTGGGTGGTTCCTGGATTGTGATGATTAGATCAGGTTAGAAGTGGTCGTCCATGAAATGACCATTTCTCATTGAGAGATTAGCAGTAATCACAATGATGGAAATCTTTTCATTATTCTTATCTCACCCAGTATTGGCTCCTTCATGCGTCCTTCACATGGGGCAAATATCTAGACTTTAGTGTTTTACTTATGCTGCAATAATTGAAACATCATTGCATGAGCGTCCATTAAGATTGGTCATGAATGGTGAGAACTGCTTACAATGTGAGACAGAGAGATGAGCTGAAGGAATAATTGTAAGCTAAACCAGTGTCTGACAGATCTCTTATACACACAGCTGACCTGGAATGAGAATTGTTACATATAATAGCCGTTTTATATATATATATATATATATATATATATATATATATATATATATATATATATATATACACACACACACACACTTTTACAGTTGATTTCAGTCTGCAATATTCATTCAGTTTAAGAACCCCTGATCTGCCACCTCATCCAAGTTTCACATTTTTCTCTTGTGGGAGTGTCCCTACTGGTAGTACAGGCTGGATGTGAGGCCTGTGTCTATCCAGGGTGCTGCTATCTTCATTTTTATGTATCTGCAAAGCTCCAGAGCTAATAACCAAATTAGTGCTCCCAAGCAATAAGATGCAAAAAGATCATCATATGTTATATATCAAGAAATTATAGCATCCAAGTAGGACCAATGTAAGACAATGTTCCACGCTAAAACAGTAAGAACATATAAGCAAAAGCGTATTATGAACAATAAAATCATAAACTTGGTCCTCTCCACTCTGTACCAGTCTGTCATTGTAAATTTGTTGTGGAAACTTGTTTACTGTTAACGATATCTATAACTTTGTATGTAACCCCAAAATATAATAAATAATCAGAGGCATAAATAGGCCAGCATTCTAATAATAACAAATATGAACCTAGCACTCAACTTAAAGGTATTTGTAAGGCGGTTTATTGTAGTACACGAAAAAAGACGTTTCGGTCAATGTGACCTTCAGTTACGTGTGGTATATAGATTGTGTAGAGCTTATAGGCATCTATCAGAAAGGACGATGGTGCTTTAGGCATTGAGGAGAATGATCTCTCTAAGGTAATGAGCTTGTCAGTATATAGGAGAGGGGCAAACGTGCCTCCAGATGCGGTGTCCACACGTAATTGAAGAAGGTGACATTGACAGAAACGTCTTTATTCGTGTACTACAATAAATCACCTTACAAATACCTTTAGGTTGAGTGCTAGGTTCATATTTGTTGCTTTAACGGTTTGGGAACATAACCTTAGCACCATCTTGAGTTGTGCTCACGGTGTTCTTTCTATAAGCATTCTAATAATAACTGAGCATCAAACTTCAATTCACAGACACTAGTATAGAATCATATCAAGATAATTAGAAAGCAACCACAGTGCCTACAACCATGAAGAACACACTAAACATAAGAACTAACGTATGATGCTCCATAACCACAGAGTCCCAAAATCCGCAAATCTTACCAGTTGCCAGGTGATGGTGCCACTGCCTCTATGCGCGTTTCGACAGCGTGCCTTCGTTCCGCCCTTCTGTGGGCATTGGCGTCACTTTCCTACCGCGCCGGTGACTGCGAGTTACTGGTACTTCTGCTCCCAGTGTTTTTGCGCGCTGGAGAATGCCGGGAGCAGAATGGTCAGATTTTGGCAAGACAAAAGTTTTGTCGCCCATAGAAAGTAATGTGATATTCAAACAACTTAAAATACAAATATATGTTGCATAACATTGGTGAATGAAGTTGTGGTGCTATTAGAGTCATATTTACAGTCATATGTTAAAGTTTGGGCACCCCTATTAATGTTAACCTTTTTTCTTTATAACAATTTTGGTTTTTGCAACAGCTATTTCAGTTTCATATATCTAATAACTGATGGACTCAGTTATATTTCTGGATTCAAATGAGGTTTATTGTACTAACAAAAAATGTGCAATCTGCATTTTAACAAAATTTGACCGGTGCAAAAGTACGGGCACCTCAACATAAAAATGACATTAATATTTCGGAGATCCTCCTTTTGCAAAAATAATAGCCTCTAGTCGCTTCCTGTAGCTATTAATGAGTTCCTGGGTCCTGGATGAAGGTATTTGTGACCATTCCTGTTTACAAAACAATTCCAGTTCAGTTAAGTTTGATGGTTGCCGAGCATGGACAGCCCGCTTCAAATCATCCCACAGATGTTCAATGATATTCAGGTCTGGGGACTGGGATGGCCATTCCAGAACATTGTAATTGTTCCTCTGCATGAATGTCTGAGTAGATTTGGAGCGGTGTTTTGGATCATTGTCTTGCTGAAATATCCATCCCCTGCATAACTTCAACTTTGTCACTGATTCTTGCACATTATTGTCAAGAATAGAGAACCCATCTCTTCAACCTATCACTAACAACTGGTGTTTTCCCCTCAAACTTTAAACATGCCTCCATCACACCTATCCTCAAAAAGCCCTCTCTTGACCCATCCTCTATATCTAGCTATCGCCCTATATCACTTCTCCCCTATGCCTCCAAGCTACTGGAACAACACGTCTACCTTGAACTGTTCTCCTACCTCTCTTCTTGCTCCCTCTTCGACCACTTACAATCTGGCTTCCGGTCACACCACTCCACTGAAACTGCCCTTACTAAGGTCACCAATAACCTCTTAACCGCCAAGAGCAAGCGACACTACTCTGTCCTCCTCCTCCTGGTCCTGTCGGCTGCCTTTGACACAGTGGACCATTCCCAATTATTACAGACCCTCTCATCCCTTGGCATCACAGACTTGGCCCTATCCTGGATCTCATCATACCTAACAGACCGGACATTCAGCGTCTCCCACTCACACACCACCTCCTCACCTCACCCCCTATCTGTCGGAGTCCCACAAGGTTCAGTCCTAGGGACCCCTGCTCTTCTCCATTTACACCTTTGGCCTGGGACAGCTCATAGAATCTCATGGATTTCAGTATCATCTCTATGCTGATGACACACAGATCTACATCTCTGGACCAGATATCACCTCCCTACTAACCTCCCTACTAACCAGAATGTCTGTCCACTATTTCATCCTTCTTCTCTGCTAGATTTCTGAAACTTAACATGGACAAAACAGAATTCATCATCTTTCCCCCATCTCACGTGACCCCCCCCAACAAACCTATCCATTACAGTAAAAAAAAATATTTCACTAATCCGTTCATTCCTCAACCAAAAATCTGCAAAAACCCTAGTCCATGCCCTCATAATCTCTCGCCTTGACTACTGCAACCTCCTGCTCTGTGGCCTCCCCTCGAACACTCTCGCATCCCTCCAATCTATTCTAAACTCTGCTGCCCGACTAATCCACCTGTCCCCCCCGCTATTCCCCAGCTTCTCCCCTCTGTCAATCCCTTCACTGGCTCCCCATTGCCCAGAGACTCCAGTACAAAACCCTAACCATGACATACAAAGCCATCCACAACCTGTCTCCTCCATACATCTGTGACCTCGTCTCCCGGTACTTTCCTGCACGCAACCTCCGATCCTCACAAGATCTCCTTCTCTACTCCCCTCTTATCTCCTCTTCCCACAATCGCATACAAGATTTCTCTCGCGCATCACCCCTACTCTGGAACTCTCTACCACAACATATCAGACTCTCACCTACCATCGAAACCTTCAAAAAGAGCCTGAAGACCCACCTCTTCCGACAAGCCTATAACTTGCAGTAACCACCGATCGACCAAACCGCTGCATGACCAGCTCTACCCTCACCTACTGTATTTTCACCCATCCCTTGTAGATTGTGAGCCTTCGCGGGCAGGGTCCTCTCTCCTCCTGTACCAGTTATGACTTGTATTGTTTAACATTATTGTACTTGTTTTTATGTATACCCCTCCTTACATGTAAAGCGCCATGGAATAAATGGCGCTATAACAATAAATAATAATAATAAAGAATCTGCTGATACTGAGTTGAATCCATGAGACCCTCAACTTTAACAAGATTCCCGGTGCCGGCATTGGCCACACAGCCCCAAAGCATGATGGAACCTCCACCAAATTTTACTGTGGGTAGCAAGTGTTTTTCTTGGAATGCTGTGTTTTTTAGCCTCCATGCATAACGCCTTTTTGTATTAACAAACAACTCAATCTTTGTTTCATCAGTCCACAGGACCTTCTTCCAAAATGTAACTGGCTTGTCCAAATGTGCTTTTGCATACCTCAGGCGACTCTGTTTGTGGCGTGCTTGCAGAAACGGCTTCTTTCACATCACTCTCCCATACAGCTTCTTCTTGTGCAAAGTGCGCTGTATTGTTGACCGATGCACAGTGACACCATCTGCAGCAAGATGATGCTGCAGGTCTTTGGAGGTGGTCTGTGGATTGTCCTTGACTGTTCTCACCATTCTTCTTCTCTGCCTTTCTGATATTTTTCTTGGCCTGCCACTTCTGGGCTTAACAAGAACTGTACCTGTGTTCTTCCATTTCCTTACTATGTTCCTCACAGTGGAAACTGACAGGTTAAATCTCTGAGACAACTTTTTGCATCCTTCCCCTGAAAAGCTATGTTGAATAATCTTTGTTTTCAGATCATTTGAGAGTTGTTTTGAGGAGCCCATGATGCCACTCTTCATAGGAGAATCAAATAGGAGAACTACTTGCAAGTGGCCACCTTAAATACCTTTTCTCATGATTTGATACACCTGGCTATGACGTTCAAAGCTCAATGAGGTTACAAAACCAATTTAGTGCTTCAGGAAGTCAGTAAAAAGTAGTTCCGAGTGTTCAAATCAAGAAAATGATAAGGGTGCCCATACTTTTGCACCGGTCAAATTTTGTTAAAATGCAGATTGCACATTTTTTGTTAGTACAATAAACCTCATTTGAATCCAGAAATATAACTGAGTCCATCAGTTATTAGATATATGAAACTGAAATAGCTGTTGCAAAAACCAAAATTGTTATAAAGAAAAAAGGTTAACATTAATAGGGGTGCCCAAACTTTAACATATGACTGTAATATTTTGTGTGACTTCCATAAGCTTGAAGGACTGCATCCATGGGGTTCAACAATGATTCATACAATTTAATAATGAAGTCATCAGGAATAGCAAAGAATGCAGTCTTACATGCTTCCCAGAGTTCATCTAGATTCTTTGGTTTTGTCTTCCAAGCTTCCTCTTTCATCCTACCCCAAACCTGCTCAATGATGTTCCTGTCTGGTGACTGGGCTGGCCAGTCCTTGAGCACCTTGATCTTTTTTGCCTGGAGGAACTTTGTGGTAGAGATGGATATATGAGATGGAGCACCATCCTGCTGCAGAATTTGACCCCTTTTATGATTTGGAATATAAGAGGCAGCTAATACTTCTTGATATTTTAGGCTATTAATATTGCCTTCCACCTTGCATATGTTTCGCACACCCCCATACTGAATGTAATCCCAGACCATGATCTTTCCACCACCAAATGTAACTGTTTTCTGGGTGTATTTTGGATCCATACGAGCTCCAGTAGATCTCCTGCAGTATTGGCGTCTGTGGTGTAATTTTACTGAAGATTCATCAGAGAAAGCCACCTTCTGCCACTTTTCCTGCGTCCATCTGTTTAGCAGGCTGTGGGACTTTGCAAATGCTGCACAGTTTATTTGCCTTTTGTTTAGTGCTGGCTTCTGGGCACTGATTCGACCATGGAGGCCATTTCAAGACAGAATCCTACAAAGTGTTCTAGTTGACACAGGGACTTGAGGTGACCAGGCCTGTTGGAGCTCTGCTGCAGTGGAAGAGGGGCTTGCTTTGGATTTTCTAACCAACAAACGTTCCTCCTGAGCAGTTGTCTTGCGGGATCTGCCGGACCTGGGCTTGTCAAACACATCTCCAGTCTCTTCAAATCTTTTCTTTAAATTCTTTGTACTTCAAGCTGAGAGGTGCCAGCCACCTCTGCAGTGGATCTGGTCTTCAGCCTCTTGATAATCCAGGCTTTGGTCGCAGGGTGGATTTTTGGCATGTTGTCAGAGCTCAAGTTGCAGCTCAAGTGAAGATCTGGGGTGCTGGGCTTCTTTTTATACACACCCACTAATTAACCAATCATTTACTGAGCACAGGTGAGGATGTAAACTAGGATTGGGGGCATTATATGACCAGGCGACAAAACTTTTGTCTTGCCAAAATCTGACCATTCTGTGTCCATTAAATGATCAATATTTCTGCATTGATGCCAATTAATTTTCTTAACCTAAACCACATTTCAGAGGGTTTCAGCTTTCAAAAGAATAATGTATACAACTAATGGATGAATTTAACGTCAGGTTATAAGCTTTTATTTACATAACATGGATAAGCGACATAACTTCTGTCAGGGAGTGTATAACCTGTATGCCCATACTTTGTATGGTCTCTGTACTGTCTGTTACCAATGTGTGCAGCCCATAATCTGATGTCAGGTCGTAATGTTTGTGCTCTTAGGTATGGTGAGCAACTAACACAAAAAGTCCACCAGATGGCTGATGGAATCGACATCGGTGAGGTGCCATCTTATGAGCTGGTGCCAGGGGCAAAGGCAACAAAAAGACCAACCACTTCAGATGCCGGTAAGTCTTCAGTGATAAATATCGCTGATTTATCTCTGTTAATGGTATTTAAAAAGAAAACCCCCAAAAAATAAAATTAGGCAAATGAGTAGCAAAATTTCCTCCAATAACTGCAAAGAATGAATCCCAAAAGTCAATAACCAGTTTATTGTATTGGAGTTCATCAGCTTCCAGGCTTCCCTCTGGGGCTTCTATAAATAAAGTGCTGTCATATAAATGAATTATTAAAGCCTTTGGAGGAACTGTTTGCTGTAGCTATAAATGACAAGCTCTAATTAAAGAGAGCAAAAGGGAAGACACTGGAAAAAATTAATAAAATCTGCTGTCAGGACTCCTAGCCACTGTGCATGGAGAAAGCAATGAATGTGTTATTGATTGATCCAGTGTACTGTCAGTCACATCTCCTATAGCTCTCTCTCTGGATCACTGGAGATTAGTGAAAGGACTCGGATATAAGCGGATACAATAGTATATCATCTATACCTAGTACAACGTGAACACTAGCATCTCTGGAGTCATACGTCCTGAGCTAAACCTCTAGGCAAAATCAAAGGGGTTTTCAACTCCGTAAATGCTAGAATATGCCATCACTGGCTGATCATATTAATCACAAGAATAAACCGAGGCCTCTTCCACATTTTTTCTGCCTGGCACTTCTATGGAGAACTGTGAAGGGAATGTGCTGCGATATCAAACACGACACTTGTGTCCGATACCTTCCCATAGTGCAAGGCTGCCCCGACGTTCTCCACTCACCAGCACGTGATGGCACTGAGTAAGGAAAACCCTTTTCAGTGTACAAGAATAAGAATTGGATTGGTTATTTAAATCCCCTCTACCCCAGTATTCCTTGCTAGTAGCGTATAAACAGCTCAGTACACATGCAAGTCATTAGCACAGGCCTACTTGTCTCAGCATATAGTATAGGGATGTTATATGCATTATAAACCCCCCTCTCCCTATAGGCACACAGCATAATGTGTCCACTGCATAGCAGTCTATGGTATGGACTGATGGACATGAACTGTTCTGCACCCTTCGGTTGTTATAGACTTATTCTTACGGTTATGTCATATGATTGTATAATAAATTCAGGTTCCAACAAAGGGACCCACATCTATCTGGAGAGCTGGGCCCCTTCCAGTCAGTGGAGAGGTAGTCGGAATTCCCACACAGATTTATTAGCGCTTCAACCACCTCGTCACTGATAGCGGTGCATGTCCGGACCCTGTTCTCGGGATACATGTGGAATCCACACCTACTATACATTTGTGGTATATCCTATGTATAAGTGAACGAGATGGGAATACCACTTAAAAAACAGCCCTATTAAAGGGAATCTCATCACCAGGTTTTTGCTAGGAGAGCTCGCTACTGCAGTCTTACTTGATACTGGAGGTTTGTTTTTATAACTTTTACGAAAAGTGAAGAGAAAATTGAGAAGTGGTTGTCTCAGTAATGGACAATAGTGGACAATTTCCATTTATTTTTATGTTTAGATAACTCTTAGGGTTTGTGCAGACGATCAGGGATTAGCAGCACATGTTCGCTTTGTCCAAAGCGCTGCCATCTATTGAACGTAGGTGAATCTGGATTTGCCGCGTCCTATATGTTCTATTGGTGAAATTTCTATTGCGGAGACTAGCATCTCTGCAAGAGAAATTGACATGCTGCGGTCAGGAGAGACACGTTGCTTGTCAGTCTCCGCGGGTGATCCACAGGCGTCTGTGAACACATAATGGACATGGTATTTCTTGAAATCCTATCCACTATGCTGTAACATCTGGCTGATGCGGGTTGGATGCTGCACATGTACGCAGTGTCCAACCCGCACCGTTTCCGGATTGTCTGCACATACCCTTACAGAAAATATTTCTGTACAATCCATATTTACTTGTAGCTGTATACAGTGACTTAGTTACTTTTTACTTGTGAAGACATTTTTAATATTATAACATATATATCTTTTTCACGTGCAGCTGGACAACCTCAAAAAAAGTTCGGCCCACGGCCACGTTTCGAACCAGTCCATTTTGTGGTGAGCACAGTGGAGGATGATAAGCAGTTTCAAGTAACTGAAAAAGCAAATAACAATACGAGCAATAAGGAAAAAGCGAGCCCTCCTCATAAGACAAATGCTGTCCAGGACCATTTAGAAGCAGAGGAATTTTCAGAAATGGAGTTGAATCCCAGCCCTTATATATATGACCCCTACGTGATGGATGAGCCAAGTAAAAGTGACTGCAGTAACTTCATGACCAAAATGGAGCAGGATTACTCCGCGAAGTTTGAGTCTCATTATTCTAACATGTCCAAAGATTTCCGTTCCAATGTGCTAGATTCATGGAAGAGCGTAAACAGACAGGGGAGAAAGGGCATTGGTTTTGTAAAACCACCGAAGAAAGCTGGCAGGTTTGGAAAGGAAACTGCATCAAGTTCTGTGGGTTGTACAATGCAGACTTTGGATAAATCCAGTTTTTTCAACCAACTTTCTGCCTATGTGAAACAAAATATGCAAAATCCTCAGATGGCATCTGGTAGCTCGCAAATTAACTACACTTACATGTTAACCGTGTCTGTTCAGGCATGTAAAACAAATCCAGAATATATTTATGTTCCCATCAGAGAAATACCTCCGAGCAATGTCCCTCGACTCAGGAAAATCCCCTTAGATGGCTTTGCTTGTGAAGTCAGATGCCAAGATGTTTACTTGGCCACAGGGTATTCTTGGACCAAAATTGGGGCTCGGGACAAAGCCGCTGAGCTGGCCATACAGCTCTTAGTAAAGCCCATGTTGGAAGTAATATCTGTGAGGCGAAAGTTTGGTTATGGTTATCGAGAAGACCTGGTGGTATGTTCTAGTGATTCACCAAGGACTGAATACCCACCAGCTTTGAAACAAGATGGCGGGCATGAAGGTGCCCAGGCAGGTCAACAGAGCTCTGAGACTCTGAAAGGTGCATCAAGTAAACCATGGTCAGAATTTACTCTGACTGAAAACGCTTGTGACGCAATAGGCATTTTGAACAATTCTGCCACACTTAACAAAATGACAGTTGAATACAAGTATGACATGATGCCCAATAACATGTGGCGGTGCAGTGTATACGTGCAAGACCATTGTGTAGCAGAGGCATATGGAAATAAGAAGAACAGCAAACATGCTGCAGCCGAAAAGGCTGTCAAGGTCCTAAAGAGTTTGCAGACAAACAAGCCAAAATCAGACTTGGCTAGATCCACTGGTAATGGAGCAATAACCTCATTAAAAGACATTGTGATTTGTGAGAATGAAGAAAATGCCATCTGTGTTTTGAATGCCACCGCTCAGTTTAACAAAGTCTCTATAGAATATGTATTTGAGAGTATCTCAGAAGTAAATTGGAAGTGTAAAGTCTTCATTGCCCAAGAGTTTGTAGCAGAAGCCATTGGCATTAAGAAAACTGTGAAGCGCGAGGCTGCAGAGGCGGCTGTGATGGCTTTAAAGAAGACCCAACCCGTGATCATTAATAATCTGAAGAATGGCCCTGTAGAAGATGCCATTTCTCGAAATCAGATCCGAGGCTTGTCAAATCAAGAGGCCTACACGCAGCAAATCAAGGAGGATAATATCGGAAACCAGCTTCTAAGGAAGATGGGGTGGACTGGTGGGGGCTTGGGCAAGGGAGGGGAAGGCATTGCAGAGCCAATTTGTGTTAAGGAGAAGTTTAGTCGTGAAGGTCTTGGCCTAGCAACAACTACCCAAAACATCACAAAGGGAGATATTCATAAAATTATCAGGGACTACGCATCGTCTGGCAATCAGGAAGACCTCACATTCTCTAGTGAACTGAGCCACGAAGAACGGAAACAAATACACAAGACAGTCAGGAGATATGGACTTAAGAGCAAGTCATATGGGAAAGGCACGCAGAGGTTTTTGGTGGTATGTAGGAAAATGAAACAAATGGATCTTATACACCAGCTCCGACAAGAAGGCCAGGTTGGCCATTACGCTCTAGTTCTGCCTGATCAGTAACACAATGGCAGCTATTATTTATTATAGGATCCCTGTTTGTCAAACAACTAAATAAATGGTGTTTTTACCCTACTTTTTGGGAGCAGACCCAAGCAGATATATTTTTAAAGGAAAAAGGAAAGGTGAATGCCAGACATGGACACGTTTAAGGTATTTATGATTGAAACACCTTGTGTCTTTATGTTTAGTTATTTCTTTTCGATGCTGCATAGCTAATTTTTTTTTCTTTTTTTTATAAAGTGTAAGGCCTCTATGATGGTGGGGTAGTCTCCTCGATGTTTATTACAAATGTAAAATGGTAGTTTCACATCTCACGTTATGTCTCAGTAAACTTTTACTGTTATTTACTTGAGTCATTTTCTATACCTTCATATTACCAATTTTATGCTACAGCTTTTTTAAAAATCTGGACTTTGGAAAAAAAAAAGGGTTGATTTATCACTATCTTCTGAGACTAATAATTTATTTTTATGGTGATGTGATTGCTTCCCAATAAAAACTGAACTAAGGCCTCTTTCACATGTTCTGATAACTGCGGTACTGGTTTATCCGGTACCAGAATTATCAGTGTTGTCTAACTTGTAGCATTCGTGTGGCAACCTTGTGCCGCATCAGTACCACACCTACCGGCGCCTGGTAATCAGCGGTACAGTTAGCACTGTTCCCTGGCGCTGGGTGCTGAAGACCGTTTGCATCCATTCTAAACTGCTCACACTGCAATCAGCGCAAGCAGGGGAGAATGTTGAAAGTTATATTCGGCTGACAACATCAGGCAGCAGCTGATGGGACTACTACACATCAGCCTTCAACTGCTGCCGCTAATAAGTGACAGCTGCTGCTGCACTATAAATAAATTAAAAAAATGGCCTGGGTTCCAATGTATTTTTGACAACCAGCCAGGCAAAACTGATTATCAAGAATAACACAACATGGGGTCCTCTCATTCTTGACAACCAGCCTTGCTAAAGCAGACAGCTGTGGGCTGGTAAGGGGCCATGACTATTGGCCCCCCCCCCAGCCTAAAAATAGCAGGCCACCGCCCAATTCTGTCGCTTTGCCCAGCTCTGTCAACTTGCCCTCTGGCGGCGGCAAGTGGGGTTCATATCTGTGGGGTTGATTTCACTTTTGTGTTGTCTGGTGCCATCAAGCCCACGGCTTAGAAATGGAGAGTCGTCTATAAGACAAGAGAATTTCATGTTAATCTGCGACCTTTTCCTCACGGAGCTGAGGTTACTGCAGTTCAGCCTGGTTGATAATGCAGCTTCAGTGCTTCACGTCAATGATGTCACTGCTGCGGTTTGCAGCAGCTCATTCATTAGTGGTTTACACCCTGGACGGTCGCATCTTGGCAACCCCAGACATGGATTACGGCATGGGACATGTTTTTTTTATTTTTGTTTTATTACAGGAGACTAGGTCTTTGGTGGAATGGGTGTTAGATGAGTATAACTGTGTTTGGCATTTTTTTAAAATAAAAGTGGAAAGGTTTGTTGTTTTACGTCAAATAAAAGACTTTATACTTGCTGCATGTTTATTTATAACATAACTAAAGATTAGTAATGGATATGTGTCTTATAGACGCCTCTCCATTACTAAGCTGTGGGATTGATGTCACCAGACAATACAAAGATGACATCAACCCCACCTGCCACTGCCACAGGGCAAGTTGCAAGAGTTGGGCAAAATGCCAGAACTGGTGCATCTAATAGATGCATCTTTTCTGGGCGGCTGCCATTTTTAGGCCTGGGGAGTCCAATATCAATGGCCCCTTACCAGCCCCCAGATGTCTGCTTTAGTGGCTTCATGTCAAAAATGGGGGGGAGGGGGGTACCTCACATAATTTGTTTTATTTAAAAAAAAAAAACGTGGGGTCTGGGGATGCCTTTATTAATAAACAGCCTTGCCAGTGCTGACAGCTTAGGGTTGCAGTTTTGCCTGGCTTGTCATCATAAATACAGGGAAACCCAGGCCATTTTTATAGCGCCTGTGGCGACTGATAAATTCTCACATCAGCTACCTGCTCTCAGTTATTAGCGGTAGCAGGTGTAGCCTGATGAGAGTAGTAGTCCCATGAGCTGCCACCTGCTCACGCTGTTGTCAGCTGAATACAACTCAACATTCATCCCTGCTAGCGCTGATCTCATGATGAGAGCAGTCTTCAGCACCTAATGCCGGAGAACAGCACTAACTGTACCACTGCTTCCCAGATGCCAGTATGTGACACACGGATGTCCTCAGTGTGCGTGAAGTTTTGCGGCCCATGCTGCTGTTAAAAAATAAATAAGACACATGGTCCGTGGAAACACTGACATGCATGGACCCAGTCACCACAATGGATCTATATGTGTAAGTGTCTTGGTCAAATATTCAAAATGCACATAATGGATCTATAGGGTTGGGAACTTAGATTATGAACAATGTAAAGAGGGGAAAAATAATTGAGTAATCATGAACCATAAGCGGGGCTAAAAAGAGAATAACGTTTTAAATACAATATGTGAAAAACATCAAAAAATATCAACAAGAGGTCCTATAGTAAAGGAAAGTACAAGGGGGCATTTTTTTTTTTTATAAATTACAAATATCCTCCATGGGACAAGTACCAAATAATGCAGTGATGTGTCTGGATAGAGAGTGACATAAGGATTTCCAGCTAACATATGTCACTCACTACCCAGATAAAAATGCCCCCCCCCCTGTATTTGTTGTTCCTCCTTTACTATAATACCTCATTATGTTTGTGTTTTTACATATTGTCTTTAATAAACTTTATTCTTTTTATCCCTTCTTGTGGTTCATGATTACTCAATTTTTTTCCCTTTTTTACATGTGTCTCCAGTACATGTGAAAACAGTCACTGGACACACCGATGTTTGATAGAGACCTAAAGTCGTGTACCAGCAAAGGCAAAATGACCACTAACAACAATCATTACCCCCCCTTTGTCATTTACTGTACGTTACATTTTTTCTAATCAGGTTTTTATGGAAGTTGAAATGTTTTAGGAGTGAGGGTGTGCTTTCAACTTCTAGGACCCAATTAATAATTTGCAGGGTTTTTTTGCCATCTGTTGGCATTTGTTCATGTTTCTATAGTATATAGTCACAGCATAGCACTGCAGGACCAAAGCAGCACAGAAAAAAGGCGACGCCAACAACGGGCAAGTATAAGAGTAGGGGCAGGGACCTTAGGTTTAAAGCACCACTCCAGCAATGAAAAAAAAAACCCCACTGGAGTGATGCTTTAAAATGGCAAATGTGGTTCATAAATTTTGCACAAAAAGTCATGTTTCACTAGTATTGCAAAATTTGTGCAAGAAAAAAAAAAAATCAAGCTTCACTGAAAATTAAAACAGAAAGGTACCAAACACTGAAGAAAGGCAAATAAGGAAATGAATCAGATCTTTAGTGTTTTTACATTTTTCCACTTTATGCCTTTGCCTAACCGACACAAATGTGTGATCTTTTATACTGCAATAATAAAAAGTATTATACATTATAGTAGAGCAAAGTACAGGTGATGGGAACAGTTGCCTGCTGGACATAAGCCTCAATGATTTTTAGGTGGGGGTTGGAGTTAATTAGCCAAGAAAATAAAAGAAAGCCATTACTTATCTGTTGAATCAAGTGCTGTTGCTCCAGTCTGTCCTGCAGTGATAGCGTCCTAGTACTCACTGCTGCAGACATTGGGAAAGTTGGGTTTGCAGCTCAGTAAGTAGATCACCAATCAGTCTGGGGAGGCAGGGTGAGCAGGCGAGGATGTGATTGTTACATTTGGTAATAGCATCACTTGCTCCTGTGTCAGTCGCCGCTGTAATTTCAGTATTCTAGTCAATTTAGACTTTGTGTGAACAAAGCCAATTTAATGGTTAGGCCTCATGTCATTTTCATAGAACACATACCCAATGTACTCTATGGGGTTGTTTACATGACGTGGGCCATGCCTGCAATAAATAAATCCCACATGGAGACCTATTTTTGATCCAAAACATGGATTAAACTCACCAATGCAAGTCCATGGGTTTGATGAAAATTCAGACAAGACCCTGATGCCATCTAAGTGCTGTCCATTTTTTCCACCAACATTGAAGACTGACACAGGCAAGACAGTGCAATTTGGAGGCTTTGAAAACATGGCAGCAGTTGCGGTGGGCATTCTCGAATGGACCAGCTGGCATCTCAAGAATTCAGGAAATTTACATTTTCAGGTCATTTTTTAGGGGCTGGGGTGAGAGTCTGTAGTTTGACTATTAGAAATACTGCCGACATTACAGGATTGATAAAGTCTATAGTGCGCCCTCCAACCTCCCTCATCTCTGCTGAGGACTTTGCTACACACTTCAAAAATAAGATCGACCAAACAAGGCAAGCCTTCATTGTTCAACCACCATAAACCCTTTGTATACCAGACCAATGCCCAAACCCCATAACCTCCCCTTTCATCATCACTGAAGGGGAGCTTAATTGTCTCCTCTCCAAATCGCACTTGACCCCATCCCACTTCCTCCCCAACACTATTATCCCATCCCACTTCCTCCCCAACACTATTATCCCATCCCTAACCCACCTCTTCAACCTATCATTAACTTTTGGTACCTTTCCTTCTGCTTTCAAACATGCCACAATCACACCTATCCTTAAAAAGCCAATCCACGATCCAACCGCTATGTCCAGCTATCGCCTAATGTCACTGCTCCCATTTGCTTCCAAACTCCTGGAGCAGCATGTCCACGCTGAACTTTCCTCACACCTTTCATCTAACTTGATCTTTGACAGTCTACAACCTTCTGCCCCATCACTCCACTGAGACAGCCTTGACCAAAATTACTAATGACCTACTTACAGCCAAAGCGAACAGACAATACTCTATACTCCTGCTTCCAGACCTGTCCTCTGCTTTCGACACAGTTGACCACTGCCTCCTACTAGAGATCCACTCCTCCTTTGGCATCAAAGAACTCACCCTATCCTGGATCTCCTCATACCTTTCCAACCGCACATTCAGCGTCTCCCACACTACCTCCTCATCCTACGCTCTCTCTTGGAGTCCCCCCTAGGCTCTGTTCTAGGCAGGGTGGATTTGATTTAAATCTAACTGATTTAAATCACGATTTAAATCACTAGTCAGTAAGGCTTGATTTAAATCAGTGATTTAAATCAAAGTTTCTACCTAAACTAGTTCTTGCTACTTTAACATGCAAGTAGATGAAGATTTTTAGAATCACTTTTTATATTACTTTTTTCTCCCCAGTTTAATGGGTTAATCATTCATATTTGGACACCACTGTTCTGTTGTACTTAGGAAGGAGAAAAATAATCCTGAACTTAATAACAATTTAAATAGATTTATTCAACTGAAACAATAACATTACAGCATAAGTTATTTGCTTAAACAAACATCCATTGTTAACTAATTTGGCTAAACAAAATATATATATATATTTTAAGAAACTTAGACTGTCAGCCCAGCCGACACATGAAAAACTTAAATACTACTGTCCCTGCTGTCCTCTGTAGCTCACTTGTCGTCATCTTCATCATCATCTTCTTCTTTGTTCCTATTCATAATCTGGAAAAGAAAAACAAGCTTTCCTGCTTTACTGGGTCCCAACCGATTTCTCAATTTAGAATGAATGAGTCCAAAGGAAGAGAATATTCTTTCAACGCCTGCAGAAGAAGCTACTGCTGTTAAAAGTGAAATCATTACTTGAACAGTCTCTAAATCCAAGCGCTTAAGTGACTTCCACCAGTTTACTGGTGTGACCTTCCTTAAAATATCTTCAGCAAACATATATTTCTTGAATGGTTCCCCCTTAGCTCTGAAGTTTATTATAGTTGGCATTAAAGATGGATGATTGCTGGATACCCATGTCATAGCTAACTCCTCTTCCTCAGCACTTAGGTTTTGACCCTGATATTGGATATTGACAATATTTGCCAAAAAATGAGCTGGAGTCAGTGCTTGTCCCATTCGTTTGTTTACTGCTTGTAATTTAATTCTGTCCATGTGTAGTTCTGTTTTTAAGTGTTCACTCAGTTCCTTCCAAATTTCAACAGCATCCGCAATAAAACAGCTATTTTTCTGTATTTTGTTTAAAGCTTGAGAGATGGGTTTCAGGAAGCTCAGCATATGTTCAACATTTCTCTTAAGCCCAATGTTGAGGATTTTGTCCTTGACAGTGCCATCTATTTTATCTCGATTTTCTTCACAAAGTGTCATCAGAATAGGCCAGTTTTTGATATACTGCTCAAAACAGTCCACCACAGAGTTCCATCTAACATCTTGTGGGAGCGTTAGCTTGGTTCCACCCATCCTTTTCAGAGCTGCTGCAGCAAAATGATTATTACGGAAGTATTTAGCAATTTCAACAACATTAGCCTTTATTTCTGGAACACTTAAGTCTTTGGCTAAGAGGTGCAGCAAATGAGCACTGCAACCATATGTTATTAGCAGCTTTGTATTCCCTCCCTGCTCTTCTAAATCTCTCCTCATCTTGGATACGTTTGCAGCATTGTCAGTGACCAAACTGCGTACTAGACATTTGAATTTTTGTTCACATGTCGTTATAGCTTTTACTGCCACTTCTTGTAAGTATTCTGCTGTGTGTGCATTTCCTGACGTATCAGTTGTTTGTGCAAGGAAGACTTTACCTTCTTCTGTTGTTATACAAGCACATACAATAGGATCATTGTGGACATTACTCCACCCATCAATACTTAGGTTAACAATTTTACCCTCCAGAGCTGTTGCACATTGCTCCATTTCTCTGTCATACACTTGATCCAGCAGTTTCCCTGCAACATCAGCTCTGCTGGGTGGACTGTATCCTGGTCTCAGTGACTGAACCATATTAATGAAATGTGGGTTCTCAGTCAGACGGAAAGAAGAGTTCGTTGCATAAATAAACTGGGCAATTTTTTCAATCAATCAACTCTTTTTCTAATCTGCTAGTTCTTATCACAAACCTATCTATGGTGGTTCCAGGAGGTAAAGGTTTTTTCTTCCTTTTGGGTGATGGTGATATGTGGGTGTCTGATGGTGATGCTGCTAATGAAGCACTATCCTGGATGGATAACTCTGAAACTGTAGAACAGGATGATGGTGATCTTGGAGGTGGATAGTTTCCAGAATCCATGAATTCCCCTAAACAAAAAAAAGTCAATGCTGTTATTTTATTGTTTATACAATTTCTGCTTATTGTACACAACACATCACTGCCCCTGCCCCAAAAGGAATATTTGTTTTTCTTCATAACTGTACCAAATGACAGTAACATGCAGTAATAAGAAATATAACTTTTCTCACACATGACAGTTCCAGACTTGTCTGTCTGTGGCTATGCTGCAGTATTGTGCTCAAAGTTTCACTTTCATTTTCTTGTCTGCTTGCCCTTCCTCCTCCTCACACTTAGATTCACATTCTTCTTGTGTTGTGCAGATCTATTCCACTCCAAACAATCAGAAAAAATTTTGTCTAACTTCTTGGACTTGGCACTGAAGGGGTTGATTCTGTATTCATAGGTTTGTAGGACAATAGGATTAAGGTCTTTTTCTCAACTCTGTTCATGTTGTAACATTTTTGCCGTGAAGAAGAGGCTGGGACCTCTGCGGAGTCAAATTCAGTTTTGAGAACTGCGTAAGTAAAGCGAGCGTCTGTGATAATATAGGAGAGAAACTGCCCACTAATCCTACAGAAACCTCTGGAAGAGCATGGCATTGTGAATGTTACACATATACAGCCTTTATTCTACGGAGTTAAACAACTCAGCTTTATCTCATGATGGAAGAACCTTTGGATGGTAAAATATTTTCCTCAAAAAGCAGTTTATTGAAAAAAATCCGATTTATATCAAAAAAACTGATTTAAATCAAAAAAATCCGTTTTTATTTTTAAAAAAAAACCATTGATTTTTATCCACCCTGGTTCTAGGCCCCCTACTCTCCTCAATCTATACACTTGGCCTGGGGCAACTCAAAGTCCCATGGATTCCAGTACCACCTTTATGCTGATGACACTCAGATCTTCCTCTCTGGCCCAGATGTCCCCTCTCTACTGTCCAGAATCCCAGAGTGTCTATCAGCCTCCTCACTTCCTCAAACTCAATGTGGATAAATATGAAGTAATCTTTCCCCCCATCTCACAGCTCTTCCTTACCTGACCTATCACAATTAACGACATCACACTTTCCCCTGTACCGGAAGTCCGTTGCCTCGGAGTAACCCTTGACTCTGCCCTGTCCTTCAAACCGCACATCCAAGCTCTCACCACCTCCAGCTCAAAAATATCTCCAGAATCAGTCCTTTTCTCAACCCTCAATCTGCCAAAATGCTTGTGCATGCCCTCATCATCTCCCACCTCGACTACTGCAACATCCTTTTCAGTGGCCTCCCTGCTAACACCCTCGCACCTCTCTAGTCCATCCTTAACTCTGCTGACCGACTAATTCATCTCTCTCCTCGCTACTCCTCCCCTCTGAAAATCTCTTCACTGGCTCTCATTCCCTCAGCGTATCCAGTTCCATTGACTAATACTGACCTACAAAGCCATCTATAACCTGTCTCCGCCATATGTTAAACTGTTAAACTGTAAAGCGCTGCGGAATATGTTGGCGCTATATAAAGATTATTATTATTATATGTCTCTGAACTAATCTCCCGATACCCTCCCTCACGTAATCTCCGGTCCTCCCAAGACTTCCTTCTCTCCTCACCCAACCGCCTCCAAGACTTCTCCCGAATAACCCCCATCCTCTGGAATTCTTCGCCCCAACACTTCCAACTATCAACCACATTCGGATCCTTCAGACGGACCTGGAAACCCACCTCTTCAGGAGAGCTGACAGCCTGCAATTACCCTGCTACCTCCTCACAACTACCAGAGATATCGCCTCAACCAACACTGGAACTGCTGCAACCCCCCAACCTACTGTCTCCTTCCCCCCCATCCTGTAGAATGTAATCCTGAAAGGGCAGGGTCCTCTCTCCCCTAGATCAGTCTGTGATTGTTAGTTTGTTTACTGTAAGTGATATCTAATTTGTATGCAACCCCCTCTCGTAAAGCACCATGGAATCAATGGTGCTATATAAATAAATGTTATTTTCATATACAGTGTACATGTTGACAATATTGAAATCCATTTGTGTTCACCTAACAGTTCCAAAAACAGGCAAAACCAAGAGTCACACTACTAAACAGTGCAGACTACAAAATGTGGAATTCTCCACCTGACCTATATCCTCCTGTCTGTGTTAAAGGACAAATATTTTGTTTCATATTGTTAAATTCATAATGTGCTGAAAGAGGGAAAAGCAGCCCAAAATTCTGATGTTACATAGGACACACACGTAGGTTACATTTTTTGTTTTATTTACAAGTTTACGATGTACAGTTTTACATGGGTTACTTGTGTAAAGTGAAAAAAAAAATTTTGCTCCTTCAGTAGAACTAAACAAAAAGGAAAATTAATTACGATCAGAAAAAAAATAAAGTGCCCGATTTTTGTCATCTATAAATTCTCATCCAACTCCTAGCTGTCTGAATCTGCTCAATGCGGTTGTGTTGTTGGGCAGCTACATAATGGACAACCTCTAGGGTCTCCTCTGTGTCACTAAGACTTCTTGCAGACGATGTCTGGTGGTCTTATGCACATTTCCTCTTAGTGATATGAGGCAAACACAGACACTAGAATAAAGGAGTTGTCCAGAGTCCAGCTCTTGCTTTCCGGAGACCCTGAAAAGCAAGAGCTGCCACGCAATTGATTACGATGGTCAACACCTCCACCCTTTCCCCCTTGAACTAGTTTGATAAATCTCCTCCAAAGCTGTACATAGCAAGTTCATGTATGACTACGGTAATATTTTACTGCCCGTGTGCCACAGCGCTAGCTGAAAACTGCCCATACAGCAGTACAAAACAGTGGAAGTTTTTGCTGAGGTGGAGAAAATAACGACATTTTTAAACCAATAGGAACTAACAAGTTTTGGTTTTGTCTCCCCCTAAGACAAAGTGAAGATGAAAAAGGAGCAACACTGAATTAATTTAAGAACAATGTTTAACCCAACCTGCAAATCCTGGATGTTGAGAAGGTCATTAAAATATAAAGCCTGCTAAAACCAAAATGTAATTAAAAAAAAAAAAATCCACATGAGCAGTGTTACAAGCCCAACGTCCTTGTCTGGCATCAGACCGGTGAGTCTGTATTCAGCAGAGACACAGATGGCAGCTGATGTTCTTGTATAACAGTGAATGACTGGATCACAGAAGAGTCACCATTTTGCAAGTAACCCACATATGGTACATTTGTTTTCAATACGAGTGCTCTCAGGTGTCCGAGGGGGAGGGAGAAAAGCGTCAGCTGGGGCTAAGGAAGTCAGTGACAGCACAACAGCCATTTTGCAGTTGATGCAAATGTAAAGATTCTAGCAAGAGGAAGATCACTCAAACACTTCTTATATAGAGGTTTCCTCTCGATCAGAGTGTTCATATACAAGGGCCAGTGTCAACAGTCACGCCAGCTCTGTTCCACTATTGCGGAAACCCTTTTTTCATATTCGCGCTTGTTTTCTTGGTACAGTTGAGCTGCCTGGCTGTTTGCAGGACTATTTGGGTTTGGTTCATCCAGCAGAGACTACAAAGAACAAAGGAGAGCGTTACATTGATGCTACTATACAAAAGTAAGCACTAGACCATCTACAGAAACTGCACCCACCTGTATAGAGGTTAAAATTGAAGAGACATCATATGTTGGACTCCAACGATTCTGAAGAATGTCCAAACATATACTGCCATCAGCATATACTGAGGGGAAAGCAGAAGGACACATGTAAGAAACACTTAAATTCAGGTTTGATAGTGACCGTGCCTGTAACTGTCAGCCAAGATGGACTAGCACTAAAGGCATTGTTGAGGCCATTTTTTTTTTTTTTTTTTTTACTATGGGCCTAAAAACCGATAGCGGTAACTACGTGCCTGTTCTACTGAGCACTGGCTAAGAGCAGTCCCAGACCGTCCCTGCTGTTGACTCAGCTGCTCCAGGTATATAGGGCAGCTCGACCTCTGGTGTCATGCTGATAGACAGCTGTCTTTCCAAAGTTATGCAGCAAGGAGTCGGCAGTCCCACCCCATCAACAGAGCAGAGTGATAAGATGCTCTGCCAATGTGACCAACAGAACCGCAGGCAGGAACGGTCTGTGTTGGCAGAGATCAGCACTAGCCATATAGTTAGCAACTACATGCCTGTTAGGCTGGTTTCACAGACCTGCGTCGGTCTGCGCACGGCTGCCGCTAAGCTCCTCCCCCTGACACGCCTCCGGTTAGCTCCGCCTATGGGCGCATGACGCTGCATGCGACCTGCGTCCCCTATCTTTAGACTGTGTGCATGTATGCGTTTGCCAGAGCATGCGTCCTTTTGATGATGCACCGACCAGCGCCAAACGTCAGCTGTTGCATTTTGGTGCGCTCGGCGCACCATCAAAATGACGCATGCACCGGCAAACGCATACCTGCACACGGCCTGCGTCCCCAATGCTAAAGATAGGGGACGCAGGTCACATGCAGCGTCATGCGCCCATAGGCGGAGCTAACTGCAGGGGCGGGGCTTAGCGGCGGCCGTGCGCAGACCGACGCAGGTCTGGGAAACGCCAGTGTGAAACCTGCCTTAGTTCTTAGGCCCATAGTAAAAAAAAAAAAAAAAAATAAAAATAAAAATTAGATAATGAAATAGTCAAGGAAATAAAAAGTTGAAACTGGCTGGAGATGCATTTTTCATTCTGCTTTTGAAGCAAAGCATAGCAAACTGGCATCAGCAGTGGTGAGAAGTCTGGCTCTGCACCTACCTGCAGATATCTGTTTAATATTTTCCAAAACTAATAGAAGAAAAAGTAGCATTCACCAACTCAACTTTAAGATATCCATTTTACAATTTATTAAGAGAACACTTTCTAGCAAATTTCAAGTCTATTACCATAAAAATCATTACTCTGGAAGAAAAAAAATAATTTAAACCTTCAATATAGTATCGCTGTATTAGGGCTTTGTTATGGTGCCACAAGCTGTAATTTTGAAAGACACCATTAATTTTACCATATGTACTGAAGAAAAAAATTAAAAAAAAACTTCTTAAGTTTTCATGAAAATTGTAAGTTAAAAAATGCAATTGCGCCATTTTAAAAGTCATTCATTGTGCTGCAAATGACCTGGCAACATGAATCTCCAGGCCTGTATGAACAACGAACCCCTCAAGAAGAGGAGGTTGGGGAAACCATTAGTCAGACTTAATTTTTAAATAAATAATATTTGGCCCTCCACAACAACCACAGTCTCATGATTTGGCCATTCCCATCTCCAAGATCCTATCCCAGTAAAATGTAGCACTAAAAATTAATAGTGAATGGCTCCAATTAGAAATGTAGTAAATTTCTTCTGATCTCCTATGTCGCTTATCGCATGTGCAAGGCATGGCAGCAGCTTAGGCTATGTGCACACGTTGCGGATTCCGCTGCGGGTTTTTCCGCGCGGAAACGCAGGTAAAGTGACCTGCAGTTTTCCTGCGTTTTGGTCTGCGGTTTCGCACCTCTACTATGTTAATGGTGTGAAACCGCTGCGGAAACCGCCCAAACAATTGACATGCTGCTGTTTGTAAACCGCAGCAAAATCGTGCGGAAAAACCCGCAGCGTGAGCACAGCGTTTTCAAAAACCCATAGGCTTTCATTGTACTGTACCATGTCAGCGGAACTGCTGCGTTTCCGCAGGGCCAAAACCGCTGCGGAAACGCAGCAGAATCCGCAACGTGTGCACATAGCCTTAGGTAACTATGGTCATGACAACTAACTCACTGTGAATCAGATGCACTTGGGTACAAAAGCTCCCCCTCCTCCCCCCAAAAAAAAAACAAACAAAAAAAAACACCCTGCTATGGCACTTACCATTTGGATGAAACATTTTTGATACAAATCGCACTGTGGGTGGTTTATTGGGATATTCTTCTGTAAATTCTATCGTAAGTTTAAAGGTTCCTAAAACGCAACAGAAATAGAAAAGAGATCAACTTTACACAACATATATACATAATACATGCATATTATCAGTATTGTATAAATCCGGTTATGTCAGGAATAACCTCCCAGAAGTCAATTCTTGGAAGACCTATAAATGTAGACCTTTCTAAAGCCGTTTAGAGTGGCCATGTATTCCTCATCTGACTTGCTTTGTTTGGGCACGGCTACACGACTGACCATCTTACAGGCAATATGGCCGTATGATACACACCATAGTAATGACTAATGTAATTGGTATGAAGATATCTGGTGTGATTAGAGTGGAGTCCACGTTGCACCATACAGTAGAGAAAAGCATTATTACAAGTTCTTGAACACTGCTATTATTGTATTCCAGCCACTACAATGCTGGAAGCAGGGAAAAAATCATGAAAAGCCACTACCATCAGCAGAATGCACGCTGCCACATACCGTATTTTTCGCTTTATAAGACGCTCCGGATTATAAGACGCACCCCAAATTTTGAGGAGAAAATTAGGAAAAAACGTTTTTTTTAATAAAATGGTGGTGCTTCTTATAATCCAGGTGTCTTACTGCTTACCGGTCTGTCCCCGGGGTGCTGTCGCCACCGCGCTGGGTCCTCCGGGTGCTGCCGCCACCGAGCTGTCACGTGCTGCGTGGGGGGCTCTGCCGTTCCATCCATGCCTGCGCGGTGGCTTGCTTCCTGGAAAATGGCTGCCGCGCAAGCGCAGATGGAGATCTCGGCACTGAAATATCGGGAGATGAGATTTCAGCGCTGAAATCCCATCTCCCGAGATTTCAGTGCCGAGATCTCCATCTGCGCTTGCGCGGCAGCCATTTCCCAGGAAGCCACCGCGCAAGCATGGATGGAACGGCAGAGCCCCCCACGCAGCACGGGACAGAGCCCGGTGGCAGCGACAGGCACCGGGGGATACAGCACGGCGGCAGCAGCACCTGAGGGACCGGGTGCTGCCGCCGCGCTAGGAGGACCCAGCGCGGTGGCAGCAAGTAACTGACACCCGCAGCGGCAGGCCAAAAAACGTATGTTTGCATTGTAAGGTGCACCCCTATTTTCCCCCCAAATTTGGGGGAAAAAAAAGTGCGTCTTACAAAGCGAAAGATACGGTAAATACCCTTCTGGTCTCAGGAAACACAACAAGGCCCTAGATTTTAGCATACAAGGTCTGGAAAGAATTTCTATGGCAAATGCTGTGATGACTTTCCATCTAAATACAAGTGATTAGAACTCTGGTCTGTCCAAAAACCACCTGGAAAGCACACAGAATAATAAAAGGAAAGACCCAATGATGGGGGAACACTAGATGTCTGTATATTTATCCAGTGTAAATATGCTTTACTACTTCCACTGATGCAGTTATCACCCCCTATCCCATTCATATGCTGGACATACACAGATGCTTCAGCCAATTGTGTGGCTGATGGCCACCTCCGCAGCCTCTCCCATATGCTGGAGAGCTCCTGTGTTTTACATGAGAAAGCTGCTGACTGATGTTGGCTGGCGGCTTAACTCTGGCACAACAATGCAATCTGAAATCGGACATGCATTATCGACATCTCTCCCAACCAGAGCCCCCATACACAGACCGTCGGCTGTACCTGGCTATATTGGCAGGTCTGACAGTCTAATGTAAGTGGGGGCCTTTAGACTAAATACGTTTGGGTATGATACCCACAGAGAAACCAAGAATAGGCTGAAGGTACAAATGTCACAAGTGGTTTGTTAATCCCACACATTCGGTGACTATTTTGTGCCATTCAAAGAGGATCCGTCCTCTCTCCGGCCACGTCAGGTTTACTAATACACTTGTCTTATCCATAATACAACAATTCTGGAGCAGCTTTTCGTACAATTCTACATTGTGTTTCCCCAAGAAAGTTCTGGATACATTAACAACTTGGGCAATACTATTCCCCTTGGCAAATGGATGTGTCCCTCAAATGTCCGCTACCATCAGCATTTTTTTTTTTTCAACAGTTCGTCTGTAGGAACACCTCCCGCTAGTAGCATTCAGCCGTCAGTTTATTCATGTTTCTAGGAGGTATAAAGGGATTGTTCCACGTTTAATTTAGTTAATAGATCTTGGAAATATAGTAGAGAGGGTAGAAAATTCCTGTGCCGAGAATCTGATAAATATTGTCCCTGCTATGTACTGTGGAATTCTTGTGTCAGACAGTGCAAAGCTGTTACAGTTCATTGTAGGCACATATCACAGCTTCTGACTGGAGAGGAGCATAAGTCACTTGTGAGTATATAGACAAAACAGCCAGGGCTTGCAGCTGCTACTTTCTGGGGTAACACATTTCCCTGCCTGTTTGATCACAGGAGTGAGTGTTTCTGCAACATCATCTATGAGCTCAGGCTGCTCAGCATAAATCAAGCTAGTATCATAAGCTCAGAGGCCACTGGAGCTTTTGCCTCACCGACTTGATTTACGATGAGCTCAGAGGGCTGGTGATGGGGCAGAAATATTCACTCCTGTAGTAAAAAAGGCAGGGAGATGTGTTGCCTCAGAAAGTAGCAGCTGCAAGCCCTTATTATTTCAGCTGCATACTCACTTAGAATGGACTTAAGCCCCTCCACCTGAAAAGGAGCTGTGGCAAGTGCCAACCGTGAATTAGATAGATATCTTATTTGTGGGACAATCCTTTTAACAGAGTTACGCATTGGGGAAACAGATTAGGAAAGATGTCAGGTCCTCCAAGTGTTAAAAAACATGTTCCTTTATACACCATAAGGTTTAGTTTACCACTGTCTATAATTACACAGCACATAACTATTTGTACATGTTGCCGGACCAGTTCTTGTAAATGTCAAAATAAGTGTCCCACACAATGCTAGATGGTGAGACATTTAAAACACTTAGGGAAGAGTTCCCTTTGGAGCATACTATGTTTTACCAGTATCTGCGACACACATTCTCTAAAACAGTGGAGGTCACCAATAGTGATACAAAATGACAGTATGTTGAATATGCTTGGCCCCCAGAGGGGTACTAGGGGTCTTATATCGATAATGTACAGGGGATTGCTGGGTACGTTTTTGGATAGACACCCACTGATGGCTAGATCCAAATGGACAAGGGATTTAGGAGACATATCGGATGAGCAGTAGGAGTCGGTTTTACAATATGTCTCTAGAATATCTATAAGTGAATCTGGGAGGGTGTCACAGTTATACACTATACATAGGGTATACAGGACACCTGTGTGGATGAAAAAGGCTGGACTAAGGGCAGACTCTGGATGTCCGAGATGTACGATGGATGAAGCTGATATTCTTCATATGCTATGGTCTTGTCCAAGATTACAGGCATTTTGGATTGGGGTCCTGGATTTGGTGGAAAGAGTGACGGAAACAAATATTACTCGAGATCCGTTGACGTGTATTTTAGGACATGTAGAGGAGGTGGCGTCGGATGAATGGGGTAGGCTAGCAATAGCCAGATTGCTTTATGTTACAAGGAAGACTATCACATTGCACTGGTTAGATGAAAATCCTCCTACTAGGAAAGAATTTGTAAGTAAGAGTTTATTTTGTAATCCTTATGGAGCGAAGCGTCTACATGAAAAGAGGCAAGATGAACCACTACGAGAATTTCAGGGGGGGGATGGGAAGATTTTCGTTGGACTCACCATATTGGCTTCCGCAGAACTCGTCAAAAATAGGTTATTAGGGTTATAAAAAAAAGTGTACAACATTGTAATGCATGGATAGGGATTGTAGTTGGGTGACGGGGGGGGGGGGGGGGGGAAGGGGGGTTTCTTGTTATGGGAAGGGATGTGTTTGGTGTATTTGCTTTTATTAAAAAATGTGAAAAGCATAATTTGTACTCTAATGTATACTTATGTATGAATACTATCCTGTATGCTTTCTTGAATAAAAAGTATTTGATTTAAAAAAAAGTAACGCACAATGCAGGGTGCCAAGTATGGTGTCCGCACACTCACATCCATGGAGCAGGTGACTATTTCCTGCAGAAAATACACCCTCTCTGGTATAAGGACCCTCCTGTATAACCATTAGTGCCCACTCACTGATTTTTTTTTTCTTTTCACATGCTGTGAACCAATAAAACCTGAACCTAACTGATCGCATGGAAAAGTTATGATTTTTGTGTGCACCCATTCCCTCTCTAATTTGGGACTTCTAACATCAGTCGTTGAAAAGTTGTTGTGACCGACATTGATGGCATGCACTATGACCCACTGCATATTGTGGCCTTTCTGATTTGGAGTTCAAATTATTTAGCATCACCCATTTTAAACAAGCATAGAATTAGGCACACCGCTACTTATTGTGCATAGGGTGCAGCCAAACCACGCAGCCAGATATCCACTGACCACTGTTTCACAATTGCGTGATCATTAGCCTACCAGGTGGATAGATCTTCTGCTGTGCTGATAGCACCATTCAGCTCTACCCACAAACAAATGGTATAAGTGGTACTGAAGAGCATAAAAGGGGCTTATCCAGGACCAACATATTGATAGCCTTATCCTGAAGTCATCAATATCAGATCGTTGAGGGTCCAACGCCCCCCACTAATCCGCTCCGGTGGCAGCCAGAGCAGCACAGCTCTGTATAGTGCACTGTCCCCTTCTGAGGTGCAACGCATGAGACCTGCCACCACACATTGTACAGACCATTGTAGATCTAGTCCATACAAGAGCTGATACCATCATTCGAAGCCTCTATTGCCATAAGTCAAGTTATACAAAAGCCTAGCTGTAAAGATGGAAGCATACTGTTGAACATTAGTCTGGGGAGATAGGATGGGAAAGATCTTTTCCTAATCAAACATGGCTGCAGTCCTGTATACAAACAGGGTTTACAAGAGACATGGTGCTGTTCACGATCTCAGCTCAGCCATTTATGGTGATGGCAATGAAGAGTTACCATACAGCAGAGTGGAAACAACATGACAATTCAGTCCTATCAGCAATCTGGTGATCAACGTGTCACAATGTTCACATATGACAGCAATGTCAGTGATAAACTCCTCAAGGGCAAGTTCACAGAGGGCAAACATCCTGCAGACTTACAAGATTGATAAGAGTTTACCAAAGCTCATCCACAAGCTATGAAAGATCAGTGGATTTCGCTGTGAAAAGTCTGACAAAGGAGTGTATTAATGCAGCCTGTCCGTCCTGTGTGCCCACACTGCTCACCAAGCACAGCATTACCGGATCACCATGTGCATGAGTTTGTACCACAAATATAAGCTAGATGCAGCTTTGAGTAATTACATGGCAAATATAGGTCATGCAGCGGAGATTTTTTTACTTTTGTAAGAGCCATCAAAAATACGACGTATAAGGAAATATCAACTAATGGAAATAATAGCGTACCATCTTCAAAAGGCGTTCCTTCTGGCCTGTGGAAAAGTAAAAGAAAAGTTATCAGTGATTACAATTGTCATTTCTTCTGCAAGATATAGAAAAATCCATTGTATAATGTATTTTGTTCTGGAAATAACTGGAGTCTATTGTCTGTTTGCAGATAAAAAAAAAAAAAAAATCAAACTGACATTTCCTTTTTATTTTGAGCCACAGATCAAAATTATGTGAAGCACAAAAGATCGTTTTACCAAATAAGCAAGTACTTTACTCGTTCACCAGGTGATTGGCAGTCCGGTTACACTGCCAGATAATCATATACCAAGCGTTCCATGATGTAGAACAATTTCCTTGACACCTGGCAGATGTGCATGCTTAGTGTCTACATCTACACATAGAAACACTAGAGCCCCCCATACACACTGACTAATGACTGGTTCAGCCAAAAGTAATGTGTATGGGAGCTCTGGACAACTTTGTCTGATTTTGAACTGCAGATTGTATTGGTCTCCTGAAGACAAGCTGAAGCTAGACATGTCGGCCGACAGCACTCTCAGAGAGCAGGAGTGCTCAGCCAAGCAAGCGCTCCTGAGAGATGACTGCCTGCCAAGGGATTGTTCGGTGGGCAGACGTCTAATGTGTATGCACATAGAAGCCGGCAGCGTATAAGACCGTGAGTGTGTAGACACATGTACTTACGTTTGTGACCATGTCACTTAAAGAATTAAAATTAACTTTATTAGTGCATAGTATAAAAAATAAAAATCAATACAAATACAACTAGCAAAACAGTGGTCCACAAAACAGTAGGTAAATATTATATATAGTAAAATACATTCAGTCTAGGAACATGATAAACATAAGGAATTACAGGACCAACATACTAGAAATAGTGATTAGTAAAGTATACCGTAAATAATAGTCAATAGAGTGGTCTGTAAGCAGGGCTGTGGAGTCGGAGCTGGTATAAAATGGACCGACTCCTAAAATATATAATAAATTGGGTACAGTTGTGCAATGCAGAATGTGCTGAATATTTTTTCATAGGAATTTGGGAAAGTTATGAAATGTCCTATAAATGACTGTTCTATTCCTGATCTAAGGCTACATTCACACACAGCGTTTTTCCTGCGTTTTTTTGGAGGATACGTTTTTCAGTTGCAAAAGCAGATCAGCTTTTTAAAAAACCGCATCACCTGAAAGGTTTTTGAGCTCAGATAATGTTTTCAATAGCAAAAGCAGATTAGAAATCTGCTCTATATATCCATATCTGCTGTCTATCCATATCATATCTGTACCAAAAAGAATGAAAACCGGATAGCACACAGACTAACACTCCTTTTTTTTTTTTAGCACCAGTCAGGTACACCTCATAGCTGCCCAAAAGGACGCCCAGGACAGGCATTGCTCGTCTTCAGTAACATCAACTGATAGTTGGAATAAATAGACTGCATTCATCACCACCACATCTTCTTAAGGTGCAGGCTTTATTTTCAAGTGTAGGGGTGTGAAGTATGAGGTTCTGCAGCAGCTGAGGTGTGCAGTATGAAATTCTGCAGAACAGTATGAGATTCTGCCCCCCCCCCCCAGGTTTGATCCTGGCTACGCCCATAGCGTGAATGTAGCCTGAGGATCTAGGCTTTATCTTAGCCGAGATAAGTCATAGTGTGTGTGTATATATATATATATATATATATATATATATATATATATATATATATATATATATATATATATACACACACACACATACAGACCAAAAGTTTGGACACACCTTCTCAAAGCGTTTTCTTTATTTTCATGACTATGAAAATTGTAGATTCACTCTGAAGGCATGAAAACTATGAATACATGTGGAATTATATAATTAACAAAAAAGTGTGAAACAACTGAAAATGTCTTATATTCTAGGTTCTTCAAAATAGCCACCTTTTGCTTTGATTTCTGCTTTGCATACTCTTGATGAGCTTCAAGAGGTAGTCACCGGAAATGGTTTTCACTTCACAGGCGTGCCCTGTCAGGTTTAATAAGTGGGATTTCTTGCCTTATAAATGAGGTTGGGACCGTCAGTTGTGTTGTGCAGAAGTCTGGTGGATACACAGGTGATAGTCCTACTGAATAGACTGTTAGAATTTGTATTATGGCAAGAAAAAAGCAGCTGAGTAAAGAAAAACTAGTGGCCATCATCACTTTAAGAAATGAAGGTTAGTCAGTCCGAAAAATTGGGAAAATTTTGAAAGTGTCCCCAAGTGCATTGGCAAAAACCATCAAGCGCTACAAAGAAACTGGCTCACATGAGGACCGCCCCAGGAAAGGACCAAGAGTCACCTCTGTTGCAGAAGATAAGTTCATCCAAGTCACCAGCCTCAGAAATCGCAGGTTAACAGCAGCTCAGATTAAAGACCAGGTCAATGCCACACAGAGTTCTAGCAGCAGACACATCTCTACAACAACTGTTAAGGGGAGACTTTGTGCAGCAGGCCTTCGTGGTAAAATAGCTGCTAGGAAACCACTGCTAAGGACAGGCCACAAACAGAAGAGACTTGTTTGGGCTAGAGAACACAAGGAATGGACATTAGACCAGTGGAAATCTGTGCTTTGGTCTGATGAGTCCAAATTTGAGATCTTTGGTTCCAACCACCGTGTCTTTGTGCGACGCAGAAAAGGTGAACGGATGGACTCTACATGCCTGGTTCCCACCGTGAAGCATGGAGGAGGAGGTGTGATGGTCCTTTGCTGGTGACACTGTTGGGGATTTATTCAAAATTGAAGGCATACTGAACGAGCATGGCTACCACAGCATCTTGCAGTGGCATGCTATTCCATCCGATTTGTGTTTAGTTGGACCATCATTTATTTTTCAACAGGACAATGGCCTCAAACACACCTCCAGGCTGTGTAAGAGCTATGTGACCAAGAAGGAGAGTGATGGGGTGCTACGCCAGATGACCTGGCCTCCACAGTCACCAGACCTGAACACAATCGAGATGGTTTGGGGTGAGCTGGACCGCAGAGTGAAGGCAAAAGGGCCAACAAGTGCTAAGCATCTCTGGGAACACCTTCAAGACTGTTGGAAGACCATTTCCGGTGACTACCACTTGAAGCTCATCAAGAGAATGCCAAGAGTGTACAAAGCAGTAATCAAAGCAAAAGGTGGCTACTTGGAAGAACCTAGAATATAAGACACACAGTATTATCAGTTGTTTCACACTTTTTGTTAATTATATAATTCCACATGTGTTAATTCATTGTTTTGATGCCTCGAGAGTGAATCTACAATTTCCATAGTCATGAAAATAAAGAAAACTCTTTGAATGAGAAGGTGTGTCCAAACTTTGGTCTGTACCATATACATGTACACAGTGTATTACATATTTGCAATTTATTACAGTTGTGTTCTAAAGTTGTATTCCAATAAATAGATATTATGTTCTAAATATCTTGATTATTGGATCATAGAAATGATTAAATGTCTGATGTTCACATTGTACTACAATAAATTTTTCACTTAAATATAAGCAATATGTGTGGGAGTCGGAGTCGGTGTAAGGGAAATTGAGGAGTCGGAGTCGCAGGTTTGGCTTACAGACTCCACAGCCCTGTCTGTAAGGATACATGTCCCCTATCAAGGCATGCTATATAGAAAAGCAATTTACCCAGACCAAAAGAATGTAAGGGAAGAAATAACATGTATTTACAAAAACAGGACTGTGGAACCAGATACCGTATCCAAAAAATATTTTATTATCTATAATATTTACCTACTAGTTTTTGGACCACTTTTTGGCTAGTTGTATTTGTACTTTTTTATTTTATGCATTAATAAAGTTTATTTTTATTCTCTGGATGATATGATTATCTACAGTTTTGGTATGATTTGAATGTGGTGTGTTTAACATATAAAGAACAGCAGAGGAGGGAGGGGCAGGAACTGACAGATAGTAAGCAGTCAACCCCGCCTCGTGACAGTTCTTTGTCACCACAGGGAAGCTGGGATTAAGAAGAGATGGCCAGAAATCATGCTATGTACATAGCGACAGATTTCTGTGAAAGACACCTGGTACCCCCGCTGATCAGCTGTCAGTGTTGCCGAGCGCCGCCCTGAAGTACTTACTTGCCGAGATGCTCCATCTACTCGTAGTGGCCACCGCAGGGTACTACACATACGCCCCCTATTGATTTGAATAGGAGGCAGATGTGTAGTACCCTGCGGCAGCCACTAAAAGACTGAGCAACACGGCAAGTTAGAACTTCTGGCTGGCGGCCACCACCGATAACAGCTGATCGGCAGCGGAAGTGCCAGACCCCAGTCGATCAGATATTGATGATCTATCCTAAGGATAGGCAATTGATGTAAAAGTGGTCAACCACTAAGATTTCAGCATAGAGAGGAAACTATATAGTGCTGTAACAGGGAACTGCCCTAGTGAAATACCCATTTAGAGACATTTAGGAAACCGATGAATTCTGGTTACCCACCTGTTTCCTGATTTCAGAAAAAAAAAAAAAAAGAAAAAAAAGGAACAAAATGGTTGCAGCAAAGTGAGAATTTAATAAATCTCATCCCAGTGATGCAGCAAAATAAAAATGATGTGAAGGAGTTGACCTGCGCTGCAGATTATAAATCCACAGCACAACAATTCTATGTAGATTAATTCTTTGTAATGCACGGCGAGCAGTCCGCTGTAAATCTGTAACAATTCCTACATGTAAGGCCTCCTTCAGACATCAGTGTTTTTCACATACAAAAGAAAAAAAAAAATACTGATGTGAGCGTTGTAGATTGCACGTCACCAGCGATTTTCACCTATGGTTAAATACAATCACAGAACTTAACCCTATTCTTGCAATATGAATTACTGATGGCATCCATGTGCTGTCTGATTTTCATGCACTGGACATCTCTCTGATGAGGCACAGTAGATTTTGCATCAAATCACCAATATAGTGCAAAACGGGATTGTTCGTGTGTCACTTTCCTCAATTTTCTGCCAGCTAGTCCAGATGTTCAGCTGCTGTGAAGCTGTAGAAGGGTCCTTGCTTTACCCAAGTGCAGCCATTAAAAGGTATCAACCACTGAGGACTCAATTCTGAATATTTTTCTACCTACTGGCTAACAGTACAAAGATATACAGCTTTCCTGAATAGAAGTGCAGCCATCACCTATCCAGACAGTCATGTCAATATGGGGGTGTATATAACCAGGTTATCACACTGCTATGGAGAGGGAAGAACACACAAGATATGATCCTCCCAAGTGTTTTTTCAAGGAGGTGTACATATGAAAAGGGTATTACCATCCCATAGAGTGGCACATCAAAGATATGCCACCAGTTTGATTGCTGGAGGGTGGGTAAATCAGATTTCTGGGACCCCGCTGATCCTGTACCATACGATGGTGGCAAGACCCTGGCATTGCCATATTCATCAGTACTCAGCAGATATGATCAGCCATTCTGACATGGATTTTGAAAGCAATTACATCAGCCTCATCTGGTCTAAAATCTATTGAATAAAATATGCCCTTTATGTGTTGTGTTCAACCAGATTTGTCAGCAGAATTTAGGTTAGGATCACACTTCCATAGCTCTCTGTCGAACACTACATTGGGACTTCAGTCCTAATCCCCAAAAAATTATTCCGATGAGGACAAGCCATCCACATGAATGAACACAATCGAGTCAGTCTTTGAGAAAACCATCTGACCACTTCCCTAGCAGCATGTGTTTTTTCCACCCAGACATGCAGAAAAACCTGGCCGACGACGTTGCAGCTCTATAGCGGTTCCAGCCAGAATACAATTTTTCAGGGATTCCGATAAACCCCGTCGGTGCTCTATGGAGAGTGCGGTGTTAAATGTGATCGTACCCAGACAACTACAGAATACAGTGGGGCTAAGGGGATAAAACAGGACGTGCGGTTACAATCAACTATATGTGGAGGATACACTAACCAGTGTTCCCCCAACTCCAGTCCTCAAGAGCCACCAGATCGTGTTTTCAGGATTTCCTCAGTATTGCACAAGTGTTTGGAATTCGTGCCTGTCCAGGTGATACAATTATCACCTGGGCAATACTAAGGAATTCCAGAAAACTTGACCTGTTGGTGGCTCTTGAGGACTGGAGTTGGAGAACACTGCACTAAGTTGTACGGGTTCTAGGGCATGAAGCATGACAATTGTCTGTCTTTTTTGCCCCACCCCCCCTCTTTTGATACTATTAATACAGGTACAGTGTCAATATACGACACATTACATATTAAAAGCAGCAATATCTTCTGGCACTATGTCATCAGGCAGATGGCCGTGACTTTTCATACACAAAAAAAGATGGTAAGAGTGTCAGTGTTTTGGATCCAAATGTCAGTTTTTCACCATCAGCTTTTTGATCTACGAAAAAAAATAAATGAAAAAGCTTCTCCTATTCATTAAAATATAAACATCTGAATGAGACTTTTCTTCTTCAATGGGGAAACCCTTTACAGCAGTGTAATACAAACAGGGATCATGCTGCCAGGACAATCCTTCTCCACGTTTCATGTACTCCAGAGCCAGTTATGTATCATCTGCTCGGCTTCAGTACAGTCCGTTGCCTACAAGAGCTGCAGAACCGTTTCATTTGAAGCGGAGGTATGTGCCCAGACATTTCACTCAATGTCCACACAGTGGACTACTGGAAATAGCCAGCTCCATCTCTCCTATAGACTAAATGGAGCCGCACAGGTACAACTATAAGGCTGTGTGCCCATGTCGTGTTTTTTTTAAGCGTTTCCGCAGCGTTTGTGCTGGCTCAGACGCTGCAAAAACGCTTAAAAGAAGCTTCTAATTAAATGTAATGCATTTTTGGCTTTTTGTGCCAATGCATGCGTTTTTAAACGCTTAGAAAATGCTTAGCGGCTAAAAACGCAGCATGCTCATTAATTTCCGCATAGCTGAGCGTTTTTAGCCATTTCCAATGTTCCCAGAAAATGCGCGGAAAAAAACGCGTGGAAATAAAATGCGCGGTTTCTGGGAAGGAGTCCGGTTTTCTAAGCGTTTATAAATGCCAACGTGGTAACATAGCCTTACTGCACTCCACGATATAACGTATCCATAGGTGATAAAATCACTTTTTATACTTTGCAGTTATTTTCACAGGCACCGTACCAGTTACAGTGTCACTAGGACTCCTATAGAGGCGAATTCTCCTATATAGCCTATCACCCCAAAAATAACTTTTAGACTGACTCCCTTTAAATATAGTTGAGGGCAGAGCAGAGTTCTGTAGTGCGCAGGCGCCAGGAAAGGTCAGAGGTCCGGCGCCTGCGCACTGCAGGACTCTGCTCTGCCCTCAACAGGGAAGGTAAAGTACGCCTGCCCAGGAGCCATGATGAGAAGAAAGAGGACGTCATCGCTAGAAGATGGGAAGACCCGGACCTCGACACCAATCGGACTCCCCCCGGTGAGTATAAACTAGTTTTTCTCCTTTTTCAGGTTACATCAGGGGCTTATCTACAGCATTACAGAATGCTGTAACCAAGCCCCTGATGGCGGTGGCCGCATCTTGTATGTGAAAAAAAGAGGTGACAGATTCCCTTTAACTGAACATGCAATACTTCTCCTAATGTGCTACATACGGAGCTATGGCTGTTGTCACTTCTGTAGTTGTACACGCCTCGTCACTTTTTCAGAATGACAACATTGAAACTATTTCTCGTTCCACAGATACTGGTTTCGCAGAACAAGTTGTAGTTTTAATTAAATTTGCACTCGAGAGGAAAGAAAACAAAACACTGAATATTTCTGCATCACCTGACTGTCTTATGCTTTAGGTCAGTGTAATTACAACATGCCGATACTAAACATGCATAGCTTTTTATTATTATTTTGTTACTTTAACCCCTTCATGACCCAGCCTATTTTGACCTTAATGACCTGGCCATTTTTTGCAATTCTGACCAGTGTCCCTTTATGAGGTAATAACTCAGGAACGCTTCAACGTATCCTAGCGATTCAGAGATTGTTTTTTCGTGACATATTGGGCTTCATGATAGTGGTAAATTTAGGTCGATAATTTTTGCGTTTATTTGTGAAAAAAATGGAAATTTGGCGAAAATTTTGAAAATTTTGCATTTTTATTCTGTTAAACCAGAGAGTTATGTGACACAAAATAGTTAATAAACAACATTTCCCACGTCTACTTTACATCAGCACAATTTTGGAAACATTTTTTTTCGTTAGGAAGTTATAAGGGTTAAAAGTTGACCAGCAATTTCTCATTTTTACAACAAAATTTACAAAACCATTTTTTTTTTAGAGGCCACCTCACATTTGAAGTCACTTTGAGGGGTCTAAATGGCAGAAAATACCCAAAAGTGTCACCATTCTAAAAACTGCACCCCTCAAGCTACTCAAAACTACATTCAAGAAGATTATTAACCCTTCAGGTGCTTCACAGGAACTAAAGCAACATGGAATGAAAAAATGGACATTTTAATTTTTCCAACCAAAATTTTATTTTAGCATCAGTTTTTTCATTTTCACATGGGTAACAGGATAAAATGTATCCTAAAATTTGTTGGGCAATTTCTCCTGAGTACACTGATACCTCATATGTGGTCATAAACAACTGTTTGGGTGCACGGCAGGGCTCAGAAGGCAAGGAGCACCATTTTACTTTTTGAATGTAAAATATGCTTGAATGTTTAGCGGTTGCCATGTCTTGTTTTAAGAGTACCTGTGTGCCTAAACATTGGAGCTCCCCCACAAGTGAGCCCATTTTGGAAACTAGACCCTCCAAGGAACTTATCTAGATGCATAGTATGCACTTTGAACCCCCAGGTGCTTCACAAATTGATCTGTAAAAAAAAAAAAAAAAAAAAAGTACTTTTTTTTTTTTCAAAAATTTTATTTGGCCTCAGTTTTTTCATTTTCACATGGGCAACAGGATAAAATGGATCCTAAAATTTGTTGGGCAATTTCTCCTGAGTACATCAATATCTCATATGTGGTCATAAACCACTGTTTGGGCGCACCGCGAGGCCCGGAAGGGAAGGAGCGCCTTGTGACTTTTTGATTGGAAAATTAGCTCCAATCGTTAGCGGACACCATGTTGCATTTGGAGAGCCCCTGTGTGCCTAAACATTGGAGCTCCCCCACAAGTGACCCCATTTTGGAAACTAGACCCCCCGAAGGAACTTATCTAGATGTGTGGTGAGCACTTTGAACCCCCAAGTGCTTCACAGAAGTTTATAACGCAGAGCAGTGAAAAGAAAAAAATAATTTTTTTTCCCCTCAAAAATGATTTTAGCCCGCTATTTTTTATTTTCCCAAGGGTAACAGGATAAATTGGACCCCAAAAGTTGTTGTCCAGTTTGTCCTGAGTACACTGGTACCCCATATGTGGGGGAAAACCACTGTTTGAGCGCACGGCATGGCTCAGAAGGGAAGGAGCGTCATTTGACTTTTTGAATGGAAAATTAGCTCCAATCGTTAGCGGACACCATGTTGTGTTTGCAGAGCCCCTGTGTGCGTAAACTTGGGAGCTCCCCCACAAATGACCCCATTTTGGAAACTAGACCCCCTAAGGAACTTATCTAGATGCATAGTGAGCACTTTGAACCCCCAGGTGCTACGCAGAAGTTTATAACGCAGAGCCGTTAAAATAAAAATATTTTTTTTCCCTCAAAAAATAATTTAGCCTGCTATTTTTTATTTTCACAAAGGTAACAGGATAAATTGGACCCCAAAAGTTGTTGTCCAGCTTGTCCTGAGTACGCTGGTACCACATATGTGGGGGGGACCACTGTTTGGGCACACGTTCGGGCTCAGAAGGGAAGTAGTGACGTTTTGAAATGCCGACTTGATGGAATGGTCTGTGGGCGTCATGTTATGTTTGCAGAGCCCCTTATGTACCTAAACAGTGGAAACCCCCCACAAATGACCCCATTTTGGAAACTAGATCACCCAAGAAACTAATATAGATGTGTGGTGAGCACTTTGAACCCCCAAGTGCTTCACAGAAGTTTATAACGCAGAGCCGTGAAAATAAAAAAATATTTTTTTTTCCTCAAAAAATTATTTTTAGTCCACTATTTTTTATTTTCACAAGGGTAACAGGATAAATTGGACCCCAAAAGTTGTTGTCCAGTTTGTCCTGAGTACGTTGATACCCCATATATGGGGGGGGGACCACTGTTCGGGGACACGTTGGGGCTCGGAATGGAAGTAGTGACGTTTTGAAATGCCGACTTGATGGAATGGTCTGTGGGCGTCATGTTACGTTTGCAGAGCCCCTGATGTACCTAAACAGTGGAAACCCCCCACAAGTGACCCCATTTTGGAAACTAGACCCCCCAAGGAACTTATCTAGATGTGTGGTGAGCACGTTGAACCCCCAAGTGCTTCACAGAAGTTTATAACGCAGAACCGTGAAAATAAAAAATCTTTTTTTTTTTTCCACAAAAATAATTATTTTAGCCCCCATTTTTTTATTTTCCCAAGGGTAACAGGAGAAATTAGACCCCCAAAGTTGTTGTGCAATTTTTCCTGAGTACCCTGATACCCCATAAGTGGGGGTACACCACTGTTTGGGCACACGTCGGGGCTCGAAATGGAGGGAGCACCGTTTGACTTTTTGAACGCAAAATTGGCTGGAATAAATGGTGGCTCCATGTCGCGTTTGGAGAGCCCCTGAACAGTGGAAACCCCTCAATTCTATCTCCAACCCTAACCCCAACCCTCAACCCTCACCCCGTGTCCAACCCTCACCCCGTGTCCAACCCTAACCCCGTGTCCAACCCTAACCCCGTGTCCAACCCTAACCCCGTGTCCAACCCTAACCCCGTGTCCAACCCTAACCCCGTGTCCAACCCTAACCCCGTGTCCAACCCTAACCCCGTGTCCAACCCTAACCCCGTGTCCAACCCTAACCCCGTGTCCAACCCTAACCCCGTGTCCAACCCTAACCCCGTGTCCAACCCTAACCCCGTGTCCAACCCTAACCCCGTGTCCAACCCTAACCCCGTGTCCAACCCTAACCCCGTGTCCAACCCTAACCCCGTGTCCAACCCTAACCCCGTGTCCAACCCTAACCCCGTGTCCAACCCTAACCCCTAGTCCAACCCTAACCCCTAGTCCAACCCTAACCCCTAGTCCAACCCTAACCCCTAGTCCAACCCTAACCCCTAGTCCAACCCTAACCCCTAGTCCAACCCTAACCCCTAGTCCAACCCTAACCCCTAGTCCAACCCTAACCCCTAGTCCAACCCTAACCCCTAGTCCAACCCTAACCCCTAGTCCAACCCTAACCCCTAGTCCAACCCTAACCCCTAGTCCAACCCTAACCCCTAGTCCAACCCTAACCCCTAGTCCAACCCTAACCCCTAGTCCAACCCTAACCCCTAGTCCAACCCTAACCCCTAGTCCAACCCTAACCCCTAGTCCAACCCTAACCCCTAGTCCAACCCTAACCCCTAGTCCAACCCTAACCCCTAGTCCAACCCTAACCCCTAGTCCAACCCTAACCCCTAGTCCAACCCTAACCCCTAGTCCAACCCTAACCCCTAGTCCAACCCTAACCCCTAGTCCAACCCTAACCCCTAGTCCAACCCTAACCCCTAGTCCAACCCTAACCCCTAGTCCAACCCTAACCCCTAGTCCAACCCTAACCCCTAGTCCAACCCTAACCCCTAGTCCAACCCTAACCCCTAGTCCAACCCTAACCCCTAGTCCAACCCTAACCCCTAGTCCAACCCTAACCCCTAGTCCAACCCTAACCCCTAGTCCAACCCTAACCCCTAGTCCAACCCTAACCCCTAGTCCAACCCTAACCCCTAGTCCAACCCTAACCCCTAGTCCAACCCTAACCCCAACCCCTAGTCCAACCCTAACCCTAACCCCTAGTCCAACCCTAACCCTAACCCCTAGTCCAACCCTAACCCTAACCCCTAGTCCAACCCTAACCCTAACCCCTAGTCCAACCCTAACCCTAACCCCTAGTCCAACCCTAACCCTAACCCCTAGTCCAACCCTAACCCTAACCCCTAGTCCAACCCTAACCCTAACCCCTAGTCCAACCCTAACCCTAACCCCTAGTCCAACCCTAACCCTAACCCCTAGTCCAACCCTAACCCTAATGGAAAAAAAAAATATATATATATTTTATTTGTCCCTACCTATGGGGGTGATAAGGGGGGCGGTGATTTACTTTTTATTTATTTTGATCACTATGAAAGTTTATCATAGTGATCAAAATAAATGAATGAATCTGCAGCGTTGCAGATTCGATTCGGCGCACTGCCCATGACGCTGGACGGCAGGACACCGGGACGGATAGTGGGAGGTCGGAGGCACAAAGGAGGGTGAGAGTGGGTGATCGGAGGGGCGATCGGAGGGCTGGGGGGGGCGGAGGGAAGGCGGAGGGGCAGATCATGACGGCGGCTGCCGATCGGTGCCGTCAGACGGTGGCGGCAGCCGACCGGTGCCGTCAGTCGGTGTGGGGGGGGGGGTCGGGTCTCGGTGTCCAGCCATGTCCGATGCTATTTCAGCATCGGCCATGGCTGGATTGTAATATTTCACCAATTTTCATTGGTGAAATATTACAATCGCTCTGATTGGCTATTAAAAGTGAAACTGCCAATCAGAGCGATCGTAGGCACGTGGGGGCTAAGCCACACCACCAGGTGTTAACTCTGAAGGGTCCTTTGTGTGCGGGTCGGGTGACCTTTCAGTGACCCCGGTCACCCGACCCGCAGGGGGGCTATTTATAGCATGACGCCTATGTAGGCGTCATAGGTCGTTTGGGCACTGCTTTTCATGACGCCTACGTAGGCGTCATGGGTCGTGAAGGGGTTAAAAGCCATTCTGGACTTAGTAAAGACTCTGAGCCCATCCCATTCTTCTGTCACTGCGAGGAATGGGATAACAGCGATACAGGTAGATCAGGGAGTTTTCCTTCTTTACAGAATTGTTCAGTAATTTTATACTTTGTTAGTTCTGACCCCTAAAGGCACAGCAATACTGAATGACCCCAGAAACAGTGGGGAACCAGCCCTGGACGTGGGGAGGGAGAGTACCCGCTGTTATTTTACAGAACTTTGGGGTCCACCTTTCTAAAAAATGGAAAACCCCCTTTAAATGTCACTGTCTGATTGCCAGCAGCACTTCGTGGTTACCAGCTCCTGTCAGCCGGCATTGTACGGTGTGATCCCTAGGCAGGCTCTATGCTGGCTCTGCATGCCACAGAGAGGGAGGGTGCAGATCCACTACCCCTCATACGCTGTGTGCCCCCTTATATTGGCCTCCCAACAGTCACATGACACTTAGGCCACATGAGCCTTGCAGCCGGTCCGTGGCCAGTGATGGGCTGCAGCGCTCACACTGGCCCAGCACAGACACTGGCCAGGAGAGGAGAAGGGTTTATTCATCTTTAATAGGCGACTATAGCATGTAAGAAAGGGGACCCAAGGAATGGACAGCCCCTCTGATGGAGACCATGACTAGCAGAGGGGTTTCCAGGGAGTGAGGCGACCATGGTGAGGGGATGTTACTTATCTAGGGGACAGGTGTAGTACACCCCCCCCCCGAGCAGCGACGTGGTACAGCCTTACCCGAATATCACAGCGTTCCAGACCATGATGTTGTTCTCGGAGGGCGCACCACTCACTCCGGCGGGGGGATCCTCTTGAAGCCTGTGAGACACCCAGAGACACAGCATGAGCATAGCCGCTCCCCTCCAGCCCGTGAGCCGGCACCGCCACGTCCCTTCCTTCCGGCGGCTATGCCGGCTCGGTTACCACAGGGAGACGCCATTTTATAATCTGCCACTTACCTTTTGAAATCTCTCATAAGGCGCCGTCTCGCTGGAGTTGACATTTGCCGCTGTTTCCGAAAATAAATAAAATTAAGGGAAGGGAAAGTAACGTGGACGTATCAGCGGGTTCTGGGAGACCTACGCCCGAAATATCACGGCGATCAACACCGAGCACCACAAAGCAAGGCCGGCGGCAGGAGCAGCTAACCTCTCTTCCGGGAGCTGCCGACCGACCCTGGCGGAGGGATATAGGATTGCACAGCGACGGAAAGAAAAACAAGTCCTGCGCTTAGGCCTCATCCATTATTAACGGGGGTGCTCGGTTATACCTAGCTGGCTTCTGGATATTCTGACAGAGTTGTGACAGCTGTGTGTCCAGAAAGACATGTGATAACACTTGTGTAATAGCGTGAACAAAAATAATAAGATGTACGGGGTTAGTAAACATAACGGAAACCTAGCGAGCAGCACAGACTACCCCCATTTCATTTTTGGTACGATCCATATAGTGTTGTCATCTAAACAGCTGCTCCACCAGCATGACGTCATTCGTTACCGCCCCCCGAGAGTGGCTTACGTCTCCAGCGGGGACGTGACGGCTCTCGGAGATGACTGCTGTCGGTGTCTCCCGTGTGCCCGGGCTTGTGGCTGCTCGTCAGACCAGTCCCCTCACAGCTGGGATACATTGTTACTGGGCAGCTCACCCGCCAAGACTATTAGAAGGATGAATAAAGTTACAGTAAATGCTTAACCCCTTCACCCCCAAGGGTGGTTTGCACGTTCATGACCAGGCCAATTTTTACAATTCTGACCACTGTCTCTTTATGAGGTCATAACTCTGGAACGCTTCCATGGATCCTGGTGATTCTGACATTGTTTTCTTGAGACATATTGTACTTCATGATAGTGGTAAAATTTCATTCAAATAACTTGCGTTTATTTGTGAAAAAAACGGAAATTTGGCGAAGATTTCGCAATTTTCCAACTTTGAGTTTTTATGCCCTTAAATCACAGAGATACAGCACACAAAAAACTTGATAACTAACATTTCCCACATGTTTACTTTACATCAGCACAATTTTGGAACCAAAATGTTTTTTGTTAGGAAGTTATAAGGGTTAAAAGTTGACCAGCGATTTCTCATTTTTACAACGCCATTTTTTTTTTAGGGACCACATCACATTTGAAGCCACTTTGAGGGGTCTATATGATAGAAAATACCCAAAAGTTACACCATTCTAAAAACTGCACGCCTTAAGGCTACCTTCACACTAACGTCATGTGACGTACATCGCAATGCGCCGTTTTGGAGAAAAAACGCATCCTGCAAAGTTGCCCGCAGGATGCGTTTTTTCTCCATAGACTTGCATTAGCGACGCACGACGGATGCGTCGTGTTTTGGCGGCCGCGACGCACAAAAAAGTTACATGTAACTTTTTTTCTGCGTCGTGTTCGCCATTTTCGACTGCGCATGGGCGGCCGAAACTCCGCTCCCTTCTCCCTGGACATTACAATGGGGCAGCGGATGCGTTGAAAAGCTGCATCCGCTGCCCCCGTTGTGCAAATCTTTCACAACATGCGTCGGTACGTCGGCCCGATGCATTGTGACGGGCCCGTACCGACGCAAGTGTGAAAGTAGCCTAAGGTGCTCAAAACCACATTCAAGAAGTTTATTAACCCTTCAGGTGCGTCACAGGAATTTTTTGAATATTTAAAAAAAAAAATGAACATTTAACTTTTTTTCACATTTATACTTCAGCTTCAATTTTTTTTGTTTTACCAAGATTAACAGGAGAAATTGAACTGCAAAAGTTATTGTGCAGTTTGTCCTGAGTACGCCGATACCTGATATGTGGGGGGAACCACTGTTTCGGCGCATGGCAGAGCTCAGAAGGGAAGGAGCGCCGTTTGACTTTTTCAATGCAAAATTGGCTGGAATTCAGATCGGACGCCATGTCACGTTTGGAGAGCCCCTGATGTACCTAAACAGTGGAAGCCCCCCCAAGTGACCCAATTTTGGAAACTAGACCCCCCAAGGAACTTATCTAGATATGTGGTTGGAACTTTGAACCCACAAGGGCTTAACAGAAGTTTATACCGTACAGCGGTACAATTAAAAAATCATATTTTTTCCACAAAAATGATCTTTTCACCCCCAATTTTTATTTTCCCAAGGGTAACAGGACCCTAAATGTTATTGTGCAATTTGTCCTGAGTACGCTGATACCCCATATGTGGGTGTAAACGACTATTTGGGCGCATGGCAGAGCTCAGAAGGGAAGCAGCGCCATTTGACGTTTTTGGCTGGAATTGAGATCGGACACCATGTCGCGATTGGAAAACCCCTGATGTGCCAAAACAGTGGAAACCCCCCACAAATGACACCATTTTGGAAACTAGACCCCCCAAGGAACTTATCTAGATATGTGGTGAGAACTTTGAACCCCCAAGGGCTTCACAGAAGTTTATAATGTACAGCCGTACAATTAAAAAATCATATATTTTTCCACAAAAATGATCTTTTCACCCTCAATTCTTATTTTTCCAAGGGTAACAGGGCCATAAAAGTTATTGTGCAATTTGTCCTGAGTACGCTGATACCCCACATGTGGGGGTAAACCACTATTTGGGCACATGGCAGAGCTCGGAAGGGAAGCAGCGCCATTTGACGTTTTTGGCTAGAATTGAGATCGGACACCATGTCACGTTTGGAAAGCCCCTGATGTACCAAAACAGTAAAAAAAAAACACAAATGACACTATTTTGGAAACTAGACCCCCCAAGGAACTTAATTAGATGTGTGGTGAGCACTTTGAACCCCCCAGTGCTTCACAGAAGTTTATAACGCCCGGGCGTGAAAATGAAAAGAATCGTATTTTTTCAACAAACATGATCTTTTAGTCACCAATTTTTTTATTTTCCCAAGGGTACCAGGAGAAATTGGACCCCAAAAGTTGTTGTCCAATTTGTCCTGAGTACGCTGATACCCCATATGTGGGAGAAAACTACTGTATGGGCACACGTCGGGGCTCGGAAGGGAAGTAGTGACGTTTTGGAATGCAGACTTTGATGGAATGGTCTGCGGGTGGCATGTTGCTTTTGGAGAGCACCTGATGTACCTAAACAGAGGAAACCCCCCACAAGTGACCACATTTTGGAAACTAGACCCCCTAAGGAACTTATCTAGATGTGTGGTGAGAACTTTGAATCCCCCAGTGCTTCACAGAAGTTTATAACGACCGGGCGTGAAAATAAAAAAATCGTATTTTTTTAACAAACATGATCTTTTAGTCACCAATTTTTTTATTTTCCCAAGGGTACCAGGAGAAATTGGACCCCAAAAGTTGTTGTCCAATTTGTCCTGAGTACGCTGATACCCCATATGTGGGAGAAAACTACTGTATGGGCACACGTCGGGGCTCGGAAGAGAAGTAGTGACGTTTTGGAATGCAGACTTTGATGGAATGGTCTGCGGGTGGCATGTTGCTTTTGGAGAGCACCTGATGTACCTAAACAGAGGAAACCCCCCACAAGTGACCACATTTTGGAAACTAGACCCCCTAAGGAACTTATCTAGATGTGTGGTGAGAACTTTGAATCCCCCAGTGCTTCACAGAAGTTTATAACGACCGGGCGTGAAAATAAAAAAATCGTATTTTTTCAACAAACATGATCTTTTAGTCCCCATTTTTTTTATTTTCCCAAGGGTAACAGGAGAAATTGGACCCCAAAAGTTGTTGTCCAATTTGTCCTGAGTACGCTGATACCCCATATGTGGGAGAAAACTACTGTATCGGCACACGTCGGGGCTCGGAAGGGAAGTAGTGACGTTTTGGAATGCAGACTTTGATGGAATGCTCTGCGGGTGTCATGTTGCCTTTGGAGAGCCGCTGGGCCGGGTGGCAGGGAGGCACATGCCCCCTGGGCCGCTCCCCCAGCAGCTGTGCAGGGCCGGCCGCCTGATGGCCCTGCACAGTGAACTGCGTGCGGCCGTGCACATCACACATCGAAGAGGACAGAAGAGGACACGGAGGCCGCGGTGCCGGGAATCAGGATGAGGTGAGTATAAACTTTATTATTTTTTATATGAGCGTGCTGTGGGGCCAACATATTATATATATGGGGGGGGGGGCTGCGGCCATTATATTATATATGGGGGGGGAACTGCGGCCATCCTACTATGTATATGGGGGGGAGACTGCGGCCATCATACTGTGTATATGGGGGGGTGAACTGCGGCCATCATACTGTATATATGGAGGGGGGAACTGCGGCCATCCTACTATATATATGGGGGGTGAACTGCGGCCATCATACTGTATGGGGGGGAATGCGGCCATCATACTATATATATGGGGGGGACTGCGGCCATCCTACTATATATGGGGGGGGACTGCGGCCATCCTACTATATATAGGGGGGGGAGCTGCGGCCATCCTACTATGCATATGGGGGGAGACTGCGGCCATCCTACTGTATATATGGGGAGGGACTGCGGCCATCATACTATATATATTTGGGGGGGAACTGCGGCCATCCTACTATGTATATGGGGGGGAAACTGCGGCCATCCTACTGTAAATATGGGGGGGAAACTGCGGCCATCCTGCTGTATATATGGGGGGGAAACTGCGGCCATCCTACTGTATATATGGGGGGGAACTGCGGCCATCCTACTGTAAATATGGGGGGTAAACTGCGGCCATCCTGTATATATGGGGGGGACTGCGGCCATCATACTATATATATGGGGGGGAACTGCGGCCATCCTACTATGTATATGGGGGGAAACTGCGGCCATCCTACTGTAAATATAGGGGGGAAACTGCGGCCATCCTGTTGTATATATGGGGTGGAAACTGCGGCCATCCTGCTGTATATATGGGGGGGAAACTGCGGCCATCCTACTGTATATATGGGGGAAAACTGCGACCATCCTACTGTAAATATGGGGGGAAACTGCGGCCATCCTGCTGTATATATGGGGGGGAAACTGCCGGGAATCAGGATGAGGTGAGTATAAACTTTATTATTTTTTATATGAGCGTGCTGTGGGGCCAACATATTATATATAAGGGGGGGGGGCTGCGGCCATTATATTATATATGGGGGGGAACTGCGGCCATCCTACTATGTATATGGGGGGGAGACTGCGGCCATCATACTGTGTATATGGGGGGGGTGAACTGCGGCCATCATACTGTATATATGGAGGGGGGACTGCGGCCATCCTACTATATATATGGGGGGGTGAACTGCGGCCATCATACTGTATGGGGGGGAATGCGGCCATCATACTATATATATGGGGGGGGACTGCGGCCATCCTACTATATATGGGGGGGGACTGCGGCCATACTACTATATATAGGGGGGGGAGCTGCGGCCATCCTACTATGCATATGGGGGGAAACTGCGGCCATCCTACTGTATATATGGGGAGGGACTGCGGCCATCATACTATATATATTTGGGGGGAAACTGCGGCCATCCTACTGTAAATATGGGGGGGAAACTGCGGCCATCCTGCTGTATATATGGGGGGGAAACTGCGGCCATCCTGCTGTATATATGGGGGGGAAACTGTGGCCATCCTACTGTAAATATGGGGGGTAAACTGCGGCCATCCTGTATATATGGGGGGGACTGCGGCCATCATGCTATATATATGGGGAGGGACTGCGGCCATCATACTATATATATTTGGGGGGGAACTGCGGCCATCCTACTATGTATATGGGGGGGAAACTGCGGCCATCCTACTGTAAATATGGGGGGGAAACTGCGGCCATCCTGCTGTATATATGGGGGGGGAACTGCGGCCATCCTACTGTATATATGGGGGAAAACTGCGACCATCCTACTGTAAATATGGGGGGAAACTGCGGCCATCCTGCTGTATATATGGGGGGGAAACTGCGGCCATCCTACTGTATATATAGGGGGGAAACTGCTGCCATCCTACTGTATATATGGGGGGGAAACTGCGGCCATCCTACTGTATATATGGGGGGAAACTGCGGCCATCCTACTGTAAATATGGGGGGAAACTGTGCCATCCTGCTGTATATATGGGGGGGAAACTGCGGCCATCCTACTGTATATATTGGGGGGAAACTGCGGCCATCCTACTGTATATGGGGAGAAACTGCTGCCATCCTACTGTATATATGGGGGAGAAACTGCGGCCATCCTACTGTGTATATGGGGACTGGGGCCATCCTACTATGTATATGGGGTGGAATTGGGACCACCATACTGTATATATGGGGGCTGGGGCCATCATACTATATATATGAGTGAACTGGAGCCATCATACTATATATATGAGTGAACTGGGGCTATCATCCTTTATATATAAGGAAACTGGGGTCATCCTACTATATATATAAGGGAAATGGGGCCATCCCACTATATATATGGGGGAACTGGGGCCATCATACTATATACAGGAGGGGTCTGGGGCTATCATTCTATATACATGGGGAACTGGGGCCATCCTACTATATATGTGGGGGAACTGGGGCCATCCTACTATAGATGTGGGGGAACTGGGGCCATCCTACTATATATGTTTGTGAACTGAGGCCACCTCACTATATACAAGGGGAGAACTGGGGCCATCCTACTATATATGTGGGGGAACTGGGGCCATCCTACTATATATGTTTGTGAACTGGGGCCATCTCACTATATACAAGGGGGGAACTGGGGTCATCATACTATATATATATATGGGAGAACTGGGGCCATCTTACTATATACATGGGGGAACGGGAGCCATTCTACTATATATATATATATATATACATATATACAGTATATATATATATATATATATATATATATATATATATATATATAAACTGGAGTCATCATATATATGGGGTGAGCTGGGGATATCTTACTATATGTATATGGGGTTGTGGGACCATCATACTTTATACATGGGGAAACTGGGACCATCCTACTATATACATGGGGGCAACTGGGGCCATCAAACAATTTATTTGGTGCAGTGGGGACCTTTATACTATATATACAGGGCAGTGGGGCCATCATACTATACAGTTGAAACCAGAAGTTTCCATACATTATATAAAAAGACACATATGACCTAAAACAGGAAAGGTTTATTCTGACTTCATGTCAGATAGAGAAAAACATGCAGATTTGTGTTTTTATACAGTATATAGTGGATGTAAACTTCTGGTTTCAACTGTATATACATAGGGGGCAAAGGGGATTTCATACTATATACAGGGAGCAGTGGGGACCTTCATACTATATATAGGGGGCAGGGGGACCTTCCTGCTTTATATAGGGTCATTGGGGTCCATCATACTATATTTAGGGGCAATAGGAACATCTTATTTTATATAGGGGCTATGTAGCCATTTTACCATGTATAGGGAGATCTGGGGTCCTCCATGTATAATAAAGGGCTTCGGGGACCATCGTATTGTGTTTTGTGGTATGTAGGACCATCATTCTGTATATTCAGAGCTTTGTGGGCACTCAGAGGACATTATTTGTTATAAATGGAGACATTATTAGTTAGTGATGGGGCACTCAGGTTCCATTATTTTTTCCTTAGGGCTCGGTTCTGCTCCCATATGTCTGTAGTAAGCTTGGATCTGCTCTCATATTTCTGTAGTAAGCTCAGTTTTGCTCCCATAGCTCTATAGTAAGCTCCGTTCTGCTCCTATATCTCTGTAGTAAGCTCGGTTCTGCTGCCATATCTTTGTAGTAAGCTCTTTTCTGCTCCCATATCTCTGTAGTAAGTTCCTTTCTGCTACCATATCTCTATAATAAGCTTGGTTCTGCTCCCATATCTCTGCAGTAAGCTCTGTTCTGCTTCCATATCTCTGTAGTAAGCTCTGTTCTGCTCCCATATCTCTGTAGTAAGCTCGGTTCTGCGCCCTTATCTCTGTAGTAAGCTCGGTTCTGCGTCCTTATCTCTGTAGTAAGCTCGGTTCTGCGCCCTTATCTCTGTAGTAAGCTTGGTTCTGCTCACATATCTCTGTAGTAAGCTCTGTTCTGCTCCCATATCTCTGTAGTAAGCTCGGTTCTGCTCCCCGATCTCTGTAGTAAGATCAGTTCTGCTCCCATATCTCTATAGTAAGCTCGGTTCTGCTCCCATATCTCTGTAGTAACCTCTGTTCTGCTCCCATATCTCTGTAGTAAGCTCTGTTCTCCTCCCATGTCTCTGTAGTAAGCTTGGTTCTGCTCCCATATCACTGTAGTAAGCTCCAGTCCGTTTCCTTATGTACTTAACAAACTTGGTTCCGGTCTCGTGTCTATGTAGTCAGCTTGCTTCTGTTACAGTATCTATGTAGGCAGTAAGCTTGGTTCTGCTTCCATATATATGCAGCAAGCTCCATTCTGTTCCGATATCTATGTACCACCCTGTTTTTAAAGCCTGTTATCTCTGCTTCTTTAATGCAGCTGCCAGAGATAAGCAGAGCAAAAGCACCGCAACTGGAGGGCCACTGACTTGTGATTGCCCCCCAGGCTGAAAAGTGCCAGCCAGCCCCTGGCCCCTAATGTACCTAAACAGTGGAAACCCCCCACAAATGACACCATTTTGGAAACTAGACCCCCTAAGGAACTTATCTAGATGTGTGGTGAGCACTTTGAACCCCCAAGGGCTTCACAGAAGTTTATAATGCCCGGATTCGGGGACCTGCAGGGATGGAGCCCCCCGCAGCAGCGCTGCACATTGCGCTGCTGTGGGGGGCTCAGGGAAGCACGGAGGGAGCCCCCTTCCTGCCGATTCTTCCCTTTAACCCCTGGTACACCGCGATCGTGTTTGATCGCGGTGTGCAAGGGGTTAACGTGTCGGGGGCGGTCCGTGACCGCCCCTGACACATTGTGCCGGGGCCGGGTGTCAGCTGTGATAATCAGCTGACACCCGGCCGCGATCAGCGGCGCTCACCACGTGGGCGCCGCTGATTGCTGTGACGTACTATCCCGTCCCTGGGAATTAAGTCCCAGGGCACAAGGATGGGATAGTACGTCACATGGCAGAAAGGGGTTAAAGTACCTAATATTGTGAGAATTGGGCCCCAGCTACACTGTGAGGTGCCCATGAGCTGAGCCTCTGCTGCCGGAGGTGCTGACAGCGTAACTGTGAGGGTCCTGGTTGTCAGACCCTCAATCTGGTATTATCACTTATCAAAGTGAGAAACCAGACCTATGTACAAGCTGCTGCTCTTCCTGTGGATACTCGGTTGCCAACCGGCCATAAATTCACAGATTGTCCAAAAAAAATTAAGCACTTGTTTTCTTTTGTCTGTAGTGTCCAGCAAAAAAAGCATCAGTCACTGGAACTTTACCTATGCAGACATAAAGCTCCCGTCACACTCAGCAACGCTACAGCGATCCCGACAACGATACGACCCGGTAGGGATTGTTGCTGTGTCAGTATGTGGTCGCTGATGAGATGCCAAACAGGCAGATCTTCCCAACGACGCAGCAACGATACGGCGACCCATAGCGACCTTTGTAACGATGTCGGCGGTCATTGGGACCCTGTCACATAGCAGCTACTCTGACGATTCAGATCTCGATGAGGGATGTACTGTGTGACACTGTAGTCACAAAGGCGTGAATTTGCAGTGCCTTTTCTGCTCCCCCTCAGCTCAGATTGGTGGTCGCTACTGCGTCCTGATTGGCGGCACTGCTACATCTACAGCAGAGAAAACAGGGATTCTATCAAAACGGCACCAAGCAGCCCAGTAAGTGATACATTGCTGGCATCAGGGTCTCTGCCCCTACAACGTGCAGCTCTCAGATTACATAGCAAGAACACACGGACAGATTCCCTTTAAGATGCACATATCCTGCGTGGGGAGCAGCCATGAACAAGCTCCATCTGGCAACATGTTTGCTGATCAGCAATCAGTTTATAACTTGTTTCACAGGCTGGTTGTGCTTCAGATGCTCAGTGAATGATCTCTAATAAATCTGTCAGAGATTGTTCTGCATGCATATGCTGCCAGGAACTATGTACTTGTAGGAATGCCTAAAGCTCATTTCACCCAACGAACAACAATTTTGTTTGCTCCTTTGGTGACTTTTAGCTGGTTTACACTGCACCATTATCAGGAAGCAAAAATTCCTAGAAACACTCATTTACAATAATCATGCAGCGTATGTAAGAGGAAGTAGTGATACCCCTGAAGAGCCTTTGCAGGATGTGATCATGGTGAGGAAAAACTGCAATCTGCTGGCCGGGCGCAATCAGGTAGAACCAATTTGTACCGGAAGAATTACAAGGGAAGCAGCTTCATGTGCTGGACCTGATCAGGTGACTCTCAGGACGGAGCCCCAGGATATAAAAGCCGTGCATGCCAAACCACCAAGAGATTGCGCCAAGAGAAAGCGAGGAGCAGATCCTGACCAGGGATGGCACTGAGGCCAGCGTGATAAACCTCAGTGGTAAGTCTACGCCACCAGGGTGCCGATCACCGCCTGACAAGGTTCAGCCTACAGGAAGACCAGGACCTGCGCCTTACGCCAGTTAAGAGCCAGAGGCCAGACGTCGTCAGTCAAGAGCCAAGCCTCAGTCCTCTCCGATCAAGGCCCAGCAGATATTCACCGACGGTCAAGCAGCAAAGATCCACGAGGAGACAACAACTAGAGAGTCACGTCTGCGATTGCAGACAGACAGCGCGAGTGCGCAGGGCCGTCACATCCAGTTTTCACATAGAGTTCCGGGATTGACCAGAGTCAGAACAACAGGTTGGGAGGAGGCCAGTTGGTGTGTGGGAGGCTCAACGCACATTAATAGACTTCGTCAGAAAGACTTGTGGCCTAGTGGCAAAACCCAGTGAACCCCGCTAGGGCCAGAGTTCAAGAGAGAGAATCTACGTGGTAACTCCAGTGAATGAGCGTACCACCTTTGTGAAGAGAACATTAGTATTAGTGTATATACTGAAGAACTTATGTTACTATTTCACCCATATCAGTATTTGGTTTAGTGTTTGATTTGCCTTATTATCACCAACTGTTTAGAATTACTGTAAATTTCTATTACTATAGAATTATATCGTTCCCTGATTGTTCTTACCTTGCGTTATCTGTGTGTTACATCCGATCACCTGCATTATACGTACATGCAACTAAGTCACTGTCTCAGCCACTCTCAATACTCATAGCAAGCAGCTGGATGAATGGTGGGGTAAGCCATCCATGTGTCTGTCTGGACTTTGGCAGAGGAGAAGTGTGTTAATGACTGATGATGATGGGAATGCCATCACTTTGCCCAAATCCTACCACAACGAGGTTCATATGGAGGATGTCAATCACACCTGGAGAATCCAAGGTAGGACTAGTCTGGGTGGCTGTGACCTACTAGACTAGTCCAGTCTCATTAATATTTGCCAAACAGCACGTGAAAGCTTTATTTTTTAAACATATAAGCATTATTGTGTCACTTAAAGAAGCCCTCCTCCCATCATAGTTGTTAATCTCTTAATATATTGCAGTCATCATATTATATAGCACTGTGTACTTACAATTGCTCATTTTGCTATTCTACCCACCTATTCATTCTCTTTTCTCTGCTCTAGGTACAAACAGGAAGTCTCTTGAACCTGCATTTATCATTACTCTCTTCAACTCCTGACCCAGCTGCTCCTTGGTCCCTCTGACATTGACTTTTGCCGTGACTTATGATTCATACAAAATTGACCTCCTGTTTCTACATAAAACCTAGAAAGATTGAGTTAGTTGTTTTTAATCATGTGATGTCATAGACCTAATGGAAAAGAGAATAATTAGCTGTGTAGAAGGGAAAAATAAGCAGTTGTAAGTACACGGTGCTATATAATATGATGATGATTGCAATATATAACCCCTTTGTGACCTTGGACGTACTATTCTGTCCAGGTACCCTGTGCCCCTTTGACCCTGGATGGAATAGTACATCATACGCGATCAGCCGTGCTGACGGGGGGAGCGCCGCTGATCGTGGCAAGGTGTCAGCAGCACTGACTGCTTATATGGCATGCAGATCTGCATGCCATATAAGTGATCAGCCAGCACAAAATGAGTGTCCCATAGTGGGACAAAGTGTAAAAGTAAGAATGAAATAAAAAAAATGTATTAAATAATTGTAAAAATATTACAAAAAAATAATAAAAAATCAATATTTTTTTCTATCACTAAATCAATACTTGAATAAAAAATCTAAACAATAAAAGTACACATATTTAAAATCACCACATCCGTAATGACCTGACCTATAAAACTGTTCCACTAGTTAACCCCTTTAGTGAACACCATTATAAGAAAAAACAAGGCAAATAAACAATGCTTTATCCACATACTGCCGAACAAAAAGTGTAATAACACGCGATCAAAAAGACCGATATAAATAAACATGGTACTGCTGAAAACGTAATTTTGTCCCGCAAAAAACAAGCCTCCATATAGCTCCATCACCAGAAAAATAAAAAAGTTATAGCTCTCAGAATAATGCGATGCAAAAATAATTACTTTTTCTATAAAATAGTTTTTATTGTATAAAAGCATCAAAACATAAAAAAATGACATAAATGAGGTGGCCCTGCGATAGGGAACAGGGACGAGGAGACCTCCTGCACTCCCCTGAGTCAGTGTCTCTACACTCCTAACGATCCCTAGGCCGGTTCCGCACCGGGCGCCGATCAGGATACCTGAAATCCCTAGCTCGCCCTGAATCAATCCCTTACTAGTGAAGTGGATGGTGCAGAAACTAATCCCACCATTGCACTAAAACACATTGAGGAAAGTGACAAACAGGGAAACACCACTTAGCTTTGCTATGTTGCTAATGCTCCAAGCAACAGAGTCCGACACCTGAGTGGATCTTTTCCTCCAACCGGATCCAACACCTGAGTGCAGCTTTCCAGCAACAGAGTCCCGCATCTGAGTGCAGCTTTATAGCAACAGAGTCCAGCATCCGAGTGCAGCTTTCCAGCAACAGAGTCCAGAATCTGAGTGCAGCTTTCCAGCAACAGAGTCCAGCATCTGAGTGCAGCTCTCTTCCAGCAACAGAGTCCAGCATCTGAGTGCAGCTTTCACCATAGCTGCCACTCAAGGATTCTGACTGAGCTGCCAGGAACTCTCTCTAGCTCCTTCCTTCACCAAGGATGGTTGGAAAACACCAATATCACCAACCGTGAGTGAGAACACCTGACACACCTTTATAGTTAGGAGCCAGAGTCTCACACCTGTTAGAGATTCCCGTGCAATAACGCTCACCACCACCGGGGGCAAACTAGAACAAAAGACACCACTGTATAATAACCCTAATGGCCACCGGGGGCAAAACCAACTCTAAGCAACTAGCTCAAAGGAAAAAAAGGTTACTTATTCAAAACCTGTCATATCCAACCTGGATCATGACAGGTATAAGACGACTGGACGGATAAGATGACCCCCCAACTTTTCCAGTTAAAATATAAAATCTTCTTAAAAGTCAGGGGTCTTCTTATACGCCGTGTGTCATCTTACACGCCGGGTGCAGACCAATCTGCATATGGTGGGGGGAGTGGTCCCGATGACGAAGGGAGGGGACACCTCACAAGGAAGATGTAAGTGGAGTTATCCCCCTTTTACCTCATTGGTGGCAGCAGTGCTATCTGCGGGACTCTGTGTTGGGGGTCGGCGGTGGCTCCTCTTTGTGCAGCGTGGGGGCTTTGTGCTGGGGGGCCGTGGCGGCTCTTTGTCCAGTGTCAGGGCTGCGCCGACATTTCCCCAAAGCCTGAAGGCCCCCGCGGCTCCATTGCTGCGATGCGGTGGCGTCCGGGAAAATGGCTGCTGGGGGCGGCGCATGCTCAGATTCAGATCTCGTCCCGAGATCTCGGAAGACGAGATCTGAATCTCAGCATGCACGGAATAGCAAAAGGTTTCACGCGTTGCCAGTTTTGATCAAATCAGAGAGTTGATCGATCAGAGACAAGGGCACACAACCAGTGTCTGTTAGTGTACAGGCTTGTCTGACTCTCAGATGCCCAGTCACAAGTTTTTATTACAACCACAAAGATAAGGAGAAGTGGGAATGGTTTCTTACATTACATTACCTAAGACAGAAGCTATTTAAGTTGGGAAAAACAAAATCGTAAATTATGGATTCTGCCAAAATTCCTTTTACACAATTTGTACCCAGCTTTCTATGCTTTCTGTAGCAAAGAAAGCTTAAGACACCTCAAACTCAAAAAGGCTTTATCCGCAGGACCAAAATACATTTAGTGTTGCCAAAGCAATTGAAATAGATGTGACAGGGGAGGGGATTGGGGAAATAATAGTCCATTTGGGGGTTTTAAGTTCCTCTCAGCTTATGACACATTGTGACATATTTGGCGGCGATCTCCACTGTTGATTCCTCATCCCCAGTAGGATGCAGAGTTTCCTCTCCTCGTCCATGGATGGGAAGTCCGGGTTGTGAATGGAAAGTCTTTGGAAGTGGGAGGCCCTTACTGCTGAGTATTTGCTACAGTGAAGCAGGAAGTGTGCTTCGTCCTCCAGTGCCCCCTGCTGGCAGTGCTGGCACAGTCTGTTCTCCCGTGGCTTGTATGTCTGTCGGTGCCATCCTGTTTCCACTTCTAGACTGTGGGCACTCAGTCTGTATAGCCACAGGGTCTGTCTGTCTTTGGGGTGATGTAACCTCTCCAGATATGGGGCCATATTATAGTCCCTCCACAGTGATCGGTAGATAGTGAGTTTGTGGGAGTTCTCTAATTCACTCTGCCAACCCTTTATATATTGCATCTTGCGGCTCTCTGAGGTCTTCTTTATTTCGGCTTTTGTCAGGGTGTGTTGCTGACTTTGGCAGGACTGGCTGCTGGGGTTCGTGGCTTGCTCTGGGCTTTGGCTCAGTAGGGCTTTATAATGGTAGGAGATGGCTGAGGTTACTGCTCTGAGTGTGCGCCTGGTGTGATAGCGCCCTCCTGTTATAGTTAGCCATAAGGGAATCGGCCCAACTCTGCCTGACAGGCTATGTTTGAGGTGCTGCGATGTACTTGGAGGAGATATTTGCAGAACTCCAGGTGAAAGACTTCGGTTGGGCTGCAATCCTACTTTGTGTGGTCTGGGTAAGTCACTCTCTATCAGTGACAACGCCCTGTGTTATTGCTTTTATGAATAACACTTAGAAAGTTAACACTACAATACAAACTTATCAAATTATATATAGGTAGATATAATTGTCTAAATAATAATCAAAGCAAATTATAAATATTTACCATAACATACTCCACTACAAGTCCTGCCCTTGTAGGTACATTTGTTTGCATCTTCTTTGGTAGAGTAAACACATGTGATCTGCTGGGTCACCTCAGTTTGCATGTATTAGTATGTCTCATAACTCTATACACTGGCTGTGATACTTCTGTAGTCATCTACTTAATGCAGAAATCTGACCCTTCATACTTGTAGCCCTAGTGATTGCATAACACGTCCACAGCACAGACTTTACTGTGAGCGCGAAGCAGATGAACTCCGCTCTCTGAAAGGTGTAAATGCAAAATGCAGGTATTTATAACATTTCATCCAGTAAAGTCCATGATAATATGTTCTTGGACTGAATAGTGATGGCTTCCATGAACATGTTGTGTTCTGTGATGGAGGGACCTCTGATGAAATTTGAGGGTCTGATGATGAATAAGTAATGATAATGTGCTCTCCACCTGCTCTCCAGTCCAGAAGATTGACAGATGGAGGCAGATCACTACCATTGCCTCCAGATGACATATGCCTGTAATCTGATTGTCCTTATTAGTAGCAGTGGTAATCATGTCTTCTCAGGGTTGCTACGTTTTACCTTTTCTCTCATTACCTGCAGAGGGACCAGTGAACATTTTGGTAAAAATGTGGGAAACAGTCACATAGATAGTGTCTTGGTTCCTCACAGTGGCATAGCTAGAGTCATTTGGGCCCTGGTGCAAACTTTAGACGAGAGCCCACACCACCATGTCAATCAGATGTATTGTTCCCTGTAACAATGTCACCATCCTGTAATAGTGTCCTCCATCCTGAAATAATGTCCCCCATTCTGGTTTCCTTTCTGTATTAATATCCCCCATCCTGAACCCCTTCCTGTAATAATGACCCCCATCCTGGGCCTCTTCATATAATGATGTCCCCCCTTCTGGCCTCTTCCTATAATAATATCCCCCATCCTGGTCACTTCCTATAATAATGTCCCCCATCCTGGTCACTTCCTATAATAATGTCCCCCATCCTGGTCGCTTCCTATAATAATGTCCCCCATCCTGGTCACTTCCTATAATAATGTCCCCCATCCTGGTCGCTTCCTATAATAATGTCCCCCATCCTGGTCACTTCCTATAATAATGTCCCCCATCCTGGTTGCTTTCTTTATGAATATTCACCGTCCTAGTCACTTCCTGTAATAATGTACCCCATTGTGTAATGATGTCCCCCCTTCCTGGAACCTATTCCTGTCTGTTTTATGGAATATATGAACTTAACATTCTCTGGCATAAAGCACTTATTTTAACTCCTTTGATCTTCCAGAGAATCAAGCGCTAATGAACCTTTTTTTTAAAATGTATCAATTAGAAGAAGATGGCTTAATCATTCATTATCTATTACAGCCATGCAGTGATTCTCCAAAGCATGTACACCCTTATAAATGCCCATTGTCATTGCTTACTTACACTCAACAGTTTCCTATGTTTAAAGAAAATGACAAATTATAAGACAGGAAATTTATTCAACACATTAAAGGGAATCTGTCACCCCCTGGGATGTATATGACCTACAGTATTAATATGGGCATACAGGTTATAGAAATGTTACACTAGTCCTACCTGTATGCCTCATATTTGCGGTCTTGTTGAGAAATCACATTTTAATTCTGTATGCTAATGATTTCTTCCAGGGTCCGTCGCGTGCATTGCTTAAAAGAAATCTCTGCCTCTGGTCTTCATTATGATACCACCCCCCTCCTATCAGTGTCACATTGCCCTATGACGTGTAATGGTGGCCCTGGAGTCTCGTGCCTGTGCCCTGCAACACCGCGGTTATGCAGTACCTATTCCGCCCTTCTATGGGCATTGGTTTCAACGTTCATCTGCGCAGGCGCCAGTGTGTGCGGCGATAAGGTGCTGTCCCCACTTCCTTCCTTCCTGCATAGTTAAGAACCATACAGTTTCTGATGCCACTATCACCCATGTAGTAATAGAGGCAAGGAGGGCACCACTAAATAAGAAATAGGGATACTGCAATCAGTAAAGACATACATAGAGAAATAGTAGAGAAAGCTACTGGTCAAGAAAACGCAGGGATCACCATAATGTATGAAAATATTGTGACCTGTTCATTTTTCAGAGCAAACGGATTATATTGCAGCTATTATAGACAATAAGGTGGTGATATTAATACTATCTTGTTTCACATGTTTTCAGTGTATTTTTCTGATAAACACCATTACTGTCTGGCCTTTGCCATTTGACAGGGTTTGAATTGTGAAGCCATCTTTTTTCTTACATGTGGTTTGTCTTGTTGGCTCTATTATGAGCCCTCTGTGTGCTTTTGTCCTATCATTGTATATGTCTTTTAAATGTTTTTAACACTAATTGGAGTTGTTTTTGTGTGTCCAATAAAATGTACAATATTTTCATACATTATGGTGATCTCTGCGTTTTCTTGATCAGTAGCTTTCTCTACTATTTCACTATCACCCATGTATGCATGGTGGGGAGAGAAACTTACTGCCGCGCATGCCGGAGGTCACGGCAACGGAAGTAGCAATGACTCGCCAATGCCTGCACAGAAGAACGCTGAAGCAAATGCCCATAGAAGAGCGGATAATGTTTGTATAATCGTGCAATCGCAGGGTGCATGCGCGGGATTCCGGGGCCAGCAGTACACAGGGCAGTGTGATGCTGATGGGAGAGGAATAGTGCGCAAACGAAGACAGGAGGAAGAGATTTCTTCCAGGCACCACACGCCCCAGAGCCTGGAAGAAATCACTAGCATATAAAAAAATAAATGAGATTTCTAAACAACAATACTGCAGCTCTTTTCAGTTAGCCATTAAAAGGTATCAACCACTGAGGACTCTCAATTCTGAATATACACCTCAGAATTGAGGATTTTGATAATGACTGATCAAATTTAGCATAGAAAGAAGAGGATTTCTCTAATAAGATATATTACAAAGTTAGTTATCTTCATGTGCATTAGTGATTTATGAAATAAAAATTAAAATGACGGTTACTCTTTAACCCCTTCACAACCTATGACGTATAGGTACATCATAGGTCGTATCCCCACACTCCATACTGGTTCCGGCTGAGCCCACATGTTTTCTGGCATATTTCAGCTGATTTCATCAGCTGACATGTGCCCCCTAACACCTGCGGGGGTGGAATTGCGATCCACCCCCAGCTGTTAACATGTTAAATGCCGCTGTCTTCTGTCTCTCCTTTTAAACGCGCCTGCCATCTGCACAATCGCACTGTCATGATCCAGGACGGGATTTCGCTTTGGCCCGTCCTGGTCAGACTGTGGGTTAATTGTTTCTGCCTCTCTCTGGCAGAGGGCGGATATTTAATGCTCACTGGACCTAGGTCCGGTGTCAGTTATACTCCTGCCCTCGGCTGAGTTAGTTGACCCCTTGTGTACGTGTGCCTTGTGCCTGATAACTTGTTGCTTGTTTGGTTGTGATCCGGTTCTGTCCCTGTTACGAGTTCTGCCTGCCCCTCTTGTACCGCACCGCTCTCTCGTGTATGACTCTCTGCTTGTGACCCGACTTCTCTCTGTTCGTCTCTCTGGTACCGCACCGCCTTCTTGTGTATGACCTTTGGCTTTGTCTGACCTCCCGTCTGTTTATCCCTCCTGTACCTCGTTTGCCCGTACTGTGTATAACCTCCGTTTTGCCTGCCTTTGAGTTTTCTACCATATCTGAAAGAAGGACGCTAAGCCCCGCCCCCTTGCTGTCACATGACCATAGGTCCTGTGCCTGCTTGCTAAAGCTTCAGCGTTCAGGTCCTGTGCATCTGTACTTTCCGGCTATTCCAGTCCCTGGGGCCCCTACAGTACAGGTGAGTCCCTGCTCAGCGGAGGCTGTATGCCAGCGCTGTCAGGAACCTGATACGCACTTTCTGATGTCATTCATGCAATGAAATAAAAGTCTGCATTTTCAAGGATCAGGTGAGTGCTGTAATTCTTCTGCTCTTTTATAATGGTCTATACAGTATATACTATTACAACATTCAAGATTATTACTGGGTGATACATGATTTAATCACAGACACAAGCACAAGGTTGTTGCATTGCACATAGTAGGAGCAGAATGTGTACGCAACCTTTCATTTAGCAGTAATAATATTATGCCTTATGTGTCAAATACCTTGTAAGCAGGTCTATTTCTTGTGCTCCTCTTTAGTTAGGCACCCTTGTTATATATTTGTATATATTTGTTGTACTTAATAAAAGTCTATTCATTTTAAGGACTCTCAATGTTCACTTCTTTTGCCCTAGACTACATATATTTGTACACGGACTGGGGCATTTGGGTTTATGTAGTGTTGTGAAGTGCAATCCAACACATGACATGTGATCAGTATATGGCTTCATCCATGTGTCTCCCGTTCTGAGTAATTACCTTGCTATTTAGTCAGCTCTCTGCCTTAGATTGCTGCCAGTTTTAGCTTTGCTGTAGAGGTGTGTGTGTGGTCCGTGCTCCTAGTTTTGTATTCTGATCTTTGGTGCTTGACCTTGAATTTGCCTTTGACTTGCAAATTTGCATAGCCCTTTTGTCGTGATCCACTACCTTCTTGGGATTCTAACCATGGACTGTGACTTGACTACACCTCGACACTCTGTTTATGACGTACCCTCCTGGCTTTTGACCTCAGTCCTCTTGACTACCCAGCCTCGTGGCCTGTCAGTAAGTAGTGACTACCTTCACATTACAATTGGCCTTACATTTGTCTTTTTTGCCAGTATGGATCCTGTTCACACGCTCTGTAACCAGGTGGCGTATCTGACACAGATGATTCAGGATCTGGTGAAGGAATACTAGAGTCTTGAATTGTTGCAATATCTGTTGCAGGGTCAAATGATTAGTTTGATGAAAGTTTCCATAGCTCTCCACTGCTGGCAGTGGCTGTCACGTCAGAATCCTCTGATGTGCAGGTGGTTTCTCCTGAACCAGTAGTGACCCTTCCTGACAAATTTTCAGGGAAGAAAGACCTGTTTAGAGTGTTCACAGAGAACTGTGGGTTATTTTTTACCCTGTGACCCCTGTCATCAGAGAATGAGTCCCAGCCGGTGTCAATAACCATGTCCTTACTGCAAGGTGGTCCTTCAGCATTTTCGTTATCCCCCCAAGCCCTGCAACAGTCATCTGTTGACGCTTTTTTTTTACACTTTAGGGTTAATCTAAGAAGAGAACTAAGTAGTCTTGTAAGCTTGCTTTTTTAACATCACTTATTTTATTTGTTAGCCATTAAAAGGTAACTACAAAATTATTATTTTGCTTCTCCCACTGAGAGCAATCAATCTTTTACATACACACACACTATGCATTACCGCAAAGTGCCAGTTCCTTCTAGGCCTGAAAGGTCCTTGATCTAGTTGGGTGGAAGGTCTTTTTAGCTTCTGCTCTTCTCTGCACCGATCACATAATTCAGTGTAGGAGAGCAGTTCTCTCTGTGATTGGGAAGGACGCAGAGTCAGTGCTCTCCTCCATCACAGAGCGCTGCCTCCGGACTATAAGACTCACACACACTTTTTAACAAGAATATTTCTTGGTAAAAAATGCATATTAAAGTCCCAAAAATACGGTATATATAAATGCACAATCTCTTTCTTCACGTCCATAGTTCTGACTGTATATGACTTTTGCTTTGGTTAATGGAAGAAAAAATGTGTCTATAAAAACCACATAGAAAACGGACATAACAAAAGATCAACAAGGATGCAATTGAAACACAAACAGGACAAAGTTGCATTCTATGTCCATTTTTATATTTGCACTTCTATCATATATCAGTACACTCATTTGAACAAAGCCTTAAAGGGAACCTCTCACATGATAAACCTGCAGACATGGGATTAATCTGTAGGTTAATAGCATTCTGAACCTGCCCGCAGCCCACACTTAATGTAGAACCTCGAGGAAATGAACTTCATTCCCTCAGCAGCATTTGGGCTTCAGTCATGGGGGTGGCACCAGCGTAGTTTCAGTCACTTCTCTGTGTATAGAGAGCGGAGGATGTAACCGCACCCAGGGACTTACTGACAGATTCAGAACGCTATTAATCCCATATCTGTGGGATAATAGCATTTTTCCATGTGACAAGTTCCCTTTAGAGGTGTAAAATCTCTCTATAAGTATATATTTATTACCTATACAGGATAGATGATAAATATATTGTAAGCAGAAGGACCGGGCTGGGGGTACCTTTCTGGTCGCGGCAGGAAACGAGACCTACTTGCAGAGGAGTTCAATCCACTTGCTACAACTGTGGAGAACCTGGACACTTGGCCCGGGGATGTGTCCGGCGGGGTCGACCTCTTCAACGTCGTCCATTAAACTAGGGGGCTCTGTGGCTGGGGGACGACGCCTGGAGCCTGAACAGTCAAGGAGAGCAAAATGCCCCACAAGTTTAGTATCCTTGTGTCCTCTGGTATGGACCGAAATGGATGGACGGGCCGTTCGCTGCTTAGTTGACACCGGCTCCTAAGTAACCACGATGCCGGAGTCCTACTTTAGAAGACATTTCTCTGAGACAATGTGGCCTCAATGGGGTCCAGTGATCAAGTTGACAGCTGCAAACCAGTTGCCCATTCCGGTCCCAGGGGTGGTTTGGATGCAAATCACCATATGTGGTAAAAACGTGGGTCGAAAAGGAGTCGTGTTAACCATGGGAGACCCTGGCAGTGGTCCCACTGTGACTTTAGGGATGAACGTGCTAAAAGAACTTGGAAATCTTCTAATAATTGTGTCGTCAGATGTGTTTCTGAAGCAGTGGAGCTTTCGCACCCCCCAAAGGAGGGTGTTTCAACTGATAATCCGGGTAGTGCAGGCCCAAGAGACTTCAAGCGACGGAAAAACCTTGGGGAAAGTGATAGTCCCAGCCGCAGCCAACCTTGTCTTGCCACCAGGTCAAACGATGCTCACTCTGCTCATCTGAGCCTGTACTCCCCTGGAAGGGGTCGAAGTTCAAATTATGACAGCTTATATGGAGCAGTGGTGGGTGGCCCGGATCGCTAAATACCAGTATAAGATCGCTTACTGGAAAGGAGCTGAGAACACCCACACAGATGCTTTGTCCAGAGTGACACACAAGCGACCTGGACCCAACCAGGATGAAGACCTGGAGGCTGAAGAAATCCCTGGATTCTGAACTTCCGCCAGGACGATGGCGGCTACGCAGGAACAGATTCGGAAGGCACTCAAACGTACCCTGGGGTGATCCCGTGACAAATGGGTACGACTTCAGCAGGAGTATAGAGAACTTGCTCAGATAAGGCATTAGGTGGCCCTCAAACAGCTGCCCAAACAAGGAGAGACTTCCTGTCCACAGGAACTTTGCAGATCCTTCGCCAGTGGGAGAGACTTCAATTGCAGAATGGCTTACTGTATCGGAAGATCCAGCTAAACCAAGAACTAGGAATCACCTGGCAGGTGGTGCTCCCTGAAATGCTGCTTCATAAAGTGGCCAGATAAGCACATGAAAGAGGGGCCCACTTTGGTAAAGATAAGACGTTTCAGTGGTTACAAAAAATAGTTTATCATCCCCGACTGAAGACCGCTGTAGAGGAAGCCTGCCGGCAGTGTAGAAACTGTGAGTTAGCAAAACCTCCTGAACAGAGAGTTCCTACGCAGACCATCGTAACTTCTGCCCCCTTGGAAGTGTTGATGATAGATTATCTAACTATAGGCCCAGCTCATCTTGGATACGAGCATTGTCTGGTGATGACGGACCACATCACTAAGTTCGCTGTGGTGACTCCGACCCGGGATCAAACTGCTGAATCAGCGGCCCAGGCCATCTGTAGGGACTTCATCTAGGTTTATGGCTGCCCAAAGAGAATTCACTCCAATCAAGGTGCCTATTTCCAGGGGCGATTGATGGAAGAACTGCATCGCCTGTATCAGATCAAGAAATCACTGACAACGCCTTACCACCCTCAGGGAAATGGGGCCTGTGAACGGTTCAATCAGACCTTGATCCAGATGCTGAGGACGTTAGAGGAAAACCGGAAAATATGCTGGCCTGAATTTGTGGCTGAGCTAGTTTGGGTGTGCAATAATTGAGTACATCGCACCACTGGATACACGCCCTACATTTGCTATTTGGCCGACTGGGACCAGAGATCACCGAGCTGGAGTTGGATCCATAGGAGGGAGGACTACTCATGGATGGGGCTGTCCACCTGGGTCCGAGAACATCATCTCCGTTTGCAAACGCTCCATCGGCTGGTGCAGACTATGTTTCGGGAACGCGAACACCCAAAGACAGCTCCTCTACGAGGGACAGCTCTCAAGGTCGGAGATCGTGTGTTAGTCCGAAACAAAAGTCCTCGAGGCAAATTGGAGTAACGGTGGGGAAAAAAACACCGTATCGGGTAAAGCGAAGGATCAGCTCCGAAGGTCCTTCCTATGAAGTTCAACTTGAAGGTGAAGAAGGCACTACCACTCAGGTGGTTCATCGGAATATGTTACGTCCTTGCCTCTCAAAGGACCCTAATGAAATGGAAGAAACACTAAGTGCACTTGAAGTACTTTCTCCAGCAGATGGTGATTCTGATGAAGAAGAATTCCTTGACTCACTCCATGCTAGCCCAGAAGAAGAACAGGTTCTTGAAACTCCGGCTATGGCTGTTCTACTGGATTTGGACGCATCCCTGTCCTCGCCCATTCAACCTGACTCTACTACTCAACCTGACTACTTCGCAATCTGACTGACATCGCACCGAACGGACAACATCTGGAACACCCCCAAACAGATACAATCAAGACCAATTTATTTGGCAGAGAATCTTCCAGGTGTGAGAATCATGTGGGAATAGTGGATGAGGGCAGGTATATCTCGCCCAGATTCCTTTCCTATGTGGCCTAGTCTGGTCAGTATCGCACCTGCTTGCTAATGAATAATGGGAGGTGGATATAAAAGGATGTCAGGTGGTTGTGTGAGTGTCTCAGCCTGGGAACACAGAGAGCCTGTCTGTGTGAGAGACACACGTGAGTGGAAGCAGTGCCCACTGCAACTGTGGTTTGGCTGGACGGGAGAAGCCCGCCAGTTGGTAGTTAGGTTGTCCATTGTTTAGTTAGTGCCGGACAGGCAAGGATTTGTTTTATGTTTTATTTCATATGCATTGCTTTCACCGTTAATAAACCTGACCCAGGGTCAGTTATACACGAATCCCAGCTCTGCGCCTGAGTTTCATGCTGAATGCACGTGACCTTTGACCCCAGCAAAGGCGATCCCGGAGTGTTTTATCACATTGGGAATAGAAATATTTCAACCGTTCTTAAAAGAACTCTCGCCCGAGGAATGGCGAGCAAAAGGAGAGGGGGAGTGTAAGCAGAAGGACCGGGCTTGGGGGTACCTTTCTGGAGCCGGGTCTGAAACTGTCAGGACTGTCTCCTCTGTTGTCCGGGAGAAAGCTTAAACAACCAGACCGACGAAAGCTTAAACAACCAGACCGACCTTTGCACCTAGCAGCAGGGGGCGTGGTTAGCTCCGGGAGAGTGGAGCATGCGCAAAAGCGAGCAGACTTGGTGGGAAGAGACGTGTGGCAGGGGGACATAAGTGCTCCGTCCCTGCGACACCAGAGCAGTGCAGGCTCGCGATTGAGAATACCCTCAGAAACTGTGGACAGAGACTTGGAGTGCCTCCGCGGCCTCTCCCATACCAGGGTGTCGAACACTGTGATCCTGCTTGTGCCGGGCTCATACCGCTTCAGCGAAAGACCTGGTATGTGAGCATGAACTGTGCCCTGACTCCCCGGTCCATATCTGCCAAGCCACGGTGGGTCTGAATTGTGTTGCGGCCCACACTTTACCCGCGACCACAATCCCCGGATTCAGAACCCTGCGTAGGGTACCAGAGATGAACTGTCACCGTACAGACTCCACCGGATCATCATTTACCTCAGGACTCCTCCGGAACAAGCCTTCGCTGACGGCTGTCGGCGTCACCGCTCCACATTGTTGAATCCAGCACCTGGAAGTCTACTGACTGGATAAGTTATCCTTTAAGAACTTGTTTATATCTGTTGCTCCGTTCACCTTATTTCCTTGTTGTTTTTCCCCCATTACTGCAATAATCCTTCAAAAACTTGTTAACTCCTTGCGTGCAGTATATCCCTGTACACGTGAATACGCTAACCCTTGATCTGTCTCCCGTCTGTCACTGCATCCCGCAACCTGCTCACAGTGTGATCATTTGGCATCTGACTGCTAGGAATGTTATTGCTAACAAGAATGATTTCAAAGTCCGTTGTATGAAGGCATCAGTATTGCGGAGGCTTCTTTCACTCTGACTGAGATTACTAAACCATCAGTTCTGTTAAAATTAATCATGCAAGATAAGTGACATATCTATCATCAAGTTTGTAGATAATTTTATATATGTGCAAAATCCACTACACATGCATGTTTGGCATGTTTTTGTTTGTTACCGTAGGGGGTATATAAAGTGCTGCCCTTTTCTGTGAGTTTGATCAACTTTGAAACTGATACAAATCAGACAATTTTGCCTTGCTAGAAAAGCCTGGGACCCTAATAGGGTGGACAGGCAATATGACAAGACAGAGGGTGGGAATGCAAGGGTCAAAGGGTTTATGAAAGGGTCAGAGATTGGTGGTGGACGTGTCAGGAATTTGATTGGCTAGGGGATGGAAGGGGGTTGGGTTATAGAGGACAATATAAGAGAAGGGGTGAGCAGGTACCTCCTCTTGGATCTAGCTTGAATTGTTAGCCACTCCAGGAACGATGACAGCGTCCTCGACCCTCCCAACACGCACTCGGAGGTAATGGATAGTTAAGGAGTCTGGGGGCGACCCAGGAGCCCCCTCGGGGATTCTCTGGGGTAGGGGGAGCAAAGCGCATATCCTGCTTCTCCTCCTGTCCTCAGGAGGAATCTTCACCAACGCCTCGGTCTTCTGGAAGTGGGTCTTGCCAAGTTGGGGCCTTTTTCCGGTCTGCAGCCTTCTGGGACCCGGACCTGTCCAGCGGTGGCCCCTGGTGAAGTGCCGGCCAGGGAGTTGAACCCAGTTTCACGGAGCAGAGGAGCGACCCTCCCGCAGTTGGCGGGAGGTTGGTCGAGAACAGCAGATGCGCCATGCTGAGGGCATAGCATACTAGGTGGCAGCAGGCCCAGTTAGGGCCTTCAGGGCTCCCTATACTGGAGAGTCCTCCCGGCGTCCTGCAAAGAGAGCTGCGGAGGTTGAGGCCATGGTGCAGAGACCCGGGAAGCTGGCCGCAGACAGCATTGGTCGGTTCCTCCTAAGGCTTCCCGTGGGACTGTCTGCAATTCCAGGACCCCTGTTTCAAGGAAGAAGATGCAATCTGTCCCCAGTAATGTCGGCAGACAAGGAAACGCCAGCATACAACGGAACCGCTGATCCAAAGACTCCTCTGATGGAGCCTGGTGAGCGGACCATAAATGCACTGCTCAAAAACATAAAGGTAATACCAAACTACTACATTCTAGATATCACTGAATAAAATATTCCAGTTGCAAATCTTTAATCATTGCATAGTGGAATGCATTGAGAACAATAAAACATTAACATGATCAATGTAAATCAAAATTAAGATCCCATGGAGGTCTGGATTTGGAATGATATTCACAAGTGGAAAATCAAATTACAGGCTGATCCAACTTCAGTGGAAATGCCTCAAGACAAGGAAATGATACTCAGAAGTGTGTGTGTGGCCTCCACATGCCTTTGTGACCTCCCTACAATGCCTGGATATGTCCTTGATGAGGCGGCGAATGTTCTCCTGAGGGATCTCCTCCCATAAAGCATCAGTAATCTCCTCGACATTCTGTGGTGCAACGCGGCGCTGGTGGATGGAATGAGACATGATGTCCCGGATGAGCTCGAGTGGATTTAGGTTTGGGGAACGGGCAGGCCAGTCCATAACATTAATGCCTTTATCATGCAGAAACTGCTGACACACTCATCAGCATGAGGTCTAGCATTGTCATGCATCAGAAGGAACTCAGGGCCCAGTGCTCCTGCATATGGTCTCACAATAGGTCTGAGGATCTCATTCTGTACCTAATGGCAGTTAGGGTACCTCTGGCTAGCACATGGAGGGCTAAGTGGCCCTCCATAGAAATGCCTCCCCACACTATCACTGACCCACTGCCAAACTGTTCATGCTGGGGGACGTTGCAGGTAGCAGAACATTCTCCATGGCATCTCCAAACTCTGTCACATATGCTCAGTGTGAGCCTGTTCTCATCAGTTAAGAGAACGGGGCGTCAATGTTGAATCTGTCAATCCTGGTGTTCTCTGGCAAATCCCAATTGCCCTGCACGGTCTTGGACTATATATAAGCACAACACCCACTTGTGGACATCGGGCCCTCATATCATCCCCATGGAGCCTGTTTCTGACAGTTTGAGCAGACACATGGATGTTAGTGGCCTGTTGGAGGTCATTTTGCAGGGCTCTGGCACGCTCCTCCTGTTCCTCCTTGCACAAAGGAGGAGGTAGCGGTAATGCTGCTGGGTTGTGGCCCTCCTACGGCCCCCTCCATGTCTCCTAGTGTACTGGCCTGTCTCCTGGTATCTGCTTCATGCGCTGGACACTGTGCTGACAGACAAAACTAACCTTCTTGCCACAGCTCGCATTGATGTGCGATCCTGGATGAGCTCCACTGCCCAAGCTTCTTCTGTGGATTGTAGACACCATCTCATGCTACTGTACAGTACTTCTAGGGGTGAGAGTAATGACAAAATGCAAAAGTGACCAAAACAGCAAAAAAAGGCTGAGAACAGAGATATGGTCTGGTCACCCTCTGCAGAACCAGTCCTTTATAGGGGTTGTCTTACTAATTGCCTATCATTTCTAGCTGTTGTCTGCTACATTTGCGCAACAGTAGGAGAAATTGATTTACAATCGATGTTTCATAACTGGGCAGGTTGAACTCACAGAAGTGCGATTGACTTGAGTTACATTTTGCTGTTTAAGTGTTCCCTTTATTTTTTTGAGCAGTGTCTATTTGATTTATCTGTTGTGGGGAATTTATTCTAATGGCGATGGAGCAAGGAATATGGGTAAAGCAGTACGGGATAGTCAGGGCCCCAATGCTGGGACTTCGGATTTGAGGGATCAATTGTGCTGCAAGGTTCGTTAGCAGAACGGTTAGGGACCGGTAATTTGCAACCTTCTGATGGAGATTGGATATCTCGCTGTGTGTGGGATTAGCAGTCGAGCGGGTTCCTAGCTAGGAACAGCAAATGGGGGGTCTGCTGGGGCGGTGGCGGAAACGGGTTCTATGGATAATGAAGATGAAGTAGTGTGTTTGGATGATCAGGTGGGGAGCAAGGTTTAAGTTTGTTTTGGGAAAACAACAGGAGGTATCACTCATGCGCTGCTGAGATAGAATCCTTAAAATAAAAACGTTTATTAGAACAGGTTTACAAGTCAACGCGTTTCAAGATCACGCCGGACCTCTTCATCAGGACAAACCTGATGTCCTGATGAAGAGGTCCAGCGTGACCTTGAAATGCGTTGACTTGTAAACCTGTCCTAATAAATGTTTTTATTTTAAGGATTCTATCTCAGCAGCGCATGAGTGATACCTCCTGTTGTTTTCCTTTAACCTGTGGTCACCCTGTAGACTGGTATTTCTGCAGCAGCTGTTACATGCCGAGCATGTGTTACCATTGAGCAACTTAGTAAGGTGAGTGTATCTCACTTTTTCCCGACACCCTATTGTTATTGGGTAAGTCCCTATTGCGCTTTTTTCTTCTCAGAATTTTTTCCTGTTATGTTTGTTTTGAGGGCTCCTTTTGGGGTGCATTTGGAGAAGGATGTTAGAATTAACATTTGGAAGGGGGAGTATGTGGAAATATTGTCAGTATTTGATTTGAAGAAGTTCAATTTGGATAAGGTGAAGCCTATCGATTCCAAAATAGAGGAGGAAGAAAAAAAACAAAACAAAAATGTCAGTATCGGTTAATTCTGTGGACGTTTTCTAACTGGTGCAAGCGTTTGCAATTCTGGCAAGTGTTATATAGGGGAAAAGGAGCCTGAGCATCCTTCAGCTTTGTTTGGGTATACGGATGCGATTGGCATGGCTTACAGAGTGTGCGGGGTTATAGCCTGGTTTTGGCATGATGAGCAATTTAGACAGTGTAAGGGTATGAGGTCAGGCATGAGGTGGGATCATAAGGACATACAGTTGTGCTCAAAAGTTTACATACCTTGGCAGAATTTTTGCTTTCTTGGCCTTTTTTTTCAGAGAAAATGAATGAAAACACCAACCTTTTTTCTCCACTCATGGTTAGTGGTTGGGTAATGTATTTTATTGTCAATTTATTGTTTTCTCTTTTTAAATCATAATGACAGCCCAAAACATCCAAATGACCCTGATCAAAAGTTCACATACCCTGGTGATTTTGGCCTGATAACATGCACAGAAGATGTCATAAATGGGTGTGAATAGCTTCTAAAGGTAACATCCTCACCTGTGACCTGTTTCCTCGTAATCAGTGTATGTGCATAAAAGCTGAGTGAGTTTCTGGGATCCAGACAGACTCTTGCATCTTTCATCCAGCCACTGACGTTTCTGGATTGTGAGTCATGGGAAAAGCAAAATAATTGTCAATGTATCTACGGGAGAAGGTAGTTGAACTGTATAAAACAGGAAAGGGATACAAAAATATATCCAAGGAATTGATAATGCCAGTCAGCAGCGTTCAAACTGTGATTAACAAATGGAAAATCAGGGGCTCTGTAAAAAAAAAAACACGGTCAGGCAGACCAACAAAAATTTCATCCACAACTGCTAGGAAAATTGTTCGGGATACAAAGAAAAACCTACAAATAACATAAGCTGAAATACTGGATTCTCTGAAAACTAGCAGTGTGGCTGTTTCAAGATGCCCAATAAGGAGGCACATGAAGAAAAATAGGCTGCATGGTCGAGGCGCCAGAAGAAAGCCATTGCTACACAAATGCAACAAAGTATCTCACCTACAACACGCAAAACAGCAAGCCTCAAAACTTCTAGAATAAGGTAATTTGGAGTGATGAGACCAAAATTCATCTTTTCGGCCACAACCATAAACGTTACATTTGGAGAGAGGTCAACAAGGCCTATGACAAAAGGAACACCATTCCTACTGTAAAGCACGGAGGTGGATTGCTGATGTTTTGGGGATGTATGAGCTACAAAGGCACAGGAAACATGGTCAAAGTTTAAGTAAAGATGAATGCAGCACATTATCAGCAAATACTGGAGGCAAATTTGCATTCATGAGCACGGAAGCTGCGCATGGGTCGTACTTGGACGTTCCAACATGACAACGATCCAAAACACAAGGCCAAGATAACCTGTCATTGGCTACAGCAGAACAAAGTGAAGGTTCTGGAGTAGCCAACTCAGTCTCCTGACCTCAGCATCATTGAGCCACTCTGGGGAGATCTGAAGCACGCAGTTCATACTAGACAGCTCAAGAATTTACAGAAACTAGAGGCTTTTTGCCAAGAAGCATGGGCAGCTTTACCATCTGAGAAAATGAAGAACCTCATCCACAACTACCACAAAAGACTTCAAACTGTCATTGATGTTAGAGGGGGCAAAACACTGTATTAAGAAATGGTGTATGGCTCGCATTGCTTCCAACCAATTATATAAGCATAAATTACATGGAGGTATGGGTCTGCCTAATGTCTCGGCTTATTATCTTATTATTATTATCTCGTCGATATCTATGACGTGATATAGCGAGACTTGTGTTTATCATGTGACCTCTCCCTGAATAGTATGGGTCTTTAAGGCTGGAGTTAGGGAGATCGCGTTGAGCGCTAATGCACATGCGCGATATTCTCGTCATAGTATCGCGCGGGATTTGGGTTTTTCCCTGTGTAACAACGGACAGGCGCTTTTTGATGACTAATGGGGGGTTGTTGAACATTGGACGGCGGTTCTATGATACCTCAGGATATGTGAGTGAATCCAATAGGTCATTAGGATTGGCGCCGGTTTTGGTGATAACATCCATTGGCTGACTGGTTTTGTTGTTGATACTTTTTTGTATGACTACATAGGATTGGTGGAGGGTTGCTATGATACATGGGGACACTGACACATGATTAGTGGTAGCATATATGTGATTGGATGTATCTTTGTTTACCTTTACCATGTGTTGTTAAGATTGTACCATTTTTGTATTATATTTTAAATTTTATGTTTGTCTTGCATTGTAATGTATTTATTCTGCATTTGTATGTTTTTGGTATATTTGTTGGCTATTTATCCCACAATGGGCGGATACTAAATGCTGATTGGCCATTTTGGCCTATTTAAGACCGCTTTTGTTGTTATATACTATGCTTGAAAAAGACCATGTGATGGTCGAAACGTTGCATGTTTTCATGGCAAAATAAATTTTTACATGTTTTTTTACCTGGAATTGATGCTGCTCTCCATCATTCTTTGTGTCCACTGGTGACTCGTCGCCCTCCTATATCGGAGCCAGCGATTAATATTTTGTGCAACTCCGGCTATGACATATTTTGGTCTACTCATTATATTTATCAGTGGTTCAATAACGATTCTACACTTATAAAATCCCCATATGTGAGTAAATGGGAATCTGTTTTGAGCTTGTATGTAAATCTAGATGATTGGACCTGGCCATGTCCTTAACCTACCATGTCTAGGACTCATCATGAGTCCTACTTTAAAATTATATTGAGATGGTATTATTTGCCATCTCATTTAGCATTCATTAATCCTTCCACGTCCCCTCTCTGCTGGAGGGATTGTGGACAATATGGTAGCCTCTCCGATTTGTTTTGGTTCTGTCCATGTCTAAGGCCTTTTTGGGATGACATTTCCTCTCTTATTTATATTATTTTCAAACAATCAGATTTTTCACTGACTCCTCAGTTGGCTCTGCTCTCGTTGGATGCGAATCAATTGAATCCTTCTGTTATGAAACTGATTATACAATCTTGGTTTCTAAAAATGCAGTTGCTTTTTCTTGGAAATCTTCTAGGGTGCCCTCTTCGCAGGATATTATTGAGAAATTGACTTTGCATAAGTCATATGAACAAAGATTGGCGTTGCTGAATGGTGGTTTCCCTTCCTTTTTAAAAAAGTGGTCACCCTGGCTGGAAGTGTTTCCTTAAGTACTGTTTTTTATTGTTTTGTTGTTTTACTTATTCTTTCATGTATCATGGATGGCTCATGGTATTGCATGACTTAGGAAAGTCTGACTGACGGCTTCACTGTAATGACCCATCCCAAAACCCACACTTACCCCTTCTTAACTTAAATAAGACACGACTGCGTGACATTGGATGTAAAAGGCCACAGCAGCCCCGTTTATTAACACCAAACAAGCAATAACATTTTATCCATAAACGTAGAAATATTCCATAAACATAACCACCAGCAAAAGGAGGGGGGGGTAAATGAAGAGTCCATTGTACATGATTGCAACACCAGCTCCACCACGTGCCCTCAGCCGCACCACACCGGCTCGAGGACACCCAGCCGAGTGTTGCCCAACCAATGTCCTGCTGGGACCCAGCCCAGCAGGGACCCACGTTAACATGCCCCGCTGTGACCCAGCACAGCAGGGTCCCACGTTAACATGTCCCGCTGTGACCCAGCACAGCTGGGACGCATCTTAACCAAGTATACCATTGCACCACCAGGGGTATCCCGCTCCTGCACTGGGTTCACCCCCCCCTTTGTGCAATCCACCGACTTCAAATACCCCCCTCCTTTCCGCCACCGCGAGCACGTATGACACCTTGTACGTGCGAGTACCACCACCAAAAAACTCAACCCGAGCCGACTCTGCGGCTCGAGTAACCAATGCTTCTGTACCAAGACCAATCGATCAAAACTGATCCCCATTAGACCTCACAATGCCAACCTACACCAAACAACCAGTACAACAAGGTCAGCCACACCCAAGACCTGCAACTAGCCAACCGCATCGTCCAATCCTATGCACCGCCTGTGCGACCAGTCCCCAACCTGAGCCGCCGCCTCTGCCTCGTTGAGACCGCAACATTGCAGGCGCCTCCGAAAATTGCAGTTCACCTAATAATTAATCAAAGCCAACCATTATTGCCGTGAACAAAAGAACCTACATTGGTTCCCCAAACCTCCGATAGATTCTTGAAAATGTGCCCAGTAAAACCCACAATGTAGTCATTCCAAACAGGAGCCCCTATGAACAACAACACGAGCACGGCTCCCAGGCAGAAAATTGCACTCCACCTGATAATAATCAAAGCCAACCATTATTGACGTAACAAAAGAACCTACACTGGTTCCCCAACCTCCGACAGATTCTTGAAAAATGTGCCCAGTAAAACCCACTATGTAGTCATGAACAACAACACGAGCATGGCTCCCAGGCAGGAAGAAATGAACCACAGCATTCAGGCCCGATGTCTCAGATCCACACGTGCAGTACCAAAACGCTGTTGGTCCCGTCAACCCTGCGTGATAGCATCGATCTTAAAATATCCACCCAACTCGAAAACATAAAGCAATCCACTCCGTAATCACCACGACCCGGAAACGAATTAATTGTGTGCATCACCCGTGCACTTCGAACCCAGAATCACAACACTACTGTTGCCACCCTCTTACCAAAAGTGAGATGTACTCCGCACCCGTTCCCCGCTGAACTGCGGACTCGACACTACTCACAAAAAGAAAGAAAAGCGACTCCACACCACCTGAAGTCCAGGAAAACTCAGACACACATCACGTCTCCCGAAAACCCCAGACACCATAAACCTGGGCCATCCGTCAAAACATTGCACTCACCGGTGCCCGATGCTTGTCCACCACTCAGCCTTAAAGCACCGCAAAAAACACCCCCAAACGGAGCACAGCCCCAGACGATTACCAGGTCCTTATAGTCATTAAAAGTCAATGCACATCGCACTAGCTTCCCCTGCCACGGCGTACCACCAGCCCGACATTAATGAAAGTAATGTTATAGTTGCAACCTGCTCACCCACTACCTAAAGTACACCTCCCCCGCAGCAGCGCTGCACCACAACCGTGTCACCATAATACCAGCCGGTCCTGACAAGTGCGCATAACGGAATGAATGACATAGCCATGTATTGCCGGACGGGCTACACCCACGCGAGAGACCATTCACACGGCCATCGAAACAACATGTCCTGCCTCATGCTCTATACAGAATTCCCGACAAATGGAACAACACCCGCTGGATAAACAAACCGTTCACCAACCAGGACCCCCGAGACCAGTAAAGCACACGCTGGGTTACCCAACTCAATTGTTGCATCATCCTTGCGCAACACTTCACCCTGGCCCCCCGTCCGGAAAAGACTCTAAGGAGAGCTGTATACCCAGAAGGCAAAGCAGGACCAGCTGCACCCACAATAAACCTCCTAGCCCATCGTAACGAAAAACTACCCACTCTGTATAATAAACTCCTACGTAGCTGCCATCGACGGCTGTAACAAATACCACCCGATACAGTTTGCCAAAAGCTCAATCGGCAACCCTAAAGAACCGCAGTGAGAACCCACCAGTCCTTACGTACAAATGTTGTTAAAACTGCCCCTGGGCAGCCACGACCAGCAAATTACCGTAAGAACGCCATATGACTGCAGATCATGCAAAAGCCCCCAGTGGATCGTAGACCCACGTATTCAATAACCAAACTCAACCCCCAAAACAGCAGCGCGATATACACGGGAACCTAATAACGACCCCCGACCTGACACGATGTACTCGTTAACCAAACCTGACAGACATAGGGCCCCAGGTGAATCAAACACGTTGACTTATCCAAACACATGATAACCGCAACTACGCCCTGAGCATGAAGAAACCCTAAGTAGTCAAGGGTTGGACCATGAACAGAAAATAAGCACACCACCTTCCCTAATACCAGATAATCCGTAGTAGTCCCAGGTTGGATCATGAACAGAAAATAAGCACTGCACCATCCCTAATACCAGATAATCCCCGACTACCACACAGAAATCAAACCACGGACCTCAACAACCAGACATTGACCAACCATAAAACCCCAGCTCCACGCCATATCTACGTACCCCCAGAAATTAACCAGGAAAACAAATCCGGTAAAAGGTCAACTCCAAGCCCCCCGGGGGAAATGTCATCCATTGCTGCCAGAAAGGCATGTTCCCAAAAGATCTGCCGTCCCAAACATCTCGACCTCTCCTGAAAGTCTGCCGCAACAAACCATAATGCCCCTAGTGAACATGAAAACCCTTAGTACACTCAAAGCCCCTATTGGAGAACCGAACCCGGACCGAGGCATATAAATAAAACACACCGTAATGAAAACTCGACCACCTACCCCCTCACCTCTGACCAGCAATAGCACACACCCCACTGTAACGTGAAAGATTAAGCCGCCCGATGCACTCCCCAAACTGCTCACCACGTCAGTGAACTGCCGTCCAACCCTTATCAAATACGAGGCGCGGCGATAAAACTGCTCACCACATCAGTGAACTACCATCAAACCCTTATCAAATACTAGGCGCGTCGATAAAACTGCTCACCACATCAGTGAACAACCATCAAACCCTTATCAAATACTAGGTGCGGCGATGCGTGGTGATAAAACTGCTCACCACATCAGTGAACTACCATCAAACCCTTATCAAATACTAGGCGCGGCGATAAAACTGCTCACCACATCAGTGAACTACCATCAAACCCTTATCAAATACTAGGCGCGGCGATAATCCTCCAGCCAAAAGACCCCTTAACAATAAACCATAAAACCGGCATGGATATGGCTATCCACCACAGCTCTGCCAATATCCGTATCACCACCTGAATTACTCACAAACGCCATGGAATCACCACCAGTCATACACAAAAACCCAGAGAATGCAAGCACAATTATACCAACCAAAATAAAATGATGTCGTCACCTATAGATATACCCACTATCATGAAAACAAACTAGCATGAAAATAAAAACCACCCAACACTCATGAAGTGCACAAAACGGCCTCCTGGACCACAAAGCAACCATTCCCTTGCAGATTCGAACGCTGGCCACATGGACCAGCCGTGCATAGTTACGAACCCCCGTGACAAACCAACTACCACCCTAGTGCGAAACCATAAGTAGCAACACCCTTCCCAACGAATATAATCTAGACATAATAAAGGTTTAAGTGTGCCTTAGTGAGCCTTACTTACTATAGATATACCCACTATCATGAAAACAAACTAGCATGAAAATAAAAACCACCCAACACTCATGAAGTGCACAAAACGGCCTCCAGGACCAAAAGCAACCATTCCCTCACAGATTCGAACGCTGGCCACATGGACCAGCCGTGCATCGTTCCAAAACCCCGTGACAAACCAACTACTACCCTAGTGCGAAACCATACGTAGCAACACCCTTCCCAACCAATATAATCTAGACATTAATAAAGGTTTAAGTGAGCCTTACTTACTAGGCTGACTCCACGGAACCCCACGGAACAGCCGTCACGTGTCCTCCGCGTCGAGCACTGCGATCTTCTTCATGGATCTACGCCGACTGCAGCCCTCCTGGGCCGCAGCGCCAGCGCCCAGACCGACTGTCCTTCCGGGAACGCTTGGCAAAAAGTCACCGGCTCGGAGCCTCAAACAGGGGGGGGGAGGTTGGCGCTCCAGCCGCAGGCAACACCTCCTGAATCTGGCACCCAACGCCGGGGGAACGCGACGCCGGACCACATGACCTGTGGCCCTTGGCTGCTGAAGGGTGGCCACATGACCGTGCCACCGCCCGCTTCCCCCCAGCGCCGCGAGAAAGGAAATGAGGCCGGTGACGTCACACACCACCTCGCCACCTGGCTCCTTGCCGCGTCACGTCACCGCCGTCCACCGATGCCGATGACCGCGCCGGGTCAGGTGGCCATGCCGGGTAACGTGGCCGCGACGTGCGCGTCACCACTGTGTGCCGCGATCCGAAATGGAGGGGAGGCCGGCCACGTCACTAACCGCCCCGCTGTCTTGCTGCCTGCTTCTCGACTTCTGGCACCGGCCCCGCGATGTCTTCTGCAACAGGTCTGCTAATGGGGCTCATCCACCGCTGCAAACTTAACTCCGGGCTGAGGTGCTCAGGAGGCCGTGATCGTCGCTGCCGCTTCGGAGGCAGAGGGGTCCCATCTTCTCCGCCGTCGCCATCACCAGACCATCGCTGCAGCTGTTCCTTCATCCACTGCTGGCCGCGCTGCTCCATCATCCTCTTCATCTGTGCCACGAGGTATTCCATCTTCTGGATCCAAAGATTCAAGCTGAAGTCCCAGATGTGAGAGGCTGATGATTCCGGACGTCTGCAAGGTAAGGAATGACCATCCCCCCACAGTTCTGCCCTATATATCCATCCCACAACTGACCACTCCCTGCCAACTCACATTGCACCATAAGCCCCATAGCTCCAACCCACACCTTCCCCACAAACACAAAAGCACTACACCTTAACCCTTCACTAACCCTCAGGCCTAGCATCCCTCCTTAGTCATGTGCGCCCTCCCTGTAGCCCCTTTGGGGCAGGCGTCCGGGCTTGCCTTTTATGCTACTCTTGCTTTTACATATGCTTTGTTTTGGTTATAAAATTTGTTTGGAAAAGAAATGGTGTATGTGAATTTTTGATCAGGGTCATTTGGATATTTTGGGATGTCATTATGATTTAAAAAGAGAAAACACAGTAGGTATGCAAATTTTTGAGCACAACTGTATCCTTGTGAATGCGCCTGATGGCGGCTTCTGCCTCACAGCCATTTCGGGAGGGTGCCGGTGTTTCTAGCCCAGCAGGCAGATCCTTGACACTCCAAAGAAGAGGTTTTTTGCTGGCAGTATAACGAGGTGAGTGCAAATTTGGGGCTTTGGGTAAGTTCAAGCATGAATATTCCAGTTGTGGGGGGAAGTCACAGCCTGTCAAAGAGTTTTAAGCGAGCAACAGGAAAGTCTGGTGGGGTGTTGGAAAAAGGGAGGACTCCGGTGAAGATCGTGGTGATGCCCCCCTTTTTTAAGTAGATACCTGAATTTAGAAGCAGTGCTTCAAATTCAGTCTGTGTTTTTCAGAAGGTTTTTAGAATTTTGTTTGATCTGCAGGCTTCAGTTTTTTAGACCAGGAAATTTGAAATCAGAAGGACATGGAACTTGGGCGTATCGTGGGTTCAATTTTCAGACTCGTCATGGCTAGTTTTGAGGGTGTCTCCATTTGACATGGTCCGAAAACGTGAAGCTAATAAGTTTAGGCTTATTCATAATTTGTCTTATCAATCTGGTGCGTCGTTTACGACAACATTGATATGAAAATGTCCTTCTTATCATATGTGTCATTTGATAAAGGGGTGAATTTAGTGAGATTAAATGTGTAGGACTTTAATTGAAAAGTCAGGCATCAAAGCAGCTTTTTGTTTGCTTCCAGTCGACTTTGACTGTTACACCGCTCCGACATTCTCACCCGGCTCTGCATATTCACCCGGCCTCCGATCCCACGCCGCAGCCTCTCGCCACCCGACAGCCACAGCGGTCACCTCTGACAGGCTTGCGGCCGACGCCATCTCTGCATGCAATGCGCATGCGCCATAGGCCGCGGCCGCGCCTCCCTTCTGCTTCTTGTGCTCCGGCTGTGCCCTGACCCGGAAGCACCTTCGGACCAATGGCAGACCAGACGGGGCCATATCAGGCCGCTTCCCCCTGAGGGAGGCGCCTGATCGTTGTGTTACCTTGCACACTGGGCCCTGCTTCCTCCTGTGCTCTCTGCAGCCTCTCGGTGCCGTCCTCGGTGTTTCCTGCAGCAGCCTCGCAGCCTGTCTTCCGTGTTCCCAGCAGTATTCTCAGTCCTGCTCCAGTGTTCCTGTTTCCTCCGTCTCCTGCCCTGTTCCTGTTCCAGCCTACTCCAATCCTGCCTACCGTGTTCCTGTTTCATCCTGCTCCAGTCCTGCCGTCCTACTCCAGTCCTGCCTGCGGTGTTCCTGTTCCATCCTGCTCCAGTCCTGCCGTCCTACTCCAGTCCTGCCTCCGGTGTTCCTGTTCCATCCTGCTCCAGTCCTGCCGTCCTACTCCAGTCCTGCCTCCGGTGTTCCTGTTCCTTCCTGCTCCAGTCCTTCCATCCTCCTCTAATCCTGTCTCCTGTGTTCCTGCTCTAGCCATCCCTCCACGTTCCAGTCTACTGTCTTACTCCATTCCTGTCTCCTGTATTCCAGCTTTGTTCTGTCATCTAAAGTACACTTCAGTCCCACAGTCCTACTCCAGTCCATCCTGAGCCGCCCCTCTCAGTACCAGCTACCGTGGTACTTGAACCCCTGGGCCTGCTCCTAATGGTCCCTATATAGGGGTCGGTTCCAGCTGGCAGCTCGCCCGGGGCCCCTCGGTGCCACGGCCCAGAGGGTTCACTCCTGGAGATTCCGGTGTCATGATCCAGGACGGGGTTTCGCTTTGATTCGTCCTGGTCAGACTGGGGGTTAATTGTTCTGCCTCTCTCTTGCAGAGGGTGGCTATTTAATGCTCACTGGACCTAGGTCCGGTGTCAGTTATACTCCTGCCCTCGGCTGAGTTAGTTGACCTCTTGTGTACGTGTGCCTTGTGCCTGATAACTTGTTGCTTGTTTGGTTGTGATCCGGTTCTGTCCCTGTTACGAGTTCTGCCTGCCCCTCTTGCACCGCACCGCTCTCTCATGTATGAGTCTCTGCTTGTGACTCGACTATTCTCTGCTCGTCCCTTTGGTACCGCACCGCCCTCTTGTGTATGACCTTTGGCTTTGTCTGACCTCCCGTCTGTTTATCCCTCCTGTACCTCGTTTGCCCGTACTGTGTATGAACTCCGTTTTGCCCGACTCTGAGTTTTCTATCTTCTCTGAAAGCTGGATGCTAAGCCCCGCCCCCTTGCAGTCACATGACCGTAGGTCCTGTGCCAGCTTGTTAACCTTCAGCGTTCAGGTCCTGTGCATCTATACTTTCTGGCTGTTCCTGTCCTCAGGGGTCCCTACAGTGCGGGTGAGTCCCTGCTCAGCGGAGGCTGTACGCCGGCGCTGTCAGGATCCTGATATCCGGCTCCTGACCACCCACGCTAACACTGACAGTTTTTCACTTGTTGTATTGCATGTGGGATGGTGAATTTTATGTTGATTGTGGTGTGGTTTTGTAATAACGTTTAGGAGAGATGTATGTCACCAAGGAACATGCAGACCAACAGTAAAATGGGAGGTTTATTTACAGGGGATAATACTGGTAAAACATACAGTATAATAGAGAATGAGATATAACAGATTATATCAACAGCAGAGAGACATATATGAGGTTCAATCAGTAGAAAAGGTATTCTCCTATGAGACAAACTTATCAGTCCCGGGGGTCTTGATTGGAGGGGATCACTCTTGTCCAACGTTGGCACCGAGGTACCAGCGGTGCTTGATGTCCTCTGTCTCTGGGGTCCCGGATATAGTCCAGCTGGAGTATAAGGGGTTAACGCAGGAGCCAAAGGGGTCTGAGGCTGATGATATGCCCCTTTTGCTCCAAGTCCTTCTCTCTGCTTTGGCAGCGGTGTTCTCGCACCAGCATCAGGGGCTCTACATTAACACACGAATCACAGCCCCTTGTACGTGGCTCAGTCCCTCTATAAAGGTCTCAGCTCCGCTACTAAATGCAGCCTGTCTGCAAGGAAGCGTCTTGCCACTTATCACAGTCTCTCTAAGGAGGTTCACAAGGAAGTCTCTAGTCACAGCATACAGCCTTTGCTCTGAGCACAGACCTCACACTGGGATCAGGAGGCACCTCATATGTCTCAGCAGACTTTAACTGTTCGTAGTCACGGGCTACGGTCTCTGCTTCTTTGCAGGTTTCAATCTGTCCACGGGGTCAGGGCGCAGCTCCACGGTCTCCACAGTACACAGTTTCACATACTCAGGTTCAGCTGTCCCTATGCACGATACCCCGGACTTCCTCTGTGACTGGGAGCTCTGTCTCTTCTGCAGTCTGTCAGCGTCCTCCCCCTTCAGCTCCCCAGGTTGCACTGAGAGAAAGCCCGTGCAGATTTCCCGCTCTCTGCTCTCCTCTCCATGCTCAGCCCCTCCAATGGTTCTGTGCATGGAGCAGAGGAGGCAGCCCTCCCCCAGCTGCTCTTGTACTTCACCTCCTTACAGTTTACCAATGGGTCCCCCTATCTCTTGTTCATATTTTAAGGCCTTTAGTTTATTTGGTGAGTGGGTGCAGGATGTTTCTCGCATTCCCTTATAATTAATTACTGGGATGATTTTTTCTGTGTAGGCTCTTCTGGTTAGGTGGACTGATCAATCTGGTTGCTTATTTTGAAGAAAGTAGCCTCAGCATTTGGGATTCCTTTGTCCTCAGATAAGACTGAAAGCCCAGCTATGGTTATGTGTTCTTCTGGTTATTGAGATTGATTCGGTGACGATGGAATGCAAACTTTCGATGAAAAACTTAGCGGATTTAAAGTGGGCAGTGGCTGTGCTTAGGCAGACTAAGAAGGTTCACTTGAGAGGGTACAATCATTATTAAGCTCAATTGTGCATGTTGTATTATGCCTATGGGTCATATTGTTTTTCTTGGCGTTTGGCAGCTGTCACGGCAAGAATAAAATCTCCGGCGCACTTTGTGATGACCAAGCGGGAGGATAGGGCCAATTTGGCAGTTTGGAATTGTTTATGAAGAAATTTAACGGACGTTCATTGTGGATGGAAAAAGTTGTGTCTAATGGTGTCTTGTAACTATATACCGATGTTGTGGGATCAGTTGGTCTTGGGGCATTTTCAAAGGACATTGGTGCGCCGGCTGATGGCTTGTATGTTAGTGCAATATGGTTTTGGTGAGGATTGGTGTTTTTTGGATATTTTCCAATTATAATGGTGTTTGAACATTGGGGTTTGGAATTCAGAAATAGGAAGGTTTGTCTTCATGGTAATAACTTGTCTGTGGTTCAACTTGTCTGTATGTAATACATTTTCTTAAGGAAAAATAACTCCTGGTAGTAGCTTTTTTGCGTCATCTGGTATTGCGGTGTTTGTAATGGAATGTGTGCATTATTATTATTATTATTATTATAGTGCCATTTATTCCATGGTGCTTTACATGTTAAAAGCGGTATGCATAATAAAAACAAGTACACTAATCTTAAACAATACAATTCATGACTGGTACAGGAGGAGAGAGGACCCTGCCCACAAGGGCTCACAATCTACAAGGGATGGGTGAGCATACAGTAGGCGAGGGTAGAGCTGGTTATGCAGTTGTTTGGTCGATCGGTGGTTACTGCAGGATGTAGGCTTGTCGGAAGAGGTGGGTCTTCAGGTTCTTTTTGAAGGTTTCCACGGTAGGCGAGATTCTGATATGTTGTGGTAGAGAGTTCCAGAGTAGGGGTGATGCGTGGGAAAAACCTTGTATGCGATTGTGGGAAGAGGAGATAAGCGGGGAGTAGAGAAGATCTTGTTCATTATAGCTAGACACGTGCCAATGAGATAGCTGCGGGTTGTTCTGTTTGCAGTTCGTTAGGTTTTGAAGTCTGGTTCCGTGGGCATGCAATGTGGGTGCAGAATGTCCTGGCTGGTTATGAAGTCTGGTAACAGGGTAGTTTTTATTTAAATAAACAATCAATGTGCAGAGCTACGTGGTGACGGTACAGAGAAATGTGGGAAGTTTTAGGTGTGAGTGCGAGAGTTGGTTCCTCCTATAGGTTGGTCACAATTTTGTTGGGGGTAGATTAATGTTGACAGTGACGCAGCGTCTGTAGGCTGTAGCAATTTTGTTTAAGTTGCAGGGGTCGGAGGAAGTAATGAACGATGTTTGGTTGGACAAGCGTTGAGAGTTTTTTTTTCGTAGAAGGACACAGTCATTATAGGAGGAGACCGGTTTCCTTCTGTTCGTTGGACAGGCTACTGTATTGTTGAAGAATGAGTTATTTCATATTATGCAGTGTTACGGTTCTCGGCAGCTTTTGCATTAGCGTTTTTATGGGGATTTTCAAATTAACTGGTTATTTCCTCTAAGCAGGCACAAAGGGGGTCTGCAGGTAGGTGAGACAACTGGGATGGAGGATAGAGTGGAACGTTTTCAGGCGTTCGAAGATATATCAAGTTGGCTGGGGTATGCTGGTAGGCCTGTATGAGGTTGCAAGGCCCAGGTAAAACGGTTAAGGATTTCTTGAGCGATAGAGGTGGTTCTTTATTGAGACATGTGGATGGTTCGACATTATTTCAATGTCAGTTTCTTGCAGTATTTTGAAAGTTTTTGACACATGTGCAAGTACCTTGATGAATATGTATCGCATTCTTTTCACATTGGGGCAGCAACAGAAGCATCATGCTGGGGTTTGGGTGAGGAGTTGGTTTGGCACATTGTATGTTCGCCCTCATATGTTACAAGTTAAGAGACTGGTTTGGTTTGTATTTCATTACTACATGTGGTGTATTAACCCAGTTGTCTTTCACTATAGGACCATGCCTGGTTTGGATCCTGCAGACACTTGTATATTTTTTTTCTGGGTTAGAGGTGGCATCACAAGAGGACGTGCGCCCTGATGGTTGGCAGTCTGTGCAAGATAGGGTACGACATCGATCAAATGGCTGGGAAACCGTGGTATGACATGGAGTAGGGTGTCGCTGTTTTTTTTTCATATTACTCTCAAGGGGACCGTACATGAGTTGTGTTGGTGTTGCACATTGGATGGAATTACATTGGTGTCAGATCCTTCAGGGAATTAATACAAGACATAAAAGTTTGATTTGTTGGGGCTGCGGTCATCCTATCCGGGAATCAATAGTTTGGCTGACATTGTATCGCGGACTACTTGGAGGTATATGAGGATGGTGTAAAGTCTAATAAAGTCAAGGATTAAGGTGCATAAGGTTGTGGCTTGTTTGGTGGCCAGGATTGGCGGGATTGTGGTGCTGCACAGAGACTCAGAGAAATTGTCAAGAGAGTATTTGAGGCTTGATTGTGTTCATCTTAATGCACTTGGCATGGATGTATGGGTATTGGGATTCTGGCACAGCATCGAACAGGCTTCTGAGGTGTAGAGGGACCGGCCCTTGTAATATATAGAATCATAGAATCGTAGAGTTGGAAGGGACCTCCTGGGCCATCACACGATTGGGTCTGTGGCAGGGGATAAGTTTGGGTCAGAGACTTGTTAAGTGTTGTGTCCTTTTGCATAAAGGCCACTGTTGGGGGATAGTGACTTTGGTTACATCCCAGTATAACTGGATGGCGTAGGTCCTGCATGGTTAGGGGTATTAACCGTGTGGTGTTAATATCTTACTCCCTGGGCTGGTGTGGTGTGGCCAGAGAAAGTTCTCTAGGACGTAGGGTTTGCATCTGGCCTGGGCCTTTTAGCCTTTAGGTGCCGTATTTTGTGGACTATAGGACACATCGGACAATAAAACACACCTCAAATTTCGAGGTGGAAAATAGCAAAAAAAATTTTTATAAGATGCGGGTCTGTCTTATTGTCTGATTTTAAGGTGTCTTACCTGAGGGTCAGCAGTGGTAGAGCGGGGTCACAGGAGGCATGGTCCCTTCCTCATGAAGACGGCGGCGGCAGAAGTGGGGCAATGCTGCAGTCCTGGGGTATCCCAGCAGTGGGATGCTGCGGGTCTGGTGTCGGCGGTGATGCAGAGCAGAGTGAATTGCATGGAGCAGGGTCCCTTCCTCTGGATGCCGGCGGCAGAAATCTGGAGATGCTAAAGCTCTATGTTGACGTTGATCAGATCCGAGTGCATCAGTGGTTTCTCGGAGGCTATTTTCCTGAAGCCGAGGATCGCAGGATCTCAATCTGCGCACGCGTGGCCTTTGGAGCCTACTTTTCTGAAGCCGTAGGCCGCCGAGATCTCAATCTGCGCATGGACGGTCTCTGGTGGCCATTTTCCTGAAGCCCACAGCCTCAGGAAAATGGAGCGCGAGAGACCCAGCTGAGATCTCAATTCGCGTACGCGCCGCCTCTGGCGGCCCACAGCTTCAGTGAGATGGCCGCAGGGAAATCAATGATGCACTCTGCACTGCTCACCATCAACTCCGAGCTTCAGCATCGCCACAATTCTGTCACCGTTGGTTCCCTGAGGAAGGGATGCTGCTACACTAGTGATGAGCGAGTATATTTGTTGCTCGGGTTTTCCTGAGCATGCTTGGGTGATCTCCGAGTATTTTGGCATGCTCGGAGATTTAGTTTCTGTCGCTGTAGCTACATGATTTTTGGCTGCTGGACATCCTGAATACATGTGGGAATTCCCTAACAAACAGGCATTCCTCACATGTATTCAAGTTGTCTAGCAGCCGCAAATCATGCAGCTACAGCGACAGAAACTAAATCTCAGAGCACGCTAAAATACTTGGAGGCCACCCAAGCATGCTCAGGGGAAACCTGAGCAACGAGTATACTCGCTCATCACTATGCTACACCACTGCCGCAACCCCCCCGGTAAGCCTGCACTCGGACTATAAGACACCCCTCCCATTTTCCTCCCTAATTTTTTTGAGAAAAAGTGCGTCTATAGTCTGAAAAATACGGTAGTAAAAAATGTTAATTGTCATGAGATCGCCAATGCTGTGGTTTTGTTATATTATAATTTAATAAAAGGCTGCTGTGGCCATTTTACCCAAGCTGCAAACAGTCATGTGTTTTATTTACATATGGGAAGGAGGTGTTATTGAGTAAGGATTAATTAAACGACCAGATCTTTCTTAGCTTGTCATGTATAGTGCATTTATTCACATGGGCAATAACTATGGCTGTTCATATTTATACATGTAAACATTAAATGTAAACAGTCAGGAAAAGGAGATTCAAGTCGAAATGCAAATCCCGCTGCCATGGTCCAGCATCCAGTCCAGGTCTCTGTGGCAGCCAGTCTTATCTTCTATGCCTACCATCCTGGCTGTCTCTTGCACTTACTAGACTGCGCAATGTTATGACGTCATGGTGCTTTGCACATTATGACATTACAGGGCATAGTGATTAAGACACACATGACATCATGACGTTGTGAGGCCAAATAAAAGCCAGAGGCGCCCAGTATGCCGTGCTCAGAATGCTGGGCGCAGAAGCAAAGACCAGCTGCCATGGAGGACCGGACTGGATACTGAACCAAGGCAGCGCAAGTCGAATTGCACAGCTCTAGTAAAAGGAATTCCCTTTTGTAACTTCAGGTATGGTATCAGGGGCGGATGTACAATTGGTGCAATCTGTGAAGGCATACAGAGGCCCAAGAGCAAAGGGGGACGATTTCCAGCTCCAAAGCAGGTAGAATTGTGCCTTATGATGTGCTATTGGGCTGCAAAGGACCCATATATTGTTCTTGTACAGGGGCCTCTTCTGTCTCTGTCTGCCATAGTATATAATATTATGCCTCTGTACAATTAGTGATGGTCATTAGTGATAATCTTTGTAAGATCTTCCAGAAGACCCTGAAAATAGAGAAAAACACTATATAAGTTCACTGTACAAAAAGAAAACTCAATAAGCACAGCAAATTATAAAAGTAGGTAATGGGTTTTGAGTACCATGGCATGAAGGACTACCTTCCTACAAGCAGCGCCCAAATAGGAAATGCGCCAGCAAGTAAGATGTGATTTGTTTGGGGAATACCTATAAAAATCCCTCCTGTCCCATGAAGAAATGAGGGACTACAAGAAGCCATGTAACATGTCCTGTCCTGCAAAATATGGATAACCTGTTCCAGAAATGAGATATATGCATGTCTCATATGTCAGATGCAGGTATATGGAGCAGGTCCTTTCTTGGCAGCCAGGAGAGTTCTGAAGTTGTTAATTTGTCAAAATACCACAATTCTTCAATACTCTATGAGGACTAAAATAATATGTAAAGAAATATGTAAAATATGATTACAATTTCTTAAAAAAGACCAAATTACCTCCGTTTACCTGTTCCAAAATTAAAGTAAACAAATAAATACCGTAAATATGCATTTTTGTATCACCACATCCATAAAAGTTCAATGATTTTTTAGAGTATAAAACATTTTCTCTCACAATGTATTAGGCGAAAAACAAAAATTTTGGAATAAAGAATGATCGAAAATGTTGTATGTATCCCTTGGTACTGTGGTAAATGGTATCAATAAAAATTACAGCTCGACCTGCAAAACACACTCTCACACAACTCCATTGAAGGAAAAATGCAAAAAAGTTCTGAGTACCAAATTGTTGTTTTTAAATGTATGAATTATTTAAAAGCTGAAAACAAAAAATGACATACATTGGGTAGCATAGTAAAGGTGCATACCCGCAAAATGCAACTGACGATACCAGGTCATTTTTACTGTACAGTGAAGGACGAAAAATTATGTTTTTCCCCCATCACCCCACATTTTAACATATTTTGCGGATTATAAGATGCACCGGTTTATAAGACGCACCCCAAATTTTGGGGAGGAAAATAGGAAAACATTTTTTTTTTTTTATAAAATCTGCTTTTACTGTACCTTACCTGGGGGGTGGAAATGATGGAGTGGGGTCTCAGGTGGCAGGGTCGCCACTGCAGGAAGATGTTGCAGACCCCAGGCAGGTAGGATGTGGTGATCAGCGGCAGGAGTGGTGCGATGTTGCGAGCCCCAAGCTGGTAAGACAGGATACTCGGAGGTAAAGGTGCTCTGCTGACATTTTGTGAAAGCCCAGAGCCCCGCATCTTCCATACTTTTTAATGTGGTGGACTCTGGGAAGATTGCCACAGGAGCCGATGCATGCTTAATTGAGATCTTTGAAGTCAAGATCTCAATCTGTGCATACCCTGCAGGAGGTGCCCATTTTCCCAGAGTCCACCACATTGAAAAGGGTGGAAAGTGAGGGTTTCGGGCTTTGACTAAATGTTAGCGGAGCCCCTACACCGCTGAACACCCCGTCCTACCAGCCTGGGCCCCCAATCCGGCCTCCGGCGCGGCTAGATGCTTTTTGCAGCAGCGACAATTCAGATTAAAAGTCCCATTCCCCCCCTCACACACATTTTTGGGGAAAAAAAATTTGTCTTATGATCTGAAAAATACGGCAATTCTTTGTTTACTATTTTTAGTACATTATATAATAATGTGAATGATCTCACTCAAAACTATAACTGGTCGCGCAATAAATAAACCCTCATTCACCTATACTTATTGAAAAATAAAAGTAAATTATGGCTCATACTCTACACTCACACTAGCTTACAGTATTTTCAATCCGAGTGCTGTCTGTGAAAAAAAACGGACCTCACACCAACAGCACTCGGACCAGTGTTAATTTTGTTGGGCTTAAGATATGTTTTGTGACACAGACTAGACACGTAAAAAAAAAAATCACAGCACACGCTGGTCTCTTCTGCATTTTGGATGAAACTCGCCTATTCAAAGTGTTTGAGTGTTTAAAACAAAAAAAATACTGAATCCCATATGGATCAACAGTGCAGCATCCGATTTTTAAGGATACATTGCAATTCATTAACATGAGAAACTGTTTTTGGTCTTGTAAATTTATTAACTGCTGATGTATTAAAACGGATGCCACAAGACAGATGACAAATCATTTGCTTTTTTTTCTGAATATAAATAAAACGATTTTTAAACGTTCATGTCAGAAAGGTGAGAAAAAAATTAAAACAACAAAGCTAATATTTGCCCCAACGAGAAGGATGTAAAATACTGATATTCTCTATTCCGAACATCTCAACTAAAATCTTTTGGCTGACACTTCCTATTTATGTGTTAGGTAAATTTTTTTTTTTTTTTTTTTAAATATTTTTGAATAGTTATCCAAACAGACGGCGCTATAGAATTAAATCATTTATCTTATGTTTGATTAATATATGAACACAACATGATCTAGGGTGGAATTTCATATAAAACCCTTATAAACAAACTCAGGATGAGACAATTAGAGACCAAAGTTTATAAAAAGTTTTGCATCAGAGCCGCAAATAATTATCATCATTGTAATGAACATTGGGATTATATCCAACATGATTATTACATCTGTTTTTAACACTTTAAATGCAGTTACTTACATATAAGGTTTCTTTGTTTGCGAGTTGGTCTTGTAGAGCCTGATGGGTTGCCTTCAAATTCTTCTCATTAAGAACAAACTTCACCAAAAAATTGGTCACAAATCCTACAGGAGGTCAGTAGTTAGATTCAACTTAGATTGATCGCATATTCCCTCCTCCACAAATCTTGGAGGGCTGAACATGTCCTCCCATTATGCTGCACAATTAATGCTTTGGCGCCTCAATAAGTGACTCCATCATTTGGGCCAGAACAAATAATGTTGAATGTTTAGCTTGTGCTAATAAAATGCCAGAGACCGTGACAAAAATCCAGTGGGCACCGATAGTGTCATAAATGCTGTGAATTTAGCGGTCTTGCTTCTAAGATGGTGTTAAATACAGAGTGTAATCAGAGGCTAAGTAGATTTGGCACTCGGGAGCCTGACAACGCCATTTTAAATTTTTTTTTACATAAATTTATATAATTAAGAATTTAACTAAAACACTTTAATTGTGTTTTTTGGAAAACAGTAATATTATTTAAATATTACTGGTGCAACGTACCTTGAACTTTATTTTTTAGGACTTCTAGTGCCTTAGCCTGTAGTTCACTTGGTGTCAGCTCTTGTGGACGAAATTCAGACATTAGCAGATCAGCAACTCCATTCAAACACCATATAATCTGTTCCTCTGCATACATGTCAGGTATATGGTTTAGTATATATTTATTATAGCTCTTCATAGCGCTTAGAAAAAAATAAGAAAATAGAGTTGCTAAAAGTTTTGTTAAAATTGTTAACTCATTAACATTATTGATTAGGGATTACAGAATAAGGCCTCATTCAGATGTCACTCTTTCACATACACAAAATAAAGGTCCCTGTGTCATCAGTGATTGGTCCCTGTAATCACTGTGTCATCAGTGTTTTAGATCCGTATCATCTGTCATGGGTCCCTGTGTTACCAGTGTTTTGGATCAGTGTTTTATCAGTATTTGGTCCCTGTGTCATCATTGGTTCCTGTGTGATTACTGTGTTACCAGTGTTTAGGATCAGTGTTTTATCAGTATTTGGTCCCTGTGTCATCATTGGTTCCTGTGTGATTACTGTGTTATCAGTGTTTTGGATTGGTGTGTGATCAGTATTTGGTCCCTGTGTCATCAGTGTTTTGGATTGGTGTGTGATCAGTATTTGGTCTTTGAGTCAGCACTGTGTCATCTGTGTTTTTCCTGGATGGATAAATAAATTACAAAGATTCTCCTATCTTTGGCACTGATGGCATTGCAGTGTTTGCCTTGGACCCATAGGCTTGCACTGGTGTAGGGGTTACAAGGACTATGCTATACCCCTAACCCCTTATATATCTATGTATGCTGCTGTGTATATATGTATAAGTATGTTATGTATCTTTCTGTTGCACAGTGTATATTATAGGGAAAGTATAGTTAACTAGCTGCTGGCCCGATTCTAAAGCATCGGGTACTCCAGAATATGGCCAGCGGCAGATTAAAATAAAAAATGTGATATACTTACCATCCGACGGCCCCCAGAATCTGTCCCTCCTCTCCACGCTGCCGGCATCTTCTGTTCCCAGTACTGCTTTGCGCCAAAGACCGCTGCTGACGTCCTCTCACGACGTCATTTGCGGTATTTTGCGCAAAGCAGTACTGGGAATGGAAGATGCCGGCAGCGTGGAGAGGAGGGACAGATTCCGGGGCCGTCGGAAGGTGAGTAGATCACTATTTTTTATAATTCTATTTTTTACACGTTTATGGTACCGAGGGTCCAAAGGAGTCTCTTCTCCTCCGGACCCTGGGGACCGGCTAGTGCCGGGCATCTCTGGCTGCGTCGCCGCTGACGCCCGTGCGCCCGGAGATGACCCGCAGCAACCGTCGGGAGCGCACTGCACCTGTTGCTGATTGGTTGCGGCCTGGCGGCCGCGACCAATCAACGCAGCGCGATTTCGGTTACAGACAGACATGATAAGGCGTATATATATATATATATAGTTTGGCCACCAGATGGGGGCACTGAGTCCTTTAGTCTAGTCGCCCTAGATATAGTTAACTGTAGGAGATGATAGTTGGGGAGTAAGGCAGGAGTATTTCCTGGATATAGTCAGTCAGGGGGTATACCCCTAGGTGCTCGGGTGGGCTATAGGCCTGGGCTGCCCATTTACCCTGTAACATTCAATAGAGTGCCCAGCCATCCATGGTACACAGAGAAGAGCAAGGAACAGCAAACCGGCCGTAGAGAGCGAGAGGAAGCAGAGGAAGGCAAGAGGTCACTGCAAAAGTGTACGGGCAGGTCGTTCCAGAATGTGAAGCAAGAAGAAGAACTGCAGTCATAAAGTTCAAAAAATATTCATAATTTTATTAAACATGTATAAAAATTTACACCAGACAGACTTTACAGAATGAGGCTAAAAAGATGGAACATGATGATCACAGCATCATAAAGACTGCCCAAGTTGGGTATGTCCATGTATCGGGGTACTCACGAAACTATACAAAGCACATGTGTGTTATAAGCACAGCGTCCATATAGGACTGCATAAAGATTCGCCCATACAGAATAATCATAAATTTGTATAATTGGCATATGTAAGCCACAATCATTTGCAGATGCCACCGCTGGGTGAATAGATAACCAATTGCAATACCCCCCAGATGTGAAATGTTGATTTGGTGTCGGGCAGCCATAGGCCTCAGAGGAAAAGATTACCAGGCAATGGTAGAACCAGTGTACTCTGATAGCAGGCCCACTGTCCTGACAGCCAGAGGGGTAGTTGATGTCCGTAAAGGGAGGGTACCTGTACGCCTCTTGAATTGTGGGGAGGAGGAGGCCACAATACCTCGGTATGCCACAGTTGCTAAGCTGCTTACTGTCAGCAACAACGCCATACAGGCAGCAGAGCCCTTGGTCTCATCCGACCAGGTGGAGGACAATGGCTCTGTAAAGCAGCTGGAGGAGTGGTGTCAGCATCTGCATGTGGGGAATGACTCCACCCCTTCATACCAAAGGAATGGGGTTTACCGAGTGACTCAGGAGTATGAGCGGGTATTCAGTAAACACCCCCTAGACTTTGGGAAGGCAAAAGGTATTCAACACCATATCCCCACTGGAGATCATCCACTCATCAAAGAAAGGTACCGGCCTATACCCCCAACACAATATCAATGTGCCAAAAGTATGTTTCTGGAAATGAAGGAGGCTGGGGTGATCAGAGACAGTTGTAGCCCCTGGGCAGCTCCAATAGTCTTTGTGAAAAAGAAAGATGGTATCATGAGAATGTGTGTTGATTACAGAAAGATTAACAGTATTACACATAAGGATGCCTACCCATTACCCAGAATTGAGGAGTCATTAGCCGCACTTAAAACTGCTAATTATTTTTCCACCTTAGATCTCACTAGTGGGTATTGGCAGGTTCCCGTGGCAGAGGCAGACAAGCAGAAAACAGTGTTTACTACCCCAAAGGGTCTCTGTGAGTTTAACTACATGCCATTCGGGCTCTGCACCGCCCCAGGGACATTTCAACGGCTAATGGAGTGCTGTCTTGGACACAAGAACTTCGAGACAGTCCTGTTGTACCTTGATGATGTCATTGTTTTCTCCAAGACTTATGAAGACCATCTGAAGCACCTGGCTGAGGTGTCTGAAGCCTTGTCCAACTTTGGCCTGAAAGTGAAGCCTTCCAAATGCCACCTCCTGAAGCCCAAGGTTCAGTACCTCGGTCATGTAGAGAGTGCAGAAGGTGTGGCACCGGATCCTGACAAAGTCAAAGTCATCCGGGACTGGCAGAAGCCCAGCAACCTCCATGAAGTACGTCAATTCCTCGGGCTAGTAGGCTACTACCGAAGATTCATCAAAGGCTTCACTGAGATAGCCACTCCTATGCAAAATCTTCTGGTGGGTCAGCCCAAGAAGGCCAGAAAGCAGAGTCCTACATTCGAATGGAATGAGAAGCTGGAGAGGTCCTTCACTCGACTGAAGATGGCTCTCACAGGAGATGAAGTTCTGCCCTACCCAGATTATGACCAACTCTTTGTGTTGTATACTGATGCCAGCAACGTGGGAATGGGAGCAGTACTGTCACAGGTACAGAATGGCAAAGAAAGAGTGATCTCCTACGCCAGCAGGAAGCTTCGTCCCACTGAAAGGAACCCTGACAACTACAGTTCCTTCAAGCTGGAGTTCCTTGCCATAGTTTGGGCTGTGACTGAACGATTCAAGCATTACCTAGCTTCAGCCAAGTTTACCATCTTCACGGACATCAACCCGTTGACTCACTTGGAAACTGCAAAACTAGGTGCACTGGAGCAGCGATGGATGGCTCGGCTGTCTAACTATGAATTCACCATCAAGTACCGAGCAGGGCATAAGAACGCCAATGCTGATGTACTGTCCAGAATGCCTAATCTGCCAGATGCAGGAGAAGACCCTGAGGAACTTGAAGAAATCGAGTTACCTGCCTTCCACCGGCCAATTGCGGTCCAAAGTGCCCAAGGAGTGAGAAACAGACGGTCTGGCTTGAAAGATGCCACCCTAAATCCATTGCCTCATCATGACTGGGCAGAAATGCAAGATAGCGACCCCGCAGTCCGCCTGGTGAAGGAGCTACTGTCACAAGCTGACTCACGCCCAGAGTCGGATGCTCCTGAAGAAACCCAACAGTTGTGGAAGGAAAGAGGTCGGCTGCTCATCTATGAAGGAAAGCTGTGCCGGAGGAGTATCAATGCCCGCACTCATGAGCTGGTCTGGCAGGTGGTAGTCCCAAAGAGGGAAGCATCAATGGTCTTGAAAGCATACCATAATGGAGCTGGACACTTCGGATGGAAGAAGTTGGAAGCCTTGCTCCGGGAGAGATTCTACTGGGCTGGTATGAGGAAAGCCATTGAAAATTGGTGCCAGGAGTGTGGACAATGCAACCTGCGCAGAAAGGACCGTAACAGTCTGCGAGCTCCTTTGCAGCCAATAATAACCAAACAGCCACTTGAGTTGGTTGCCCTGGACCATGTGAAGCTGGTCCCAAGCCGTTCAGGCTACATTTAAGCTCTTACCATCGTTGACCACTACTCAAGATTCTTGGTAGTTGTGCCTGTCAAGGTTCAAACAGCCAGGACAGCAGCCAGAGCCTTCCAACAGCACTTTTGTCGACCACACGGATACCCTGAGCGAGTGCTTACAGATCAAGGTCCAGCCTTTGAGGCGGAAGTGTTTCAGGAATTCTGTAACTTGTATGGTTGCAAGAAGATCAGGACAACACCGTACCATCCACAGACCAATGGCATGTGTGAAAAGATGAACCAGGTGGTGATCAACCTACTGAAGACCTTGCCTTTGGAAGAGAGGAATCTGTGGCCAGAAAAGTTGCCAGATCTGGTGGACCTCTACAACCACATTCCTGTGAATGCCACCAACTGCACTCCAGCCTACCTAATGAGAGCGAGGCCTGGTATGCTGCCTATTGATTTGGATATGGGAGTCCTTACACCTGAGGTGACATCACCAGATGCTGACTGGGACACAGAGAGGCAGCAACAGTATCGAAGAGTACAAGAGTGTGTTGAAAAGAGTCTAGGTCAGGCAAGACGAAAACAAGAAAGGCACTACAATCACCATGCACCTGCAGTTCCGTTGTCACCTGGAGAACAAGTCCTAAAAAGGAAGAGGAGGATGCATAAATTAGATGACCAATGGGAAGCTGAACCCTACACCATCTTACCATCGAACTTCGATTACACCAAGGTGTGCCTTATCAGTAAGGATGGGGAGAAACCTCAGCAGCAGTATCAAGGGATCATTTGAAATTGTGCCCTGACCAGTTAAAAGAAAGAATGGAATATCAAAACAACATCCAACCCATAGAGGAAGAAGAAAAGGTCAGCACTGTACTCGGAGAATTCCATGCAAATTGGATTAGAGTGAATCAAGCCATAGTGGTGCCAGTTTTGACCTTTCCCCAACTGGTAGTACAAGAAGAAGTGACTCAAGAGAACTCTGAAAATCAGGAAGTTCAGGTAGCAGATGCCACACCAGCAGTGGAGCCAGAGAATCCTCGCCTTGCCAGTGGTGAATCTGTCATGCCCATGGTGAGTCTAGGAGTTTGCAGACAGCTACTAACCAGTTTACCCACAGTGAGTAGAAGTGGTCCGAGGAAATCTAGTATCCCTGTGCTACGCAGAACCTCCAGTATTGTAGCCAGTACAGTACACATTACCCCAGTGGTTAGCACCAGACAACCAGTGAGATCCCCAACAACATCAGTGCTACGTAGGTCTGTCCGTAGTACCCAAGGTATTCCACCCCTCAGATATCGTGTATAAATTAGTTCATGTAAATGTTAAATTGTATGTATATATGTAACGTTTAAGTTTTGTGCCTACAGAGACTCAGTAAGAACCCCTTGTATATAGTTCACCATTTGCCCAGGAATGGACCATGGACATTGACGCATGGACTAATCCTCACAGGACTATTTTTGGAGCTTTTGGTTTTTGTATTTTTAATTTTTTTTCTAAATCTTGTACATTTATAATTGTTCAATTGTTTATATGTTCATGTGTTTTTTTTATCACTCCAGGAGTACTGAATTGCACTAGGGGGGAATGTGGCGCCCCCCAGGAGTATGGTCACCACAGTGGCATTACCTTCCTCCTAGGGAGTGTGATGTCATGCTTAGAAGCAATGAAGGGTCTCTCTGGCAGCTAACCATAACATGCAACACAATTCCCACTCCAGGCCAGCAGAGGGAGCTCTGAACCAATACTAAGGGGAAGAGCTTCTCTCTGGGGGCCAGGAGGGGAAATTAGTCAGTTCTGTGAGGAGGGAGAAGATTGTAGACATGGAGAGAGAAGCTGGGAGACTGAGGAGAGTTGAGAGCTCGTTCCCAGCTGGAGCGCATGATCTGGAGCCTGGTCTCCAAGGTTGTATGGATACTGACGGTCCTGCAACAGAAACCAGAGGAATAGGAAGCTGTAAATCCTCTATTCCCATCTAAGACTCAGAGGCACAACAGCGACGTGTGAGCGAAAGGAGATAGAAGGCTACAGCTGTCTGCCATACGAGGTAGTTCCAAAAGGGAAGAAGAAGGAGGAACGTCAGTGTAACACAGTACTGTATGTACCTCAAGTAAGCGCTAGAGAGGAGACTACACAACCCATCTGATAGAGAGATTCTTAAGTTGCATCCAGACTAATCAGCTCCTGTGCCATCTGTAATCTGGACCCTGGACTGCATTTGACAAGCAAAGTAAAGGTAAAGAATCTGCACCCTGTGGTGACCTTGCCTCCTTCCTGCAACCTCTTCAGCACTGCTACATCTCTGTCCTAAACACTGCACCCTCTTCCTAAACACCTTTCCTCACTGCCCTGGGACTACAGCCCTGCCTGTGGAGGGCTACAGCATCATTGCTGCACTACACCATCTGTCCCAGAGGATCTGTCTGCAGCGTCGTTTTAACACCTCCCTTGCCGAACACCACAGGTGGCATCACGAATCATCCACTCATAAACTTTATTCCCATCACTCAACCCCTTTTACTTGGGCGCCCAGGGCCACGGACCGGGTCCCCACTGCTGTGACAATCCCCTCTGAGAGACCGGCCCGGTAGCGAGTACCCCACAGCCCTGGGAGGGCGACCCATATTTCTATCTGTATATTAATTGTTGTCACCCATAATGTTCACCAGAATTCTCTTATACGTTCCAAAATGTGGCAGATAGCTTCGGGGGCTGAATCTCTGATGTCCGGGGCGAAATGGACGGGAGATCGCTTCACCGTGGTGATGCTGTACAGGGAGGACACTGAGGGGCTGTCAGATGCTCCGTCCCATGGAAACACTTAGTGACGAGGGAAACAGTAAAGGGAAAGATGAAGTGATGTGCTGTTTGTACTGTAATGGAAATGCTGGAAACTACTTGGATGTGCTGTGTCCTGAAGTGAATAAAATTGTTCGGTTAAGAGGTACCCTGGACTGCGTCTCTATTCATTGGGATTCAGAAGCCGCTTCATGCCAGTGTGGAAAAAGGGACACTGACCACACAGTGAGTACTGATTGTAGAATGCAGAATAAGAAGCACTTTTTCATTGTAAAGGGAGGTCAGGGTACACAATGCCCAACAACCTCAGCCACTATTATACCCTGGCCGACCTTTATGCTGTGTGCCCACGTTGCATTTTTTTAAGCGTTTTTAATGCGTTTTTCAGGGTCAAACCGCATCAAAAACTCTTAAAAGAAGCATCCCATTCATTTTAATGCATTTTGGCCTTTTTGTGCCAATGGATGCGTTTTTTACTGCTAAGGAAACGCTTAGCGGTAAAAAATGCAGCATGTTCATTAATTTCTGCTTAGGTCTGCATTTTTGGCTATTTCCTATAGTCCAAAAGACGCGCGGAAAAAAACGCATCAAAAACGCGCAAAAATCGCTGCAAAAAGTACCCGTTTCCTGAACGTTTAAAAATGCTACTGTGGGCACGTAGTCTTACACTGGCACTGTTTATCTGTGCTGCCGGTAAAAAACGGACATGTGAACAGCACCATAGACTACAATGGGTACTTGTTGTATCCATGAAATAGAACATATAGAACATGTACATACAACATGAAAGTCTGAATAAGGCCTAAGACCATAAGAAAATGAGCAATTTCAGCTTCCTAACTGCAAATGGCCTGTATGCTTTGAGGATATTAGCAGTCAAGTTCATTGCCCAGATGTTTTCTTGCAGTGCTTACATTGAATAAAAAGGTTACAGACTCTCTGGGAGACCTGATGCTGAAATCACAGGAATGGCACGAGTGCAAGAGGTTTGCTTTGCTTTTTCTTTTTTTGTTATTATCTTTTATTTTTCCATACTAATATTAAAAGTTTCCTACTATTTTGCTGTTGTAAAGTTCTGATTGTCCTGCCACTTTTGCAGCCCTGCTCCTGACTATAGTCTGCTCTCTGTGGCACCCCAGGAGTCCGGGTGCCACAGTGGCATTGCCTCCCTCAGAGGAGGTGATGTCAAAGAGAATTTCCCTAGCCAGATATCACCAGCATACAACACCTTTCCTGACTCCAGACCAGAAGGGGGAGCTCAAAGCCTGGTTTCAGGAAAGCTTCCTTATTAGTTCTGGCCTGGAGGCGGGGTTGGTCAGTCTGGGAGAGTCTGTACAGGGGACAGGAGCTGTGAGGAGCTCATCCCAAGAGCAGAGTGAAGAGAGAGGATTAGGGTTGTGACTAAAGGCCCCGTCACACTAAGCGACTTACCAGCGATCCCGACACCGATATGAAGGTGTCAGGATCGCTGGTAAATCGCTATGTGATCGCTGGTGAGCTGTCACACAGACAGCTTCACCAGCGATCAGCACAGCGATGCCGAGCGCCCGGCATCGCTGGCCATCCTGTAAAAAATAGAATCAAAATAAAAAATATAGTTATTCTCACCTTCCGATGTCGCGTTCAGCCATCCTGCCTCTCTCCACGCTCCGGTCCCAGTGATCCTTTGCGAGAATGACCGCGAGATGTCACAGTCTCGCGGGATAACAAAGTCTCGCGGTCATTCGTGCAAAGGATCACTGGGACTGGAGCGTGGAGAGAGGCAGGATGGCTGAACGCGACGTCGGAAGGTGAGAATAACTATATTTTTTATTTTTTTAATTATTTTTTTACACCTGATCGCTGGTCTCCCGCCTGTCACACGCAGTGATGCGTGCTGGCCAGCGGGAGACCAGCGACCAAAGAAATGTCGAGAGGTTTCTTCCAGCGATCAGCGATACTGGCAGGGGGGCCGCTCGCTGATCGCTGTCACACACAGCGATCTCGCTGGTGAGATCGCTGTTACGTCACAAAAGTTGTGACTCAGCAGCGATCTCGCTACCGAGATTGCTTAGTGAGACGGGGCCATAAGCTCACCCCAGGGAACAGCGCTTGACACCGGACGCCGGAGTCCGTGGCTGCAGGGGTACAACAGTCTCAACAGCCAAATCCGGAGGGCAGGAGACTGCAGGCCTCCTGGCCCCATCATAAACCTGAAGGCACAGCAGCATACCAGAGCCGGAGCCACCACGAAGGAGTGCCCGGATCTCTATTTCCACCTGTAACAGTGCTCCAGTCTGCACCTCAGAACATCCAGTAAAGGAAACTGTTGCCCTGCTGTGTCCTCAGAGTTATTTACTGCGTCACCTGCCCTGCATTACATCCATCATCACCATCTTTTATAATATAATTGCCCTGGGACTTAGCTCTACCAGAGAGGGGTGGGAGCATGTAAATTGGAGATGATAGTATGGAGGGGTAAAAAGGAACAAGTCATCAAGAAGGGCAGATTGTACAGGTAGTACTGAGAGTAGATAGGAAAATAAGCACACACATGGGAAAGAGAATGTAGGGAATGGCTGTGTATGAGCTCACAGAGAAATTATGGGGATGGAAGAGGGAATCAGACATTCATCATCAGTATCTGTTACTACACGAAGATCCCTCATAAAGGCTATGGTATTACATGATAGCTAGTAGAAGCACCAGTGTACTAGATTCATAGCCCTCACATTTGGTATGAATAACTGGGAGAATCAACCCACAGTAGAAACCGAAATCTAGGAGCAAGCTGCACATCAGATGGTCCAAACGTGAAATCAGAATTGAAGATTGCAAACTGAAAGTTAAAATTGCTGTCCGATACATAAAATGCACTTTTTTAAATATCTATCTTTAACCCCTAAACACTTTGGTAATTTGCATCTGCAGTAGATGATGGGGGTGCCTGGTGGCTATCCTAAGAATAGGACATCAATATCAATATCTATCTGCTGGACATACCTGTTATTCTTCTGTGAACCCAAACATCACATATTAAGCCAATAAGCATACATGTCCTGCTTGGCTAGATCTGTATGCTGAGATCGGACATACTATGATTACTGCTGATGACCCTTCTCTTATTTTTAATACTGAAAAGTGGGTAAATGCCATGATGTTCCCATAGACATTGAAGAATGTACTTACCCAATACTGTGCAGGAAACTAACGACACCCCCTAAAATAGATTATTATTAGTTAGGTATAACATCTACAAAGCATCACCGAAACAGCCGGCAACACAAGAATAAAGTATTCAATACACAATAGATGGCTGTCGGAAGAACAATTGCTAGGTTGACAATACACAGGAGTGCTCGCTTGCCACTTCTGTGTTCTCCATGGAAGCCCCAGCCAGACCCCTGATAATGGCTTATCTCTGAAAGAATGAAAGCCACCCCTGCTGAAATATCTTCAGATATAATCCTTCAGGGGAGAGTCGGGAGGCCTCAATGTCCATTAGACTACCAGCTGACAATATCGATATCGCTGAGTTCGGACAACCTCAGTCTAATGTGCATGGGGCCATAAGGCTCTGTTCACATCTCTTTTTATGAATATATAGTTTTAGGTTGTGTCTTGTAAAGAGATAAAATATAGATAAGATACACATTTGGTCACATGCACCCAGCATATGCCAAAAGTGTGTCCCTTTGGCATAAAACTGGACAGAATGACTCAATCTAATGTATAGGAAAGCGTAGTCAGCTTCACTTTCCAACACAAAGGGATACAGTAAAATGTATAATAATAATAATCTTTATTTATATAGCGCCAACATATTCCGCAGCGCTTTACAGTTGAACAGTTTCAAACACAACAGTAATAACGTTAACAATACAATAATTAAAGCGAAATAAGACGACCCTGCTCGTGGGAGCTTACAATCTACAATGAGGTGGGGGCGATACAAAGCACAGGTTTGTATTTACAATGATGTATTTACAATGATGGTCCAGCCATCTTCAGGGGGTGGGGGTTAGATGGAGATAGTGAATGGGCTACACACACACAAGCATAAAATGACTTTGATTACTGAATGTGATAGGCCGCTCTGAACAAATGTGTTTTGAGTGAGCGCCTAAAACTATGCAAATTGTGGATGGTCCTAATATCTTGGGGTAGAGCATTCCAGAGGATTGGCGCAGCACGGGATTTCCAAGTGAGCGATGTATGACACTGCATGCCCATTAAGAAGCAAACATTACAGCCTTCCACTGGAGATATAACTTGGATATCCATCTTCTATGAAAGGAAGAAGCAAGAAGTCAACAGAACTGTTTACAGCAACCAGCTAGATTCTTGGAGAAAAGGGATTTGTTAAAAGGATATACAGGACCTGAATATTGATGACCAATCAGTAGGTTAGGTCATCAATCTTACATAAGTTGGAGTTTAATTGACTAGGGATTGATGTAAAGCGCACATAGGGCAGTAACCAAATAGCATGTGGTCTTATTGCGTTTTTTGCGCTCACCGGTTCCCTGAAAAATGCCCACAGGAAAATTGCCCACATGGAAAATTGATAATTGCAGAATCACAAAGTTTAAGATCTATTATTCTTGAGCTGCAAGGTGAGAATGTTCACATGATATGTGATTAACTTGTGATTTACAGTTGATCTAGTGCAAAACTGCAAAAATAAAGATCTGTGTTTGTAGCAGTCTGTCATTATCAGCAATAGATACTGTAGATATAGTTGGCTCTCATCTCTCAGTGAGTCTGCCTTAAGGCCCTTTTACATTTAGCGATGCACCAGCGATCCAACCAGAGATCCGACCCGGTCAGGATCGCTGGTGCATCGCTAAATGATCGCTAGTGAGCTTTCATACAGAAAGATCTCACAGCGATGCAGCAGCGACGCAGCGCACGATACTTACCATTCACACACAGCGATCCTGCGTCCTCCCGCCCGCCTCCACGCGTCGCTGGACGTCACAGCAGGAAGCCCAGCAGGAAGCAGACGACGAGAAATGGAGCCGGACATTCTCGCGCGATCAGCGATGAGCAGCGGGGGAGCCGGTCGCTGGTAAGTATCACACATAGCGATATCGCTAGCAATATCGCTATAACGTCACAAAACCAGTGACGTTATAGCAATATTGCTAGCGATATCGCTTAGTGTAAAACCCCCTTTACTCCTCCCACCAGCCCAAAACAGCAGCACATGCAGAACCAGGAGAAGTGTGATCCAGAGGAGCCATCACAGAGGTATCACTGTATTATCTGTGGAGTTACATGGGACTGCAGGTCACATCTAATACATTATCATCTCAGTGGGAGCCCAACAAAAGCAGTTTGCTGCTGGCAGAGATAGTTGTTCCTGGAAGCCCAGAAGGCACAGCAGAAAGGTGAAATTCTGCCACTTGTACCACCTTGTGTACTTGCTGAGAATGTATGTTTTTGCAGTGGTGTAAATGAAGTCCGATGGGCCCCTGTGCCAAATTTGGACCTGCCCCCACCACACATGCGTTGATCAGATGTATGGGCCCCTGTAGTGTTCTAAATTCTATAAAGACTTATGAATTGCCCCTTTCATTATGTAGTAAAATGTCCCCCATCCTGGTATATATGCCCATCATCCTGGTGAATATGTCCGCATCCTGGTATACAGTATATGTCCCAATGCTGGTATATATGGTCGCCATCCTGAAATATATGGTCCAAATGGTCTCCATCCTGGTATATATGTCCCCATCCTGGTTTACAGTTGTGGCCAAAAGTATTGACACCCCTGCAATTCTGTCAGATAATACTCAGCTTCTTCCTGAAAATGATTGCAAACACAAATTCTTTGGTATTATTATCTTCATTTAATTTGTCTTAAATGAAAAAACACAAAAGAGAATGAAGCAAAAAGGAAAACATTGATCATTTCACACAAAACTCCAAAAATGGGCCAGACAAAAGTATTGGCACCCTCAGCCTAATACTTGGTTGCACAACCTTTCGCCAAAATAACTGCAACCAACCGCTTCCGGTAACCATCAATGAGTTTCTTACAATGCTCTGCTGGAATTTTAGACCATTCTTCTTTGGCAAACTGCTCCAGGTCCCTGATATTTGAAGGGTGCCTTCTCCAAACTGCCATTTTTAGATCTCTCCACAGGTGTTCTATGGGATTCAGGTCTGGACTTTTTGCTGGCCACCTTAGAAGTTTCCAGTGCTTTCTCTCAAACCATTTTCTAGTGCTTTTTGAAGTGTGTTTTGGGTCATTGTCCTGCTGGAAGACCCATGACCTCTGAGGGAGACCCAGCTTTCTCACACAGGGCCCTACATTATGCTGCAAAATTTGTTGGTAGTCTTCAGACTTCATAATGCCATGCACACGGTCAAGCAGTCCAGTGCCAAAGGCAGCAAAGCAACCCCAAAACATCAGGGATCCTCCGCCATGTTTAACTGTAGGGACTGTGTTCTTTTCTTTGAATGCCTCTTTTTTTCTCCTGTAAACTCTATGTTGATGCCTTTGCCCAAAAAGCTCTACTTTTGTCTCATCTGACTAGAGAACATTCTTCCAAAACATTTTAGGCTTTTTCAGGTAAGTTTTGGCAAACTCCAGCTTGGCTTTTTTATGTCTCGGGGTAAGAAGTGGGGTCTACCTGGGTCTCCTACCATACAGTCCCTTTTCATTCAGATGCCGACGGATAGTACGGGTTGACACTGTTGTACCCTCGGACTGCAGGGCAGCTTGAACTTGTTTGGATGTTAGTCAAGGTTCTTTATCCAACATCCGCACAATCTTGCGTTGAAATCTCTTGTCAATTTTTCTTTTCCGTCCACATCTAGGGAGGTTAGCCTCAGTGCCATGAGCTTTAAACTTCATGATGACACTGCGCACGGTAGACACAGGAACATTCAGGTCTTTGGAGATGGACTTGTAGCCTTGAGATTGCTCATGCTTCCTCACAATTTGGTTTCTCAAGTCCTCAGACAGTTCTTTGGTCTTCTTTCTTTTTTCCATGCTCAATGTGGTACACACAAGGACACAGGACAGAGGTTGAGTCAACTTTAATCCATGTCAACTGGCTGCAAGTGTGATTTAGTTATTGCCAACATCTGTTAGGTGCCACAGGTAAGTTACAGGTGCTGTTAATTACACAAATTAGAGAAGCATCACATGATTTTTCGAACAGTGCCAATACTTTTGTCCACCCTCTATTTTATGTTTGGTGTGGAATTATATCCAATTTGGCTTTAGGACAATTCTTTTTGTGTTTTTTCATTTAAGACAAATTTAATGAAGATATTAGTACCAAAGAATTTGTGTTTGCAATCATTTTCAGGAAGAAACTGAGTATTATCTGACAGAATTGCAGGGGTGTGAATACTTTTGGCCACAACTGTACATGGTCCCAAATCCTAGTGTATGTGTCCCCGTTCTGCCCCTAATGCATAGTTAAAAACAAATACATTCTACTCACCTTTCCTCTGCTCCCACGTCGCCCAGTGTGTTTTGTATCCACCGCACAGCCCGGCAGCTGACATCGGAGTGTGCGCCATTGTCATGCGCCGCTCCCGAGGCTGCACCTCAGACGTCAGCTCACAGCCACTGCATGTGTTGCAGTGCAGCATGTATAGCAGTGCAGGGTTAAGCAGGTTCGCAGGATGCAGTGACGAGACACTAGACGGATGGTGGATTGTGAAATAACTTTTATCAAACTGTAGCCACTGGGGCTTGGCTGAACAAACATAAAAATAAGAACAAACAAACAGTCCACGCTGGGACTCAACAATCTTAACAAAACTATTTTGTAACTTTGCCTTCCAGGGGCTGTCGGTTTCGTGAGCGTGGCCGCGTAGAGGTCGCTGAGGCGGCTGTCCTGATGCCTCGCTACTCCTGGAAGGAATGGGGCTCAACAGGCCCTGAAGAGAGCGATGTCGATGGGGCACAACAGGCCCTGAAGAAAGCAATGTCGGTGGGGCGCAACAGGCCCTGAAGAAAGCGATGCCGGTGGGGCGCAACAGGCCCTGAAGAAAGCGATGCCGGTGGGGCGAAACAGGCCCTGAAGAAAATGATGCCGGTGGGGCACAACAGGCCCTGAAGAAAGCGATGCCGGTGGGGCGCAACAGGCCCTGAAGAAAACAATGCCAGTGGGGCACAACAGGCCCTGAAGAAAGCGATGCCGGTGGGGCGCAACAGGCCCTGAAGAAAACGATGATGGTGGCGCGCGGTGATGACACAGTTCCCAGATGACCCGTAGTCGTCCTTTATCAAGAGTCTCTCCCAAAGCTGGGTAGCGGGCCTTTAATCTCGCCTATGACGAGGTGGCGTATCTTCAGGCCGGTGACGGCAGGGTCGCCGTGGTGGGGGAAGGCTGGGGGGGGAAGTGTCCAGTCCTCTGTGGCCTGGTTACGTGTATACACGGCCACAACCTGAGGTAAAGATTCTCTCCCACAAAGGCGGGGGGCGGCGGGGATGGTTCTCTGAGAACGGGGGCAGGGAGCAATCTCCGGTATCAGTCTCTCACGTCTCTCTTGACGGTAAATGCGCAGTTTTCTACTCACCGACTCCTGTCGGTGCCCCTGCAAGTCACCCTGCTTCCTGCCTCCAGTCAGGCTCTCTCCCAACTGCCACCTCAGCGCGCCCTCTGCTCCTTGTGTCCTAGCCCCACCCCCTGTTGCCCTGTCAACTTCAGTCGCATGTCTCCCTTTGTAATCCCCCTGGTGTGGTTCCTTCAATAACCCTGATGGCGGTCTCCTTGGTTCCGGCCCAATCACTATATGGGGTCCTCCTCCCCACATTCCCCCACCCTGTAAGCTCGCCAGTCCTCGGGCGAGGGCGTTAGTCTATTAAGATTGGCCTGTAAGTGTGTCGATATTCGTTGTCATACGAACTGGTCTTGTTCATACCGTTTGGGGGGTTTGCCGGCTGTTGACCGCTCGGAGCGTCTACGTTCGACTGAGGTGGAATCTTCTAAGGTGGTGGACATTGGGGGGGCTGCATGATGCAGGCGGGTTAATTGGGTCAACTGGCTCATTATTGAGTGGAGGGCCTTTGGGGTTTGGAGGGAAATCCTCGTCGTCTGAGTCCCAGCATCTGGACTCCGGTTCGGATGTCAACGGGATGGGTTCCAGTTGTTTCGGGTCAGTGGAAATACACGGGCGTAACATATTACGATGCACAATACGAGTGGGCAGTGTTTCATCCTGCTCGGGCCGTATTTCGTACACAGGTCCTTCTGGGTGGGTACGGCGTAGTACCCGATAAGGACTCTCTTCCCAACGTGACTCCAGTTTGTTTTGGGGGCATTGATCCAGTACCAGCACACGGTCCCCGCTTTGGAGATGAGGAGGGGAAGTTGTATTCTTCCCTGGGTGTTCCCAGTCTTGGAGTTTGGTATGTACAATTCGGTGAAGAGTTTGCAGCCTGTGGCGATGATTTTGGACCCAGGACGACACTCCGGTCCAGGGCTGAGGCTCTTCGGGGTCCAACTCTACCTCCGTGATCCCTTTACCCTCTCGTCCAAACAGCAGGGAATAAGGCGTATAGCCCGTAACTCGATGTACCCGATTATTATAGACCCATACTAGTTCAGAAACATATTCAGGCCAACGAGCTTTCTTGTCACTCTCCAGAGTAAGCAGCATTTGAATCAATGTCCGATTAAATCGTTCACAAGCCCCATTTCCTTGCGGGTGATACGGTGTGGTCCGGGATTTGTCAATCCTATAGAGATGATGTAGTTCCTCCATAACTTTCCCCAAAAAACATGCTCCCTGGTCGGAATGTATACGTTGAGGGCAGTCGTACACTTGTATAAAGTTTGTGCAAATTGCGGAGGCGGCCGACTCCGCGGCCTGGTCTCGAGTAGGGGTGACCACAGCGAACTTGGTAAAATGATCCACCATGACGAGACAGTGTTCGTATCCCTGGAATGCGGGACCGATGGTCAGGTAATCCACTGTCAGGAGCTCAAGGGGTGCTGAAGTCACAATAGTCTGTGTTGCGGCTCTCTGAGCAGGCGGTTTGGCCAATTCACATAAGCGGCAGGTACGGCAAATTTCGTCCACAACAGCTGACAAGCGTGGGTGATAAACTTTCTGTTGTAACCATTGCAAAGTCTTTTTAACTCCAAAGTGGGCTCCTTTTTCGTGAGCCTCTCGAGCCAGTTCATGTAGTTGAGCTCCAGGCGTAACCACCTGCCAAACAGTCATTGAGGTTGTTTGCGATGTTATTTTACGGTACCGTAGTCCCTTTCGGATAGTCAGCCTCTTCCATTGTCGCAGCATCAGCGACAGGTCTTGGGTCAAAGTTTGCCGTTGAGTATCAGTGGGTAATTGACCAGCGGCGACCCATATCCGGAGAAGTCCAACTTCTTCATCTTCCTGTTGTTGTTGTATCCACTTATCCCGAGATTGTTCCAGGATGCCCCTGTGGGCCTCTGGGGAAGATACTTTTGAATCAACATTGTTGAGCATGGCAGCGGTAAGAGCGAACGGTATTTCCTCTCCTTCTAATTCTTCGTCTCGATTCTGTCCGGGAGTTGTATGTCGAATCCTGGAGAGGGCATCTGCATGGACATTCTCGGCCCCTCTTTTGTAGATAATCTTATAATTGTACTTCGCCATCCGGGCCACCCATCGCTGCTCCAAAGCCCCCAACTTGGCGTTTTCCAAATGTGCCAGTGGGTTGTTGTCAGTTCGCACTACCACCTCGGAGCCCGCCTGGTTCTCTGCGAATCTCTCCGTCATAGCCCACACCACTGCGAGGAGCTCGAGCTTAAAAGAGCCGTAATTGTCAGGGTTACGCTCGGAATCATGGAGTGAGCGACTTCCATATGCGATCACTCTCTCCCAGCCATCCTGAACCTGTGACAACACAGCCCCCAGCCCGTGAAGACTCCCGTCAGTGTGCAGGATGAACGGCTGAGAGAAATCCGCATAAGCCAACACTGGAATCCGAAAGTGCAGCCTTGAGGTCTCGGAAGGCCTCTTCCTGAGGGTGTTGCCACTGAATTTTTTGCCCATTGGCCCCAGCGGGAGCCCCCTTCAGCAGGTCATGCAGGGCTTGAGCTCGACATGCAAAATTCTTTACGAAGCGACGGTAATATCCAGCTAACCCCAGAAAAGCCCGCACATCTTTCACCGTCTCGGGGGTAGGCCATTCCTGGATAGCAGCAACCTTCTCCCGGGATGGCCTCACACCCTCTGCCGAAACGACATGACCCAGATACTCAATCCGAGAGCGAAATAGATGGCATTTCTGAGGCTTCACCTTCAACCCGTACTTTTGCAACCGGCTGAGTACCTGTCCCAACCTCATCAGGTGGTCCTCGAAGGAGGCGGCATAGACAATGATGTCGTCCAGGTAGATTAACGTGGCCTCAAAATTGAGATCCCCCAGACATCGCTCCATCAATCGCTGAAAGGTCCCGGGGGCGTTGGCCAGCCCAAATGGCATCCGATTAAACTCAAACAGTCCCATGGGCAAAATGAACGCCGTCTTAGCTCTATCTTCTTCTGACATGGGCACCTGCCAGTACCCACTGGCCAAGTCCAAGGTCGAAAAATATGTTGCCTTCCCCAGCGCGGACAGGGATTCTTCTATGCGGGGCAGAGGGTATGAGTCTTTAATAGTGCAAGCATTCAGTTTACGATAATCCACACAGAATCGTAGTGTACCATCTTTCTTCTGGACCAACACGATTGGGGCTGCCCAGGGGCTTTGACTTTCCCGTATCACCTCTTTTCGCAGCATTTGGGCCAGCAAAGTTTTCACCTCTTGATAGAGTTGTGGCGGAATCTGTCGATATCGTTCTCGGATAGGGGCCGCTCCTGCTGTGGGGATCTCATGAGTGATGGCGGTGGTACACCCAAAGTTGTCCTCATGGCTAGCAAATACGTCATGGTACTGTCCAAGCAATATTTTTATCTGTGAGAGTTGGGCTGCAGTTAATCCATAAAGCTCAGCCCGCATCTGCTCCAAAATATTTCGGCCCTTCTCTTGTGCCTAGACTTCGTGAGCCTGTAAGGTTTGTATTGTTACTTCCCAAGGATCCTTGGGGTGTACTCGTAATTGAACCACAGGGGCTGGCAGCACTTCTTCTAAAGGCCTCACTAGTTTGGCCAGTACAGTCCATGCTTTCAGAACGGTGTCTCGGTCTTCAAGGTTAACACAGCGTATCAGGACGGTTCCTTTTTGCACCGTAGCGAGGGAACGGGCCACCAGTATGCCAGGAGGTAAGTGCTCTGAGTGAAACAGCTCCACCTGCACCTCCACGCCCTCCAAAGGTATCGGGGCTCGTATTGGCAGGGCCACCACTGTCTGTCCAGGAGGCAGCACAAGCAGAGGAGCCGCTGACGCGATGACCTTACCCAGAGCCTCACCCTCCTGGCAGTCCTGATGCACCCGCGCACCTCGCACCAGCTGCTGGAATACCTGTCCCTGAGCTGTGTGAGAACCCCACTGCTTCAGTATCTTTTGTGTGGGATCATTAAGCAACAGGTTACCAAACTCTTAAAATATTCATGCCTAGGGTGACGAGGTGTCGTTGATCAGCTTCTCCTTGAGTGAGCACCACCCCTCTGCGGCCAAGGGGTTTACCGCACAACGTCACCTGCACCCACACTACCCCGGCAACCGGGACCGGCAGTTGGTTGGCGGCTACTAGTCTGATCATGGGCCCCCACTGAGGCCTTGCTGCCTCCGGAAAGTTTTGTTGAAAGTACGTTACGGGCATAGTGGTTACTTGTGACCCCGTGTCTACCAGGCACCGGATGGCCCGGCCCTCTACTTCTGCCCAAACTACCGGACACTTTGCTACCAAATCTTCGGGACTTCCACCACCTCTAGTTGTGGTTTTCAGCTCCGAGCGGCGTCCCCCCAGCCCGGAGCCCTTTAGTTTAATGGCCGCCGGGGTGGGTATCTCCCACGCCGCAGACACTCACGGGCGAGGTGGCCTGGTTCTCCACACTCATAACACTGGGCCGGTATAGACTGACCACCCCGCGGAGTGCGTGACCCCCAGGGACCGGGATTAACGCTAGGTCGTCCAGTCTCGATTCGGTTCTTCTCTTTACTTCAGCCAACTCGCTCTTAATATTTTTCAATTCTTGCTTCATCTCCTCCACCCACTGAGGTTCCTCAACTGCGTTCGAGGAGGCCTCCACACCTCGGACCTTCCCCACAGGGACTGCCATCCCCTGCTCTTGCTCCCGAACCCGTGCCTGACTTCCCACTTCTGAAAAGTCTATTTGGGGATTCATTCTGATCTGTTCCCGTAATGCCTGCTTTATCAGTGGATCTCACAGTCCAGTCACCAGTAGGTCAGGTAGGGTAATGTCAACAGGTTCTACCCCTACCCCGTCTTTTCTTTCAATAGCCGTATGCAATTCTTGGAGTACATTCATATACTGAATAATCGTCTCCCCCTCTGCCTGCATCCGACTAAACAGACGGGTCCATAACTCTCCCAAATTAGTGGGATCCCCGTGGGTCTGTTCCACTATCTGTAACACCTTTTCAAAAGTGTCGCGGTGCCCCGGAGGTTTCAACATCACTGACCTCCGCACCTCCCCGTCTAGGGCCATGAGTGCCACTTCAGCTTCCAGGTCAGGGGTCATTGGGTGCATCCGAAAGAGCCCCCGCATTCCCTCTGTCCAGCTCCATAGCATAGTATTGGAGCCGGAGAATCTACAGTAGGCAGGTGTTATGAATGAGTCACCGTAGGAGGCAAAAGCAGAAATACAAGCTAAGTCCAGAAAACCAGAGAAGTTGGCAACTATCAGATTGCAGACCCCTGAACCTATCAACACAACTAGCAGTAGCCGTGGGGGGTTCCTACGATGCCCTAGACCCCTCGATCACAGCCGGAGAAATACATAGGCCTAAAGAAAGAAAGGGGAAATCTAAACTGCCCCAGAGCAGACCCCAAAGCAATAGGCAGCCCCCAACATATAATGACGGTGAAGCAAGATGAAAATACTAACACAGACAGAAAGATAGACTGAGCAAAGACGGGGCCCCAAAACTACCTAGATAGGAAAGGACAGGAAGGCTGCTGTCTGCAATCTGCCAAAACCCTATCAAAGACATAAGCCAACCAGCTGATATGAAAAAGGCCCTGAAGCAGCTAGGCTTCAAAAAATGGATCAGCACTCAGGTATTTTCAGAAGACAGAGCTAAATGAATTCAGCACACCCCAGAAGGGAATGGCAGAAATCCAGAAAAACAAAGCAAAAACAAAGTCAAAGCATAAAAGCAAAAGGCCGAGCAGCAAACTTAGCTTTGGAGGAGCAGGAATTCAGACTGGTCTCCAAGGATCCCACAGAGAAATCACCCGCAGGGCAGAAGGGCGTCGGCAGCATTATATCCAGTCCGTAACTCCACTCAGCCAGTCACAATCATCAGCCTCAGGTGTTTGACAATCAGGCTCACTACCTTTCTTTACCAGAAGAGGGAGTTCCTCGGGCCTCAGTAATGAAGGGGAAAATGAACTCACAACAGGCAGGTTGTTCAGCATGGCCCCCAATGAAATGCTGGTACGGGGGCCCTCATTATTTACAGAGTTTACAGCTTCCCCCTGACCTGGGCAACCACTGTCCGTGCTCGGAGACTGCATCCTGCCGACTACGCCAAGTGTAGGGTTGAGCAGGTTCGCAGGATGCAGTGACGAGACACTAGACGGATGGTGGATTGTGAAATAACTTTTATCAAACTGTAGCCACTGGGGCTTGGCTGAACAAACATAAAAATAAGAACAAACAAACAGTCCACGCAGGGACTCAACAATCTTAACAAAACTATTTTGTAACTTAGCCTTCCAGGGGCTGTCAGTTTCGTGAGCGTGGCCGCGTAGAGGTCGCTGAGGCGGCTGTCCTGACGCCTCGCTACTCCTGGAAGGAATGGGGCTCAACAGGCCCTGAAGAGAGCGATGCCGATGGGGCGCAACAGGCCCTGAAGAAAGCAATGTCGGTGGGGCGCAACAGGCCCTGAAGAAAGCGATGCCGGTGGGGCGCAACAGGCCCTGAAGAAAGCGATGCCGGTGGGGCGCAACAGGCCCTGAAGAAAGCGATGCCGGTGGGGCGCAACAGGCCCTGAAGAAAATGATGCCGGTGGGGCACAACAGGCCCTGAAGAAAGCGATGCCGGTGGGGCACAACAGGCCCTGAAGAAAACGATGCCGGTGGGGCACAACAGGCCCTGAAGAAAGCGATGCCGGTGGGGTGCAACAGGCCCTGAAGAAAACGATGATGGTGGCACGCGGTGATGACGCAGTTCTCCAGATGACCCGTAGCCGTCCTTTATCAAGAGTCTCTCCCAAAGCTGGGTAGCGGGCCTTTAATCTCGCCTATGACGAGGTGGTGTATCTTCAGGCCGGTGACGGCAGGGTCGCCGCCGTGGTGGGGGAAGGCTGGGGGGAAGTGTCCAGGCCTCTGTGGCCTGGTTACGTGTATACATGGCCACAACCTGAGGTAAAGATTCTCTCCCACAAAGGCGGGGGGCGGCGGGGATGGTTCTCTGAGAACGGGGGCGGGGAGCAATCTCCAGTATCAGTCTCTCACGTCTCTCTTGACGGTAAATGCGCAGTTTTCTACTCACCGACTCCTGTCGGTGCCCCTGCATGTCACCCTGCTTCCTGCCTCCAGTCAGGCTCTCTCCCAACTGCCACCTCAGCGCACCCTCTGCTCCTTGTGTCCTATCCCCGCCCCCTGTTGCCCTGACAACTTCAGTCGCATGTCTCCCTTTGTAATCCCCCTGGTGTGGTTCCTTCAATAACTCTGATGGCGGTCTCCTTGGTTCCGGCCCAATCACTATATGGGGGTCCTCCTCCCCACACATGTCATCTGGATCTGGATCTTCAGTGAGGACGGAGATCAAGCAGAAGCAGGCATCTGTAACCCCATGCCTGCTCGTGGCCTTCAAAACAGTCGCTGCACCTCTGTTTTTTTTCTGTTGGTGAACCAATAGTCTTACCAATGAGTGTTCCCCTCACTCAGTGTTGTCTGAGTGGTGTTCTACCCGTGGGGATTGAGTGCGGGCATTCAGTGGGATGAGCCCTGGTTCTTGCAGGCTCTCGAAAGACAGCCAGGTAGCAGACAAGAGCACCCACTGACCCATGTGTCTCCATAGTGATGTCACTGACCAACACAGGAGCCGGAAGTGCCAGAGCAGCGCAGCTCTCCTATTGATTTCAGTGGCAGTGAATCTGGCGCCTGCACTTCCTTCCCTGTCCACTTATGACTACCAAGAGTAAGAGTGAACAGATCCTACGTAGTTATGTATCATACACATATACTACAGTTGTAGGCAGGCATAGCATGAAAGAAAATGCAAATTGGAGTGGAATTATTTTTAGCACAGTGGACTGACAGCTCGTAAGAACAGAATCTGTACTCTGGGACTAGGTATGGGTGAACCGAACCTGTAGAACCCGGAGAGATAAGCTGGGCCCACAGACCTGTGGTGAAATCCATTCTGCATTTTCTCTGCTGCCTGTGTTTTGCTGTATTGTATTTCAATGGAGCCCATGGAAGTCACCGGGCTTTCCTTGTTGACATTATTTCACATGTTCCTTCCAGCGCTCCCCCACCCCCATTGTTTCAAATTGGCAATCCTGTCATTCCTTTTGATACAACCCCAGTGAACAATGGCTTTCCTGCGGCGCCAGCCAATTGTGTTTTGGTTAGTTAAAGCATGTACTTTAATAGCTCTATCCCCATATTTTTTTATTTCTTTTCAATAAAAGTGCATTTTGAGTTCATCTAAAGTATTCTAGGCAGAGGAATAACAAAGTTATGATTTACTTGGGGTTTGAATATCTTGCATTTCATACTATCAACGCAGTGGTGACTTGGAGATGCCGACTGCATCGCTCTTCAAAGTGCCATTCAGTTCTCAAAACAAAAGATGACAACGTAGTTCAAGAACCAACAGAACATTATCATGACTCCTGCCCTCAAAAGCAGAAGCAAATGTGCTTCTGTGCTGCAGAGCATCTCACCTAAAATTCTGTATTATTTTCCTGCCCTGCAGAGCATCTCACGTATACTTGCATACTATCCCCCGTCCTGCAGAGCATCTCACCTATACCTGTATACCATCCCCCTGTCCTGCAGAGCATTTAACCTATAATTCTACACTATTCTCTGTCCTGCAGAGCATCTCACCTATAATTCTAGATTATTCTTCTGCCCTTCAGAGCATCTCACGTATACTTGCATACTATCCCCCTGTCCTGCAGAGCATCTCACCTATAGCTCGCTACTGTTTTCCTGTGGGTATTAATGTCTGTGGGCAATTTTCTGTGGGCATTTTTCACATATCATGTGAACATCCTCACCTTGCACCTCAAATATCATAGATCTGAAACTTTGTAATGATGCAATTGGCAATTTTCTGTGTGGGCAATTTTCTGTATGGGCAATTTTCCATGTGGACAATTTTCTGTATGGGCAATTTTCCATGTGGACAATTTTCTGTATGGGCTATTTTCCATGTGGGCAATTTTCCATGTGGGCATTTTTCCACGTGGGCAATTTTCCGCGTGGGCAATTTTCCGCGTGGGCAATTTTCTTGTGGGCATTTTTCCTGTGGGCAATTTTCCTGTGGGCATTTTTCCTGTGGGCATTTTTCTGGTCACCACGCTCACCATATGAAGTAGTGAACTACAGCAATTGAATAGCCTTAGCTCGCAATACCCCAGCTGCTGTTGCTCCACTGGTTGGATAAACCAACTTTGATGTGTACCAAAGGGAGAAATGCGGGTGTGCTGCACTGCTGGTGAACAATTCACAGGATACAGATCAACTGTACTTTATTCCCAATGAGTTTCTAGGTCGAACGTAACTACAATAAAGATCTTCCCCTGAGGAGGAGGTTTGCTAGACATACAGTACAATCCCTTTTCTACTCATTGGTATCCTGTGAAATCTTCACCAGCAGTGCAGCACACCCACATTTCTCCCTTTATTACATTAGTGGGAGTCCGACTCTCTGCACTCCCGCTGATCAACAGTTTGAGAAGACCGTGGCACATGAGCAAGCTTCTTCAAGATTTACATCGCACTGTATACCTACCATGTAGATAATGTCCAGGTAGGCGGCACTATGTAAACATTTAAGAGGCTGAATAGATCTGTCACAGGGATACCGTGACAGAGAGGGGCCAGAAGATTGCTGCGTCTGGTTACACAAACTCCTCCACAGGTTTTTCCTTGATCTGTCATTGCAAGGGTTAATCAGTTCAGTGGACCTCCTTGTGCTCTCCATCTTGAATTGTCTTAGCTGTTCTGTGTTGGCCACTCCCCTTAGGTATATATGCCCACCAGTGGCTCTTGGGAGTGACAGTTGTTCTACTTCCTGGCTTGGAGTTGAAGGAGAGAGTTAAGTGTTTTTCAGGGGATTGCTGTGTGGAGATGGCTTGCGTGTTTATCCGTATCCTCTCCCATTTGGTTTGTGCCTACTATTCCTCCTTTGTTTCCTATTCTGCTGTTTTGTGAGTGAATTTAGGGTGCCCCTAGTACGAGAGAACGGGTAGGTGCCCTCAGTTACTTGTTACTACATGACAGGACCACTCTGTTTGTGCAATCACTGCAAAACAGCTGATCATCGGGGGTGCTGCGAGTCAGAACTCCTCGGAGATAAAATTTATGGCATTTCCTAATGTTAGGCCATGAATATTCTAAACCCAGAAACCTTTTTAAAATTATATCAAAACTGGCAAAAATAAAAAGTTGAGTAACTGCCCAAAGATGTTTTATTGCATAGCACATGACTTTGTAGTCTCATTCTAAATTGCGCTCAGCTACTTCAGTCAGTCCCACTGACGGATGCGCATCTCTGCTCCATTCAGTATGGAGCTGTAGAGCCCCTTTCTCAGGGTTCCAGAACTCCAATTTCGCGGATCTAGGGGGTCTCAGTGGTTGGACGCCAGTGATCAACAAGTGATTCCCTTTCCTATGGTGGCCAGTGAATAACTTGATTTTTTGTGAATAACCCTTTAAGTCATGTGAAACTAAATAAAAAACGAGTCCCCAGTTTTTTCAGCACACACCTGAGAGTATGTGCACACAGTAATTTTCAGGTGGTTCTGCTGCAAACCCTGACTGAAAAAACGCTATCTAAAAGCTCAAAAGAGTGAACATATTCATTTCTATATAAAAATACAACTTGCTGTCCATACTGTATGTTAGGGTATTTGAGCACCTTTTATCCACTGCAAATATGCAAAGATGCCGGGCGTTATCGTGTCTTGCAAAGTAATTTACACTTTACAATACAAGCAATGGGAGGGCTAAAAAATAACGCCCGCCAAAAACATTAAAAAAGCACTCAAGAAATTACCCAAATACAACAAAAAGTAATGAAAGGATGACCTATATACAATGTACTGTACCTGATAAAACTTCATCGACTAATTGATAGATAACAATAAGGACGTCCTTCTGTAGTTTCTGCTTCTGTTGTTCCATAGTTTGTGTAATGTTCTGGTCGATCACGTCTAAACCTCTCTGACCCGGATTTTGTGGCTTCAACCTGGTGAAGTCCACATTGTTGGGAGGCTGAAAAGATAAGAAACACCTATCAAAACAATAGGGAAACTTACAATTGAACCATTTTGCAAATAGCGTATGCAAGGTTGTCTCAAATCAATTCAATCAATCAAGATTATTCCTTGAATGTATAGGAAGATATAAGCAAGGGTATTAATCAATAAGTGGGTTCTCTTAGATAGAAAACCCCTTGACTACAAGCTCTTGTGCTAAGAAATAGGGCTCTCACTATGGTACAGAACTGCCCACAGGAAAATGTATAGCTTATCCGGCAAAATCAGCTGATTGCTGCAAAGTTTTGCATTAAGGGCTCGCTCAGACGAGCGTATAAATCCGACGAGAGCAATCCGAGAAAAAAATCGCACTGCACTCTGATCAATGTTAGTAAGTGAGTCAGTGCTCAACTGCACATTTTTTCTCAGCTCGGATCGGACAAAGAAGAAAAATCACAGAATGATGCGATTGTCTGCGAGAATCAGATTGCACTCGCCAATGGAAGTCAATCGGAGTGAGAAAAAAAATCGGACGGCACACAGAGCATGCTTGTGCTGTCCTATTTTTATGCAAACATCTCAAAAGAAACCTGACATTTCATCAGCCGAGTACAGTAAATTTACAGCACGAACCTTCAGAACAGAATACATACAGTATATTTATAAAATAGATATGTAGAATAGATGGGATAGATGTCCTGTAGATATTAAACCCCTTCACGACCTTAGACATAACCATACGTTCAGGTTGGGATGTCCTGTAGATATTAAACCCCTTCATGACCTTAGACATAACTATACGTCCAGGTTGGGAAGTACTTCTCGACCTTGGACGTGCAGATACGTCCTGGTGATTTTGTGTGCACAGGAGCTGTGCGGGTGCGATAACGACGCAGCATTTAGAAGGCAGGGAGAGGGAGGGGGCTCCCTCTCCCCTCCTATCAGAGCCCCCATTACGTCATCATGAGGGGCCGATTGTTGCTATGGTGACCTGACGGCACCAGAGCTAGCTAGCTTGGTTAGATCACGTGCAGTGCATGGTCTAACAGGCTTGAGTCAGTGCAGAACTATCAGCTTATAAAGCATTGCAATACCTTATAAAGCAATCAGACTTCAAAAAGTGAAAGTCCCATTTTTTAAAAATCTCAAAATAATAAAAAAAATATTGTACCCATAAATAAGTATTTTTATGAAAAAAAAAGTACACATTTACATATTTGGTATCGCCGTGTCTGGTATGACCCAACTTATCAAACTGTTCCACTAGTTAATCCCTCCAGTGAACACCGTAAAAAAAATACTCTTTTTGCTCGGTGGTTTAACGAAAAAGCAGAGTAAAATGCGATCAAAAATAAAATAAAAATATTATCTCTGAAAGCGTCATGTTGTTCTGCAAAAAAAAGTTATAGTTTTCAGAATGAAGCCATGCAAAAATGATTTTTTACTTTAAAATAGTTTTTTTGTGTAAAAGTGCCAAAACATAAACAAATGATATAAATGTGGTATCGCTGTAATTGTACTGATCCGATGAATACAGCTGCCTATCAATTTTACCACATGTGGAACGGCATAAAAAAAAAAAATCCTGAATTGCTGGTTTTTGTTCATTCTGCCTCACAAAAATCGGAATAGAAAACAAAAAATGTCATGTGCCCGAAAATGGTAACAATAAAAACTTCAACTCGTCCGACAAAAAACAAGCCCTCACTTGACTCTGTTTGCACAAATATAGAAAAATAATAGCACTAAAGATATAGTGATGCAGAAACTTGTATTTGGAAAAAGCGCCTTTAAAGTGTGTGACAGCAGCCAAACATAAAAAAACTATATAAATATGGTATCACTGTAATTGTACCGACCCAAAGAATAAAGTAGTCTAATCACTTATACCGCACCAGGAATGGTGTAAAAACAAATAAAAACAATTCTTGACCTGCTGTTGATTTGTTTATTCTGCCTCCCGAAGATCGAAGTAATGCTCGGCGCACATTTATCCTGTGCTCTGCACCGAGTGCTTACACCGGGGTTTATGTGTAAATCTCTGAAATACGGGATTCAGTCGGATCCCCCAGCAGAACATTCCCTATAATGAGGCAGATGGACGCACTGTGGACCCCATCTTGCCTATGATCTGGCGATATCCATTTTTTAAGGGTGCATAAAAGTACTGTCAGCCACAGTTTTGCATACCTTTGAAAAGGACACCGCTGAACAGAGGCCAGACTGAGTCAAGAGTAACTCTGCTGCCTCATTATAGTGAATGGATAATAATAATAATAATAATAATATTTATGTTTATATGAAGGGGGTTTCAGGGGTTTCATCTAAATCACGTCATTTGGAGATTTAGATGGAAACCCCAATATAAGTGCTCGGTGTAGAGAACAGGATAAATGTGATCCAAAATGTTGCATAAAATGTTTCCAATAAAAGCTTCAACTCAATCCACAAAAAAAGCAACCCCCAACTCAGGTTTGTCATCTGTTAATGGAATTATAGGGGTCTTTCACATTACTGGTAGTATAAAGGCTCTGGAAAAGCGTGGTGGCTCCTCACCCCCCAAAAAGAAATCAGCATAGAGAACAGGATAAATGTGATCCAAAATGTTATGTAAAATGCTTCCAACAAAAGCTTCAACTCAATCCACAAAAAAAAAATCAAGCCACGACTCAAGTCTGTCATCTGTTAATGGGATTATAGAGGGCTTTCACGTTACTGGTAGTATAGATGCTCTGGAAAAGCGTGATGGCTCCTCACCCCCCCCCAAAAAAAGATATCCAAAGAATTCTGTGCTCCCAAATCCCCCTCCCTTCTTAGCCCCAGTGTGCTTAAAATACATTTAGTGTCCAAATGTTTGGCATTTCTGTAGAGATGAGAGCAAAGAAGCATGAGCTGGCATAACGTAATGGGCACTACAATGTACTGAGCACTACAGTGTAAGGGCATTACAATTGTAGATTTGCAATTTTCACTTAGCAACATCCACTGCTGCTTGTTTCTGGAAAAAAAACATGGAGTCAAAATTATCACTACACTTGTAGATAAATTCTCAGAGGGGTATCATTTCCAAAATGGGGTCAGTTGAGGAGGGGTATTCTGTTCTTCTAGCACTTATGGGCTCTGTATTTGGAGTCCACATACTAGTCTAGGAAAATCTGAGCTCCGGGAGGCAAATAGCGCTCTGTCCCTCCCAAGTCTCGCCATGTAGCTAAGCAGTACTATACAGCCACATATGGGGTATTTCCAAGTTCAGCAGAAATTGTGTGACAAATTTTGGTGCCATTTTTACCCATTTTCCTTTGTGAGAATGTAAAATTTGGGGCTAAAACAAAATATAGTAAAATAAAAATTCTGGTTGTCAATATGATAACTGTACCTTGAGGGATCTAGTTTCCAATACGGCGTCACTTGTGGGGAATTTCCACTGTTGAACTCATTGAGAGGTGCAATTTGTAAAATGGGGTCACTTATGGGGGTTTCTGATGTTCTGGCACCGCAGAGGTCTCCCAGTGAGTCATTGTACCCGCAAAGTATAAGAGTAAAATCTGCACTATAATATGGAGCTCCTTCCTTTCTGAGTTTTGAACTGTGCCTCAAAAATATTTCCCGATTACATGTAGGGTATTTGTGCACTCACGAGAAATTGTACAATAAACTGAGAGGTCCACTTTTTCCTATTAACCCTTCTAAAAATGAAAAAAATAAATTTTTACTAAAACAATTATTTAATTATTCTTTCTTCAATGCCCAGTTGTATAAATTTCTGTGATGCAAATGTGGTGTCAATATACTCACAGCACCCCTAAATGAAGTCATTGAGAAGTGTTTGTAAAATGATGTCACTTATGGGGGTTTTTGCTGTTCTGGCACCTCAGGGGCCCTGCCAACATGACATGGCACCCTCAAACAATTAAAGCAAATTCTAAACCCCAATATGGGGCCTCTTCCCTTCTGAGCTTTGCACTCTGCCTCAAAAGTAGTTTTTGACCACATTTTGGCTAACGGGGTAGTCAGGAGAAAGTGTATAAGAAATTGTATGGTGCAATTTCTCCTATTTCCCTTTGGATTAAAAGAAGATTTTTGCGGGAAAAATGTGATTTTTTTAATTTTCAAATCTCTACATTATAAGCTTCTGTGAAGCACCCTGTGGTTGAAAGGGCTCACCACGCATCTAGATACATTCCTTGAGCGGTCTCATTTCCGAAATGGCGTCACTTGTGAGGTGTTTTCACTGTTTAGGCACATCAGGGGGTCTCAAATCACAACGTAGCATCCGCTAATGATTCCAGCAAACTTTGTCTTCAAAAATTCAAATGGGGCTCCTTGCCTTACGAGGTCTGCCTTGTGCCCAAACAGTAGATTTCCCCCACATTTGGGGCATCAACGTATTTAGGAGAAATTGCACAACAATCTTTGGGGGTCCTATTTTTACTGTTACCCTTGTAAAAATTAAAAACATTGGGGCCAGAAAACATTTTTGTGGAAGAAAATTAGATTTTTTATTTTCACGGCTGAACGTTATACATTTCTGTGAAGCACCTGGAGGTTTAATGTGCTCACCACACATTTAGATAAGTTCTTTGAAAAATCTAGTTTCCAAAATGGGGTCACTTTGGGGGTTTCCACTATTTAGGCACATCAGGGGCTCTCCAAATGTTACATGGTGTCTGCTCTCGAGTCCAAGCAATGTTGAGTTCAAAAAGTCAAACGTTGCTCCTTCCCTTCTGAGTCTTCCTGTGCACCCAAACAGTAGTTTTCCCCCCACATATGTTTTTTCGGCGTGCTCAGGAGAAATTCAACAACAAATTTTGGGGGCCATTTTCACGAGTTACTCTTGTGAAACTAAAAAAACTTGGGTCTAAAGTAAAATTTATGAGAAAAAAAAGTTAATTGTTCATTTCTTCCTTACACATTACTTCAGTCCCTATGAAGCACCAGAAGCATTAATAAACTTCTTGATTGTGGCATTGAGCACCTTGAGTGGTGCAGTTTTTAGAATGGTGTCAATTTTGGGTATTTTCTGTCATATAGGTGCTTCAAAGTCACTGCAAATGTGATGTGGTCCCTAAAAAATGGTTTTGTACATTTTGTTGGAAAAATGAGAAATCGCTGGTCAACTTTTAACCCTTCAAACTTCCTAACAAAAAAATTATGTTTCAAAAATTGTACTGATGGAAAGTAGACATGAGGGAAATGTTACGGTATTTATTAACTATTTTGTGTGACATAACTCTAGTTTAAGGGCACAAAAATGATGATTAGAAAATTGAAAATTTTTCTCCAAATTTCAGAGTTTTTTTTTTCTTTTTTAGAAATAAACACAAATTATAACAAAGAAATTTTACCAATATCACAAGTACAATATGTCACACACAAAAAACAGTCTGAGAACCAAATGTATCTGTTGAAGCATTCCAACATTACCGCACAACTTGGCACTGGTCAGAATTGTAAAATTTGGCCTGGTCATAAAGGTGAAAACAGACTTGGGGGTAAAGGGGTTAATGTCACAAGCCCCCTACAAATAATAAACTAGCACCTTTCAGTATGTTTTATGTGGCACTAAGGGGTGTTTTTTAGTGCCTTTCAGTTTCCTATTTATGGACTACTTTGGATTCCTAGGACTACTTGGGATCTACTTAAAAAAAAAAAGGTTGGTGAAACAGGGCTTGAGATGGGGTCTGTTTTTTAAAATTGTGGGGCGGCTGTGGGCTTGTATTTTTAGACTGGGGTGGGGACCTTCCCAGTATGATAATATAAGCCCGCAGCTGTCTGCTTTACCTTGGCTAGTTATTAAAAATAGGGGTGACCCCACGTCATTCTATCTATCTATCTCTCTATCTATCTGTGATTGCTTTATTAGTTTGAAAACTAGCTTTAAATTACATGGGGAATTACAATATGTTAAAAGCACTTTGCATGTGGATTGCATACATGTTTATACACATGTCATACGGATGCTAGTTGAGAAAATTCGCATTGTACTTGCATTGTACTCGCTTGACATTAGTCCTACTTTTCTCGATCAAAATCGGACCAATTTTTTTATACAATTGTGGGATTCCAGCCTAAAAAAACGTTTGTGAGTTTGACAATTCTATCAACAAAGGCAAAAGAATTACGAGACAGCCTAACCTACCTCAGCAGTATGTGTTCTGGTGCTGGGCTTGTCCTCTTGCTTATTGCGAGAATTAAGTTTACCTAGTAAAGAATATGAAAAGTGAGAAGTTAATTTATATAACTGCATTTACCAGCACAGGTATTAGTCCATGTTCACACGTTCAGTATTTGGTCAGTATTTTACCTCGGTATTTGTTAGCCAAAAATCAGGAGAGGAAAAATTGGAGGAAAAGTATAATAGAAACCTGTCACCACTTCTGGATTTATCACCCACTCCTGGTTTTATCTTACATATACTGAGGTAAAAAAACTCACCGAACACTGAACATATCTATTATCTGTTAGGCTGAAGACACACGAGCGTATGGCATCCGATACGAGAGCTTTGGATGCGATATGCTAATGACACTTGGCTCCAGCTCTGCTGCAATTGTGAGCTGAGTGTCAATGCTCTATGGCTATGCTGTGATTCTGTCTCATCAGAGAATTGCAGCCCAGGTGAGGAGGAGACAGAGAAAGTAATCTCTCCATCTCCTTCATTGCAAGTCTCAGAGTATATCAGACTGCACTCGGATGACATCAGAGTGCAGCACGATGTTTCACACGCAACCATAGTTTGTATGGATGAGTCTGTGCCGATTCTCTGCAGCAAGCTGAGATTGTTCTCTCACACCGAATCAGAATGAGAAAATAATCTCTGATCTGCACTGCCCCATAGTACAACACTGGGCCGAGTGTTATCCAATAAATCATCAGATAGCACTCAGCCGTGTTATACGGCAGTGTGAGCGAGGCCTAAAGCTATATTTTTATGAAACATATTCATTGTGAACCTGTGGCAGCAGATAGGTGGGAAAGCCACGCATTTTACCATTTGCAAAGAGAAAGGTGAAACTCACATCGGCAGCATAAGATGACATTCTGCGGATCTCAAACCCCCTGTTTAAGCTATAGATATATTTTGCAGCATGTACATGACAGTTTACACCAGCTGCATGTATATGTTTCATAAAATCCAATGTGTTTTCACCTTAGCCTTAAAGCACATGCACATGTTGTGGATTAGATGCAGAATTTCCGCTTTGCATTTGCAGCATATCAACAAAGTTTGTGCAGCTTTTCCGTATCAAAACCCACAAAAATTAAATGCACATTTTGCAGCTAATTTTGTTGATAATTTCACCCTGTGCATTACAAGAGTGAAGTCAGCAATAAATTCTGCAAAAAGAATTGACAAGCTCAAGATTGTAAAATTTGCATAGGTCAATTTATGTGCAAAAAATCTCTGCCTACATATAGATGAGATTTTTAAAATCTCGATAACTTTGCCAGCACTGTAGTATACTGCAGATTTTCTTTTTTGGAGAGCAACATGTGAAATCTGTGCTTGCAGTACAACTGTGTGTTTCTTCAGAGTCTTCTCTGGGGGCATGCTCTTTCACCCCTCTCTCCCAGATGTTGCCAATCACTGCTCAGCAGCTGATTCTGAAATGTGATGGGTAGCATCTCGGAGGGAGCTGTCCCCAGAGAATACTGTGAAGCAGCATACAGTTGCACCACAAGCAGAGATTTCACATACTGTGCTACAAATGTGAATCTCTCTGCAGTGTAAAAAGGAAAAAAGCAGCACAATCAGGGGAGCTCAGGGTTTTCTAAAAGGTATTTCCATAATTATTTTTTAAATGTATCAGTTTTTCATCAGTTTGAAACTGATCCAGTTTTTTTTGCTTAATGGATCCATTTTCAAATGAATGAATATTGGACACATAAACTCAGTATTATCTTTCTTGCTTGTGCTGATAGACTATAAATAACCAATTAAATACTTTTTTTGTGTTTTCTCTTGAATCGTTGCCATACACCATCTGGTTGATAACAATCCTTAGGATCACTTTTGTTGAATTTGGAGGATTCACCGTTGTTTTTGGACTGTACAATAAAGAAACAGAATATAATTTAGCAGGTTACTTTACTTGGAAGCATTGACAACATAGCATGTGGCTGCAATAGGGCTGCATATAAAATCTTAATACTTTAGCCATATTAGCACCAAAACCATAGTATTACACATATTAGTTAATGCAGAAGGAGCAACGCTGCAGAAGAGCATCACTTCAAAAGGTTACATATTAGAATGAAAAATAAACCAACAAATGCAAGATGGAATATTTTTTGTGCGAAATTTGTATAATATAAAGTGGTATTCTCACTTTGGACAATTATAGCATAAATATCGTATAGATGCAGATACAGTTGTGGCCAAAAGTATTGACTCCCCTGCAATTCTGTCAGATAATACTCAGTTTCTTCCTGAAAATGATTGCAAACACAAATTCTTTGGTATTATTATCTTCATTTAATTTGTCTTAAATGAAAAAACACAAAAGAGAATGAAGCAAAAAGCAAAACATTGATCATTTCACACAAAAGTCCAAAAATGGGCCAGACAAAAGTATTGGCACCCTCAGCCTAATACTTGGTTGCACAACCTTTAGCCAAAATAACTGCGACCAACTGCTTCCGGTAACCATCAATGAGTTTCTTACAATGCTCTGCTGGAATTTTAGACCATTCTTCTTTGGCAAACTGCTCCAGGTCCCTGATATTAGAAGGGTACCTTCTCCAAACTGCCATTTTTAGATCTCTCCACAGGTGTTCTATGGGATTCAGGTCTGGACTCATTGCTGGCCACCTTAGAAGTCTCCAGTGCTTTCTCTCAAACCATTTTCTAGTGCTTTTTGAAGTGTGTTTTGGGTCATTGTCCTGCTGGAAGACCCATGACCTCTGAGGGAGACCCAGCTTTCTCACACAGGGCCCTACATTATGCTGCAAAATTTGTTGGTAGTCTTCAGACTTCATAATGCCATGCACACGGTCAAGCAGTCCAGTGCCAGAGGCAGCAAAGCAACCCCAAAACATCAGGGAACCTCCACCATGTTTGACTGTAGGGACCGTGTTTTTTTCTTTGAATGCCTCTTTTTTCTCCTGTAAACTCTATGTTGATGTCTTTGCCCAAAAAGCTCTACTTTTGTCTCATCTGACCAGAGAACATTCTTCCAAAACGTTTTAGGCTTTTTCAGGTAAGTTTTGGCAAACTCCAGCCTGGCTTTTTTATGTCTCGGGGTAAGAAGTGGGGTCTTCCTGGGTCTCCTACCATACAGTCCCTTTTCATTCAGATGCCAACGGATAGTACGGGTTGACACTGTTGTACCCTCGGACTGCAGGGCAGCTTGAACTTGTTTGGATGTTAGTCGAGGTTCTTTATCCAACATCCGCACAATCTTGTGTTGAAATCTCTTGTCAATTTTTCTTTTCCGTCCACATCTAGGGAGGTTAGCCACAGTGCCATGGGCTTTAAACTTCTTGATGACACTGCGCACGGTAGACACAGGAACATTCAGGTCTTTGGAGATGGACTTGTAGCCTTGAGATTGCTCATGCTTCCTCACAATTTGGTTTCTCAAGTCCTCAGACAGTTCTTTGGTCTTCTTTCTTTTCTCCATGCTCAATGTGGTACACACAAGGACACAGGAAAGAGGTTGAGTCAACTTTAATCCATGTCAACTGGCTGCAAGTGTGATTTAGTTATTGCCAACACCTGTTAGGTGCCACAGGTAAGTTACAGGTGCTGTTAATTACACAAATTAGAGAAGCATCACAGGATTTTTCGAATAGTGCCAATACTTTTGTCCACCCTCTTTTTTATATTTGGTGTGGAATTATATCCAGTTTGGTTTTAGGACAATTCTTTTTGTGTTTTTTCATTTAAGACAAATTAAATGAAGATAATAATACCAAAGAATTTGTGTTTGCAATCATTTTCAGGAACAAACTGAGTATTATCTGACAGAATTGCAGGGGTGGCAATACTTTTGGCCACAACTGTATGTGCATTGTGCTTGCATCATATTCTTATGTCAGTGCATCAATCTATTTTTGTCTGTACCGTAGAATGTTACATCCCATAAATAAGTCCTATTTAATGCATCTTGGGCAAACTGAATAGACCTACACAGGGCTTCATTCACTTCACCTCCTGACATTCAGTTAGCAACAACATATACTGGGTCAACACATCTGACATATACATGTAAAACTAAACTGGATCATTAGAAGATTAATAATTGCTACTGTGGTTATTATTACAAAATCACTGTATATGAATTTTCTTGTAGAACACATGTATTTTGGCCCCTTCTCATGAGCAAACTGATCCTTGTACCTCAGGTGTGACGGTTGCCTTCTCTGGACTGCAGGTTTCAGCTTCTTCCACAGATGTTCTATAGGATTTAGATCACGGTTCATAGAAAACACTTCAGAATAGTCCAATGCTTTGTTCTTAGCCATTCTTGGCTGTTCATAGTTGTGTGTTTTGAGTCATTATTCTGTTGGAGGACTCATGGCCTGTGACTCAGACTAAGGTTTTTGACACTGGGCAGCACATTTTGCTCCAGAATGCCTTGATAGTCTTAAGACTTCATTGTACCCTGCGCGGATTCACGACATCCTGTGCCAGATGTAGCAAAGCAGCCCCAAAACAGAACTGAGCTTCCTCCATGTTTCACAGTAGGTACCATGTCCTTCTCTTTGGATGCATCATTTTTGTACCAGTGAACATAGAGCTGATATAACATCAAAAAGCTAAAGTATTGGCTCATATATCCAAAGAACATTCTCCGAGAAGATGTGTGACTCGACGGCTTATCGTGCTGAAAATACAAGGATCAGACATGCTGGATCCTTATCACCTTCAACAACCTCTGTTGGGAGAGAGTCGGGAGGCCCCCTCACATTAGAGACTGTCTGCTGAGCCAATGTCTATTGGGGCCTTAAGACACTGGCTAACCTACAACAGCAAAGATTAGCCTTGAAGCGTTTTAACAGAAGGGAGAAGTTTCAACTTCAAAACCATCTTAATATCAATAGCAGAATAAAACACTAAATAAAAGTTTGACAAAAGATAAAACCTAACTTTTAGTACCTTGTTTTCCTGTTCTGATGTGTCCAGAAGATTGCTGGATTTTTTATCTGCAGCTGTAGAAAGGTAAAAAATTGAGTTCTGTTATTCATACGCATTTATGATTAGTTGTTTTTTTTTTGTTTTGTAACATCTATACTTTATATCACTTTTCTTAAAACCTTTTGGTACTGCAGGCAATGTAGCTATTGCATGGAATTGAATCTTTAAGGCTACTTTCACACATCAGCTTTTGTGCATCAGGCGCGATGCGGCGAAAAGTGTGAAAACCGGATCCGGCGCCTGTTGCCACCGGATCCGGTTTTTTCCCCATAGAGTTTCATTATTGCCGCATTGCGCCGGATGCCTATGCGGCGTATCCGGTTTTTGCTGGATCCGGCAAAAACAGCCGGTCCGGCGTCTGGAAAAAACGTTACATGTAACGTTTTTTGTCTGCGGTAAAAAACCGGAAGACGCCGGATCCGGCGACATACGTTTTTTTTTATAATGGTAGTCTATGTTCGCCGCATCCGGCGGCATCCGGTTTTTGCCTGATTCCGGCGCCGGATCCGGTTTTTGCACTGAGCATGCTCCAAAAAGTATCAAATTTGGGGAAAAACACCTGCCAATCTCCACCCACCCTATAGGAAAGGTAGAGAGAGGGCATTAATCACCCTTAATACAGAGGAGAAAGAGCTACTGGAGACACACACAGCCACTGGATTCTGCCACATATACACCAGCCAGACAGACATCCAGCAACCAACTGGATTTTTGACAGCCATCCACTATTGGACCTCCAGCGAGCAGGAGTTTGAGTGTGAGTATAAAAATTTTCTTGCAAGCATAGGTTTTCGTTTTGTCTGTGTGACTGCCGATACCTGCGCACCCATCCCCGTCACAGCCAGCGACTGTCTTGCCGCCTTCCCAGATAAACTTGTCACCACCATGACCCCCACAACCGCCACTTGAACCCTCTGCCGCAGAACCCCCATCACTGCTGTCACTGCTAGCCACCACGCTGGAGTCCCATGCTGTACCTGCTGCTGCCTGCCCAGCATGTATATGTATATATACACACACACACATGTATGTTGTTCATACATTGTACTATTGTTTTTAAAAAGTTTCAGGTGTGGTCATCAGTGTGGGGGGGATTCTAATTATGAAGGACAGTGTGAAGTAGTTTGCGTGGGTGGGTGTGTGAATTTATGTGTAAATACTGTAGGGGGAGGTACTGTATATACTCATGTATATGCCAAGATGTTAGGCCCATTTTTGGTGCTAAAAGTCCCCCTCTTGGCTTATACACGGATCATCTCCCTGTGGGTCAGAGGGGGAGCAGGGGTGTCACAGATCATCCTGCTGTCATATCTGTAGCCTTGCTTGCTTCTCCACTGTCTCCCTTCCTGTCTTCAGTGGTAACGTTACCATTCCTGAATCTGTGCGTTGCAAGCATAGTGATATCCACCTTTCCTGGGTCCATTGCTGCTCACTGCAGTCTCTGCTGCATCCTCAGTGGGTGCGTTGATGTGAGAAGTGCGTGTCCCCCTCTGCTGGATGAACAGTCACTGACACAAGAAGTGGCAGACAGGGGCGATGGACCCACAATAGGTTTTTTTTTTTTTTGGCATATGGGGGCAATACTATGGAACAGCATATGGGGCCATAGTGTATGGGTTACACACTGGGCTTATGTGTTCCCAATTTTTGGGCCGGTGCGGCTTATACACGAGTATATACATAGTAATTTTGCGATGGTTTGTTGTCCAAGCTGCATTTTATAGCGTGGTGAGAGTGGAATTCAAAAAATCTTATTTTTTACTATTTTTGTTGTTTTGTTTGATTGTAAAAATAAATGTTGCACACAGCACAAATCTAAACTACATCGTGCTTTTTTCATGCAGGAACTTGCCCAGGACACTACTGCAAAATCCTAATTTGCAACCCATATTGTAAGTATACAGGCCTGAAAGCTTTGAATATGGTTAGTGTTGTAGGTAACAATTGTTTTCATTACAGAATTTCAGCCAGACATGTCTTCTTCTGGGAGCCCTCCCTCACATCGCCAGCGAAATGAGGTATTTTTTTTTTATTATTGCCAGAACATTCTTGGTACACATAACCCTATATATGCATTCTTGTTTAATAGGAAGCTGAACCAGAGGGTCTCTCAGAAGGAGACGGGCGTAGCGGAGAAATGCCTGGAGTGGGCTCCCCGCATGTAAGTATCTTTGCATTAATTGCACTAAAACATGTTCTTACACATCACTGGACCTAAAAACAAGATCAACATAACAGCATTTAATTTTCCTTTTCTTCTTTTTTTTTTCATTATAGGCTTCTGAATCTGTGGCTCGTCCGAGAGTTCCTCAAAGTGCCTCCCAGAGTCGTCGGCAACCACGCCGGGGCAGTCGCCATAGAGTAAGGTTTTTTTTTTTTTAGGACTTTTATAAGGTTTGTACATAATGCTGTGATTGTTATGTTTACCTTTTTTGTCTTTAAACAGGCTTAACAGCGTGCTCACGATTCCGACAGTGAGGATGTGGCTATTGATGTGGACCTCTTGATTGATATGGTGAGAGATCGTGAGCCGCTCTGGAATATGGCGGACCGCTTCCATGCAGATGCTAGTGTTACTAGACGACTCTGGGAGGAAGTGTGCCATGCTGTGGTATCTAACTGGGAGGAACTCCATTCTCGGGCACAGAAAGAACAGCGTAAGTATTCACATTTCAGTAATGTTTCCGGATGTATTGTGCTTGATCCTAATCATTTTGTGTTTTCAATTTTCAGGGGAAAGAGTTCAGTTGCGGTGGCGGTCAATGCGGGATCGCTTCAAGAAGGAGTTCAACAAAGAGATGCAGGCTCCCAGCGGATCAAGAGGACGCAGGAGCCGCTATAAGTATTCTGAGGCCCTGTCATTCCTGAGATCAACTATGGTGACAAGAAGGTAAACATTCCTACCAGAAGTGACTAAATAAAAAATGGTCAAATGTGTAATCTTTTTTTTGGCAGCCAGGGCTAATGAATATCATGATATTAATGTCTATTTTTTTCTACTTTTTTCAACAGCACCTTCAGCAGCACGCGGGAGCCTGCATTGAACCCTTCTGGAGCGATCCCCCAGGAGGCCGTCACCATGGACCACAACATACCCAACCCCTCTGCACCCTCCCTGCCTTCCCTTGTGTGTGATCCCTCAGCCCCATCCACCTCTGCTGGAGCATCTGTGCAGGCTTCATTACATGAAGCTGCTGTTGACGAGGTAGGCTTTCCTTTACCTCACCCCTCTGACACAGCTGCCCTCTATAGAACACCTTTGAGTTCTGGGCGGCTGCGTCAGCGGGGTCAGGAAAAGCAGTTGGCTGCAGAGTTTATGAATCTACATGCATCCTTTCAAAACACTATGAAAGTCATGACCCAGCAAATGTCTGCTGGGTTCAATCTTGTTACTAGAGAGGTGCTTGATTTAGGCACGCGTGTTGAAAGGATGCATCTAGATGCAAATAAAGCGCCGCATCATTCTTTTTTCAAAGCTGTGATTGAGCGACTGGACAACCTAACTCCTGAACAGCAGCTACATGTAATGCAAGCCTGCCAGGTGGCCTTAGCACAGGTGACATCAGCAGCCCCTCCAACAGGCCCAGTAGTTGCTCCAGGCCCGGTCCTTCCTACCCCTCCTGTACCATACCATTTTACCCAGTACCAACCTCCTGCCCCTTTCCAGTCTGCTTCCCCGTACCAGTTCCCAACTGCATCCGTGCCTCCACTCCCTTCCCAACCTACACTCCCTTCCCAACCTACACTCCCTTCCCAACCTACACTCCCTTCCCAATACATCCAGTCTCCTTCCACATCCCAAATTCAAGCGTCCTTCACCCACAGTTTAGTTTCCCCCCAGTCTATTGTTTTCTCCACCCCTTCATCAGCTTTATCCACCCCTTCACCTTCTTTCTCCATTCCTATACCTTGTCCTTTGCTATCTGACCCCTCACAAACTACATCCTCCCACAACACCCCTGTTGAAGTGGTCCAAACTGAGCGCCCCTCCAATACTATTTCCGCTACACATTACACCAATCTTTAATGTGTTTTGTTGTTACCAATAAAAAAGTTTTATTACAAAAATATAAAAGAAAAAATTCCAGCTAAAGCTGATAAAAATAAAAAATGTTTTTCAGTCTGTCAAATGTTTTTGTTTGTTTTACTGTTAATATAACATGTCGATGTATAAAACTCAATGAGTGTGTGTGTGTCAGTGATTGTGCGAGAGTAGGTGTGTGTGAGTATGTGAATGTATGGGAGTGTGTGTACAAGAACATGTATGAGTAATTACGTACGTGTGTGGCGGTGGGGGGAGGCCTGCTGGTGGGCAGTACTGTGGAAGGTCCTTGGATACCGCTTTATAGCCCCTATATTATTTTCTACACACCACACTACATGATTTAGTAGAAAGTTTTTTACTAAATGATAATTTTTGTTCAATTTTAAAAGAGCTTTGTCAGGAATTTAAAAAATGGGAATATTTTGGTACAAAAAATAGGTAGTAAAACAATATAGAATACTGATACAAAGGTACTAATACTTTACCAAAATTGAAGCTAACAAGGTACAGTAACTTAAACCAGAGAAATGGTTTGGTACAACAAGGTTAAAAATTGGTTTTAACATCTCAAACTATGTCATCCTGCCATTCAACTCTACCTTCAGGTGACATAAAGTACTCGGCAAATGTGTCCCTCATTCTGGACACTGCTAGAGTACTTCGCACATTAACACTGCGATAATCATGCAATGTGGTTTCAACATCATTGTCTTCGATGGCAATCTGTTCCTTACTAATAACCAAATTGTGTAGCACAACACATGCTTTTACCACCTCATCCACATTTTCTGTTTTCAAGTTAATTGCGGTCAACAGTACTCTCCATTTAGCGGTAAGAATTCCAAACGAACACTCCACCATCCGCCGTGCTCGTGTCAGGCGATAGTTGAACACTCTTTTTGTTGGTGTCAAGTCTCTGCTTGCGTACGGCTTCAGCAGGTGTTCTGACAGCTGAAACGCTTCATCACCTACGCAGACAAATGGCAGTGGTGGCCCAGAAGTTTGAGGAAGCGGTCTTGGAGGTGGGAATTGGAATGTGTTTCCGTACAAATTACGTCCCATTGCTGAAATTTTAAAAACTTGTGAGTCATTGGAGCGTCCATAGGCCCCAATATCCACCGCAATGAATTTGTACTTGGCGTCTGCAATCGCCATCAGGACTATTGAGAAATATTTTTTATAATTAAAAAACTCAGATCCCGATCCTGCTGGTTTAGTGATCCTGATGTGCTTGCCATCAACTGCACCCAGGCAATTCGGAAACTGACAGATGCTGTAAAATTGGTCAGATATTTCGAGCCACCTCTCTGTTGTGGGCTGTGGGATAAACTCTTCATGTAGACTGTCCCACAATGCGCGGCATGTGTACTTGATGATACCTGATAATGTTGAAATCCCAATCCTATACTGGTACTGTTGCAACGAAAGCGATTCGCCTGTTGCAAGGAATCTGTGGGAAAAGTTAAAAAAATAATTAATGCAAAATAACTGCAACAACAGGAGGAGACACATTTCCAGTATACTGAAGTCTGCTTTGAAGGACAAAGAATAACAATTGCTTACCGGAGAGTGACCATCAAACGCTCCGGTGGTGAGATGGAGAAGCGGCAGTAGGTGTCACGTCTCCGGATCAGTTCTCCAACCCTGTCCAGCAAAAAATCAAAAGTTTCCACTTTCATCCTCGTATACTGAAAAAACTTCTCTGGATTTCCTCGCAACGACAGATATAACGTTGCAAACACTCCCAGTGTGAGCCTCTGTGCAGTTATAGGGTGAATCCAGAAACGACGTCGGCGCAGACGCATGATACGCTGCCTTTGTCGCTCCTTCGCCATGACAATTGCTGCCAAAGAATTGGCCTCAAAAGTGAAATCAATGTAAGCCTGAGCGATGTTCCCAATAATGGCTTCCATCTTGCTCCAAAACAACAACCTCTCAACAGGGTGTATACCAAGGTATATATAGGATTTTCTGTAAATGCCAGTAGCCAATGGTGGCTTTTGGGCGTTTTTTTAAAAACCGGATCCGGCAAAAAAACGGACAAAACGGATGGAAAAACTGATAAAAACTGATGCACCGGTTCCGGTTTTTTGCCGGATCCGGCATAATCCGTTGACCGGATCCGGTAAAAAACCGGAACCGGTGCATCAGTTTTTTCACATGTTATGCCGGATCCGGCAATGCGGCACGGCGCCGCATCGCGCCTGATGCACAAAAACTGATGTGTGAAAGTAGCCTAACTGTAGTCTCAAAGTCTCGCTTATTTGGCTTCTGTAGAAGGAGAACCACAAGGGACCACCAAGCCGAGGCATGCAGTATGATGGCACATACCGGTTCTGAGCCATGGTTGGACACACTGCACAATCTGAAGCGAGTCACGACAACCACCCAGGATCTGAAAATATAGTGGACTGCTGTCCACAAATTCCCCAAAACTTTCAAGGTTGCAGCTGAATTTTTGGTTTGTGCAAAAAGCATCCCTTTTAATTTCCCAAAAGGTTATTTTTTCATATTTACTTTTAGAAATCAACATCTACACCAATGCTTACCCTAGAAAGGAGATGGCCTTTGATTTGTTAAGAAAAAAAAAAGAGAAGGGCATTATAGAAATATCATGGTAGTCTATAGTGAAGTATACGAATGAGTGGGAGGTGTTTATTATGGTAGATACAAAACTAGCTATTAGATACAGACCCTCATAGGATTGTTCCTCATCATTTTCATCATATAAAGATCTAAATGCAATCTTGGGGTAATGAGGGTCCTTTCTGCTGTTACTAGAGTCTCCACTTGATTCATCATCGGTGGTGGTCTGCTCACTGAGATGTTCCTCCTACGTTTTTATTAAAAGACAAGCATGTTTTGGGGTGAATACATTGTATACATTGCAGGATATTTGTTAAAACAAGGATAATTATTTCCATCATTGTTTTTACATTCACATAATGATAACCATTAAAGAACTGCAGCAATCTTTTTAATGGGACAAATCTTGAATTGAAGCTCAGTTCAATTTACTTTTATGACAATGAGCTCATGGACAAGACGCCGTTGTTTCTGGGACCAAAAGAAAGATTTTTTTTTTCTTCAATCCTAGGAAACATGTATCATATAGGTACATACTTATTGTTAAGATACAGACTAAGCCCAAAATAAAGATTATTTTCTGGTAGCTTTGTGTCTTCTTTCAGTTCTATGTGCCTCTCCCTACATCCAGCTTTAGCGTGCTGAATGGGCGATCCTATTCTTACACCATTTCCCAGCAGCACCCAGCTTCTCCTCAGTGCTACAGTCCTCTCCCTCTCCTTTGTGCTCCTGACTAGTCCCACCTCTCTGAAATAATCTTTCAGAGTTGTACTGTAAGCCATCTGACGAATGTGTAAAATAGCACCAGTTTCCTACACAGCTATGCCAAATGGTACTCAGCTCAACAAATATCTGGCATAGGGCTAAACTATGGTAAGAATCCACTGTATTCTCCTGCTGTGCACTATATGGTCTTGTGTGTAACACTGTCTAAAAAAATGTTGTCTTCTGTCATCTACATCAACATAGCCACAAGAGTATTTTTCCATTTGTTAGCTGGTTTCTAGCAAAGAACAACTTTCCTGCAATCTGCTCTACTTTGCCTGCACAATGGAGCTTGTGATAACTAGGTCTGAGCTGTGCCTGATGACAACTTCTGACAGGTCAGTGATGTAAAACTACAAATTCTGCTCTGCTGATGGATATGGCAGAGGATTATCTTGTGGAGGCAAAGCAGAGTGCATCACTGTTGATCTCTTATGGAAAACAGCTAACAGATCAATGATGTAAAAACACACATATAGCTACAGTGAATGTAAAAAGTCTACACACCCCTATTAAAATGCCAGGTTTTTGCTATATGAAAAAGACCATACCAAGAAAAATAATTTCAGATTTTTCCACATTTAATGTACAATTCAAATGAAAAATAAACTGTAATCTTTTTGGTGGAAAAACAAAAATAATGAGGTTGCATAAGTATAAGTAAAGTTGCATAAGTAAACTAATACTTTGTTGAAGTACCCTTTTAATTTATGCCAGCATTCAGTCTTTTGGGAAGGATTTAATCAGCATGGCACATTTAGAATTGGCTATCTGTTCCCATGGTTCCATGCAGTAGCGCTCCAAATCTGCGGGTATCTTTTGAATACAGCACCCTGTTTTGGTCAACCCACAGGTTTTCAATTGGTTTTAAGTCTGGGTCATTCCAAAATGTATATCTTCTTCTGGCAGGTATGCATGGGGTTGTTATCATGCTGAAGGGCTGAAATTTTTGTTGCAAAATTGGCTGACATTTGGAGCTGTTCATAATTGCCTCCACCTTAACTAAAGCCCCAATTCCAGTTGCTGAAAAACAGTCCCAAACATACTGCAGCCTAGACCATGCTTCACTGTGGGTATGGTGTTCTTTTGGTGATGCATACTGTTGGCTTTGCATCAAACATATATTTTAGAATTATGGCCAAAAAGTTCAACCTCTGTCTCATCAGACCATAACATGTTTTCCCACATGCTTTTGGTAGTTTTGATGTAGGTTTTGGCAAGACATACAGTTGTGGCCAAAAGTATTGACACCCCTGCAATTCTGTCAGATAATACTCAGTTTCTTCCTGAAAATGATTGTAAACACAAATTCTTTGGTATTATTATCTTCATTTAATTTGTCTTAAATGAAAAAACACAAAAAGAATTGTCCTAAAGCCAAATTGGATATAATTCCACACCAAACATATAAAAGAGGGTGGACAAAAGTATTGGCACTGTTCGAAAAATCATGTGATGCTTTTGTGTAATTAACAGCACCTGTAACTTACCTGTGGCACCTAACAGGTGTTGGTAATAACTAAATCACACTTGCAGCCAGTTGACATGGATTAAAGTTGACTCAACCTCTGTCCTGTGTCCTTGTGTGTACCACATTGAGCATGGAGAAAAGAAAGAAGACCAAAGAACTGTCTGAGGACTTGAGAAACCAACTTGTGAGGAAGCATGAGCAATCTCAAGGCTACAAGTCCATCTCCAAAGACCTGAATGTTCCTATGTCTACCGTGCGCAGTGTCATCAAGAAGTTTAAAGCCCATGACACTGTGTCTAACCTCCCTAGATGTGGACGGAAAAGAAAAATTGACAAGAGATTTCAACGCAAGATTGTGCGGATGTTGGATAAAGAACCTCAACTAACATCCAAACAAGTTCAAGCTGCCCTGCAGTCCGAGGGTACAACAGTGTCAACCCGTACTATCCGTCGGCGTCTGAATGAAAAGGGACTGTATGGTAGGAGACCCATGAAGACCCCACTTCTTACCCCGAGACATAAAAAAGCCAGGCTGGAGTTTGCCAAAACTTACCTGAAAAAGCCTAAAACGTTTTAGAAGAATGGTCTCTGGTCAGATGAGACAAAAGTAGAGCTTTTTGGGCAAAGGCATCAACATACAGTTTACAGGAGAAAAAAAGAGGCATTCAAAGAAAAAAACACGGTCCCTACAGTCAAACATGGCGGAGGTTCCCTGATGTTTTGGGGTTGCTTTGCTGCCTCTGGCACTGGACTGCTTGACCGTGTGCATGGCCTTATGAAGTCTGAAGACTACCAACAAATTTTGCAGCATAATGTAGGGACAAGTGTGAGAAAGCTGGGTCTCCCTCAGAGGTCATGGGTCTTCCAGCAGGACAATGACCCAAAACACACTTCAAAAAGCACTAGAAAATGGTTTGAGAGAAAGCACTGGAGACTTCTAAGGAGGCCAGCAATGAGGCCAGACCTGAATCCCATAGAACACCTGTGGAGAGATCTAAAAATGGCAGTTTGGAGAAGGCACCCTTCAAATATCAGGGACCTGGAGCAGTTTGCCAAAGAAGAATGGTCTAAAATTCCAGCAGAGCTTTGTAAGAAACTCATTGATGGTTACCGGAAGTGGTTGGTCGCAGTTATTTTGGCTAAAGGTTGTGCAACCAAGTATTAGGCTGAGGGTGCCAATACTTTTGTCTGGCCCATTTTTGGACTTTTGTGTGAAATGATCAATGTTTTGCTTTTTGCTTCATTCTCTTTTGTGTTTTTTCATTTAAGACAAATTAAATGAAGATAATAATACCAAAGAATTTGTGTTTGCAATCATTTTCAGGAAGAAACTGAGTATTATCTGACAGTATTGCAGGGGTGTCAATACTTTTGGCCACAACTGTAGTTGGGCTGGATGTTTCTTTGGAATGAAAGGCCCCCTTTTTTACATCAAACTTCAAAGGCCAGACATTTGAAGAATACAGGAGATTGTCACATGCAGTACACACCCAGGTCTTTCCAGAATTCCGGAAGCTTCCTTAACCCCTTCATGACCGGAGGTATTTTTGCTTTTGCGTTTTTGTTTTTTGCTACCCTTCTTCCCAGAGCCATATAGCAGTGTGAGGGCTTGTTTTTTGCAAGATGAGTAGTACTTTTGAACGACACCATTGGTTTTAACATATCGTGTACTGGAAAAGGGGAAAAAAATTCAAAGTGCGGAGAAATTGCAAAAAAAGTGCAATCCCACAGTTGTTTTTTGTTTGGCTTTTTTACTAGGTTCACTAAATGCTAAAACTGACCAGCCATTATGATTCTCCAGGTCATTACGAGTTCATAGACAAACATGACTAGGTTCTCTTTTATGTAAGTGGTGAAAAAAATTCCGAAGTTTGTTTAAAAAAAATTACGCAATATTCCGATACCTGTAGCGTCTCCATTTTTCATGATCTCGGGTTGGGTGAGGGCTTATTTTTTGCACGCCGAGCTGATGTTTTTAATGGTACCATTTTTGTGCAGATACGATCTTTTGATCACCTGTTATTGTATTTTAATGCAATGTCACAGCGACCAAAAAAAATTAATTCTGGGGTTTTTACTTTTTTTTGTCTCGGTACGCCGTTTAGCGATCAGGTTAATCCTTTGTTTTTAATTGATAGATTGGGCGATTCTGAATGCGGTGATACCAAATATGTGTATATTTGATTTTTTTCATATAGTTTCATTTTGAATGGGGCAAAAGGGGGATGATTTGAACTTTTATATTTTTGTATAATTTTAAAAAACTTTTTTTTCACTTTTGGCATGCTCCATGGGAGACTAGCAGCTGCCATAAGCCGATCGGCTCTGTTACATGCAGGCGATGAGCAGATCTCCTGCATGTAGCAGAATACCTCACTTGTTATGAGCGCCGACCACCGGGTGGCGCTCATAGCAATCCAGTAGTGACAACCATAGAGGAGACCTCTTGTTGTCATGCCAACTGTGAGGGTCCTCACAGGGGAAGGGGGGCATCGACTTCGCTCTCCTCGGGGGAGGGGAGAGAAGGACCCGCAGGGATCAGCTTTCTGGCGCCAACAATGGGTTCCGCTGGATTTTGTCTCCGCATAGAGACTAAATATGCCTACCGTATATACCTCCTGTTAGCTATGCTTTATAACTCCCTAATGCAGGGAGATGACTAAATAATATGGGCGCGTGGGGAAAGGAATGCTGATTCCGATAATGTGCTCAGCTAGGCTCTGAGATATTGCATTCTGTTATTATAAGTCATTTTCCAGATTCAGTACCTCAGAGCCTGCTGTGACTTGTTGCACAACAACGGTGTCTCCATATGCTTCAGTTAGTTTGCCTGTAGCTGCAGGAGCTCACACCTTGGTGCTAGTTGGTGGGGACTAAAGGCCCCATTACACTAAACGATGCACCAGCGATCCCGACAACGATATGACCTTGTCAGGATCGCTGGTGCATCGCTACATGATCACTGGTGAGCTGCCAAACAGGCAGCTTCACCAGACGCTGGTTTCTAAGGTAAATATCAGGTTACTAAGCGGTGCGCGTCACTTAGTTACCCGATGTGTACCTTAGAAACCTGCATGACGCGCGCCCCTTAGTAACCCGATGTTTACCTTAGAGACCAGCTCCCAGCGCCTGCTTAGAGCGCTAGGAGCCTTGCTGATCGTTGGCTCCCGCTGCCACACGCAGCGATGCGCGCTAGCAAGCGGGAGACCAACGATCAAAAAACGGCCGTGCACGATAGTGCACAATCAGCGATACCTGGCGGGGGGGGCCGGGCGCTGATCCTCGTCACACACAGCGATCTTGCTGGTGAGATTGCTGTGTGTGACGGGGCCTTAAGCTTCAAAGAACTTGATCCTTGGTTTTTAATTAAGTATAAACAGCATTGCTTTTTATGGCCTGGGGGAATTGCAAGGTGGGGGCACATTCCAGGAGAGACATCTCTGTTGTCCCTCACACCAACCCATCTGTGACCCACAATCACGTGATGGGGGTCACCGATGGGCGGATTTCAATTTCCGGCACGATGGGCGGATTTCAGTTTCTGGCGCGATTGCTGGAAATGCATGTTAAATGCCACTGTCAGCATTTGACAGTGGCATTTAACTGGTTAATAGTCACAGATGGATCACGATTCCACCTGCATCTGTTCCGGGCATATGCCAGCTGTTCAAAACAGCTAACATGTGCCGGGAAAGATGTGGGCTCACTGCCTAAGCCCATATCAAAGGGAGGGAGTCCAACATGAGCGTACTATTATGCCCAATGTCGGAAAGGAATTAATGTTTTAGACCTCTTGGCAGCCTACTGGACCAATTTTCTTCTTGTCTTTTGATAACATTTTTGAGGGATGTCCAGTTTTAGGTATGTCACTTTTGTGTCAAATTTAAGCCACTTGTTGACAGTCTTCACGGTGTTTCATGGTATATCTAATGCATTGAAAAATATTTGTATCCTCTTCTTGACTGATAACATTCAACAATATGATCCCTTTGCTGTGTTGTAAACAATTTACAAACCGTGGCTTTTAATGTAAAATACAACTAAGGAAATGTCTGGAAAATCCCCCTACAACAGCCATGCTATATTTGGAGGTTAATCACAATCACTGAATTGTAGCAGCTGTGCACTGACTTATCATGAATGTAAATGTGATTGGCCTAATCTGACAATTTAACAGGGGTGTGTAGACATTTTATATCCCCTGTATATTGATGGCAAAAGATAAAATCGGGCTGACAGACTTCTATGTAGGACCAAACAGTGCGTAGAAGACTAGCGTCCTGCCCACTGGACTTCTAAGCATTTTCCCACAAATATAAATCATGTATCACCTGCTCCATAACACATTGCAGATATTGCAGGTCAGACAAAATGTTTAATGTAACAAGTTCCCTTTTACATATTTAAAACATTTTGGACATAAACCCCTCTACAATCACTGTCTTGTGCTTGAAGCCCACTGTCTGCATTTTATTCATCGGTTCACCATAAATTGGTGAGTCTTCTTACTATCTTTCAATCTTTCTCTTTTACCTCACTACATGGAAGACCTTTTCGAATTCCTTTTACATCATCTTCATAGTCAAAAGGTGAGAAGAAAAACATAGCCTCTGTATCCTGCTGAATTTTGATAAGATCCAACAGTTTCTGAAAAAAAAACTTCGAAAAAAAAGGAAAAATGAATGAAATATAACATTTAGTATTTAAAGAAGATGTCACCAGTTCTAACTATAGATTCTGTATACATTATGAAATCGCTCACCGCGTCCTGCAAAATATCACACAGCTACTCAATAACCCTTTCCAAATACTCAGCGCTGTACGAGTCCGACTACACATTGCCAGATGATACGAGACTAGGCTGCCGTCTCTATAGCACTATAGTATGAAAGCGCCAGTCTTTCAGCAGCGCTTTCAGTGTATAGTAAGGCTGTGTGCACACGCTGCGGATTCCGCTGCGTTTCCGCAGCGGTTTTGGCCGCTGCGGACACGCAGCAGTTTTAGCTGCGGTGTACAGTACCATTCATTTGAATGGAAAAACAAAAAACGCTGTGCCGACGCTGCGGAAAAAACCGCGCGGATTTGCTGCGGTTTTGAATCCGCAGAAAGAATTGCATGTCAATTCTTTCTGCGGAAACCGCTGCGGATTCCTATCTCCACCATTGTGGAGATAGTGAATCCGCAGGACCAAACCGCAGGCGAAACCGCAGATAATCCGCAGGTCATTGGACCTGCGGATTATCTGCGGTTTTTGCAAAATCCGTGCGGATTAATCCGCAGCGGAATCTGCAGCGTGTGCACACAGCCTAACAGTGTCTAATACCATCTGCTGCAAAAGCCATGTTCACGAAAAGTAACTCTACAACACAAAATACACATATGCAGATTTCAGCTTTCAGCAGAATCTTGAGCACTTAGACATTGTGGGAGAATGAACTGGTTTATTTGGGACATACAGTGACCATTCGCTGCATCATCAAAGTATGGAGGATTACGAGAAGGATCTGAATACTAAGAAGCCAGACAATACAGTATAGAGAGGAACTACGTTCACACAGAAAAACTAAAATAATGAACACAGTGCTATCTACTATCTGCTTAAGGTATTTCCTCCACAGCATAAGCCTGCAGCTCCTGTATATTCCAACACATTATATGTATATGATAGAATGTGTCAGATTTGCCTAAAATTATCACCAGGTCATTCACAGTTCACTGCACATCTTGTGCTTGCGCAACTGAAGCACAAGCCTGTGCATGCACATTTGGTTAGGTGAGTGGCCTCTGATTGGGAGATGCCCAAGGCCTCTCACCTAGCCAAATCAGATCTGCTTTGAGGAGGAGCAACACTCTGAAATGCGTCTGCAAAAGGAGTTTCTAGTTTGGCTTCTAATCCTAACTCATGTGGCAAATCTTGTTAAATGGTCGATTTTGATTTTTAGGATTGTTACATCCAATAGGTGGTCCCGGAGATAAAGTCCTTTTCCTTTTGAATAGTCTATTTGGATATTCGTTATTGTAATATTTCAGTGACTCACTTTTATAAACTTATCTGGAGTTGTGCCTATTGAGTGGAAAAATGGACCGTCGTCATCACTTATGGATCCTCCAATAGCATCTGACTTTGGAAACTTTGGGAAATCAGTATATTTCTGGGAAACAAACAATGAAACATGTTTTTTCAATGTTATTTATAAGACAAACAATACAGCTGTTTCTCATCTGAGACCAAAATCATTCTTATAGACACTTGTAGTTTATAGAATTTGGCATGTAGTGTGCTGTTTATGAATATAGCGATTTTACCTTACAGAATTAGGGTCCTGGGATCCATTCCCCTCTCCAATAACATATGGGTGGGTTAAATGGCTTCTTATGAAATTTGTATGTATGTGTCTAAAATAGGGAATCTATAGTGTAAGCCTCACTAGGGACAGACACTGATGTGAATGGTACTTGTATTAGTGATCGCACTTTGGATTCCAAATAAGAAATTTATAGCATTTGGCATATTGAGACATAAACATATGAAGTAAGTAAGCTCCATAAAGGAGTCGTCTGCTACTTTGATACTGATGTGGTGCACACACTGTCAAGACTCTTCAGTGTCGGTGGCAACAGCATGTGGACAAGTGACCGCAAATATGTGATTTGCAGACTTCTGGCCACAATCCAACTAGACTAATTCAATTGTATTTAGCAAGGCAGCACAGTCTAGTTGGAATGTGGCCAGAAGTATGCAAATCACTTACTTGTGGGCAGTTAACCACCTGCTCTTGCTGCCGACACCAGAGAATCCAGACAGCAAACAGTGTGCACGCTTTGAAGACTCGGAATTCTGCTGTCACATATAGTGACTGCAGACTTTTATCAGAAGAATGATAGCAAGGAGAAATAGGAGCAAAACAATGTCCTTAATTAATTTTTATTAATTAATGTACAAAATTACATATAGAATCATACAAATAAAGTACCAGTACAACGCAGAAAAATGACCCCCGCCCCCTCAAATCACCTCAGTAAAACCCCATGTAAAAATGTAAGTAAAGTGAAAGACAAAGGGGTAGTAGAATGTTCACAGGAAGCTCTTAAAAGGCAATGTAAAGCAATCACTATAGCAATCAGGATTCCTCAATGGGAACCCATTAGGATGTGCCCCTTGAGAAGGCGGCCGTGTGTTGCCTCGAAACGCGCATCGGGGCTTCTCACATCATCTGACCCCTCTTCTCCCCTATTTCTCCTTGCTCTCATATGTTAATTGGAGCTGGTGCTTTCAGTCCGGGGTTATGATGTCATTTTATGTCATTTTCCCTGGTCTTATAAATTTGTATTTGGGATTTTGTTGGTTTTTATCAGAAGAGTGTACAACCCCTTTAAGTACAGAAATTTTGCCTTAATTTTTTTATTCGATTGAAGCTGTTAACAATGTTGAAGAAATAAAGTGGTAACTTTCTTCTGTGGTTAGTACAATTACAGTCATACCAAATATCAATATTTTTTATTAGGTTTTAGGACTTCTGTGGTCTGGATACACATACGACAAAAGATCATGTGTATTTGTGTTGCCATATTCTAGATGTAGTGGCTTTAAAATGTTTCCATCAATGGAAATCTGTAAGGGACTTTTTCCTTTGCGGTGCAAGCTTCAGTACTCATTGGTACCCTTTTATTGTACATATATTGCATAACTTTTAGAGCGGTGGAACTATAAAACAGTGATTCTGGAGTTATTACTTCTTTAAACATGGCTAACCATTCAGTATAAATGACAGGTTACATTTATGTGATACAAGAATACCACAGTCTGTTGTTTTACTACTATTGCAAAAATAAAATAACTTTATAAAAATATTTTTTTTGTTGTCATGCTCTGACACCCATAACATTTTTCTTTTTTTTCCTGTAGTTTCCACTGATACAATTTTGGGTTACATATGGTACTAATAATGCAAAACAATAAATCTGGAACATTTTTGTCTAGTTTTTAAGGCATTCAGCATGCATTACATTCCATATGTTAACTTCACTTTGTGGGTTGATAAAATTAATGAGATACAACATTTGTACTTTTATCACTCACAACTTGTATTGCTCCATCAGTTTATGACAATGAACAGACTTAATTCACAACTACATAAACACAAAGTATAACAATATCAAGATTGTGTGTTTGCTAGTAAAAAGCAATGTTAGTGTTACCTGGCATATTTTTTCATATATTAATTTAAAGTCTTCAGCACGTCTTTTAGTATTCCAGAGGACAGCACCTGGTGCACTCTCAGCGTATACAGAAATCACATATTCATCTTCTTTTTCTACCGAGCTCTAAAGAAAGGTAGAAATACATTTGATATGCTTCTATATATTTTTATATATTATAATATTATATTAACAAGCATCAAAAAAAATTTGCTGCAAAAGTAAATAATTTACTTTTTTTAAGCTTACAAATATTTCTCCCATCATAGGGCTATCTGACTATTACTTAAATGGGTTATCCAGGACTATTGAATATTTTTTACTATGTCCGAAGAACTAACGAGCAGGTAGTTGCTAACTACCTTCCTTCTCTGCCAACACACTGACCTCTCCTGTCAGTGATTCTGCGGTTTCTGCTGACGTCATGTCGACAGAACAAGGGATTCTTTTCCACCCTGCTCCATTGGAGGGGCGTGACTGCCGATGTCATGATAATTGACAACCGTCTCTCTGCTGCCTAACTGCAGGAAGTTGGCTGTCAATCAGCATGACGCTGGCACTCACGCCCTGTCGATAGAATCGCCCAGAAGAAGAACTGCTCTGTTGACATGGAGCAGCTGAATCGCAGCTAGGAGCGGTCAGTGGCTGTACTGAGCCCGTGCCGTATAGAACAGTATAACAGATAGCAACTACTTGCCTGTTATTTTTATACTATGAGCCAAAAAACTAATATAATCCTGCATAGCCCCAGTAAATATGGCAGTTGAACTAAAATAACAAAAGGTAATGTTATCACATTTTAAAATGCCTCCCGTACCTGCACCTGGTATTCCTGATCCTGTGCCAGAAACTGACCGAAGGGGTCACATGGTGAAGAGTTAAGACACTATGGTGATGTGAACAAGAGTCGATGGGGACTGAAAACATGTCATTGGGCCTTTTTAAAAGGAAAGTTTTGTAGACTTTACCATTTGGAGACTCTTGCCTTATTTTTATAAAGTTTGGAAAACTCATGATTAGAGATGATAAATTCACAGCTGGAAATCCAGTCGCATCCCATGCCGCAGGAAGAAACATGTTGTTAACTTTTCAAATACCTCTGAAACTTTAGCAGTCCAGTGATTCTGTTGCCACTTCTGAAGTGTAGTGTTAATAATGGATAGCGTTGACTTTATACCATTTTCTCTGTCATCTTCTTCATCGGAGCCCTCTTTGCCATCATTGGAGTCCTCATTGTCATCATCGGAGCCCTCGCTGCCATCATCGGAGCCATCATCGGATCCCTCTGTGTCATCATTGTTGTCCTCATTGTCATCATCGGAGCCCTCTCTGCCATCATTGGAGTACTCATTGCCATCATCAGAGCCCTGGGTACAAATTAATCAAGGTGTAAACATCACACAGTTAGACAGCAGTGCTATAGCCATATAATATGAACCGCAGGACTGTATATTTATTGTAGCGATTTATTGCACTTACATACATAAGCCCCCAGCTTACATAATGTACCAAAATCCCAAAACAAATATTTTAATGATAAAATAAAAAGATTAATAAAAATGATAGCTACCACAGTTAAGAACAATTATAGTAAACACTTCCATAAACATACAATAAAGTGGGGCCACAAAATCCTGCCATAAATTTAGAGGTAAATGAGGGGCACCACATATATCGCCATATGCCAAACACAATAGTTTACAAAAATTTCAGCTTCAAGGGACTATGCCCTGGAAAGAGCAAAGCAAATGCCAAATATTCCATATTTCTGAATAATTACAAGCAATCTGGCAACAACTCCTACAGACCATCTACCAACTTTTTCTGCCAAGACAGTAAGTATAAAACAACACACAAGATAAAGGGGTTTTCTGGGACTTTGTGCTCTTTGGTTCTGGCTAACAGCAAATTAACTCAGATGTATACTGTATATTATAAAGTTCTTTTTGTTTTTTGAGGGAATCTTTCTAATGGCTGGAGGAACATCTTTAAACACACAACTGTGCACCTCAGCACATAATTAAAAAGAATTTATCATTCGAAAATTACCTAGAAATAAATTGAGGCTTATGTGTTAAATGCAAATTTATTTATTTTTATATAATTATTTTTCTATATATCACAATTTGTATGTCAAAAAAAAATCTTGCCATTTTCACACTGGCCACTGGGGCTATTTTAGACTAAAACTTCTTGATGATTATAAAAAAATTATAAAAGACTTCTTCATAGAAGACTTTTCGAAAGTCTCATCATCAAAAGTAAAAGTACAATGACAGGTAACACTTCTACTCACTGCTGAAAACAAAGGATCCACCAAACATAAGAGATAATGTCAAAGCTGATCCTCCTTACATAATGACCTTTGCACATGCTCATTAGATGCTTTCATATTAAAAAGGTCAGAGTCTGACCATTGCTGCTAATTTACATGTGAATATCCTGAAAGAACAGGAAGTATGAATCTAGTCTATAGCCCCTGTGGTCAGCGTAAAGTTGCAATATCTCTTAATGTGGATTGGGAAATGAAAATTAAAAAAGAAAATGGAAATTATTTTTCTTCTTAAATACATTGAATATAAAATCCTGATTGTTGGAATAATGCATATTGATCTGTATGTATTGCAACAACTACTACTGTACTGTTTGATATATTGTGCATACTGTGAGATTGTTAACAAAGTTCAGTGACAAAAAAAAGAACAGACAGGATGCCCCCTCCTTCTCTTCCCTTCTTGTTGTTGTAATGCTCCCATGCTGCAAGCCACAGCAGATACCAGACTGATCACATTTCATGCTGTAAGCTGTTCAACCTGGATATGAATAAATCTACATTCTGTGTTGCTGACTCTGGATGTTACGCTGATTAATCCGCTGCTAACAGGTTATGGGGCCCAGAGTCCTAGAGTCCCAGATCCTCAGAGCACAGAGAAAAGAAAAGAAAGGAAGACAGCAAAGATGGCCACCAGCAGCAGCAACTCCATGAAGTTTACAGTACCAAGTCTCACTAACCAGAATTATCAATCCTGGAAATTCAAAGTGAAAATGCTGCTGATAAGAGAAGGTACGTGGAAATACACACAGGAGCCTAAACCTGACCCAGTATCACAGGAGTGGATAGAGATGGATCAGAAAGCACAAAGTACCATATCACTCAGTATAGATGATGATCAGATTGTGCATGTGTGTAAAAGTGAAACTGCAAGAGAAATGTGGGAGCAGCTGCAAAAGGTGCATGAGAGGATAAATTTAAGCAATAAAGTTTATCTCATGAGAAAATTGTACCAGTCTAAACTACAGAATGGCCAGGATATGCAGGACTACATAACAAGCATTCTAGAGATTGTAGAACGCCTGAGAGGCATTGGGGAAGATTTGAAGGACTTTCATGTAGCCGCATTACTGCTTAGTGGTCTTCCAGAAAACTATGACACGCTTGTAACCGCACTAGATGCGCGCCCAGATGATGAGCTTACATTGGAGTATGTCAGAGGGAAGCTCATAGATGAATATAAGCGGAAAGCGGAAGGTGTAAACAGCAGGACATGCGATGCAGAATCTGCTTTACAGACACAAAATCTAAATGATAACAGAAAGCACCTAAAAGAAACACGTGAATGTTTTGTTTGCAATAAATCAGGACATTTGAAAGCCGACTGCAGAGTCTGGAAAGCTAGAATGAATCAGCTGAAAAAGCAAAGCAGTCTTCAAAGGGTTAAAAGTGCTGTGTCTGCAGAAAATGATTCTGTGAATACTGAAACTGCATTTACTGTCAGTGTAAATACATCAAAGCATGCATGGTGTATAGACTCTGGAGCAACTAGTCACATGACTAATAACAGGGACTTCTTTTCTAAGCTTAACCAAAGTAAGTCAGAGAAAGTGATTATGGCTAATGGTCAGTACATGACTTCACAAGGTATAGGAGATGGTTATTTTGATTGTCAAATCTCACCAACACAAAGCAAGAAGATCCCAGTAAAAGATGTGCTCTATGTGCCTAGTCTTGAGAGTAATTTGCTATCTGTGAAGAAACTCACAAAACAAGGAAATGAAGTTACATTTAAGCATGATAACTGCATCATCTCAAAAGAGGGCCACACACTAGCAGAAGGAAAAATCACAAATGAACTTTACCAGCTTAAATGCAAAGAGTGTGTGTACACTGCTCAGGAAGAAAGGCACAATAACTGCATTCATGTATGGCATAGGCGCCTAGCACACAGAGATCCAGAAGCAATTGATCTATGTAACCAGATAATGAAATGTACTAGCTGCATCAAAGGGAAAATGTCTAGAAAAACTTTTCCTAAGAGAAGTACTACAAGAACAGGACAGACACTAGATTTAATACATACAGATGTCTGTGGTCCAATGAGCACTCAGACTCCTCGGAAGAAGAGATATTTTCCCACATGTATTGTTGATCATTCAAAATATACAGTTGTCCATCTGCTTCACAGCAAGAAAGAAGTTCCAGAGAAACTTGAAGTATATCTAGCTGAGGTATATAATAAATTTGGGAGAATGCCAAAGATTCTACGTGCAGATAATGGGACTGAATACACAAGTAATGAGACACAGAGCATTTTAAAGAAAAATGGAATCCTATTTCAGACCACTGTACCGTACAATCCTGAGCAAAATGGTGTCGCGGAAAGAAGGAACCGAACACTCTGTGAAAGTGGAAGAAGTATGTTGTTTGATGCAACTCTGTCCACAGCATATTGGGGTGAAGCAATCATGACAGCTTGCTATCTTCAGAAAACACTACCAGGTAAAGCTACAGAGAAAACTCCATTTGAGCAATGGAACAGCAGAAAGCCAAAACTACATCATATAAGAATATTCGGAAGTAAAGCACTTGTACATGTTCCCAAAGAAAGGCGAACTAAGTGGGAATCTCACGCTAAGGAAGGGATCCTGGTAGGCTACAGTGAAACCCAGAAAGGTTATAGGATTCTACACCCAGAAACAAACAAGGTCACAATATGTAGAGATGTAGTGATTAATGAGAACTTTGTGTCCCCCAAGTTTTGTGACATCAAGCCAGTAGTCCAGCTGAAGTCACAATTACAAGACAATAACAAGGAGGATGTAGAGGTCTGGCTGGATTCTTCAACCACTGAAGGAACAACAGAAAAATCAGGTGAGTCTGAAATCAGGAGATCGTCAAGATCAAACAGAGGCGTACCAGCTAAACGTCTATCCTACATAGTCAAGACACTACCTGAATCAGAGCCGCAGCCATGGGATGAAATGCAAGAACTACCTGTCCATGAAAGAACAAAGTGGATCAATGCTGCTAATGAGGAAATCAAATCGCTTCATCAACTTCAAACTTGGAAACTCACCAAGCTGCCACAGGGCAAAAAGGCAATCAAGTGCAAGTGGGTCTTCAAAACCAAATATGACTCTGAAGGTAAAATCCACAGATTTAAAGCAAGGTTGGTGGCTAAAGGATATTCTCAAAAGTATGGCGAAGATTACGATGCTACGTTTGCTCCAGTCGCTAAACAGACCACGTTCAGAGCTTTGTTAGCTGTAGCTGCTGTACAAAAGATGAATGTCAGACATTTGGATATAAAAACTGCCTTTTTAAATGATGACATTGAGGAGGACTTATACATGACTCAACCTGAAGGTTATGTAAAAGGGGGTGAAGAGAATCTTGTTTGCAAACTACAAAACTCCCTTTATGGTTTTAAGCAATCAGCAAGAGCATGGAATACCAAGATAATTAAGGTCTTGTTGGAAGAAGGTTTTAAAAGAGGTCAAGCGGATCCATGCTTATACACAAAATATACAGATGGAAAGTGGATGTATATTCTCTTATATGTGGACGATGTGATTGTAGTTCATCAGGAAGACGCAGAAATTGGAAAAATGGCTGAAATTCTGAACCAGCGTTTTGAAACGAAAGACCTTGGAAATGTGACATATTATCTAGGAATCCAAATCCAGAGAGAGGAAGATGGAAGTTTTCTTCTAAACCAAAGTGCAAAAATTAATTCGATTCTGAATCAGTTTGGAATGTCAGAAGCCAAAGGTATATCAACCCCAATGGAACCATCCTACCTGAAGCTGGAAGGAGAAGATGACCTGTTGCCAAGCAATGAGAAATATCGTCAGGCAGTGGGGGCACTTCTATACATATCAACTATGACTCGACCGGATATCACAACAACAGTTGGAATCCTTTGCAGATATGTGGAAAAACCACGCCAAAGAGACTGGAATGCTGTTAAGAGACTTCTCCGATATTTAAAAGAAACACAAGATGTAAATTTAAAGCTGTCTGCAACGGGAGATCTAGAACTCACCGGCTATGTAGATGCAGATTGGGCTGGTGATTCGCATGATCGTAAATCCACAAGCGGGTACTTGTTTAAAGTTGGAGAAAGTTTAATCTCCTGGTCTAGCAGGAAACAAGTGTCTGTTGCCTTGTCATCTACAGAAGCGGAGTATGTGTCCGTAGCCTATGCAAGCCAGGAGGTCATTTGGCTAAGACAATTGATGGATGATCTTGGCACACCTTCAACTCAGCCGACGGTGATTTATAAGGACAACCAAGGATGCATTAAACTTGCATGCAGTGAAAAGATCAGTGCTAGAACCAAGCACATTGACGTCAGACATCATCATTTACGTGATTTGATAGATCGTGGCATAATTCAGTTCATCTATTGTGAAACTGATAAGATGGCAGCTGACATTATGACAAAGCTATTGCCACGAGGCAGGTTCCAAGAATTGAGAACCACACTGGGACTAAGAGGATAAGTAGTTGTTGAGTGGGGGTGTTGGAATAATGCATGTTGATCTGTGTATTGCAACAACTAATACTGTACTGTTTGATATATTGTGCATATTGTGAGATTGTTAACAAAGTTCAGTGACAAAAAAGAACAGACAGGATGCCCCCTCCTTCTCTTCCCTTCTTGTTGTTGTAATGCTCCCATGCTGCAAGCCACAGCAGATACCAGACTGATCACATTTCATGCTGTAAGCTGTTCAACCTGGATATGAATAAATCTACATTCTGTGTTGCTGACTCTGGATGTTACGCTGATTAATCCGCTGCTAACACTGATTTAAACAGTGAGTAATTTACTGATAACACATTTCCATAAAGTGCATGAATACTGCTCTCATTGCATCATTTCGCGCAATGAGTAATGGGCTGCTTCTTCCTGCCAACATGGCCAAAAACACTAGTGTGCCAGCAGATTCATATTACCATTTTTATTCATTTCTAGGGGACTAGTATTCAGGTAGTGAAATGCTCTGATTCCAAAAACATCTTCCTGTTAGCCCAATAGGAAACATTTCTAAGAACTGTACATATCTGTACAATCCTGATAAGTATATAAAACAACAAATACAAAATGGCCCATTATTCACCCTAGACCTAGGAAAAATGTAAAATGGAAACACATATTAGTATAAAAAATGGATTGGCTACTTACCCCGTCCTTAGCATCACTATCAAAATTTAATGATCGGAAGCTAATAGCTTGCTTTGATTTTGTTGTTTTTGACTTATCCCTCTTAAAAAGCCCTAGATGGAGTAAAACATAGGGAAAAAAAACTTAAAGGACCTTATTCCCATTATAAATAAAAAAGTAATGAAGTATCACACAAGGCTATTGAGGGATCAAACGAGCCATATATCAACAGTGTACGGGGTGCTGTTTAATGAGGCAGCCCAAAAGTCTCTGTACCCATATATGTGGAGATCAGTATTATAAATTATGCATGGTAGTTTCAGGACCTTGTTACAGATTTTGAGGCCCAGGAGTTTTATTTTACACCCCTGAAAAAAATCAGTTTGAAAGCTTTAAAATAAAAAAGTCAGGTCTCTGATTTTCGAAACATGCATGATGGTTGAGGTCACTAGGAAGATCCTTCTCCACCAGTATAAATGAAGACTCATGCATATCGTTCAGCCGATGCTTTCATAAACCGTAAAGATCTACTTAAAAAGAACCTAGCATCTGTCTGAGGCTGCCCTTTATATTTAAGAAAACAATGGGCAGCCGTAGACAGGTGATTACATGCTGCCCTCGGCTGGTCTTCAGTCTTCCAAGAAGAATGAATGGAGCTGCAGTGCACATGATCAGTCTCTGATCCATTCACATGAAGCTCTTAGGAGTCATGGACGGTTCTCAGACCCTCGGCGATTGGTAAGTTATTCCCTATTCCATGAGTAAGAAATAATGTCCAAAATTTAACGTACCCCTTTAATTACAAAAAAGTGTCCCTAATGTCCCAGTACAAGACTTTGTTAGAAAACTTGTGGACAAAGTTCCAGTTTGTGAGATCCCGACATGCAGAGCAGCACAGCACAAACCTCCACAGCCCTCTTACAGGGGGGAGATGTCGCTGCCACATCATGTGCTGTACGTGACAGCCACCGATCGGTAACATTCTTCTAGCTGTTAATGATCGCTAATTGATGTGTACGTAATGTGGCAGCTCTGTCTAAAGGCCCCGTCACACTAAGCGACTTACCAGCCATCCCGACACCGATATGAAGGTGTCAGGATCGCTGGTAAGTCGCTATGTGATCGCTGGTGAGCTGTCACACAGACAGCTTCACCAGCGATCAGCACAGCGATGCCGAGCGCCCGGCATCGCTTGCCATCGCTGTAGAAAATAGAATCAAAATAAAAAATATAGTTATTCTCACCTTCCGACGTCCTGTTCAGCCATCCCGCCTCTCTCCACGCTCCGGTCCCAGTGATCCTTTGCACGAATGACCGCGAGATGTCACGGTCTCGAGGGATAACAAAGTCTCGCGGTCATTCGTGCAAAGGATCACTGGGACCGGAGCGTGGAGAGAGGCAGGATGGCTGAACGGGACATCGGAAGGTGAGAATAACAATATTTTTTATTTTTTTTATTATTTTTTACACCTGATCGCTGGTCTCCCGCTGTCACACACAGCGATGCGTGCTGGTCAGCGGGAGACCAGCGACCAAAGAAATGTCCAGAGATTTCTTGCAGCGATCAGCGATACCGGCAGGGGGGCCGCTCGCTGATCGATGTCACACATAGCGATCTCGCTGGTGAGATCGCTGTTACGTCACAAAAGTTGTGACTCAGCAGCGATCTCGCTACCGAGATTGCTTAGTGAGACGGGGCCTTAAGTTAAAAACATGGGCTCTCTCCCTGTAAAGTGGGTGTGGCGGTTTTCAGGATCATGTTCAGCATGCCGGGATTGCACAATCCAAAATATAGGATTTTAGTTTTCCTAGAAAGTCTTTTACGCTAGCATTAGGGGAACTCCTGGACTTTTTTTTCTAATTAATGTTATTCAGTAAAATCACCTATCTGCAGCTGCCCACTGTGTCTAAGAAAAAGGGCAGCTACACACAGGGGATTGCCCACACATAAAGCTGAACGACAACACATAGGAGACCTACATAAGGTGAATACATTTCATAATATAATAAATGAAGAGATCCTTTACCTCTAACTTTCTTTAAAATCCCCTTCTTTTCTTTTTTTCTGTAATAAATACAAACATAACAAAATAATAAGTCAAAGTGTCTATAATTCTGTGTCACAGAAAAGAAAATGTATCAAATATACAGTATATATTTACCCATTACCGCCATATAGTTCACATGTATGGAATATGAGCATGTCAAACACTGGCTTGCAGGGTGATTATATTTGACCTGCGATGCTGGCACTGGCCCGGCTATGACTTTCAACTGTATCAGCATCATGGTTGTCGATACAGTTGAAAGCAATTATGGAAGAGGGATCATCAGCTAACGCTCCCTTCTCCATTATTATCCCTCTGCGCCTGACATTTCAGCACAGAAGCGCAACAACATCACTATTTCACACCCTCTGTGCTGAGAAATGAGCAGCTTCAGAATGCTCACTGCCGAGACCGAAGCAGCAGATCAATGAGGAGAGGTGAGTATTTATTTATTTAATGTGTGGCCTATTATTCTGTATGGAGGACTATTTGAGCCCATTATACTGTCTGGAGGACTATGTGGGGCCAGTTGCTGTATGGAGGATTATGTGGGGCCATTAAACTATATGCAGGAATATGTGGGCCATTATACTGTATGGAGAACTATATGGGGCCCATAATACTGAATGGAGGACTATGTGGAAACATTATACTGTTTGGGTGATTATTTTGATCCATTACACTGTATGGAGAACTATGTGGTGCCCATAATACTGTAGGGAGGACTATGTGGGGCCCATTATACTAAGTGGATAGCTGTGTGGGGATCACTGTTGGGGCATCATACTCTATTGGGGTCACAATACTTTGCTGGGTTGGACAGTAGGGTCATCATACCATTTGTATACATTTTTTTTAATAAATATCAAGGTTGGTGACTTTTTCCAAGTTTGTAATTTTGGCCCTCTGTGTATTTGAGTTTGACATACCTGTCAGCTTGGTGGAGGTGTATGGAGTGGGCTCAGGAGCTGAGCCCGCACAATACCTGGCAGACGCCAGTTGGTGTACAGTCAAATTCTACAGGGAGCAGCAGTGATTGAAACTGGGCAGTTATATCTTGTTAAAGAGGACCTTTCACCAAATTTTTCATGTTGCGCTGGACACACAATGTAATACTGGCTGTGAAATAAAATAAATAAGTAAAAATAAAACTAAATAATACAATAAAAAAATAAAATAAAAGCAAAATAAAACGTTTTTATTTTTTCCTTTCGCGTCTTTGTCGTGGAGATATTTGCCACCTAATTAATTAATTCATTGATTTAAGTCCACGTGGGTGTTATCCGACAGGTTTCACTAGGGGCTTGTCTTTCTTCTCCCTGTATGAGATGGTATCTGATAAAACCCACTTAGACTTAACAAAAGTTAACTCAAGAGGTGCCAATACTTTGATTGCTGATATCTCAGCAATGGAGAGACGATATTAAAAAAAAAGTTCTATTCCGATTTGCAGATGAAATTACATAGTGTGTCCAGATCAATATAAAAAAATTGATGAAAAGTCCTCTTTAAATGCTGTTGTCAATCTCTGATCGTGGAGTGCCAATGAGTTCCCATGGTGACCAGAGGTCTTCTGAAGGCCCCCATGGCTGCCATGTGGGTACTCCAGTGAAGCCCAGTCTTTGGCTGAGCTTCATATCAGACCACAGGCTCGGACTGGCCCATAGGAGAACAGGAGAATGGGCTCCACCACTCCACCTATATGAGAAGTGTCACGGTCCTGTTAAGGTCGGCGTGCAGCCACCGTTGAGCAAGGACTCACCCACACTGCAGAGGGGCCCGGGGTCAGACCTGGAGAAGCTAAAATCAGTGATCAGTGAAGGACCTACGGTCATGTGACCGCAAGGGGGTGGGGCTTAGCGTCCTGCTGTCAGAGATAGGCAGAACACTAATACAGGAATTCTCAAAGTCAGACAAACCGGATCATACACAGAGATAACAGTAAAGTACCAGGGATGAGACAGAACAGAGAGTCAGTGCAAGGCAGTGGTCAAAGCCAAACAAACATAGAAGGTACCAAGCAGTATCCAAAGAACAGACAGAGTCGTACACAGAGTATCCGATAAACAAGAACATAGCACAAACACACTCAGGGGTCACTACACCACACTACGCCAAGGGCGAAAGTATAACTGACGGAGATAGGAGCTTCCTGAGGCTATAAGAAGCCTTTCCCAGAACCAGGGAGAGGCCACAATCATAAGCCCCAGGTGTGCAGGTAAGCCTGCACTGGGATCACAACCTTTAACCCCAGAAATGCCAGTCATCAGCACTGGTTCCAGACATTAACCCCACATGTGCGAGTCAAACCCGCACTGAGATCATGACAGTACCCCCCTCTCAATGGGGGGCCTCTGGACCCCCAGGCTTGCCAGGGTACTTAGCATGGAAAGCCCGCACCAGGCGATCAGCATGCATCAACCGGACCGGTACCCAGTACCTGTCTTCCGGTCCATACCCCTTCCAATGAACCAGGTACTGTACTGACCGCCGTACCAACCTGGAATCTACGATATGACCAACCTCATACTCCACCTGCCCCTCGGAAAAAACAGGAGGAGCAGCGGACTCGGAGTCTCCCCGGATTGCTTCAAAAGGTTTCAGTAGAGATTTGTGAAAGACGTTAGGGATCTTAAAAGAGGGTGGAAGGCCCAGCCTATATGCCACTGGATTGATTTTTTCCACAATCTTGTATGGGCCAATGAATTTGGGCCCCAACTTGGCTGAAGGAACCTTCAACTTAATGTTTCGCGTGGAGAGCCAAACCTTGTCTCCAACCTGAAATGTGGGCTCTGGTGTTCGTTTCCTGTCCGCGAAAACCTTATACCTGCCCTGAGACCTAGATATACTCCGCTGGACTTCTGCCCACGTATTCTGTAATCGCTGAACAGAGCCCTCAGCCCCGGGACACCCCGAGTCCAGACGAGAAAACTCACCAAAGTGAGGACTGAACCCATAATTGATCAAAAAAGGAGTCATACCCGTGGATTGACTCACCCTACTATTGAAGGCAAATTCAGCCAACGGCAGTGCATCGCACCAGTCATTCTGTCTAGCAAAAGTTAGACACCTGAGGATCTGTTCCAGGGACTGATTAGTGCGTTCCGTCTGACCATTGCTCTCAGGATGGTATGCAGATGAAAAGGACAGAGACATCCCTAATTTTTTGCAGAAAGCACGCCAAAACTTAGCCACAAACTGCACACCACGATCAGACACCACATTCAGGGGTACCCCATGCAACCGGATCACATGCTGCACAAACAACCTGGACAACATCTCAGCTGACGGTAGTGCGGACAGGGGTACAAAATGAGCCTGCTTAGAAAACCTGTCCACCACTACCCATACCACCGTATTACCCTTAAATGGAGGGAGATTGGTAACAAAATCCATGGATAAGTGAGTCCATGGTCTTTCGGGCACTGCCAAGGGCATCAGCTCCCCTGCCGGCCGTCTATGAGAGCTTTTAGAACAAGCGCAGACCCCATAACCAGCAATGAATTTTTTTATGTCTGAACCAAGAGTAGGTCACCAAAAGATCCTAGCCATCGCCAGACGCGTGGCTGAAATACCAGGGTGAGCACTCAGCTTGGATTCATGGAACTCCTGCAAGAGTTTCAGGTGAAGTTGCTCTGGGACAAACAACTTACCCCCAGGCTTGGCCGCCGGAGCCCGCGACTGGGCCACCTGAATCTCCCGTTCCAATTCAGACGAGACCCCTGCTAACACAACCCCAGGGTGAAGAATGGAGGACGGTGGCTCAGGGGGAGACACCGGCTGAAAACTGCGCTATAAGGCGTCAGCCTTGACATTCTTAGACCCTGGCTGAAATGTAATAGTAAACTGAAAACGGGCCTGTCTGGGCGTTAATCTTTTAGCAGACTCAATGTATGACAAATTTTTGTGATCCGTGATCACCGTAACCGGGTGACTGGCCCCCTCCAAAAAGTGCCTCCATTCTTCAAACGCCAATTTTACCGCAAAAAGCTCTCTATTGCCTACATCATAATTTCTTTCCGCAGCAGAGAACTTCTTGGAAAAGAAAGCACACGGCCTGAGGTTGGTTAGAGTGGCAAGCCCTTGGGACAACACCGCCCCCACCCCCACCTCGGAGGCGTCCACTTCCACGACTAATGGTTTGGAGGGATCTGGCTGTACTAACACGGGAGCAGACATAAAGCTTCTTTTCAGGGTCGCAAAGGCCTCTTTTGCGAGCGAGGGCCAGTTTCTCACATCCGCTCCTTTACATGTAAGATATGTGAGTGGCTTGACCACCTTTGAAAACCCCCGAATAAATTTGCAGTAATAATTGGCGAACCCCAAGAAGCGCTGAAGACCCTTAAGGTCTCGGGGTTACACCCAATCCGCAATGGCTTGCACCTTCTTGGGGTCCATGCAAAAACCCTCACAGGACACAATTAATCCCAAAAAAGACAATTCTTGAACAAAAAACTCACATTTCTCCAATTCGGCATACAGATGATTTTCCCTCAGTCTTTGGAGAACGGTTCCTACATGATTCAGATGAGATTGACTGTCGGGAGAGTATATCAGAATATCGTCTAAATAAATGACAACAAAACGACCAATGAGATCCGAGATTACCACGTTGATGAAATTCTGAAATATGGCTGGGGCATTGGTAAGACCAAACGGCATGACTAAATTTTCAAACAGTCCCTCGGTCGTGAGGAACGCGGTTTTCCATTCATCTCCCTCCCGGACCCTTATCAAATTATATGCCCCCCGAAGATCCAGTTTGGAGAACCATTTTGCCCCTGAAAGTTGGTTACACAAATCGGGAATCAACGGAAGGAGGTACGTATTTCGTACAGTAATCCTGTTGAGCTGACAAAAGTCGAGGCAGGGACGTAAACCGCCATCTTTTTTCTTTAAAAAAAAACCCCTGCCGCCACAGGTGAGACTGAGGGACGTATGTGTCCTTTGCGAAGAATCTCAGCAATGTAATCTTTCATGGCCAAGCGCTCAGGGCCAGACAAATTAAACAGATGGGCTTTAGGCAATTTAGCCCCCGGGACTAACTCGATAGCGCAGTCAAACGGTCTATGTGGCGAAAAACGTCTCAGCCTCGCTTTCAGAGAAGACATCTTCGAATTCTTTCAGGTACTCCGGAATACCTTCCAGCTCGACAGATGACACAGATACAGATTTAACAGGTTCAACCAATAGTGCAGACTTATCACATAACATCGAATCATTAAACCTCCACTGAACAATCTCTCCCGTTTTCCAGTTAATGACTGGGTTATGGCGTTGTAACCAGGGCATGCCCACCACCAATCCTGCTGGTAGATTGTCCAGAACCAAACAATTTAAGTTTTCCACATGGGTAGCGCCCACTTTGAGCGAAAACAAGTCAGACATAAAGAGAATTCCCTCTTTAGTGAGGGGGAGGAGTCAATGGCCACCACTTTGATCGGAACCTTAAGTCTAAGGGTACCGTTACACTTAGCGATGCACCAGCGATCCCGACCACGATATGATGCGGTCAGGACCGCTGGTGCATCGCTAAGTGGTCGCTAGTGAGCTGCCAAACAGGCAGATCTCACCAGCGACATAGCAGCGGTCGGGGGTCGCTACTTACCTGTCAGATGAGGCGATCCTGACGTCCTCCCGCCCGCGTCCACGCGTCGCTCGTCGCCACAGCAGGAAGCCCAGCAGGAAGTGGCTGACGAGAAACGGCCCAGGACGTTCTCGCGCGATCAGCGATAATCAGTTGGGGAGCCGGTCGGAGGTAAGTATCACACATAGCGATATCGCTAGCAATATCGCTGCTGCGTCACAAAACTAGTGATGTTATAGCGATATTGCTAGCGATATCACTTTGTGTAAAGGGCCCTTAACTGTCCCTATCTTACAGCGTGTGACCAATTGGGATTCAATAAGATTGATGGATGATCCGCAGTCCTCGAAAGCTGTAGAGGAAAAAAACAACCGCCCACTAACAGTTCCACATGAAGCAACACCTTAGAAAAGGAGGAAAAGGGTACCTGAGGGTCTGAGTAGTCTCCCCGCTGACTACCCAGACCTAGTCATTTCCCGTCGACCGGGTCGAGGATGGACAATCAGGACATTCCCTTTTCCAATGTCCCGTTTTACCGCAGTAGAAGCATAACTGCTTTTCTCTCCGGCGTTGTCTCTCCTTTTCCTTCAGGGAGAGAGCCCCTACGTCCATGGGCACAGAAACAGTCTCTTTTCCACTAGGGAACAATGGAGTCTCCGCCTGCATCATCCCCCTGGCCCGCAGTCCATCCGGACGACCTGGGTCATGGAGTCCTCGAGTGAGTTAGTTGGGGGATGTATTGCCAAGGCATCCTGTAACCGCTCGGACAAGCCTCTGCGAAAGAGTTCTCGGAGTGCGTCGTCGTCCCAAGAGACCTCTGCGGCCCAGCGGCAGAATTCCGTATAAAACTACTCAGCCGAGTGTTTCCCCTGACAGACACTCATCACCATGTCATCTGCCAATCGCACTCGGTCCGGCTCATCATATATGTGTCTGAGGGCCTCAAAAAACGCATTCATAGACACTCTCTCAGCAGCAGTGGGAGGAAGAAAGAAAGCTCAAGCTTGTGGGGACCCTCTTAATAAAGACATAATGACCCCAACCTTCTGACTTTCGTCCCCAGAGGAACATGGCCTCAAACTAAAGAAGAGTTTGCCCCCCTCCATGAAGACCCTGAACTCCTTTTTGTTCCCAGAAAAGAAGTCAGGCAGTTTAACAGGTGGTTCTGGGGACACCAAAACAACATCACTTGCCCCAGCCCCCAGAGTCCCAGCAGCTAAAGCCCCCCACACTGTTTCAGAAACCTGCTGCTGAGAACGATCAAGAGCTTGCTGCTCCAGAGATAAACCCTGAAACATCTGAAACACCGCTGAGGAAGGACTCACCCACACTGCAGAGGGGCCCGGGGTCAGACACGGCCGGATAGTTCAGGCAAACAGGGCCTGGAGAAGCTAAAGTCAGTGAGCAGTGAAGGACCTACGGTCATGTGACCACAAGGGGGCAGGGCTTAGCGTCCTGCTGTCAGAGATAGGCAGAACACTAATACAGGAATTCTCAAAGTCAGACAAACCGGGTCATACACAGAGATAACAGTAAAGTACCAGGGATGAGACAGAACAGAGAGTCGGGGTCAGGCAGTGGTCAAAGCCAAACAGACATAGAAGGTACCAAGCAGAATCCAACAAGCAGTATCCAGAGAACAGGCTGAGTCGTACACCAAGTTATCTGGCAAACAAGAACACAGCACAAACACACTCAGGGGTCAACACACTCTGCCAAGGGCGAAAGTATAACTGACGGGGATAGGAGCTTCCTGAGGCTATAAGAAGCCTTTCCCAGAACCAGGGATAGGCCACAATCATAAGCCCCAGGTGTGCAGGTAAGAGCCTGCACTGGGATCACAACCTTTAACCCCAGAAATGCCAGTCATCAGCACTGGTTCCAGACATTAACCCCACATGTGCGAGTCAAACCCCCACTGAGGCTCCTTTCACACTTGCTTTTTTTGCAGCGCGTTTTTCCTGCAAAAAAACGCATGGAAAACGCATACAAACGCATACAAATGCTGCGTTTTTTTCAAGCATTTTTAACCTTTTTAACCCTAACCTTAACCCTAACCCTTAACCAAACCCTACCCAAACCCTAACCCTAAACCCTAACTAACCCTAAACCCTAACCCTTAACCAAACCATACTAACCCTAACCCAAACCCTAACCCTAACCCTAACCCTAAACCCCCTTAACTAACCCTAACTATAACCCAAACCCCTAAATTCCATTGTCTAACTAATGGTCAACAAAAAAACGCATGCGCAAAAAAACGCATACATGAGCATGGCAATGCGCACATATGCGCACCCATAGACTTATAATGGGTGTCTTGCTGTAAAAAAAAAACTCATTGCGCACGCATGCGTTTTTTTGAGGCAAGTCGGACACCCAAAAATGCAACAGGATGCATTTTGTGCGTCCGAGCGCACACCACAAAAAAACGCATGCGCGGAAAAACGCATACAAACACATGTGTATGCGCACATAAGCGCATCCCATGCAAAATATAGGGGAAAAAAACGCAAGTGTGAAACCAGCCTGAGATCATGACAATAAGTAGTTGGTACAATACATTTGTTTCACTGTGTACAGAAAAAGGGCATATTCTCAACATTAATTTAACAAGCTACCCCATTTATTATTATATAGAAATTTGTAAATGAGGGTAATGTGATATTTGCATGTAGCTAAATAGTGAACTACCAGAGTCAGTTACTGGTCGGCCCTTGGCACCCCTCTCAGGCACTGTCAGACCATGATTTTACCCATAGAATAAGTAATTTTATATAGAGAACAAGCTGATAATAGCAATGATGTCCCGTAGAGGGATCAAAAATAGTTCATGAAGACATTCAAAATCTTTTAAAATAAACATATTTGGTAAGAGGAAATCTATCAAAATATGGAATTATTTAATCTGTCCAATAAACGCAACCTACCCCAAAGAAAATGCAACAAAAAGTAAGCAAAGTATCACGTGTCACAAAATTGCATCAATAAAAAGATTAGCTCAAGATGAGAAAGGAAGTTCTCACTCAACTCAATCGATGGATAAAAAAAACAAAATTATATTTTGTTTAAAATTTTCAGATATTTTTCAGCATTGAAATAAAAAAAACCTCAATTCTAAGTTCAATTCCAGTATTACCGCAAGTGTTTTACTATGAGAGTGAAAACTTAGGCTTTACACACAACAGCAAGATAGATATCCTCATAAACTTACTGACCTGAAAAATTACCAGGATTATTTGACCGCATTATAACTATTTAAAAACAAAAACCACGTTTTACTGCATCATTTTACAGTACTGAGTATGGAGAAATGAATGGTGTCAATCAAAACTACAAGCCCTTTTAAACAAAAGCGTAAAAGAGAAAAAGAGAAAATTGAGTGTCAGAAAGGTGTTAATACCTGTGCATAAAACAAAATTAATACAAAAAAGTCATTTCCCACAACTTGTCTTTGCACTTGAAACAAATAAAATGAGAAAAATGACATTGAAAAAGGGATAAATGTAACAACGTGGCTGCCATAATAAGGATGTCATCACAATATGCAGACACGGGATCATTTTATGTGGCTCGTATTTAGCAGAGAAATACACTAATACATTAAAGGATTAAAATCACATGTGAAATGCACAAATGTGAACAAGTCTGTAGGACAATGTTCACACCACCCACAGATTGAAACACAAACAAAGCACAGAATGAAAAATGTGCAAAAATACCTTGCAGTAGGACATATAATAGTAGACAGCAAGTGCTGATAAAAAGATGACAACAAATACAGGGTATTTAGTCGATACGTTTTTTTGCAAAAAAATGTATGCTAAGCTGCTCCACCACGTCAAGGTAACCCTATTGAAGCAGTCCCTATCTAATATATTTAAAACCTGAACATGTGAACATTGTCTAAATGAGCAGGTTCAAGACAGGCGCTTACCTGTATGGGCTCGTGGCGTGAGACAGCTCCTTTTGTGCATGTCACACAAGAGAGGGGTGGGTTCTCTCAAATCATGCATAAGCACGAAAGGATAGCCTGTATAGCAACTGTCGTAGTAGTATACTTACATTGTGCCCGCTGCCTCTGCTCCTGTAGAGGTATCGGACTGATTGTCACAACGGCTACTGCATATGATAATATCACTTTCCATGACAATATCGGATTCATTTTGTGCGCTGCTGCGAATGCCCTGATTCTTCTTATCACATGTGCCGGAAACTTTTTTCTGCTGAGTGGCTGGGTTATCATTCAACAATACTATTGCTTCATTTATAAACGTAGGTTTAGAAAAATTGTTGATAGATTGTTCTAAGACTGAAAAAAATGTGCAAAGAAATGGAAAACGTTAAAACCAGTTACCATTTCTTTTTGAGACTTTAAATATGCAAATGTTCTCTCCAGAGAGAGGACTAGAACTCTAGCACCACCTACAGGAAGCAGCCATTCTAAAAGTCAATATTGACCCTTTAACGAGCCTTGTCACATGAGTTAGGATAAAAGCCAAACCAGAATCTCAATTTGCAAACACAATGTTTCGGGGTACTGCTGCTCGTAAGTGCAAAGTGCGAGATCTGGTTTGGCTGGGTTGGAGGCGTCTGACCTCTCCTTGTGGTGACATGTCAAGCCTGGCATGCCAAGGGAAGGAGACTTTTAAGCCTTGCAATGCTCCTCATGGCATGTCAGGCTTGACGTGCGGTGTATGCCGCTGTGAGCAGAGGACTCCATGGCTACAGCATCCAGCAAATCTTAAGAGAATCTCTGATGAAGGTCCTATGTTGGACCGAAAACGTTAGAATAAATGTTATCTGGATGCCAATAAAAATGGAACTATTTTTTTCACGAATTTGAGTGCCAAGTTCATTATTATTCAGCACAACAGAGGCGCAGAGAACAGGAAGCAGCAGTGGTAGCAGGAGAGGTGAGAGTCAGACAAAAGGATAAAAAAGAAAAAAAAGCCATAGTCAACTTTCTGGCTGCCAGCACTGCTCCCTGCGTCTCCTGCTCAGTGTTCACAACGTGTGCCTGCAGCCGAAAGTCACAGCCCAGTGTTCACTCTAGATCGGGATTTCCAGATGTATATAGGCCCCGATACATGCGCAGTGAACCCCAGGGCCGACTCACAGCCCTAAGCTATGGCCTAGAGCAGGGATGTCAAACTCAAATACACAGGACAAAATTAAAAGCTTGGACAAAGTCGTAGGCAAATTTTGTCCCTGGAGAGAAAGAATGATAACGTGTGTTTATCTTCATTAAAAGCATTTTCATTGCTGCTCAGCAGCTTCTCTGTCCATCACTATCATCATGGTCTAATGAGTGTGAAAACACCAATTATAGCAGAGAGCAGCGTGACAGTCGCCAATAGTGAAGAACTGCTGAGCAAAAATGAAAACTCTACTAATGTAGTAACCTTTGTTGTTGAGCATGCTGCCTGTTTCTTCGGCCTGCACATGTACATTAGAAGCGTGCGTGGTGCTGAGGGATCAATGAGAAGCCATGCCATCCACAAGATGGCAGCACAGTTCTACTGAAAAATAGTTCAATGACTCAAAAGTTGTTTGATAGGTTTTGACTGATTTGAAAGTCAGAACCTAGGTAAAACAAGTATTTTTCAATAAAAGTTGATTTTTGCTGATTGGTAGTCTTTAGTGTGGGCCTTAGGCTTGTACTTATTTCAATACTGCAGGATGAGAAATGAACGTAGGAAACACTGTTCCCAGCAATGACACAGAACAAAACATAGAAGAATAACCTGCTCAGTAGAAATGAAATGTGACACCAACAGTGGACTATAATAAACAGGATACTCATCGCTAACCCTATAGTCTCAGTGTGAAGCCTGTAGATATTTTGGACTTTTGCATTGAAGTGTGATTAACTTTTACGACTTAAGCAAAGAAACAAGTGACAATTAAAAATAACTGTTCGGGGGGGCGAACTTTAAGACCTTAGTAATCATTATGGCCTGACGTTAACCTTCAATGACCTGAAACTGCAAAGAATACTGTGGCCTGCCCCATGGGGACCAGCGGACATTTGTATCTCCATGGTACACTTGTGTCCTAAACAATACAGACTGTTCCTACCCAATGAGAGACAGTGCAGGATGTGACCTACTGCGAGGTGTTTGGTGACAACCACCCAAACTACTGGTGTTTGATGATGGCGGATACTGCCTGCTGTACTTGTTAGTAACTGCTTCTTATAATAACAGAGACCCAAGCAAAAAAGCCCCGGTCAACAAGAGAGAAGGGATGGACACAAGAGCATGACAAAAAATATTAATGATTTTAGTATTATAATTTAATAAAAAAACAGAGAGAAGTAAATGCAAATAAAGGACTGATAATTAAAAAGGCAGCAACACCAATCCAACTTAATTAGTATTTTTCCTCTTTTTATATGTAGATCACCCAAGTATTGTTGACCCTTACATGTCACTTCTTTACTTGAATTTCACCTGAGTTTGTCCTTTCCCACTGGGTTTTGTTCCATGGCTTTCTTTTATGAACCCTTGTCTATTCAGGTAGTTACATTTTTCAATCTCATCCTCACTCTGTGTTACACTGGGCTCTCCCTTAGATGCTTTCATTATGTCCTCAGCTTAGACTACTTGCTCCTCTTCTCATCCTGTTTACCATCTACTGCGGCGTGCGCTCCCACCGACGGGGCTCTGGTTGCCATGGACACGCATCCCTCTGACATTGCCCTCCTTGCTGACGCGTCGGCGGTGAGCGTGGATCTGATACATGGGACGCTGACTCCTAGCCTTCCGGTCCCCGCCACTGCTGCCAGAAGCGCCACTAATGCCACTCGCACAGGCGAGTATTAGCTCGCTATAAATATGACCTGCCTCCCCCTCCCTTGACACACACGCCCCTAAAGAAGCAAACCGCGAAACTAGCATCGGAGCCTGCCTTTTCCACGTTCTGCAGCAGGTTGGTCACTGGGTCGTTAGCTACTTGCATTTTGCCTTATTGATTTATCAACCAGAGGTTTTCCACACCAGGATTCTCTATTATATCATTAGCCGTCATCACTTTATTAATCATGTATTTATTAAACTCTTTTTACAACTGTGTTATCTATGATCAGATCTTTTTTTTACCACATTGATTGTTTATTATTTGCATTTAGCTGTATTCTTTATGTATATATTCTGTGGTTGGCAGTATTCTTTTCTTGGCACCTTACCTTGAATGCTAAAATTGCCAATTTCTACTTCTTGCACAAGCACTTTTTATTGCCCCGCTGATTATGTACTGTACATGTATATATGTGTGTGTACGTGTTTCTATGTATCCTTTTTTGTATATTGAACATCTTTTATGACAGCCCCCAGTTTGTGTGGTGTATATTTATACATATATTTTTGCTCTCCCCATTTTTTTCCTGCAGTTATCCATCTATATACTGACATATCCCATACATTATGACTCGGACGTGGCACTATGGTGTCGCTGCCCTTTTAATTATCAGTCATTTATTTGTATCTACATCTCTCTCTTTTTTTATGAAATTATAATAATAAAATCATTAATATTTTTGACATGCTCTTCTCTTCGGTTATTCTTATAATAACAGTAACCACCAAATTCTATGTCACCATGGAGTAGTGTAACTACCAAGCTCAGTGCCCCATTATTGTAATGTAACCGGCCAAGCTGAGAAATGGTTCCTGATATTATGGAACCTCCATTGCACCGTGGACGCCATTAATCCCAGAAAGATCCCACTGCCTTATAATTGGGTCTATCTTGTTCTGCCGAGGTGTCCTTCATTTTTCACAGCAATGAAGTGTGGTATGCAACAGTGTTTTTATTTATTTTTATTGAAAAGACGCAGAAATAATACTTTTTTTAGGATATCTTAAGAGTATTGTGCAAAATATTACCATTAACTGAAAGGATTTCAGTTAGGAAGACATAAAGAAGCTGGGAACTCTTCATTGAGTCTGGTAGCCAATAGTCTAGAAGACGTGCAGTGTGCTGTCTAAGAAAGTCAACTTCTTCTTGACGCCTTGTAAATCTGCAAAACGTGAAAACAGAATATGTTTTCTTACCTAAATACAAGCTAAAAGGGACACACTTTTTCTTTTGTGGAACATTGTGGGGACATTTATCAAAACAAGTGCAAATAAAAAGGGGGTGGTTTCCCATAGCAGCCAATCAGTTTTCGGATGTCTTAAAAGAAAAAAAAAGTAATAGCGTCTGAGCATGGATGGGAGTAGATAATCTCACTCTCTGAATTCAGATCTCTGCTACAGTTTCCAATCAGCTACTAAGGCTAGGTTCACATTTGCTAGGTCAAAACGACACATGTGGAGTCATCCGCATTCTGCGGCACGACCTGCGTACCCAATGCTAAAGATAGAGTACGCAGGCCGCATGCAGAAGTATACGGCTGTAGGCGGAGCTGACAGGAGGAGGTGAGGCCGTGGGTGGAGCTTCATGGAGGACGTCCGCAGCCTTCTGCAGATTGAACTAGGCAAACAAGCCAGCACTTTCAGCATGGAGTTAGAAGAAAGCAAAATAAGGTAATGGATTTTATTATAAAGATTCATAACTTTGTACAGTATGGTCAATAATTAAATTAAAAAAACCTTTAGTTTAGATACTCTTTAATAATGTCCCACCTGTAACAATCTTTTCTGTGTTTTTTCCTCTAAAGGTGCATTTAGGTGGTTACAAGTGTTTGTAAGATTGTGTGTTTCCCCGATTACTGACCTGTATAAATATGTCATGCAAGAATACGACGAACGAGCTAATCTCTCATTCGTCAGGTGATTAGATTGTTTATGCAGGCATAAAAATAATTACTTTTATCAGCAGCACATTGCCTAGCATGACGACAACATGATGCTGTTTTGGGACAAAATTTATCATAAAAATGAATCTTCTGTTCCCACCAGTACTCATCGGCTAGCACAGACAGGTCAGTAAGCGAGTGATAATCAATTTGCACTATAGTCAATTGGCGTTCACTAATGAGACAAAATCTGCCAGTCTAAATACAGCCTGACTCTCCCCTCCAATTCATCGTCAGCTAAGATGCTAAGTTTATCTCTCTCGTCGTTCTTCTAATGCTTCTCTTCTCTGTCAGTTCCATAACTGGATAGCGGCTACCAATTGCCAAAGGAATAATTTCAAAAATGCCGACAATGACATCTCTGTACTGGCCTCCTGAAACTCACATGTAATTTTTGGTACAAACCACACCCTGCTCTCTTCGCTCCTCTAGCCTGGTCCTTCCACTGTTGTCTCAAACTTTCTCTTTTGCATCCCTCTTACTCTAAATCTCTCTACCCCAAATTATTGTGCTCCACTATGTAACCTTTCAAAAGCATCCTGCTAACAGAGCTCTTCAGAAACACGATAACCCCAATGTCACCATACAAATATTATTAAACTATTGTCCCTTTCCCATTTCTTTTGTAGAATGCAAGACCCGGTCTGTCTTTCTGTACCAGCCTGTCACTCCATTAGCTCACTTTATGTCACATGTATAAAGTTCTGGAAGATAATGATGTTTTCTATACAGTACTGGATTGTGGTCCAGTTTACTTCTCCAGTTTCTAGATGTTATATGTTGCATAATTTGGGTTTCTGAAAGAGGTTGTCTACTACTAGGACAACCCCTTCTTATAATGAATGTTTGCTCCTCTTAAAATAAAAACACCCATACTGACCTCCCATGCCGACACTACTTCAATGGTGTCAACACTTGTATTCCGATCACTGCCCCCTCCGTATAATTAATCATGAGGAGGTGAGCTGACTCGCATGAGTCCTGGAAATGCAATATCCGAGAACAATGGAACGGTGCCGTTATGGTAGGTGAGTATAGGTGTTTTTATTTTAACGGGGGCAAATATTCAGGATGAGTAGGGTTTGTCCTAGTAGTGAACAACCCCTTTAAATTTCATCAAAGAGAAGCACTCATAGATAATGCTGAACTATGTCATTCATAGTCAGTGTGGAAGGAGATCTCATTTTTCAGAGAATGATCTCAGTGAGCTAAAGGGGAAAATTTACAGCAACCTGTAACCAATCTTTATTCTTACCTGTAATTCACCGTTTGCTTTTTCTTTTTCTTGTTTTGAAAATGAGCAATCAACCCAGTAGCGACAGATATTATTATTTCATATTCCTCCAAGGGAAGCACTCTGCTTTTGATATTAAAGAAGACGCTCTGTAATCCAGAGTTAATCTCTTTATAAAGAGGCTGATTCTGTAATGTCTCAGGTGGGCTATGCCAGTCTAAAATGAACTTCCGGTAGATGGCCTCCGATACTGCAAACAGGCAAGTATAAGAAGTGAGCTGGGCAGGCATTACTATGAGTGGCAAAATCATAATCACAGCTTTGATATTTATTTTTTTTAACTACTTCCACAAACATCTAAATGCATTTTTATGAAAGTTATAGGGTCACATTTTACAAACAAAATTTTGGTAATTTACTATTTCTGTAATTTTTTATTTCTGTAATGGGATTTTCCATCTTTCCTGTAATTCAGGTTTTTTTTTACTTGTTAGGATGGATTATTGTGTCCGAGATCTCTCGTATTTTCTATAGCTGTCAAACCTGGCACTTGACTTCCCCCCAACCCCTTCCCCAAAACTTATTGTCATGTCTCTGTTGGCGAGTGACCTGGGACCAGGGGCTCCTTCCCTGTCTCTAATGCTAGGGGGCGCCCTAGCTCGCTCTGTTCTCTGGGTTACTTCTGAAGATGAAGATGCCGGGGCCACTTATCTTGCCTTATCTCCTGAATCCGCCCTCCGTCTGTACCCTTTTCCCACCCAGGGAGGAGGGGAGTAGCAGTGCACCAACCAGACAAACAAGTTAGCACAAAGAGGGGAAATGGAAAATACCAGTAATACAAATATTCACTCACATATAACAGAGAAATGCACCAGGGAGTAGTGGATGAGATAAAACCAAAGTAGGGGAAGAAAAGGGAATTATCACACTTACTAAACTAAGCAACAGTCACCGATAAACCCACCCTACATCTCCTCATATAATTACTAACTTCTATCCTCCTATCCATGCACCAAAATCTAGCTCTGACGATGTGTGTCAGTCAGGACCCAGATTATATAGGGGATAGGAGTGGCCCACCGTGCTCAGCTGATAGTCCAGACACCCAGAGCACCCAACATGGCCAATTAACCCCTGTACTGCCAAAATAAATTTTCACTGTTTAATAAGAAGGTGAATTGCTTCTATTCAGCGCATAAGTAGGAGCAATCAGATGCTGCAGTCTTCTGTCTCCTTTCTGACGCAGTAAACCTGCGACACTTATATTCACATATAAACTGTATGATAAAAGCTCTACAAATTGCTTTTTAAATATATCTGTTTTCTGAGACAAGATTATCAATTTGGGTCAATGAAAATAGCACCGGTGTATGTATAACAACCAAAGAAGACCTATAGAATATTGCATAGGAATCCACATAGAAGAAAGGCTGCACTCTTCGAGATGAGAAGATTTTCACAGGTTTATTGACATATAAATTACATGTCAGGCTGGGGGAGTGACATATCAAGTGCAGAAAAGGCTGACAACGGCCGTTTCGCGCTGTAATTTATATGTCAATTAACCTGTGAAAATCTCATCTCGAAGAGTGCGGCCTTTCTTCTATGTGGATTCCTAGGATTATCTTTTTCCAGGTCCAGCACCCGGGATTCCCAGTGGTTGGTTCTCTGAATACCGCGCTACACAAGAAACCATACGGTAACAGCGGTGCCGTCTGCGTTTTTTCTTGTTTTCGAATATTGCATAGGCCTCACCTTTGAAGTTCAAAATTAAAAAGTATATTTTATTTTTCTCCCGATTCCAATATAAAATTAATACATTAAGGGCAAAAATAGAGAAAAAAAGATTTCTTTTGCAGGGTAAGTTGTATATTGAAAGGGAACCTGTCAGCAGGATTGTGCTGAGTAACCTGCAGACAGTGTCAGGTCGGCACCGTTATGCTGATTACAATGATACCTTGGTTGATGAAATCCATATTGTGGTTGTTTAATCTTTATTTGTAGTTTTCAGTTAATTAGATTCTCGTGCTCTGTGGTGGCCTGTGGGGGGGGTCCTCATGTGGTGCTCTGCTTGCATATTCATCTGTGTGGGCTTTTGACAGGTCACTGATCCCTCACTGACCTGCCCCCTATTTTACATACTTTATATCTTATTGTTTTGAAAAAAATTACACTCATCATGCAGGTGGAGCCTGCATTGTAGAATTATTGGATATACTGTATAACATCCATATATTAATTTTATTTAGTGATATAAATTTGTTGAGAAAAAAAATGTCTTCCTCGAAATGGCGCCAGCCGTGCGCAGTAGCATAATTATTTTGCTAGAGGAAAAAAAAATGTTTCCACCATTTTTTTTTTCCTTCTAGCAGAATGGCACCGGCCACGCCTTTGCAGTAGCATCAATCTAAATGAAATTAATATATGAATATTATAAATCTGACCATGCCACAGCGTAGGCTCTGCTGCTGCCTGCATGATGAATTTAATTTTTTTTTCAAAATACTAAGAGATACAGTATGTAAACGAGGGGGCAGGTCAGTGAGCTGTCAGAAGCCATACTGGTGAATACATAAGCAGAGCACCACGTGAAGACCCCCCACAGCCCCGCCCACGGGAGCACGAGCATATCATTAACTCAGAACTGAAAATAAAGATTACACAACAACCACAAGACGGATTTCATCAACCAAGGCATCATTGTAATCAGTATAACGGCGCCAACCTGACAGTGTCTGCAGGTTACTGAGCACAATCCTGCTGACAGGTTCAGTTTCATTGGCACCCTTTTGGGGTACATACAATGTATTTTATAACTTTAATTAATTTTTATTGGAGGGAGGATGTGAAAATAACAGTAATTCCATCATTATTATTTTCTTTTTACAGAATTCACTTTGTGATATAAAAAAACATTATTTTCAGAATGGATAAAACTACAGTGAAACCAGCTTTTTATATTTTGTCTCATGCTTTTTGCTACATTTCCATTGTACGAATGTTTTTTATTTTAAAAAAAATGCTTTCTAAGATCCTTAAGCCATTTTGTCAGTCGGCGTTTGTTAGGTGAATGGCAGACATGGCATCACCAGCACTCATGTTTAGTTTCATGGTGGCTATTAAGTGAAAAGATAATCTTTCTGTATGTATTTTGTCGTTTCCAATAGTACAAGATATTTGTCACGGCATTTATAACCAATTTATCATCCAAGCTGGATGAGGGTTGAAAACTATCACCTAATACATTTTGTTTTTCGACCAGCCTTACTAGTTTGTTCTACCTTCCCAAAATTAGCTGACTTCTTTCTAACTGCCGATACTTTACAGTGAACGATCTTTTTTGATTTATTGAAATACTTCTTAATTATGTACGGTGACTTAGGGAGGTTTACAGTATTTGAGCCTACCTCTAAGAATGTATATTGCTTTTTTGAATTGGGGGGGTCAGTGATGGAAAGATAATATTTTGCTCTGAAAAATACTATTTCTTTTTTCACACTAAAATTCCAAAATAATATCTATGAGCCAAGATTAGAATTGGGCATCTTACAAATACCTTAGTGCCACTCAGTTCTTAGCCAATGACAGTCACTATTATATAAAAGAAGATTCCCTATTCACCATAAATTCGAGATAATGCATAAAAAATGTAGAAAATAAATAATCAAGAACCTTTACCATTGTTTAGCCATTTCTTGTCTATAGCTTCCTCAGGGGGTATTGAAAGGGTATTCTTTTGTTATTAAATTGCTTTAGTTAGACAGCACGAAAATAAGTTAGTTTGCAATCAACTTTCTTTTTCTATCTAACAACATAAGAACCAGATGGTGCATATAAGTCTCATAAAATATACAAAATGAAACAGGAAAGAAGTATAAAACAGGTAAAACCCAATAGAGGACTACATGAATAAAGACATATGCTATAGATTTATATATAGCAAAATAATTAGCCTTTTCAGGGCAAAGTGCTGTTGAGATGGCTGTGTATTCTGCCAGAGCAAGACAAGACTATCCAAAATGCAGTATGTGTGTAAGAAGATGAGTCGGGACAGAGTCAGCGGTTTCCGGTACACTTTGGGGCTGGAACTATCAGGACTGTCTCCACTGTTGCCGGGGGACGATTCTTCTGGGAGGGGAGGACCTTTGCACTGGACAGCAGGGGGCGTGGGAGAGATAAAAGGGATTGAGCACGGGAACGAGGGAGATTTGGCGGGAAGGCGACAGGAGAACAAGGAGAAGATTGACTCCCTCCCCACTGCTCCGACTGCTAACTCCTCATCATTTATCCACCAGCATTCTGACTCGCAAACTGACTGTGCCCTTGCTGAGCTGTCCCCGGACCTTCCCTTACTGGACGGCTCCTTCCCGCTCCCAGTGAGAGATATTCTTACTTGCTCTGTTCTTAGCGACCACTTCGGAGGTTCACACGCTGCCGCGGCCTGCGAGCGTGCATGCTGTTCTGCGCCATTCCAGAGGAATCTACAAAAGAGACTGTTTCAACGTTCCAAAGCACTTAAGCCAAGCAGGACAGGATACATCGGCACGGTTGGGAGACAGTGCTTTTTGTTCCTCCGCAACAGAGCCAGAGACATTGTCCACGATTTGTGACGTCGGCGGGAGATATTTCAGCCTCTCTCCAACAAGAACTGCAAACGATAAGTTATCTTTTTTCATACACTTTCTTCTCAACTATTGTGTTTGTGTTCAAATGCTGTTGCTGCTGCTGTCGATTTCGTCTCCCTGTGTGGAGTACTCCTTGTCTGATAATACCCTCCTGTTCAAGTAATTTCTGTTAACCCCTTCTCTGCCTCCGGCTCTTCACTGCATCCAACGAATCTTGTTTCCAGTACCTCTTACATTTTGGCGTAGTCGTCAGGATCAAGTCTGATAGCACTGAGGCGGCAGAACAGGCAGCTGTGTCCAGAACCAATATCTCCATGGGGACCCCACTGACATAGGGGAACTTAGGACTCACCTATTTAGCCATATGCAAAGAGAAGGGGAGATGGTTACGCAATATATGAATGCACTGCAATTGTTACACACCGCCATTGCTAGAAAGGACAGAGTGGGGATAAAGCCGACAGATGTCGTGTTGCGTTCTTGTTGGTGACTGGCTTGTGGGACGCCCTGACCAAGCAGACCCTGACAGAGCAGGTGCAGGCGGACCCTCATATCACTTTTGCTGACATAGGAAAAGAGGCCCGCTTACATGAACAGGAGCAGGGGGTGATGGTCCCGGTAGGAAAGGTCCAGAGTGGTGAAGCAGCAGTGAAGATAGTTGCTGAACCCCAATGGGTTGAAGAAATGAGAAAGGAGCTGTTGAATATTCAAGGGGAATTGGCTCAGGTGAAGGAGAAAGTTGAAGCCGGCCAGTATGCAGCCGGGGGCCAAGGTGAAGTAGATGTCCGTAACGATACCATAGATCTCCCCAAAAGAGTAAAAACAGAGGTAAATATTAATTTGCCCATACACATCAATACTTTGGCCAAATTTGACAAAAGATCTCAGAAATGTTCATTGGCTTAGGAGCCGGATCTGTGACTCTCATTAAGTGGCATCAATATCATAGAGTTCATCAAATGGTATAAAAAAATTAAAGGAAAATACTTGCAATTACATATGTTATATTAAGCATAAAGATAAAATACCTTTCTCCAGAGATTTTGTCAGGTTACTAGTCAAGCTGAAGTCAACCGTGTCTTCTACTTCCTATTTAAGCAATTATAATATGGATTAGTAAAAAAAAAGTAAACAAAAGGACAATTTTAAAAACTGACTAAGGGTTTTGGATAACATATGCAGAACTTACCATCTGGCCAAAATATTTTTATGCTTGCGGTTGAAAACATAATGCAAATGTAGACATACGTGCCTTATTAATTAATGTTCAATTCTGTATTAAAACTGTTAGACAGTGGTCGTAAGGTTGGATTTATGGTGCATTGTCAAGTTTTTTGGTAAACGGGAATATGTATTATGCTCTGACTGGTAAATGGATTAAAGTAGGAATAAGAGGAAGGTGTCCCATTGCCTCCACCATCTTGGAGACCAAGTGGTCTCAAACAATCAGTTCCCTGCATGTCTTCACTGACACTCTCAGTAGCAAGACCACCATTAGAAGATGGAGAAAAGCAGCTGAGAAATACATCTGGATCTGCCATTCTCTGGGATGCACACATGATCTGGCTTGTTTAACTCCAACTTGCTGCCTGTCATGACTCTGTTGTCGGGTGTCCTGGGACCAAAGGCTCTTTCCCTGTCCCTAAAGCTAGGGGCTCCCTAGCTCGCCCGGTTTCCTGGATTACTGCTGATGGTGAAAACGCCGGGGCCACATACCTTTCCTTAGTTCCTGAATGCACCCTCATTCTGTACCCTTCCCCCACCAAGGGAAGAGGGGTATAGTAGAGTAACATAATACATCAGCCAGACTAAGAAAGTAATACGAACAGGTGAAGTGCTTCTAGTCAGTGCAGGAGAAGGAGAATTCAGTCTTCTGGCTGCACTCTATGACTGCAAACCTGTGAAGTAAAGCCATTTCCGTTTCCTATTTGCCTGAAACAAACATGTTAGTGCTGCAATGTGCATCACTAACATGATGTTGGGGGCAGCTTAATAGCAATTAAGGACGTGACAGGTACATTTTAAAGTCCATCAAGTCTACACTAGAATTAGAAAAAGATATCGGGAGAAAACCAAAAATGGAGGTTTTATATTTTCCTAATGCTGAAAATAAATTCTTTTCATTTCATTCCTCATTAAAACTGTGATTTGAGATGGATTGTAACAAGCCTGTTAAGAAATATGTCCCTGGTGCTACATTTAGGTCTGTCTACAGATTAGATCCCTCTTTTGTTGAACATTTGGAAGCTCCCTCTAAAGGTAAATCTAGCAGTGGCCCAACTGGCTAGGATGCCTACATTTCCTCCTGACTTCTTCCTTTTGTAAGATCCTGCGGTCAGAAATGCAGATGTTTGGGAGGAAACCTGTCATGGTGCGAAGAACCAGACAATCACCAAAGTCTTGGAGATAGGGCTCTTTACAGGACAAAGCTTGAATCTCAATGATCTTTCTTACTGATGAATTTAGGATGGATGAGCAACTTTTTCTTCAATTGCAGGGGAACAATAAGGGTCAAAAAGCCAAGAAAGTTTCTCTCCAGCTGGTTGAAGAATTCAATTATCCTTTGCTACAAGCAGGAAGAACTTCAATCCCCTACTGTTAAGGCACATTCTACATGCTCCACAGCAGCATTTTTGGCAAAATCCCTATATACTCCTCAGTATCAAACATGCAAAGTTGTAATGAGGTCAACATTGTCTACCTCTATTAAACATTAAAGACTAGAAATGACAGTGAGCTCAGCCTTCAGTAAGAGAGTGTTAGAGAAAGCTGCTACTTATCCCCATACATTTTCTGTTTTTCCTTTTTATTGTGCATTAAGTCTCCCATACTGTGCTGCCATTGGATGCCCAGGAAAGAATAAAATTTGTTACCTGAAATACCTTATACAGTGGTAGTCATTCTTGTTGCCAATAACTGCTAATTAATTGTCACTTCTGCGGTATCAGGGAAGTAAACTTAACCCCAAACTTTGCTGCCTACGGGCTTCAGGAAGCAAAAACTTCAGATAATAAATTTTATTATTTCTTTTACAGTTTTCTGGTGCATTTTTTTTACTTGAATCTTGCAAAAAAGGCAATAGTTTCCATGCATTTTAACTAAAGTTTCACCATACATTCATGGATTTCTTTAACCCCTTTCTGACATCGGACGTAAAGATCCATTCATGTGATCTGGGCCAGTTTGACCTTGGACGGATCATTACATCATATGTGAGAGCGGCCGATTTCCTAACAAACAGGCAGGACCAGTGGAAGCGTGATTAACGCGAAACGGCCATATTCCTGTTTCATTACAGCATGCCTGCACGCACCTTGCCCTCTTAACCCCTTACCTACATTAGAAGTACTATTCCGTCTATGTGACCTGGGACCTAAGTCCCAAGGACGGAATAGTACGTCCAACGCGATCAGCGGCGCTCACGGGGGGAGCACCGCTGATCGCGGCCGGGTGTCAGCTGATTATCACAGCTGTGCAGCCTGTGCAGCACCTGTCAGGTCGCTGATCTGACAGAGTGCTGTGCAAACTGTCAGATCAGTGATCTGATATTAAATAGTGATGTCCCCCCTGGGACAATATAATAAAGTAAAAAAAAACAAAAAAACACACTTGTAAAAATAATTTTAAAAAAATTCCTAAATAAATAAAAAAAATATATTCCCTAATAAAAAAATTTTTCTAAATTATAAAAAATACAATAAAAGTACACATATTTAGCATCGCCACATCTGTAACGACCCGCCCTATAAAACTATCCCACTAGTTAACCCCTTTAGTGAACCCCTTAAAAAAAAAGAACAATGCATCATACCGGCTAACAAAAAGTAATAACACGCAATCAAAAAGACATACATAAATAAACATGGTACCGCTGAAAACTTCATCTTTTCCCGCAAAAAATGAAAAAATAGAAAAGTTATAGCTCACAGAATAAAGCGATGCAAAAATAATAATTTTTTATATACAATTGTTTTTAATGTATAAAAGCGCCAAAACATAAAATAATATATAAATGAGGCATCGCTGTAACCGTACTGACCCGAAGAATAAAACTCCTTTATGAATTTTACCACACGCGGAACGGTGTAAAAGTCCCCCCCAAAAGAAATTCATGAATTGCTGGTTTTTGTTCATTCTGTGTCCCAAAAATCGGAATAAAAAGCGATCAAAAAATGTCATGTGCCTGAAAATGGTACCAATAAAAACGTCAGCTCTTCCTGCAAAAAATAAGACCTCACATGACTCTGTGGGTCAAAATATAGAAAAATTATAGCTCTCAAAATGTGGTGATGCAAAAACTATTTTTACAATAAAAAGCATCTTTTAGAGTATGACAGCTGCCAAACATAAAAACCTGCAATAAATAGTAAATCAAACCCCCCGTTATCACCCCCTTAGTTAGGGAAAAATAAAGTTTAAAAAAATGTATTTCTTTCCATTTTCCCATTAGGGTTAGGGCTAGTGCTGAGATTAGGGTTAGGGGTGTGTTGGGGTTAGGGTTCGAGTTAGAATTGGGGGGTTTCCACTGTTTGGGCACATCAGGGGCTCTCCAAAGGCAACATGGAGTCTGATCTCAATTCCAGCCAATTCTGCATTGAAAAAGTCAAACGGTGCTCCTTCCCTTCCAAGCTCTGCCATGCACCCAAACAGTGGTTTACCCCCACATATGGGGTATCAGCGTACTCAGGACAAATTGCACAACAACTTTTTGGGTCCAATTTCTCCTGTTACCCTAGGGAAAATAAAAAATTAGGGGCAAAAATATCATTATTGTGGAAAAAAAAATATTTTTTTATTTGTATGGCTCTACGTTATAAAGTTCTGTGAAGCACTTGGGGGTTCAAAGTGCTCACCACACATCTAGATAAGTTTCTTGGGGGGTCTAGTTTCCAAAATGGGGTCACTTGTGGAAGGTTTCCACTGTTTAGGCACATCAGGGACTCTGTAAATGTGACATGACATCCGCAGACCATTCCATCAAAGTCTGCATTCCAAAACATCACTACTTCCCTTCCGAGCCCCGACGTGTGTCCATACAGTAGTTTTCTCCCACATATGGGGTATCGGGTTTCCACTGTTTAGGCACATCAGCGGCTCTCCAAACACGACATGATGTCCGATCTTAATTCGAGCCAATTTGCATTGAAAAGTCAAACGGCACTCCTTCCTTTCTGAGCTCTGCTGTGCGCCCAAACAGTGGTTTACCCCCACATATGGGGTATCACCGTACTTAGGACAAGTTGCACAACAACTTTTGGGGTCCAATTTTTCCTGTTACCCTTGGTAAAATAAAAAAAATTGGATCTGAAGTAAATTTTCTGCAAAAAAAAGTTAAATGTTCGTTTTTATTTAAACATTCCAAAAATTCCTGTGAAGCACCTGAATGGTTAATAAACTTCTTGAATGTGGTTTTGAGCACCTTTAGGGGTGCAGTTTTTAGAATGGTGTCACTTTTTGGTATGTTCTATCATATAGACCTCTCAAAGTTACTTCAAATGTGATGTGGTCCCTAAAAAAAATGATGTTGTAAAAATTAGAAATCGTTGTTTAAATTTTAACCCTTACAACTTCCTAACAAAAAAATAATTTGGTTCCAAAATGTAAAGTAAACATGTGTTATTTATTAACTATTTTGTGTGACATATTTCTCTGTTTTAAGGGCATGAATATTCAAAGTTGGAAAATTGTGAAATTTTAAAAATTTTCGCCAAATTTCTGTTTTTTTTCATAAATGGACAGTAGTCAGAATTGTAAAAATTGGCCTGGTCAATAACATGCAAACCACCCTTGGGGGTAAAGGGGATAATGCATTTTTCTACTATCAAGGGAACCTGTCATATCAAAAACCAATATTAGTCCTCAGATATGGGGTTAATCTACAGGTTCAAAGCGTTTTAAAGCCATGTGGCCAACGCAATGAGGGCCCAGCTATTGGAAAGAAAAATATTCCTCAGGGTCAGAGGTGTCACAGTGTGGCTACAATCACTGCTCAGTACAGTGAGAGAGGGGGGACTGTAACCACACTCCCCAGCAGTGACTGACAACCGGCTCTGCAGTGCATCAAACTTTGATGCCGATTCATCATTGAGGTTACACGTTTTTTTTTTTTTTGGTATTAATTTATCTTTTTTTAGTTTTTTTGGACTAATTCATTATCTGTTTTGTGAACTTTTTTTGCACCTTTTTAAAGCTCTTTGCCACTTTTCTTTTCTTTTTTCTTGGCACGACTGTAGCATGCACTACTTTTCTCAGTATGTAGGATGAGACGCACCAATTCAAGTCTATGGGTGCATAAAAAAATAGGATATGACACAGAAAATCTGTGTAGCATCCGATTTTTATGGATGCATTTCTATTATAATGCTTAGAAACTGTATGTGATCTTGTATACAGTGGGGAAAAAAAGTATTTAGTCAGTCAGCAATAGTGCAAGTTCCACCACTTAAAAAGATGAGAGGCGTCTGTAATTTACATCATAGGTAGACCTCAACTATGGGAGACAAACTGAGAAAAAAAAATCCAGAAAATCACATTGTCTGTTTTTTTTTTCATTTTATTTGCATATTATGATGGAAAATAAGTATTTGGTCAGAAACAAAATTTCATCTCAATACTTTGTGATATATCCTTTGTTGGCAATGACAGAGGTCAAACGTTTTCTGTAAGTCTTCACAAGGTTGCCACACACTGTTGTTGGTATGTTGGCCCATTCCTCCATGCAAATCTCCTCTAGAGCAGTGATGTTTTTGGCTTTTCGCTTGGCAACACGGACTTTCAACTCCCTCCAAAGGTTTTCTATAGGGTTGAGATCTGGAGACTGGCTAGGCCACTCCAGGACCTTGAAATGCTTCTTACGAAGCCACTCCTTCGTTGCCCTGGCGGTGTGCTTTGGATCATTGTAATGTTGAAAGACCCAGCCACGTTTCATCTTCAATGCCCTTGCTGATGGAAGGAGGTTTGCACTCAAAATCTCACGATACATGGCCCCATTCATTCTTTCATGTACCCGGATCAGTCGTCCTGGCCCCTTTGCAGAGAAACAGCCCCAAAGCATGATGTTTCCACCACCATGCTTTACAGTAGGTATGGTGTTTGATGGATGCAACTCAGTATTCTTTTTCCTCCAAACACGACAAGTTGTGTTTCTACCAAACAGTTCCAGTTTGGTTTCATCAGACCATAGGACATTCTCCCAAAACTCCTCTGGATCATCCAAAAGCTCTCTAGCAAACTTCAGACGGGCCCGGACATGTACAGGCTTAAGCAGTGGGACACGTCTGGCACTGCAGGATCTGAGTCCATGGTGGCGTAGTGTGTTACTTATGGTAGGCCTTGTTACATTGGTCCCAGCTCTCTGCAGTTCATTCACTAGGTCCCCCCGCGTGGTTCTGGGATTTTTGCTCACCGTTCTTGTGATCATTCTGACCCCACGGGGTGGGATTTTGCGTGGAGCACCAGATCGAGGGAGATTATCAGTGGTCTTGTATGTCTTCCATTTTCTAATTATTGCTCCCACAGTTGATTTCTTCACTCCAAGCTGGTTGGCTATTGCAGATTCAGTCTTCCCAGCCTGGTGCAGGGCTACAATTTTGTTTCTGGTGTCCTTTGACAGCTCTTTGGTCTTCACCATAGTGGAGTTTGGAGTCAGACTGTTTGAGGGTGTGCACAGGTGTCTTTTTATACTGATAACAAGTTTAAACAGGTGCCATTACTACAGGTAATGAGTGGAGGAAAGAGGAGACTCTTAAAGAAGTTACAGGTCTGTGAGAGCCAGAAATCTTGATTGCTTGTTTCTGACCAAATACTTATTTTCCACCATAATATGCAAATAAAATGAAAAAAAAAACAGACAATGTGATTTTCTGGATTTTTTTTTCTCAGTTTGTCTCCCATAGTTGAGGTCTACCTATGATGTAAATTACAGACGCCTCTCATCTTTTTAAGTGGTGGAACTTGCACTATTGCTGACTGACTAAATACTTTTTTTCCCCACTGTATGTTTTACTGTAGATGTATGAAAACAGATTGCACATGAGAATTATCCCTGTTTCAGACAGAAAACTCAGACTATTTTGATTTTCACCTTATTTTCATTCTTGTGTCCATCCTTTTTAAGTCCATATGACGTCCAGGTGTAATCTGTTTTTATACATCTATGTTAAAAAATCTACATGCTCAAACACAGTCTCTTAGGTTTATAATATATATTCATCTGTAAAAATCAGATACAACACAGATGTTCAGTATGGGACCTAAATTTTTTTACACAATCATAAATTTTAACGGATGAGTCTCATCCAAGACTCTGAAGAAAGTAGCGCATGCTGCGATTTTTTTTCTCACGGACAGTTGGACAGACAGAAAAACCATTCATCTGAACCACACTATTGAATAATATGGGTCAGCGTGTTGTCCGTTCCAAAAAGTTGGATAGCACACGTCCGATTTATATGCTCGTCTGCATGAGCCCTAAAGCTAACTTCCCATGAAACGTATTTGTTCTGGACTTCCAGCAGCGGAGGTCCAGCAGTGATACCCTAAGGCCGGGATCACACATGCGATAAACTCGGACAAGTCTCGCATGTCAATACCCGTCACTGCTGCTGGCACTTGGATCGGAGCGTTCAACTTCATGTATTGCTATGCAGCCACACTCTCCACTCCAGAGAGCCGGCGGCAGTGCCGGGTATTAACATGCGAGATTCGTCCGAGTTTCTTGCATGTGTGATCCCGGCCTTAGCGGTAGCTATTGCTGCAGATATCATTGAGAAAAAGGTACTGAAACTCAAAAAAGGCAAACAAAAAAATGCACTGTGTGAATGAGATTTTAGAAATTGTTATTCATTTTGCTGCAAGAAATAAAACATAGGAACAAATGATATGCTACGTGTGAACAAGCACTGAAAGAAAACATCAGATTTTTGCACTTTGAAAACTTAGCCTAAAAATTCGCAAAAGATTGTTAAAAAAAGACGCCTATGATTTATCAATCATTACACGTTAGATATCAGTCAAAAAGACAAAAACAGAAAAGTAGCACAATAACGAATCAGCCCCTTTGTGCCAGTAATTTAGCAAAACATATTGCACAAATCATGCACAACATCTTTAGTAATTGTGGGCCAATGATTTACGAAATTCCATATACAGGAGCAAACCCCATGATGACTTTACCATGCGATTGCAGGAAACAATGAAGAAGACTAACCCCTTATCTCCTTAATCGCCTTCCATATGACTTAAAGTGGCGCTTCAGGTGTCTACAGATAATGGTTTACCTTCGCTCTGCTGTACACAAACTGGATCTGCCACTTTTACCAGGCTGAGAGGTGACACCATACAGATGTAACGTGCGACTTCACAATGTTGGACATTACACACACATTATTCAGGTTATTCTTCTACAGACGGTCATCAGCCTCTCTCCAAGACACACAGTATGGGAACACATGATCCCACAGACAGCTGCACTTACCCCTGGGTGGAGTGTCCCTCGCCGACACTGTACATTATTCCCACTTCTTTCTTTTCCTATTCCCTGGTGAATGTGCCTGGTCTCTCTTCCTTCACCATAGAACAGCACAATCACAATATTAAGGAATAGATTGTAGAGAAACCCTAAAGGCTTCTGTATCCATTCAAAGAGAGACATATCTGAAGTGTGTGCAGGAACTAGCTTGTTGTTTCATTTTTAAAAAATGCCACGTCATTACCAGAAGGTGGCGCCAGAGCAAAATCACTATGTGGGAGGTTGAGCAATGTAGATATATTTACTTTGTATCCTGAATTGGCATTCTATAATTAGTGAGCTCTGTATTATGTGACCGCGGAAATTTTAGTAACACTTTTTTTTCATTTGCTCGTTATGCAAAAAAGACAAGTAGTTTGTTCTTTTTTTATTTAACATATGCAGACATTTGTATTTTTGTTTACCATCATTACTTGTATAGACAATGATTTTAGGGCTTACTTCCTTGAGACATTCTGATCCGATCCCTATTGTGATGCAGTTTCTAACTACAGGCTTTTTACCGGTGAAACATCAATTAATGCGTTTCACCTCTGGAAATCTCATTGCAAAATTCTGTCAATTCTCTCAATTCTCAATAAACCTAATCATGGGTTTGGGATGTGGTTTTGACTGAGAGGTAAGAAACATCTCCTGGAAACATACCCTTAGGCCATGTGCACACATTCAGTATTTGGTGAGTTTTTTACCTCAGTATGTATAAGCCAAAACCAGGAGTGGGTGATAAATACAGAAGTGGTGACGTGTTTCTATCAGGGCCGCCATCAGGGCATTACTTCTGTGACTGATGTATGGGGCCCGGTGGTCAGAAGGGGCCCGCATCAGGCCCGGTCTCCTCTGCTCACCGGGCCCCTACCGGCAGGTAAATCGGGCACTTAGCGCGGCGTTGCGGGCGGCAGCTAAACGCTATTGACATGCGGGCCGGCACGTCAATAGTTAACAGCCGTCAGCCGCAGCGCGCACCTCGCCGGCGTCTGACGTCAGTGTCAATCACCGGCTTGAGCGTGCTTCAGCAGCTTGGAGGGACGGAGCCTCGCCCGCCGCTGGAGCGCGGCCAGGTAAGAAGAACTTGTTTTTGTTTTTTTTGTTTGTTTTTTTTGACAGCGGCGATCCGGGGGGCCCGGGGCAAAATGCTGGACATGGGGCAGAATGCTGGACTGGGGCAGAATGCTAGAGACTGGGGCAGAATACTGGACATGGGGCAGAATGCTGTAGACTGGGGCAAAATGCTGGACATGGGGCAGAATGCTGTAGACTGGGGCAGAATGCTGGACATGGGGCAGAATGCTGTAGAATGGGGCAGAATGCTGTAGACTGGGGCAGAAAGCTGTAGACTGGGGCAGAATGCTGTAGACTGGGGCAGAATGCTGGACATGGGGGCAGAATGCTGGAGACAGGGGCAGAATGCTGGATACTGGGGCAGAATGCTGGGTTGGGGCAGAATGCTGGAGACTGGGGCTGAATGCTAAACATGGGGCAGAATGCTGTAGACTGGGGCAGAATACTTGACATGGGGCAGAATGCTGGAGACTGGGGCAGAATGCTGGAGACTGGGGGCAGAATGCTGGACATGGGGGCAGAATGCTGGACCTAGGGGTAGAATGCGAGACACTGGGCAAAATGGAGATACGGGGCATGATTGGAGACAGATGGGGAAGGGTTGGAGACAGATCGCACAGGATCATGGGGCAGGATGGATACGACGGAGATCATATGGGGAAGAATGGATACTCATGAGGGCGGGATGGGAGAACATATGGCTAAAGCCAGGAATGAGACACATGGGGGTCAGGATGGGGGATATTATTACCATAGGGGCTAATTAAGGGATATTATTACTGCAGTGATGTATTTAATTTTTTGAGGATACTGTTTTAAATAGGGGGGGGGGCGGTCCTGTTACTGTGAAGAGCGACACTATGTCACCTTTTTTTCTTCATGTGGTGTAATGTAGAAGTTGGCAAAAAATAAGTAATGTGTTCTGCAAGCGGAGCTCTAGATAACTGTGTTATTTCCTGCAGAGACGAGCCCTGGCTGGAAGACGTGATGGCGGTCTATGCTGGATGAATGAAAAGCAAGGATGAAGGACTTCACCTAGAGACATCACTGGTGAGTTAGTGTGTTACCTGTACACTGACACTATACATTGTATACTATATATACAGAGGTCCTGTGTATAATGTCACCAGTGATCACTGTGTTACCTGTACATTATATACAGAGCTCCTGTGTATAATGTCATTGATCACTATATTACCTGTACACAGATACTGCATACTAAGTACAGATTTCCTGTGTATAATGCCACTTATTGTGATAGTATTATGTTTTTTTTATTAATGATCAGTATTGTAGTATTCAGTCACCATGTGGTGGTAATATGTGGTCTGGGCATGGTGCGGTGGTATTTGTCCCTTGTATGTGCTATTATTCGGTTACTATGGTAGTAATATGTGGTCTGGTCATGGTGTGGCGGTATTTGTTCCTTGTATGTGATATTATTGGTCATTTTAAACATTGAAAAAAAAATAAAAATATACCTAAAGTGTATTGCATATTTTAACAAATATTTAATAGGTTACAGTAGAGTAGAGCCCGGCCAAAAGTGTCTACCCTGTTATGGTGGTGGCTTAAAAAAATCTTTTGTCCAAAGCAAAAGCTGCCGGCTATATGTGTGATCTGGTGATGGGAACTGTTAATGTGTGATAGGTGAGAAGTGGCGTTTTTCCAAGAGAGAGCGGTGGGACTGTGGACAGCTTGAGGGGTGGAGGCAGGGCTGGGTGGAGCCTGGGCGGAGTCTCAAGGGGACCCCAAAAATTTTGCCAGTATGGGGGCCCGAAATTCCTAGTGGCAGCCCTGATTTCTATTATGCTTTTCCTATGACCATCCCACTCCTGGTTTTGGCTTACAAATACTGAGGTAAAATACTCACCAAATACTCAATGTGTGCATGTGGCCTTAGGGATCATTCCCACTTGCGATGAAATTGGACTAATGCAATCCGATAAAAAATTGGATTGAATTCAGACCAATGTTATTCTATCATTGTGTGTTCAGCTGCGTTTTTCTTTCCAGCTCGGATCAGATCAAGATCGGACTGGAAAAAAAATTGTAGCATGCTGTGATTGTAATCAGAAATCGGATCACATTCTGTAATAGAAGTCAATGGGTGCGAGAAAAAAATCACACAGCACTCGGACCGTCTGATTTTTACACACCGTTCGCATTTGAAAAGCCGGCAATTCATATGCAGCTACTGTAAAATCACACTGACAGGTTAGAATAGATATATACACATACAGTAGAATATATATCACAAAGACACACATACATGTCATGATCCAGGACGGGATTTCGCTTTGACCCGTCCTGGTTAGACTATGGGTTAATTGTGCTGCCTCTCTCTGGCAGCAGGAGGCTATTTAGTGCTCACTGGACCTGGGTCCGGTGTCAGTTATACTCCTGCCCTCGGCTGAGTTAAGTGACCTCTTGTATACGTGTGCCTTGTGCCTGATATCTTGCTTGCTTGTTCGGTTGTGACCTGGTTCTGTCCCTGTTACGAGTTCTGCCTGACCCTCTTGTACTGCGCTACCTCTCGTGTATGACTCTCTGCTTGTGACCCGACTTCTCTCTGCTCGTCCCCTTGGTACCACGTCGCCCTCTTGTGTATGACCTTTGGCTCTGTCTGACTACCCGTCTGTTTATCCCTTCTGTACCTCGTTTGCCCGTACTGTGTGTGACCTCTGTTTTGCCTGACTCTGAGTTGTTGTATGGTGTCCTGTCCTATCTGAATACAGGACGCTAAGCCCCGCCCCCTTGCAGTCACATGACCATAGGTCCCGTGCACATTATTCAGTTTCAGTGTCCGCAGGTCCTTTGCCTCTTTACCTTCCAGCGCTGACTGGACCCTGACACTATTAGCCTGAAGCACGCATGGTCACCTCTGCTGCCCGCTCCACAGGTATCTTTTAGCACTGCTTCTGTACTCAGGACATACGCACTGGCTCTATGAGCAAGTGCAGTGCGGTGTCTCTGACAATACACACATATATATGTATTTATATTACATAGAGAGAGAGATAGATAGATAAAAAAATAAGAAACAACAGCACAGGAAAAAATAGGGTGCAAAGCCTCTCAGGCAAGTACCTGTCCTTGTACATAATAATCAAAAAAGATGGAGGCAGCACACCATATGAAATTTTAGAAAGAAGTGTTATTTAATAGCCCATATGGCCGTATAATTCTAGTCCGTATTCTACGGTCCGTGCCAATCGCAGCATGCTGCGATTGTCAGCATACTACGCCCGTAATACGCCAATGCAAGTCTATGGGTGCGCAAAAAATACGGATTACACACAGACCACACGTGTGACTTGCGAGAAATATGCAAGTCTTTTGGCAGGTGACAGGAAATGGGCCAATCCATCATCAGGAAGCTTAGACATGCTAATTAGCTCAAAAAGCGCTCCAGACATCCAGAAAGTCAGCCTCCACGGAGTCCTGCAGCGTCATGGCGCCATATTTCCTCAATGTGGAGATGCTTATTGCATTAGTGCAGGAGCGGCCAGAAATCTGGGACCAACCTGATGCCCATTATACCAACCGGGCAAGAAAGGAGGCGTCATGGAGGCGCATATGTCGCCAGATGTTCCACGATTTTGCTGATCGGCCACGTGAGGAGCAGCAGCAACTGAGTAAGTACAACCCAAAAACTGTTTAAAACTACCTCACATCAAAAAAGGCATTTAGAATCAGCCCCCCCCCCCTCCTGTGCTTGGACTTTTTTCCTCATGAAGCGAGTAGATTTTTACGTGACCCATGGTTTTACACAGCCATAATTTGGCCCAGGCCACAAGCTCCTCATCTTCCTAGCCAACCAAGTTATTAAGTGTAGTTACTTGATACCTGAACTATTGTGACCCTGTATATCTGGCCTGGATGCCCCAATTATATATGCCACCCTGGGTAGAAAGCACACCCCAGAAGGCCACATGCCTAGGCTACTGGTAGCAAATTTGACCTATCAAATAAGTGAAATTGAGAATATTTCCTGTCACATTGCAGTGGAAGATGTGATGAGACGCTGGCGCAGCTTCCGCGACCAATACAGGTGGGAACGTCAGCAGCGGGCCAGGAGTGGTGATGCGGGCCACACAAAGCGAAAATATATTTATTATGATCGCCTCTCCTTCCTCGCTCCTCTGGATCTGAGACCGTAAGTGGATACTTCACACCACATTACACAGATACTATACAGGGCCACAAAAATGTCTTTCATTTTGGCTCTGTTCTATTTCATAACAGAACTCAGTCCAACCTTACGGAGAGAGGAACTGGCTCAGATACCGAGCCCATCATAGATCTTGGGTCTGTAGGGGATGAGGTGGTTGGCCCGTCTTCTCCCCCTCCAAGAAGCATGGGTGAAGATTCCTCTCAGGAAAACCCAGTGCCTGCACCACAAACCCCACCACCAGGACCACATCCACAAGCAGGACCGTCGGCTGCTGCACCATCAGCCATACAGGAGGTGCAGGGCAACATGAGCAGCAGCCCAACTGGCCAGATCCGGGGCTCCCCACAGCCTGCTGAACCATCCCGGCGAGGAAGAAGAAGGCGCCATATCCCTGCCCAAGATACCCGTACCAATGTTGACACAGGGGTACTGAACTATCTGGCTAGAGTCAATAATGATGATGGCAAGGAGGCATACTCACGCAGCCTGGCCCTTTATCTTCGTGCCCTTTCCCGTGAGGTGAGGCTACGTATTCGAGGATGTTTTCAGATCCTGCTTGATGCAAGCAAACACCCCAATACCCCATATGAGTTATTTGAATATCTGGAGAGGTGGCAGCTTTCACCCAAAAATCTGATGCGCCTTAGACACCCCACACACATGCTTGCTCAAGCAGGCTCGGAGGATCCTCAAATACGTGGGCCTACACCTTACCCCCTTCTTCCCCCTACCCAACCTTTTCAACAGCAGCCACATATGTCTGGCTCTAGCCAACCTCACCAATATGGCCACTTGTTCCCACCCAGTGTTGGAGGCTGGTCCCAACCTGGTTGGGGACGACATGGCTATTTTGTTGGGTATGAGACACGGGCCTACCAGCCCCAACAAGAGGCCCCTCTCCATTATCACTTTGGTCAGTACCAACCACAATCCCAGGAGGCAGTACACTACCCACATCATGGGCAACAGTATGCCCTCACACAGGGCGATGGCCAAGTTGGACAAAGTAGCCAGCAGCAAACACAGGCTGGTCTTACGCCTTCTCCTCCCACAACCTACCAAAATTTATAATGTTGCCATTTTGGTATTGCCTAATGGTTTTGTGGCTGTTTTGTATGTCAGAAAATGTTATTTGTACGCAATGTTCACATCTGCACAAAGGCCAATTTGGCCCATTGCCACATTTATCATATGGTAATAATATGTTTTTCTTGAGAAAAAAAAAAAGGCAAAAGTAAACATTTGTCTACTACATTTTACGTCTCTGTCTCAATTCTAAAAAAAGGTGTCAGCATACTAACATACGCTTACCAGTGCAATTAAACAGTCATAGAATCATAAGGGGTTTAAATATATATATTTAGACACACACAAACCAAAAAATTATAACATAGACACAGCATGCTTTTACCAAGAAATTTCCCCCTCAGGTGACATAAAGTAATTTGTGAAAATATCACATACTTTGAGCCCAGAGAGCTGTCTACGTTGAGGATTGTTAGGTGGTTTCGCCCTACGCACATTGTCCGACCCACGCACAACACCAGCAGAGGAGGAACATTCATGTATCCTGGTGAAGTTATGAAGGACCACACAGGCTTTAACAACTTCATTAACATTTTGTTCACTCAGCTGAATGGCAGACTGGAGTACCCGCCATTTGGCACAAAGAATGCCAAAGGAGCACTCCACCAGTCGCCGAGCACGTGATAGGCGCAAGTTAAAAATTCTGTGCCGGTGGTCCAGGTTGCGCCGGGGATATGGCCTCATGACATTGCGCATTAACTGAAACGCCTCATCTGCCACAAGGACATAAGGGACTGATTCTTGAGTGGAGCCTGGTAGCTGGCGTGGTGGTGGTAGATCCAACTGGTTGGTGCGTAGCCGCCGAGCCATAATGGAAGTATTGAAGACTCTAGAGTCTCCCGTCCTTCCATAGGCCCCAATGTCAACAATTATAAACTTGTATTGAGGGTTGACCAGAGCCAACAATACAACAGAATAGTATTGTTTATAATTGAAGAATTGGGAGCCAGAGTTCGGCGGCTTACGCACCCGGATATGTTTGCCATCAAGGGCCCCAATACAATTAGGAAACTGGCCTTCCTCCTCAAAGTCCCTTGATATCCTCAACCAGTCTTCCATCCTGGGCTGGGCATGTCGACCTGACTATGCCAGAAATGGTAGATCTTCCAATGAGAAACTCAAGGTGGAGGGCGGCATAAGACAGGCCAGTGGACAGGAGGCTGAAGAACAACAGAAATGGAACATTTTAGAAAGCACAAATTAACAAAAGACCAGGTACATACATACCAAACTTGTTAGTGATTCAGATCTACTAACACACATATATTTGGTCGCACAATGACTAAGTGATATTCAGTACATATTACACATAACATTCTGGTCTGTAAGTTTAAACATATCTGGAATAAGATGAGGGCATTAAACAGTCCAAGAAGCAAAAAATACATACTTTGGGCAACACATCATGAACATAGAGAATGTGGTTGTGTAGTACATACCGTGATGTGAGTAGAAGTCGCTCCTCTGCAGATATAGCTTTGCGCATCCTTGTGTCCTGAAAGGTTATCCCAGGGCGCACTGTCTCCAAGAGTAGATCAAATGTTTTTGCAGGCTCATGCGACAGTATTGGTAAAATTTTTCCGGATGCTCCCGCAGAGAAGAATAGAGGCGGTGAAAATGACCTCTTGTGAGTCGTTGCCTCAAAAGTGGATGGACCCACATGCGTCTCCTCCTCCGCGGATCCACTATCACTGGGTATGGTTGACCAAAGCGGCGTGACAAAAGCCAGTTGAAGAGAACCTGCTCAGTTGTGTTGAAACTCAGACTGTCTGCCATGTTGCACATACAACACCAACACAACTAGTCAAGGCAAGGTCACAAATGGACATAATAGAGGCAGCCACCTGTTCCTGAGCCAATAAATAGGGTGCAGGCTAATGATTTAAATAGTTTGCAGGCCTCAAAACCGTTAAATGTCCATTTTGCAAGCCTGCGAGAAAATCTCGCCATACGGATGCCATACGGATTACATACGGATACTGACATGCACAAAATACGCAACCACACCTTGCTTACGGATGACATACGGAGCAATATTTAGGGCTCATTCTTCCGTATTACGCATGTGGGTAGCCCGCCAGGGCAGTGGGGTCCTCGGTACCGGGCCGGTATCTCAGAGGGAAGTGTCACAGTAGCGGTGACCCGGTCTGTGGCCCTGGGCGCCCATGTAAAAGGGATTAAGTGATGGAATAAAGTTTATGAGTGAATGATTCGTGACGCCACCTGTGGTGTTCAGCAATGAAGATGTTAAGCCGACGCTGCGGACAGATCCTCTGGGACAGATCGTGGGGTGCAGCAATGATGGTGTAGCCCTCCACAGGCAGGGCTGTAGTCCCAGGGCAGAGTAGATGAAGAGGGTAGGTGTTGAGGAAGAGGGTGTAGTGTTTGGCACTGAGATGTAGCAGTGCTAGAGAGTTTGCAGGAAGAAGGCAAGGACACAACAGGGTGCAGTTTCTTTTCCTTTACTTTGCTTGGCAAATGCAGTCCAGGGTCCAGATTACAGATGGCACAGGAGCTGGCTAGCCTGGAAGCAACTTAGGAATCTCTCTAGGCAGATGGGTTGTGTAGTCTCCTTCCTAGCGCTTAGTTTTAGGTACTTGCAGTACTGTGTTACACTGAAGTTCCACTTGCTTATCCTCTTTAGAACTCCTTCATATGGCAGACAGCTGTAGCCTTTCTCTTCTGGCTCACTCGTCGCTGTTGTGCCTCCGAGTCTTATGTGGGAATATAGCATTTACAGCTTCCTATTCCTCTGGTTTCTGTTGCAGGACCATCAGTGTCCATACAGCCTTGGATACCGGACTCCAGATCATGCGCTATAGCTGGGAATGAGCCTGAACTCTCTGCTCAATCTCCCAGCTCTTCTCCTCACATCCACACACGTTGCCCTCCTCACACGACTGACTAAATTTTCCCTTCCTGGCCCCCAGAGAGCAGCTCTTCCCCCAATTTTGGGTTCAGAGCTCCCTCTGCTGGCCTGGAGTGGGAGCTGTGTTGTGTGTTGTCATTAAAGGGAATCTGTCACCCCTTTTTTGAGATATCATATAATAATATCATTCAATTGTGTGTCACATAAGGATTCTCTTAGTACTTTTGCTTCCCCCTGACTCCGCACCTTTCATGCATAAATACCTTTTTTATATCGGTTCAGATGTATGTAAACTGCCACGGTCCGGTCCGCTGGGCGGGGCTTATTCAACTGTTCCCCCCTCCCTGTCTTGCTCTACACAAGAAGAAATGCGTAGAGCAAGACAGGGAGGGGGGAGCAGGTGAATAAGCCCCGCCCAGCGGACCGGACCGTGGCAGCTTACATACATCTGAACCGATATAAAAAAGGTATTTATGCATGAAAGGTGCGGGGTCAGGGGGAAGCAAAAGTACTAAGAGAATCCTTATGTAACACACAATTGAATGATATCATTATATGATATCTCAAAAAAGAGGTGACAGATTCCCTTTAACTGCCAGACAGATCCTTTATTGCTTCCAAGCATGAAATCACACTCCCTAGGAGGAAGGTAATGCCATTGTGGCGACTATACTCCTGGGGGCGCCACTCATGTAAAATACGGACCGTATTTTGCGTCGGTTAGTGTGACCCCGGCCTTAGACTTACCTGTGTTAAAACATTTCACTTAGTTTGGACATTTTGAAAGAGATTTGTAATTTCGGATAATTGACCACATTCCACCTTTGTGAGGGGTGGTGATAGAGTTAAATTGCTTAAAATTAAAGAGTTTGAATGGATTAGATTCTGAATATTCTGAAGCTTAATGACCTATATGTCGATTCTAAACTTGTGATAACATTGTGATTTTATGTGGTTTGCCTTATATCATGACTGATATTGTGATCTTTTTGCTTCATTTGAAGTAGTGTAGTTAGGTAACCTTTTTTTAAAAAAAAAATTGTTGTTTTTTTTTAAATTTTAAAAAACTTTTCCTTTTTCAGATCATATTGTGCAAGATTGAACATGACTCATCCCATCCATTGAAAAATTAATATATATAATTATAATTGTTTATGTACTCTGCTTGTTACAGAATAAAGAGTTTTTTATTTTATTTTTTTGTATTTCCATTATACAGGGGATTTACGTGTTTAAAATCTGGTTTAAAATGTAACTAGGTATGGACATTTGGATTGACTTGTGGTAAATGTGCACTTACAAGGGTGATTTTAACCATTTTGTCTCCTTTGGTTCGACGTGTTACCAGCCCCAGCTCATGGGGGTGTGTTCCTGCACCAATGTCCCGCTAGTATTTACTTACCAGTATGAATATTAACACTGCCCCGTGTTCAGCGTTATTTGATATATGATTTTATTATTTTTTGATGCAATTAGTATTTTTTTGTTTGTTTTGTTTTTTTGTTTGCGCTGGCTTTTTGAACGTATTGCCTTATTTACTGAACATGCAGATACTTAAGGATGTGTGCACACGCTGCGGATTCTGCTGCGGTTCGGCAGCGGATTTGGCCCTGCGGATCCGCAGCAGTTTCTGCTGCAGTGTACAGTACCATTATAACCTATGGAAATCAAAAACCGCTGTGCAGACGGTGCAGATTTTTCCACGCGGATTTGCTGCGGTTTCTAAACCGCAGAAAGAATTGACATGTCAATTCTTTCTGCGGATTCCACTGTGGTTTACCATCTCCTCCATTGTAGAGATGATAAACCGCAGGGCAAAACCACAGGCTAATCCGCAGATAAACCGCAGGTCTTTTGACCTGCAGATTTACCTGCGGATTTTGCAAAATCCGCGCTGATCAATCCGCAGCATGTGCACATACCCTTAGGTGTTGTCAGCAGTGTCTGACGTGTGCACGGGGCATTAAGTTGCCAGATTTTAAGATGGCATAATATGAATTCCTGTTTGTAATCTTGTAGATATACACATTAGCTATTGCTGGACGCCGGCTTTTGGTGCAATGTGTTAGGATGGGTTGAGCCATGATGTTTGACTATGCACAGCTGGTCTTAATGATCAATTTTACATATACATGTTTTGTATGTTATTATATATTTTATATTATATTTTTGCATAACTGTGAAATTGTTATCACAATGCTACACATTGTATTAATTGCTACTAAATACTTGTTATTTGGGTTGCCTTAAATACCGAGCATATGCACTATTGTAACTGCTTAAGAAAGGTCTGCACTCAAGACCGAAACGTCGCCATATGGGCTATTAAATAACACTTCTTTCAACAAAAAAAAAAGAAAAGAAAAGCCATGTGGGCTATTAAATAACACTTCTTTCTAAAATTTCATATGGTGTGCTGCCTTCATCTTTTTTGATTTCTAGATAGATAGATAGATAGATAGATAGATAGATAGATAGATAGATAGAAGAAAAGCCAGTAATTAATTTGTTGGCTTCTGTAATATCACAGCAGGAGCCAACAGGATAGAAGAGATGGATTACATACGGTAAATACAAATACAATAGGAAGATATATAGATGTCAGTAACAAATACAATTAGTACAGTGTGTGTGCAGCTTACTGTACATGTATTTAATTAATAAAAGATTATTTTTTTGGGAAAAAATAGTGTGGGCTCCCGTGCAGTTTTCATAACCAGCAGAGGAATACCTATTGTATTTGTATTTACTGTATGCCATCCAGTGGCGGATTAAGTGGACTATGGGCCCGGGGCTGTTCATAAAACCTGGGCCCCTGTACCCCCCTTCCCACCTGAGCGCTGCGGTCCCCGTGCGGGAATTGACAGCCGTACGGACCGCAGCACTTGGTTTGCTGCGGGTTCATACGGAAAACCCGCCACCATTCCACCACGTGTGGACATGGCCTAAAAAGACGTTGCACATAAGCTGTAGGCCTACGGCCAATACGCACAAAATCGCCCAACATGATCCTGGCCATAGGGGATCCACTTTAATGTCCCCACTTTAATTTGAAGTCCCCTTACTTCATCCATTGCAGTCCCCTATCACCCACTCACTTCATCTGCAGTGCCGCTTCATCATTTGCAGCCCTTATCCCCCCTTCCATTTTATCATGTGCAGTCCCCTTCCCCCCCAACTTCATGTGCAGCCCCACTACCCCATCATCATGTGCAGTTAATTTTACCCCCACATCATATGCAGTCCCCCTTACCCCCAATTCATCATGTGCAGCCCCACTCACCCCCCCTTCATCATATGCAGCCCCACTCACCCCCCCTTCATCATGTGCAGCCCCACTCACCCCCCTTCATCATGTGAAGCCCCCACTCATCCCCCCTTCATCATGTGAAGCCCCCACTCATCCCCCTTCATCCTGTACAACCCCAGTCACCCCCCTTCATCATATACAGCCCCCAGTCACCCCCCCTTCATCATATACAGGCCCCAGTCACCCCCCCTTCATCATATACAGCCCCCAGTCACCCCCCTTCATCATATACAGGCCCCAGTCACCCCCCTTCATCATATACAGGCCCCAATCACCCCCCCTTCATCATATACAGCCCCCAGTCACCCCTCCTTCATCATATACAGGCCCCAGTCACCCCCCCTTCATCATATACAGGCCCCAGTCACCCCCCCTTCATCATATACAGGCCCCAGTCACCCCCCCTTCATCATATACAGGCCCCTGTCACCCCTCCTTCATCATATACAGGCCCCAGTCACCCCCCCCTTCATCATATACAGGCCCCAGTCACCCCCCCTTCATTGTGTACAGCCCCAACTCACCCCCTCCCCCATTTAATTCATTTTATAAATAAAAACAAATAAAAAAAGTTCCCCATACTTACCTCACAGCCGGCTCGCTCCCCAGCAGCGCCTCTGCTTTCAGCATCCTCCGGGACATGTCGGCGCGTGCACGGTGACGTCATCGCGCACGCCCGACATCTGACCCGGAAGTACAGCCGGAGCTGAGCAGCCGTCAAGGTGACGGCCGTGCACAGCTCCCGGCCCCTCATAGAATGTGACGCGGGCGGCTGTCTGCTGCCGGCGGCGTCACAGCACAGGGCACGGCCGGCCCTGTACAGGTGCTGGGGGAGCGGTCCGGGGGGCATTTGCCTCTCTGCCACCCGGCCCAGCCCGCCCCTGCCCCTGGGCCCCCAAAAAACCTTGGGCCCGGGGCGACCGCCCCATCCGCCCCTATTAAGATCCGCCATTGATGCCATCCATCTCTTCTATCCTGTCGGTTCAGTTTTTTGTTTTTTCTTCAGCATTTTTGTATTCAGTACAAATAGGGTGTGGCCTCCTTTCTACTGAGCTGTGTAGTTCACTTAGGCCGGGGTCACACTAACCTGCGCAAAATGCGGTCAGTATTTTACATGCTTAATACGGAAGAATGGCCCCTAAACAGTGCTCCGTATGTCATCCGTAATCAAGGTGTGGTCGCGTATTTTGCACATGTAAGCATCCGTATGTAATCCGTATGGCATCCGTATGGCGAGATTTTCTCGCAGGCTTGAAAAATGGACATATAATGGAGCCCTATGACAGAGTTTCTAACAGAAACGAAAGAATAGATATAGACACATAGAATACATATATATATATATATATATATATATATACACTCACTGGCCACTTTATTAGGTACACCATGCTAGTAACGGGTTGGACCCCCTTTTGCCTTCAGAACTGCCTCAATTCTTCGTGGCAGAGATTCAACAAGGTGCTGGAAGCATTCCTCAGAGATTTTGGACCATATTGACATGATGGCATCACACAGTTGGCGCAGATTTGTTGGCTGCACATCCCTGATGCGAATCTCCCGTTCCACCACATCCCAAAGATGCTCTATTGGATTGAGATCTGGTGACTGAGGAGGCCATTTGAGTACAGTGAACTCATTGTCATGTTCAAGAAACCAATCTGAGATGATTCGAGCTTTATGACATGGCGCATTATCCTGCTGAAAGTAGCCATCAGATGTTGGGTACATTGTGGTCATAAAGGGATGGACATGGTCAGCAACAATACTCAGGTAGGCTGTGGCGTTGCAACGATGCTCAATTGGTACCAAGGGGCCCAAAGAGTGCCAAGAAAAAATTCCCCACACCATGACACCACCACCACCAGCCTGAACCGTTGATACAAGGCAGGATGGATCCATGCTTTCATGTTGTTTACGCCAAATTCTGACCCTACCATCCGAATGTCGCAGCAGAAATCGAGACTCATCAGACCAGGCAACGTTTTTCCAATCTTCTACTGTCCAATTTCGATGAGCTTGTGCAAATTGTAGCCTCAGTTTCCTGTTCTTAGCTGAGAGGAGTGGTACCCAGTGTGGTCTTCTGTTGCTGTAGCCCATCTGCCTCAAAGTTCGACGCACTGTGCGTTCAGAGATGCTCTTCTGCCTACCTTGGTTGTAACGGGTGGCAATTTGAGTCACTGTTGCCTTTCTATCAGCTCGAACCAGTCTGCCCATTCTCCTCTGACCTCTGGCATCAACAAGGCATTTCCGGCCACAGAACTGCCGCTCACTGGATTTTTTTTCTTTTTCGGACCATTCTCTGTAAACCCTAGAGATGGTTGTGCGTGAAAATCCCAGTAGATCAGCAGTTTCTGAAATACTCAGACCAGCCCTTCTGGCACCAACAATCATGCCACGTTCAAAGGCACTCAAATCACCTTTCTTCCCCATACTGATGCTCGGTTTGAACTGCAGGAGATTGTCTTGACCATGTCTACATGCCTAAATGCACTGAGTTGCCGCCATGTGATTGGCTGATTAGAAATTAAGTCTTAACACACAGTTGGACAGGTGTACCTAATAAAGTGGCCAGTGAGTGTATATGTGTGTATTCTATGTGTATATATCTATTCTTTCATTTCTTTATTAAAACTGTTAGTGTGAGTTTACTGTATAGCGCACTGAATTGCCGGCTTTTCTAAAAGACACCTGGTGCGTATTTCTCGCAAGTCACATGTGTGGTCCGTGTGTAATCCGTATTTTTTGCGCACCCATAGACTTGCATTGGCGTACTACGGCCGTAGTACGCTGACAATCGCAGCATGCTGCGATTGGCATGGACCGCAGAATACGGATGAGAAATATACGGCTGGTGCGAGGGACCCCATAGAGAATCATTGGTCTGTGTGTAATGCGCGCTTTTAGCGCCTCTCACTCGGCCGTATTCCTCCCAGGAATGAGCTCAATCAGGCAGTCATATGGTCGATGTGGAGGAAGACTTTCTGCTTCCTTCTTGCTGAAGACGTCTGCGAACAATGGCGGATCTTAATAGGGGCGGATGGGGCGGTCGCCCCGGGCCCAAGGTTTTTTGGGGGCCCAGGGGACTGGCGTAGCGTGGTGGGGGGGCGGTCCGCCCCAGGCGGCATGTGTGTGGGGGCGGCGCGGCAGCAGCAATTCCACCCTGCAGTGCAGTGCAGCGGCGGGCAGGGAGCGATGCGATCACGGCAGCTCCGCTGCCTGCAAGAGTGAATAGCAGGAGCGGAGCGGCAAGGGTCTGTCCTGCTTCCTGCCCGGAGGCCGCGCTTCCTGTTTCACACAGAGGAGCGCCGCTGAATGATGTCATCATTCAGCGGCCGCTGCTGTGTGAGGGAGGAAGCTCGGGCGATGCTGCGGACAGGTGAGAGGAGAGAGGTGGTGTCTTGTGTGTACGTATGTATGTCTGTGTGTGTGTGTATGTCTGTGTGTATGATGGAGCAGGCAATGATGGGAGTGATGGTCTAGAAGGCAGTGATGGGGTGAAGGAGCAGACAATGATGGGGTGATGGAGCAGGCAATGATGGGGGTGATGGAGCAGGCAGTGATGGGGTGATGGAGCAGGCAATGAGGGGAGTGATGGGGTGATGGAGCAGGCAATGATGGGGTGATGGAGCAGACAATGATGGGAGTGATGGGGTGATGGAGCAGACAATTATGGGAGTGATGGAGCAGACAATGATGGGAGTGATGGGGTGATGGAGCAGGCAATGATGGGGGTGATGGCGCAGACAATGATGGGGTGATGGAGCAGGCAATGATGGGGGTGATGGAGCAGGCAGTGATGGGGTGATGGAGCAGGCAATGATGGGAGTGATGGGGGTGATGGAGCAGGCAATTATGGGGTGATGGAGCAGACAATGATGGGGGTGATGGAGCAGGCAGTGATGGGGTGATGGAGCAGGCAATGATGGGGTGATGGAGCGTGATTTTGTGCGTATTGGCCGTAGGCCTACAGCTTATGTGCAACGTCTTTTTAGGCCATGTCCACACGTGGTGGAATGGTGGCGGGTTTTCCGTATGGACCCGCAGCAAACCAAGTGCTGTGGTCCGTACGGCTGTCAATTCCCGCACGGGGACCGCAGCGCTCAGGTGGGAAGGGGGGTACAGGGGCCCAGGTTTTATGAACAGCCCCGGGCCCATAGTCCACTTAATCCGCCACTGTCTGCGAAGGACCAGTATGCGGCTGGTAACCCTGTGGGAGTGGAAACAGGACGTGAGAGGGGAACTGGTCAAACTGACAGTAGACACCTCTCCTGGCAGGACAGGCCCCAACGAAGTACGTCCCCCGAACGCCAGTCGAGAGTCAGTTCATGTGCCCTTAACCACGGGAGACCAAGAAGAAGAGCGTGGGACAAATTAGAGAGAACATAAAAGGCTATTCTCTCCTGATGCAGGAGGCCCTCTTGTAAATCCACCTCTTCGGTAACCTTTGTGACAGTCTCTGGTAAAGGTCTGCCATCCACCGAAGAAATCAATAGAGGGTTCTCCAAGGTCCTGACAGGAATCTGATACTTCTCGATCTCTTGCCTAAAGAAGTTACCTGCTGCGCCCGAATCCACATAACCCTCCATAGAGTAGCGTTTGGAACCTAAAGAGAGTTGAACTGACAAAATTAGGGGTAGAGAGGATTCACTTAAACCTAGGGAGGCCTCCATTACCTGTCCTAGGTGGAGGAGATTCCCGGACGCTCAGGACAGGAACAAAATAAATGCGAAGCACCACCGCAATAGAAACAGAGACCCTGTGCGCGTCTTTCCTTGCGTCGTTGCTCCGCCAATTTAAGCCGATCCACTTACATCAGTTCCGGAGCAGCAGAGGGCGATGACTCCACGGGACACAAACCAGGTGGCATAAGATCAGAAGAAGATGGGCAACCAGATCTCTTCTCACGAATGGCTTCACGAGAACGCTCCTAGAACCTGCTGTCATGTCGGACGCTATTCACACCACAGCGTCCGGCAGGCAGAGGTAGTTCCACCTCCGTCCACTATAGCCTCAGTGGCGCCGGCTTGAGTTTCTCAGGCTATCGGGGGTTAATCTAGCTGATGATCAGGTTGGATGTTTGGTCACGCCCACGGTCTTTAAATAGTCATGCTGGCCTATGGGCGTCGCCGATTATTGCTTGTGTTTCATACCAAGTGGTTCCGGTCTGGAGTGGTGGTGTTGCAGAGAGAGAGATTCGTATCTGGTGTTGTATGATCCGTCGTTATCCTTTCTCCTTCCCATATTTGTGTTTAGTTGTGCCCTGTTCACATTACTGTATATTCCTGTGTGTGTGCGGCGCAGTGCAGTTTAAGTTCTCCCTGTCTGTCTTTATTTGTGTGGGGGCTTTGGTGGTGTGTCTCCTCACTGGGTGGAGGGTGGAGGGTTAAGTGCAGGGCTGAGCAGGAGATAAGGAAAGGGTGGAGGCTCAGGCATTTGCACCTTCAGCAAAAACCCTGAGTTGAGGGTCAGACAGGGTTTCCCCTAGTGAAAGGGACACCACAGGGGCCCGGGTATTTCTGCCTTAGTTGTCCTAAGCCCCGCGTGACACCTGCAGGTCGATGCGAGTAGTGAAAAAAATTAAATCCTCCAGAGAAACTGGAGTATCTCATCCTTCAAGCTCATCCTTAATGCAACATGACAGTCCCCGCCAAAAAGCTCCTACTAGTGCCTAGTTATTCCAGCCCAGCTTAGAAGGCAACGTGTGAAAACGTATGGCATATTGACCTACAGTGAGCAAGCCTTGACGGAGATTAAAGAGAGACTCAGTGGTAGAGGCCAAGCAACCCGGCTCATTGAATACTCTATGAAAGGTCTCCAAAAATAGGGATAACTGTATCATCACAGGATCATCTCAATCCCACAAAAAATGTACTCATGCCAAAGCCTCCCCCTCTAGGTGAGAAACAACAAATGCCACCATAGCCCGATCGGTGGGGTATTGCTGAGGTAAAAGTTTAAAGTGGAGGTGGCATTGGTTCAAAAATCCCCTGCAAAGTTTAAGATCACCACTGTACCTGGGCGGCTTTCCGAAGCGAGACGAGGGCTTTCCCAAGCGAGACTGATGCTGAATCTCGGGTTCCAACCGGAACTAGGGCCGCGGCTGCTGACTGGAGGCTATTCAGCCGATTATCCACTGAGGCCATGTAACTTAACATACGGGAATGTGTGTCCCACTGTAGTGCGAGCTCCTTTTGCAGGCATGTAAGCTGCGACGCATTAACTGGATCAAGGACTGTAAAGAGGTCAAGTGAGTATCCATGGACTTCATGAAGGACATGATACGGTTCTGATTCTCGCGCAGGAATGCTAACTCCTTTTGAGCCGGAAAGGAGGTACAGGCGGGATCCATGGCCTGAGTATACTGTCATGATTCCTAGAGTGGACCCACTGGCTTGTGGACCCACTGGCTTGCAGAACCAACTGACCCCGGGCGAGCTGGCCAGGTGGAACCGACCCCTATACAGGGAGCATTAGGGGCATGCCAGGGGGGAAAGCTCCGTAATAGCTAGTAGCTGAGGGCCGGCTCGTAGGAGACAGAATGGACTGAAAGTGTGCAATGGACAGGTAGCAAAAGCTGGGAAGCCAGAGCAGGAAGGCCAAGGACACGGGGCAGGAACCGTACTAGGATCTCCGGGAATGGGGCCGGGACAGGGCGGATTGTAAGCTGGGATGAAGGCAGGACAGGGCGCACACTGGGAAGCGTACAGGGCAGAGGTCAGAGCAGAGCGCATGCTGGGAAGCATACATTGCTGAGGACAGGGTAGAGAGCATGCTGAGCAGCGTACAGGGCTGAGGTCAGGGCAGAGCGCACGCTGGGAAGCGTACAGGGCTGAGGCCAGGGCAGAGTGCACGCTGGGAAGCATACAGGGCTGAGGTCAGGGCAGAGCACACACTGGGAAGCTTACAGGGGTGACGTCAGGGCAGAGCCTACGCTGGGAAGCGTACAGGGCTGAGACCAGAGTGCAGGAATGGCAGCTGTGATACCAAACGGTAGCACCGGGAGACACAAGAGATACTCAGGCACTTACCCTCGACAGAAGGCAGTCAGATATACCCGGTGGAGGCTGCCATGACAGGGCGGAGCTTCTGGGTCACAACCCTCCCCCCAGAATGCCGAGCAGAAGGAGTGAACCGCCAGGACCTTCTGCGCATGAGCAGACAATGGAATCCCAGAGATACAAGCGAGGCATGGCGCAGACCCTGTCCAGCGATGCCACGGGAGCCCAGGTAAGTATCGTGGGGCTGGGGGGATGTAATAATCCCAAACCCCCCCTATCATGCAATACACTGAAAGAAACCGGACGCCTATAATCCACACGACTATTTCCCCTCCGAAAACCCTTTACCACCTGCTTCTCCAAAAACATTTTAGCCAAATCCTCAAATCCTGCTTACCCCTAACTTAAAACCAAACGCCAAAGCAGTGATAATCCGCAAGACCTTTGCCGTCGATCCTCAACGATCGATCCACACTCGCCGCCAAACATCCCCATAAATACCATACCGACTGGTAAGCAGCCCAAGTGCTGGGAACCAAAGAGGACCTAATCAGGGACTTTGCGGCCTGTAGGCTACATTCCAAAGCTCCGCTGGGTACTTCAACCCCTTGTCCTCCGCCTCTGGGGCCAATAACCAAAAACGTTCCCACTGCAAACGAGAAAGTGAATCAGCAATGGAATTCTGCACCCCCAGCGTGTGAGACGCCATAATATAGACATTTACAGACCTGTCTCTCCAGCCAGCCAGGAGCCTGTGACTCTGCCACGATCCTGAGGCTCTCCAGGAGCTGAGCCACAGATGCCATGGTAAGCAGTGATATGGGGGACTACTCTTTACACCTGTGAGCGAGAACTGAGGTGGCCCCACTCCTGACCTGGCCATATAAATGACCCCAATGCAGTACCACCCCTCTAAATTGATGTGTGGCAACATGGGAGTATGGTGCCACAGTAGCCTTACCTCCCTCCTAGGGAGAGTGATGTCATGCCTGGAAGCAAAGAAAGGATCTCTCTCTATCAGGTAGTTCAAGCATACAACACAGTTCCGGCTCCAGGCCAGCAGAGGGAGCTCTAAACTCAACTTGGGGAGAGCTCTTCTCTCTGGTCAGGAAGAAAAAGTTAGTTATTTAGAGTGTGGACAGGGAAGTGAGAGCTCGGGACAGGAGCATAGCAGAGCTCATCCCCAAGCTTAAGCGCCAGAGACCGGACGCTGGAGTCCAAGGCTGTGTGGATGCTAAAGGTCCCACAGCAGAAACTGGAGGACAAGAGGCTGCAGATCCTCTGTTCCCAACTGAGACACGATGACACAGCAGAACGTGTGAGCCAGAGATGCCTTTGAGGAGTGACTCCTCAAGGAGGCTACAGCTACCTCTCATGCGAGTGGAGTTCTAAGTAACAGAAAGAGGAACTTGAGTGGAGTTCACAACCGCAAGTACCTCAGAGAATAGCACTAGAGACGTAACCTCACAACCCACCTGTATAGAGAGATTCCCCAATTGCTTTCAGGCTAACCGACAAAGCACCATAAAAGGTAAAGGAAACTTCACTCTGTTGTGTCCTTTGAATTCTTTCTGCAACACCTTCTCAGCACTGCTACATCCTTTGCTAAATACTACATCACCATCTTCATCAACATCTTTCATCTGCCCTGGGACTAAGCTCTGCCTGTGGAGAGCTATTCCAACCCTGCTGCATCTCACCATCAGTCCCAGAGGATCTGCACTGCAGCGCTGGTCCCTTCTGATCAGAGACCACAGGTGGCGTCATGAACACTTATTATAAAAACTCTTTATTTTTTCTTTCCTTGTAAATATACCTCTTTTATTAGATGCCGAGGGCCACGAACTGGGTCACGCCGCTGTGACACTGCCCCTTTAAGAAGCAGTCCGGTACCGAGTACCCCACGGCCCTGCCGGGCGCTCCAGATGACCCTACCTCCTCCAACCATTATCATGCCGGCCTCCGCCCATACTGTTGGGGAAGGGGGCCGCTCTGCTCCAGCCCTTACTTTTTCTGCTGCCTCATTCAGACGTTCTTTTTTTTTCATAGATAAAATTTATACCCATTATAATCTATAATCTATTCACACGCCCGTTCTTGATCAATGTCACCAGTCAAACTTGAAAGTCAATAGGTCCATGAAAAAACGGATAGTACCGTCACCTCTCTGCTGTCCAGAATCCCGGAGTGTCTATCAGCCATAACCTCCTTCTTCTCCTCTCACTTCTTCAAGCTCAATGTGGACAAATCTGAACTCATCATCTTTCCTCCATGTCACAGATCTTCCTTACCTGATCTAGCTATCACAACTAACGACATCACGCTTTCCCCCATACCGGAAGTCCGCTGCCTCGGAGTAACCCTTGACTGCCCTGTCCTTCAAACCGCACATCCAAGCTCTTTCTACCTCCTGTCGCCTCCAGCTCAAAAATATTTCCAGAATCCGTCCTTTCCTCAACTCTCATTCTACTAAAATGCTTGTGCATGCCCTCATCATCTCCCGCCTCTACTACTGCAACATCCTTTTCTGTGGCCTCCCTGCTACCATCCTCACACCTCTCCAGTCCATCCTTAAATCTGCTGCCCGACTAATTCATCTCTCCCGTCGCTACTCCTTCACTTCTCCCCTCTGCAAATCTCTTCACTGGCTCCCATTCCCTCAGCGTATCTAGTTCAAATTACTAATACTGACCTACAAAGCCATCTATAACCTGTCTCCAACATATGTCTCTGAACTAATCTCCCGATACCTTCCATCACGTAATCTCCGGTCCTCCCAAGACCTCCTTCTCTCCTTCACACTTATTCGCTCCTCACCCAACTGCCTCCAAGACATCTCCCGAATATTCCCCATCCTCTGGAATTCTTTGCCCCAACATGTCCGACTATCAACCACATTCGTATCCTTCAGATGGAACCTGAAAACCCACCTCTTCAAGAAAGCTTACAGCCTGCAATGACCCCGCTACCTCCTCACCACTACTGGAGATATCGCCTCAACCAACACCAGAACTTCTCAACCCACCAACCTACTGTCTCCTTCCCCACCATCCTGTGGAATGTAAGCCCGAAAGGGCAGGGTCCTATTTAGCTGCCAGAATAGCCTTTCTTCCACACATAATAAGCACTCCCTGGACCTATACACTCACTGGCCACTTTATTAGGTACACCATGCTAGTAACGGGTTGGACCCCCTTTTGCCTTCAGAACTGCCTCAATTCTTCATGGCAGAGATTCAACAAGGTGCTGGAAGCATTCCTCAGAGATTTTGGACCATATTGACATGATGGCATCACACAGTTGGCGCAGATTTGTCGGCTGCACATCCCTGATGCGAATCTCCCGTTCCACCACATCCCAAAGATGCTCTATTGGATTGAGATCTGGTGACTGAGGAGACCATTTGAGTACAGTGAACTCATTGTCATGTTCAAGAAACCAATCTGAGATGATTCGAGCTTTATGACATGGCGCATTATCCTGCTGAAAGTAGCCATCAGATGTTGGGTACATTGTGGTCATAAAGGGATGGACATGGTCAGCAACAATACTCAGGTAGGCTGTGGCGTTGCAACGATGCTCAATTGGTACCAAGGGGCCCAAAGAGTGCCAAGAAAAAATTCCCCACACCATGACACCACCACCACCAGCCTGAACCGTTGATACAAGGCAGGATGGATCCATGCTTTCATGTTGTTTACGCCAAATTCTGACCCTACCATCCGAATGTCGCAGCAGAAATCGAGACTCATCAGACCAGGCAACGTTTTTCCAATCTTCTACTGTCCAATTTCGATGAGCTTGTGCAAATTGTAGCCTCAGTTTCCTGTTCTTAGCTGAGAGGAGTGGTACCCAGTGTGGTCTTCTGCTGCTGTAGCCCATCTGCCTCAAAGTTCGACGCACTGTGCGTTCAGAGATGCTCTTCTGCCTACCTTGGTTGTAACGGGTGGCAATTTGAGTCACTGTTGCCTTTCTATCAGCTCGAACCAGTCTGCCCATTCTCCTCTGACCTCTGGCATCAACAAGGCATTTCCGGCCACAGAACTGCCGCTCACTGGATTTTTTTTCTTTTTCGGACCATTCTCTGTAAACCCTAGAGATGGTTGTGCGTGAAAATCCCAGTAGATCAGCAGTTTCTGAAATACTCAGACCAGCCCTTCTGGCACCAACAATCATGCCACGTTCAAAGGCACTCAAATCACCTTTCTTCCCCATACTGATGCTCGGTTTGAACTGCAGGAGATTGTCTTGACCATGTCTACATGCCTAAATGCACTGAGTTGCCGCCATGTGATTGGCTGATTAGAAATTAAGTCTTAACACACAGTTGGACAGGTGTACCTAATAAAGTGGCCAGTGAGTGTATATGGCCCTTGGAAGCAATAAGTCATGTGCCAATCCTTTGTAGTGGCCACTTATATATTTATACATGTAAATGATATCCTCTGGGGCATCTTTTCTTTAAGCTAAACCAACCCAACTTTTCTAACCTCTCATCATATGAGAGGTCTTCCATCCAGGAGCGTAGCTTCCGAGGGGGCAGTCACCCCGGGACCCGCACTCCGTGGGGCCCACCTGGAACTACTCTACTATTAACTGTATGGACATGCACAGTGCACCCATACAGCTACACTACGCGGCATAACAGGGAGACACGCTCTCCCTGCCCTGCAACCTGGCTGCTATGGGGCCCTTGAGCAGGAGGGGGGCCCAGTGCCAGCACCAGACCCCCTGCCCATCATCACAAGTTCAACTGTATCAGCTGGATGCCGATACAGTTGAAAGCACTAATGAGACCAAGCATCATGCTTCTTTTCCCATCATTCTCTCTCTGTCTCACGTCCCTGACGCAGATACTGACAGGGGTCGTAATGATGTCACTACTTGGCGCCTGCTGTCATGAGATGAATGGTTGCACTGAGCAGCGGGGAAACGAAAAGGAGAGGTGAGTATTGTATTTATTTATTTTTTTATGGGGAGTGCATTATACTATATACAGTCATATGTTAAAGTTTGGGCAACCCTATTAATGTTAACCTTTTTTCTTTATAACAATTTTGGTTTTTGCAACAGCTATTTCAGATTCATATATCTAATAACTGAAGGACTCAGTTATATTTCAGGATTCAAATGAGGTTTATTGTACTAACAGAAAATGTGGAATCTGCATTTAAACAAAATTTGACCAGTGCAAAACTATGGGCACCTCAACATAAAAGTGACATTAATATTTCGTAGATCCTCCTTTTGCAAAAAATAACAGCCTCTAGTCGCTTCCTATAGCTATTAATGAGTTCCTGGATCCTGGATGAAGGTATTTGTGACCATTCCTGTTTACAAAACAATTACAGTTCAGTTAAGTTTGATGGTCGCCGAGCATGGACAGCCCGCTTCAAATCATCCCACAGATGTTCAATGATATTCAGGTCTGGGGACTGGGATGGCCATTCCAGAACATTGTAATTGTTCCTCTGCATGAATGCCTGAGTAGATTTGGAGCGGTGTTTTGGATCATTGTCTTGCTGAAATATCCATCCCTTGCGTAACTTCAACTTCGTCACTGATTCTTGCACATTATTGTCAAGAATCTGCTGATACTGAGTTGAATCCATGCGACCCTCAACTTTAACAAGATTCCCGGTGCCGGCATTGGCCACACAGCCCCAAAGCATGATGGAATCTCCACCAAATTTTACTGTGGGTAGCAAGTATTTTTCTTGGAATGCTGTGTTTTTTAGCCTCCATGCATAACGCCTTTTTGTATGACCAAACAACTCAATCTTTGCTTCATCAGTCCACAGGACCTTCTTCCAAAATGTAACTGGCTTGTAGAAATGTGCTTTTGCATACCTCAGGCGACTCTGTTTGTGGCATGCTTGCAGAAATGGCTTCTTTCGCATCACTCTCCCATACAGCTTCTCCTTGTGCAAAGTGCGCTGTATTGTTGACCGATGCACAGTGACACCATCTGCAGCAAGATGATGCTGCAGGTCTTTGGAGGTGGTCTGTGGATTGTCCTTGACTGTTCTCACCATTCTTCTTCTCTGCCTTTCTGATATTTTTATTGGCCTGCCACTTCTGGGCTTAACAAGAACTGTACCTGTGTTCTTCCATTTCCTTACTATGTTCCTCACAGTGGAAACTGACAGGTTAAATCTCTGAGACAACTTTTTGTATCCTTCCCCTGAAAAGCTATGTTGAATAATCTTTGCTTTCACATCATTTGAGAGTTGTTTTGAGGAGCCCATGATGCCACTCTTCATAGGAGAACTACTTGCAAGTGGCCACCTTAAATACCTTTTTTCACGATTTGATACACCTGGCTATGAAGTTCAAAGCTCAATGAGGTTACAAAACCAATTTAGTGCTTCAGGAAGTCAGTAAAAAGTAGTTAGGAGTGTTCAAATCAAGAAAATGATAAGGGTGCCCATACTTTTGCACCGGTCAAATTTTGTTTAAATGCAGATCGCACATTTTCTGTTAGTACAATAAACCTCATTTGAATCCAGAAATATAACTGAGTCCATCAGTTATTAGATATATGAAACTGAAATAGCTGTTGCAAAAACCAAAATTGTTATAAAGAAAAAAGGTTAACATTAATAGGGGTGCCCAAACTTTAACATATGACTGTAGAGTCTGCCTATGAGGGGTGCATTATGCTATACAGAGTCTGAATATGGGGAATGAATTATACCATAAAGTATGGCTATGGGCATTATATTATACTATGAAATATTAATCTGCAAAATTGCTATGAACAATTTCAGTAAAAAATAAGGTACTATTGGCCAATATATGCAGGGGCGCACCTATCATGAGGCAGGTTGAGCACTTTGCCTCAGGGGATGGTGCGTCCCTGAAGATACGGGGCGGCAGAGCGGCGGTCAGAACACGAGGTGCTGGTGCCGACTCTCCCTAATCCCTGCAGATACTTGCTGGCACAGTGACACTCTTGTGCCCCTGCTCACAACCTAAGGTTGTGCCAGGAAGCCAGGTGACTGTCACCTAAGTTACCAGTCCACTTACCCGTCTCCTGACTCTGGGACACACATTGCTGGCTTGGGACTTGTGGAGCAGTACAGTAAAGTAAACATGATCTGCCTGCCTGCCCGCGCACTGCCAGTCTGGGAGCAAACATTGCCTGCTGCTGTATTTGTGCTCCAGTTTGCAAATCTATAATATATAATGTCCTGAGGCAGAGACATATTTATACACCCCCACTCAATATGGGACTCCCAGATAGAGTGGGGGTTTATAATTATATCTCTGCATCTGGACATTATATAGAGTGGGAGTGTATAAATATATTTCTGCCTCTGGACATTATATAGAGTGGGGGTGTATAAAAATATATCTGTCTCTGGACATTATATAGAGTGAGGGTGTATAAATATCTCTCTACCTATGTACAGTATATCTTTGTACCGTGTTGCCTGATGAAGAGACCTGAGTAGTCTCGAAAGCTTGCAATTTGTCACTGTCTTTTCAGTTAGCCATAAAAGGTATCAACCACTGAGGACTCAAATATTCTAAATATTTCTCTGCCTATGGACATTATATAAAGTGGGGGTGTAAAAATATATCTCTGCTCTGGACATTATATAGAGTGGGGGTGTATAAATATATCTCTGCTCTGGACATTATATAGAGTGGGGGTGTATAAATATATCTTTACCTCTTGACATTATATAAAGTGGAGGTGTATAAATATATCTCTGCCTCTGGACATTATATAGTGGGGGTGTATAAATATATATCTTTACCTCTGGACATTATATAAAGTGGGGGTGTATAAATATATCTCTGTGGGCCGGCGATATCATCTGGTGTGGCCGGCAGCCACTTTGCCCGTTTTTTGGCCGTGGGCCTTTTAATTCTAGTGCCGTAAGGTTTAATTTGAGCGCTGGATCACAGACCGCTGAAGTGCCCTCGAGAGCCTCATGTCTGTTGGTCAGGAGCTCTGTAGGGCTGATACCTGGCAGCTACAGATTTCCTAATTGGACACTATGCACACACTTCTGCGCTCTGATTTGTTGGTTAGGATTTTCTTGCAGTTTCGGTCACTACTCGGGTGCGATCTGTCCTCAGCGGTTGCCGGTTTTAGTTGAGTAACATCACACCCGTTTACTGGTGGAGCGCTGTGAGTGAGGCGGCTCTGCGGAGCTCCTCAGATTGAGAGTTGGTGGAAGAGCGAGATACGCAGCGCTGGTGGCGCCAGGGGCACCCTGCGGGAGAGTATGCGGGTGAGTGCAGGGGATTAGCAGTTATTGCTGCACATGCAAATGAACGCATCCGTTACATAGCGGCACTAAATGGCATTGATCTGTAGCTTGGTATCTTTTATAGCCTTATATATGGTAAATACAGTGATGGCAGCTTTTGTTTAGCAATAGACAATCTTGTCAATTTAGCTACTAGCACAGCTTGATATTTCTTTCTCCCTTTCTTAATAAAAAAAAGCTGTTGAGATAAACCAAGTCCAACCATGTCAGTATGCTGATAAGTATTATCCTGAAGGTAAAACTAATTCCTCAGATATTTGTTCTTTAATTACAGGGTTGGTCAAGAGTGACTCATTCAGGCAGAACTGAAAGGAAGTGGATAATGGTTCAGAAATATGAAACTCAGCATACATCGTGACGTCATGATCTGACAGCGAAAATAAAATATACTGCATTTCAAATTATTATGCAAATGTTATTTTTCTCTGATTTTCCTAAATGTTTGATGCAAATGAGTCAGTACAATGTTCAACTCATCAGCCATTAAGAGTGTAAATCACATTTTATTGGACAAACCTCCCAATGGTAACAGTATTTTTTTTTTAAACTAAAAGCACTCACAATGCACTGTTACATATTATGCACAACCGAGTTTAAAACTATTTTGGAGGTTCTAAAGAACTGAATTTGCAGCATTAAGAGGTCACATCTACAGAAATCAAAAGCTTTTTAGTATTAACAGGTCAAGTTACATGTTCACAAAGGACCCCTTCTTTGATATCACCTTCACAATTCCGTTGAACTTCTGAGTTTTCGGAGAATTTCTTTGCAGAATGTCAGAATAGCCTCCCAGAGTTGTTGTTTTGATAGAACTGCCTCCACCCTCTTAGATATTTTGCTTGGGAGGATGGTGGTGTGGTGGGGGGCCCGGATTGGGGGGTGGTCCACTGCTTACCCCTAATAGACGATGCAAAGACGAAACGGAGGCAGATTCCAATTGTAACAGGTCCGAGTTTATTGGCCGTCCTTCTGACGACCGTAGCCATACACCGCAGCACGTTTACAGATCTCCGTTTCCAGGCCCGGGTACCTTCACCTTTCCTGCAGTCGTGATGACGTCTCTCGCGGATCTTTCGCTGGGGCTGTCCTAGACCAATCTACCACCAGCGCTTCACCTGCCTGAGGTCGTCGTCCAATCGGTACCCCCGGGGCCTTGTCTGTCCTGCGGATCGTTGTGACAGGGCCACCCCCCTGACTGTCTCTTCCTGTCAGTCCCCTGGTCGAGCTCTTCCACCGTTCTCAGTCTTCTGTCCTGAGTCTTCTCCTCCTGAGCTCCTCCCTGGACTAGCCTAGCCAGGAAGCCCCAACCTGTCCTATTTATCCCCTCTCTCACTGGGAATTTCCCTCCTGGGTTCCTATCTCCCCGCCCCCCATTACTAAGCAGTTTCTATAGCCATAAGCTGATGTCAAGTCCTGAACTACACTCCTCCCTGCCATCTTGTGGTCAAATCTCGGTACTGCACTCCCTTTTCTGTATTTCCCTGCTGTTACCTTTCTGTCATTGCCAATCTCCGTCTGTAGTGCACAAATCGTCCCCTCCTACTTCCATTCAAGTCTGTCCGTCAAGTCACCTTCCCCACACTCCCCCTTCCTTTGTCTATTGTCGTCCCGACAATCGTACTCCCTATCTACGTCGTCCTAAAGCTTGTCCACAGTCTGTTGTCAAACCGGTCGTTGGGCCAAACCCGCCGCCCACGGGGGCCGAGCCAAACCGGGAGCACCATGCTCTGAGCAGTTTACTGCTACTCGCCGGCTCGCACGCCACGTGACAACTTCTTTCAGGTTGGCGAGATCCACCCGGACTACTCTATGGCGTATACCTCCCACTACTCTCCCCTACTACTTCCTTCAACTATCCGGAATGCCATGACCGAGGCCTTTCGCCTACCAGGTCATCGTTGGCGCCCGGCCTTCCTTTTGGGGTGTCCATGGTGTTGGGACCTGACTGATGGACCACTGTCCTTTGCGATATCTCTCATCTCTTCGTCCTTCACTTAAAGAGTCATGGTTGGCGTCTTCATCACATCTACCTTGTACCCGGGACCTGTTACACACAAATTTTTTTTTTTGTTACACACACTACTCATTAAATCAACCTTTTAGCATACCATTACCTCTTCTTTAATAACAATAGGAGTTACTCAACCGGAGTAACCCCTTTTCCTTTGTTTGTTTTTTCGTTTTTTTTTCTTTTTTTTTTCCTTTTCTTTCAACATAGCATCTTAAAACAGAACATAAATACTCCTCCTCCCTTTAACATGAGTACTTCCTCACCCTTATCCCTGCTATATCCACAATTAGGGCCTGAACAAACATGGCACTTCCCAACGAATGTATACACCAAACAGATCAAGGAAGCATTATGCCATAAAATACATGTTGCTTTATTGAAATACATATAAAAGACATAGACATGATAAAAAGAGATGGGTATATCAGTGGATATCACAAATGCATATGTGCTAATCAGATGTAAAAAGTGTACACCAGAGATAAAGTATCAAAAAATCATAACAAAATACATCCAGTATGGAGCATAGGGGATGCGCCGGACATAAACAGTCATGAGCAAATAGACTATGGTCTACTGCAATGATGGTAATACCTGACAGAGATACTATAAAGACATCCAAAATTGCAAGATAATATGGATGGTGTAATCAAAACACTTATCCTACATTAAGAGAGAGGCTCTCGGCAGACTATGTGAAGTGTCACCAAAGTAAGTGCATAACACTGCTAAATTAGCAGTAGCACAAAAAGCATGTAGTAATGAGGTACTGATAATGTATATTACTTTGCTGAAATAACAGTGACACTAGACAATAGTGTTCCAATAGCATACACAATCATGGAATAAATACATATAATGCAGCAAAAATGGTAAACATGAAAATGAAAAAAGAGAGAGACTCGTTCAAATGTATATGAGTATACTGTCAGGCTCATGCCCAACACTGTCTAAATATGGGGGCAGAAGATAATATACTCAGAATAGAGTGCCATCAGAAAAGTACAATGAACAGCACATATGTAAGTTACCTCCCAGGAAGAAGCTAAGGCGAAACGCGCATCGGGGACTGCAGTATCACAGGTCATATGTGCTTTTTTTACTTAGGGGCTGTTGCTATACACTCTGAATAGGGGCATATATACCATGTGCACATATGTGCTGTTCATTGTACTTTTCTGATGGCACTCTATTCTGAGTATATTATCTTCTGCCCCCATATGTAGACAGTGTTGGGCATGAGTCTGACAGTATACTCATATACATTTGAACGAGTCTCTCTCTTTTTCTATTTTCACATTTTCATGTTTACCATGTAATCCACAGGTGAGCAAATTTGTAATCCACAGGTGGGCAGCCCAAGTTGAGTTCTCCTGGCGCAGGCCTGCCGGGGAAGATGTAGTATTAGCGGGGGGCGATCCAGCCGACTACGCCAAATGTGGTGGGGGGCCCCGATTGGGGGGTGATCCACTGCTTACCATGACTAGACGATGCAAAGAAGAGACGGAGGCAGATTCCAATTGTAACAGGTCCGAGTTTATTGGCCGTCCTCCTGACGACCGTAGCCATACACCGCAGCACGTTTACAGCTCTCCGTTTCCAGGCCAGGGTACCTTCACTTTCCTGCAATCGTGATGATGTCCCTTGCGGATCTTTCGCTGGAGCTGTCCTAGACCAATCTACCACCAGCGCTTCACCTGCCCGAGGTCGTCGTCCAATCGGTACCCCCGGGGCCTCATCTGTCCTGCGGTCCGTTGTGTCAGGGCCACCCCCTGACTGTCTCTTCCGGTCAGTCCCCTGGTCGAGCTCTTCCACCGTTCTCAGTCTTCTGTCCTGAATCTTCTCCTCCTGAGCTCCTCCCGGGACTAGCCTAGCCTGGAACCCCAACCTGTCCTATTTATCCCCTCTCTCACTGGGAATTTCCCTCCTGGGTTCCTATCTCCCCGCCCCCCATGACTAAGCAGTTTCTATAGCCGTAAGCTGATGTCAAGTCCTGAACTACACTCCCTCCTGCCATCTTATGGTCAAATTTCGGTACTGCACTACCTTTTCTGTCTTTCCCTGCTGTTACCTTTCAGTCATTGCCAATCTCCGTCTGTAGTGCACAAATCGTCCCCTCCTACTTCCAGTCAAGTCTGTCCGTCAAGTCACCTTCCCCACACTGGCCACAACTAGTCATGGGCGAGCACTAAAATGCTTGGGTGCTCGTTGCTTGGGTCAAGCAAATTGGAATGCTCGGGTGCTCAACCCGAGCAACAAGCCCAATGTTAGTCTATGCGAAACTTGAGCATTTTTCCAGCGGCCCCCCACCCCTACCCCGGAGGTCTGCAGAGGGACTAGAAATTGTGGAAATCGATGGGAACTGTACTCAAATGACATGGGAACAGCATGGGAAAGATCCCTGGATGCATTTCTGACTCCCAGATCACTGCTGTGAACAATGTTGTCAGTCTTATGCCACATTTACAGACTTACAATGAAACTTACAAAAACAAAACCAAAATGGATTTTCCTGGGAAATATGTTAAGAAACATCCTTTCCAGGTTAATGACTTGTTTTTAAGTCAAAATAAATAACCAAAAACAAAAATGCTCCTCCACACCTTGGACTATGCTCACAAGTACCTTTTTTATGCGTTTTTGAACTTTAGGATTGCTTTCAAACTAGACAAATGCATTCACTGGGAAATGTAATTTTAACATTTTACAACCTTATGTAGCCATGTGGTGTGTGACACATCATCAGACACATCCTGTTCCATTTATGAAGGAGGGACTCTGAAAGTCACAAAGCCTATTTTTATACGGCCATCAAGAGGCCTTTACTACTCTTAAAGGGCCAGCAGTCAGCGCTCACTATTCTTAGAGAGCCATCAGCTGGCTATGCTTTGTTTGACCCATTATTAAACAGTAGGTCTCCTATACTGTTATTGCATATGCAGTGAGTGGCAAGGCTGCCCAAAATTTGGACGCACCCCAATACCCCTTTGAAGAGACGTACAGGAGGGCCTCATGAAAACAATGTTCCCATTATTAGGAAGTGGGTCTCCTATACTGTTTGCCTATGCAGTGAATGCAAGGGCTGCCAAATATTTGGAGGCACTCCAATGCCCCTTTGAAGAGACGTAGAGGAGGGCCACATGAAAAAATGTTCCCATCATTAGGAAGTGGGTCTCCCATAGTGTTTGCCTATGCAGTAAGTGGCAGGGCTGCCCAAAATTTGGACTCTCCCCAATAACCCTTGGAAGAGACGTGGAGGAAGGCCTCATAAAAAAATGTTCCCATTAGAAAGGAGCAGGTCTCTTATACTAGTAATGTCCATGCACTAAGTGTATGGACTGAAAAACATTTACCCCTGGGGGGTATACATGAACATACTGTATACCAATTTTTACGGGCATCATAAACACCCTTTAAAAAGTGGGTGTTGCATCACGGACCATGGTCACCCTGGTGATATGGTGGTGGAGGATGAGGAGAAGGAGGAGGACAACAGCAAATAGCCAAAATCAGGATGCGTATACCCATGTGTGGGTGTGAAGAAGTGCATGGGAATAGACCTCTCTAAAAAAGACACTGGATTTGAGTTTATGTCACGCTGCTATCATTCGGTGTTGTTGAGAAGTCTGGCCCAATCCAGCCCTTGCTTATTTTTATAAGAGTCAGCCTGTCCGCATTTTAAGTTGACAGGCGGATGCGCTTATCAGTTATAATTCCACCAGCGGCACTAAAAACCTGCTCTGACAAAACACTAGCAGCAGGGCAGGCCAGGAGCTTCAAGGTGTAGACAGCCAGTTCATGCCACGTGTCCACCTTGGATAGCCAATAATTATAAGGCACAGAGGAATCACGGAGGACGTTGGTACGGTCAGCAAGGTACTCCCTCAGCAACTTCTCAAACTTTGCACTCCTCGTGAGAGTACCCCGTGCCTCAGGGTCTGTGCGATGGGAGGGTCTGAGAAAACTCTCCCTGAACTGACAGTGTTCTCCTGCCTCTGCTGGATTGGAGTTGTGTCTCTCTCGCCTGTACTCCTTGGTTGTCCAACAAACTGTGACCTCTGCAGCCAGCGTTTTCAGATGGGAATTTTTTTAATAATTCGGCAACAAGGGCCTTCTGGTACTGCCCCATTTTAGCAGACCTGTCCACTTCGGGAATAACAGAGAAAGTTCTCCTTGTAGCATGCGTTTAGAAGTATCACCAACCAGTAATGACTGTCACCCAAAATTTTGAGAATGCTAGGTGACGGGAATGGCAGCATAACATAAACTCAGTCATGCGTGCCACACTGCTAACAGGCAAGACTTCCGTGTCCTCACCAAGAGGACGACTGAGCATGTTCTCCTCCTCCTCTTCCTCCCTGTCCTCATGCCATCCACTCTGAACAGATGGTTTGACAGTTGTGCAGGTAGTACTGACTATAGCGCATGAAACTAGCTCCTGTTCTTCCTCCTCCTCTTCCTCATTGTCACCCAATCCACGTTGGGATGACATGAGGCTGGGCTATGTGTAATCACCCTGTATGCTTCCTTGCTCCATCTCATCGTGCTCTGCCTGCAATGCATCCTCTTTGATTGTGAGCAGAGAGCGTTTCAAAACACAGAGAAGCAGGATGGTAACGCTAATTATGGCGTCGTCCCGCTCATCATCTTGTTGGAGTCCTCAAAGTTTTGTAGGATGGTACATATGTCTGACATCCATGTCCAATCCTGAGGTCTTATGTGAGGAGTCTGAACTGAATACTGTCGGCCTCGTTGATGTTGGTAGTCAACAACTGCCCTCTTCTGTTTACAAATCCTTCCCAACATCTGCAGTGTAGAGTTCCAAAGCATAGGGACATCACACACCAGTCGGTGAGCCGGAAGCTGCAAACGCTGCTGAAGCACGGCAAGGGTGGCGGAAGCTGTTGCTGACTTCCTAAAATGGTCACACAGGTGGCGTACTTTGACAAGCAGATCCAGCAGCTCCGGGTAGGTTTTGAGAACCCGCTGAACAAAGAGGTTAAGGACATGGGCCAGGCATGGTACATGTGTGAGCTTGCCTCGCCTCAGAGCCAACACCAGGTTCCGGCCATTGTCACACAAGACCATGCCTGGCTGTAGGTTCAGCAGTGTCAGCCACAGATCTGCCTGCTCTTTCAGACCTGTCCACAATTCTTCAGCATTGTGTGGTTCTCACATTAGGATATTAGCTTCAGCACAGCCTGTTGCTGCTTGGCTGAGGCAGTGCTGCAGTGCTTCCAATTTGTGACTGATGTGGTCATTTCGGAGATGGAGGCTGAAGAGGAGGAGGAGGATGAGGTGCAGGAGCTGAAGACTGTGGGACCACCCTGATTGACCTAGGGTCCGCAATGCTTTGTGTCGGGAGGAAGTGTTCCATCCCAAGGTCCGACTGGGTCCACTTTGTTAACCCAGTGTGCCGTCAGAATGATGTACCGTCCCTGCCGACAAGCACTTGTCCACGTGTGCGTGGTTAGGTGTACTTTCCCATTAACTGGATTGTTGATGGCACAGCTAATGTTGTGGGACACGTGCTTATGTAATGCGGGGACAGCACACCGGGAGAAATAGTGGCAGCTGGGGATTGAGCCGCCATCAGGTTGCGGAAACGTTCCGTCTCCACAAGCCTAAAAGGCAACATTTCGAGCACAAACAGTCACGAAATTTGGGAATTTAGTAGTGTGGCCTGTGGGACGTTGGCTGCGTACTTGCGCTTGCATTCCAGGACTGGGGTATGGACAACTGAATGCTGCGCTGAGACAAGGACGTGGATGTGCTTGCTGATGGTTCTAGTTGAATGTATGCAACGACAGGTACAGCGGAAGAACCAGTTGCGTGATCACCCTCAGACACTTTTCCTGGACCCTGGGGTTCGGCTCATAAAGTCGGGTGCTTTGCTGCCATGTGCCTGATCATGCTGGTGGTGGTCAGGCTGGTAGTTTTGCTACCCCTGCTGATGCTGACTTGGCAGGGCATGCAAATGGCCTTTTTGGGCTATCGGCAGAGTCTTTAACCCCTTTGTGACATTGGACGTACTATTCCGTCCATGTGTCCTGGGCCTTAATGCCCATGGACAGAATAATACATCATACGCGATCAGCCACGCTCACGGGGGGAGCGCGGCTGATCGGGGCTGGGTGTCAGCTGATTCTCACAGCTGACATCCGGCACTAAGCGTCAGGAGCCGTCACGGACCTCTCCCGGCACATTAACCCCAGGAACACTGCGATTGAACATGATCGCAATGTTCTGGGAGCAGGCAGAGGGGCTGTCAGCTGTGACAGCCCCTCTGCCTTTGGATCGGAGACCCCACGGCACGATGCGGGGTCACAATCACTCCCATGGCAGCCCGATGTCATCATGACGACATCCGAGTTACCAGAGCTCAGAGACTTCCTGTCATGCGCAATGCATGTCAGGAAGTCTTTGAAGTCAGTGTTCACAAAGTGCAGCGCTGACAGCTTATATGGCATGCAGATCTGCATGCCATATAAGCGATCAGCCTGCACAAATTGAGTGTGTTCCCATAGGGGAACACATTGTAAAAGTAAGAATTAAATTAAAAAAATAATCAACTCCTGTGTTTCTCCACTCCATTCAATGTCAGCAAGCAGTTAATCCTGAATACTATAATGTGTTTTCAACTATGCAAGCTTATATCTGGTAACCAGCTCTTTCAATCTCTGCTCTGAATCAACTCCAGAAACCACTGGAGCCATAGGCGGAGGAGGACATGACTTGGGGATGGGTGGACCTTTACTCCTGCAGCTTTTTTGGTATAGTGGTGTAGATTTTAAGCACGAGGGATGTTGCTTTCAGAGTAAGAAGCCCAGTATGTCTGTGCCTGGGGGTTACTGTGAGGAGGGTGAGGCTTATATAGAGCAGGAAATCTGTCTCTCTCCCTCTTTCTTACACAGGATGAACAGGAGGAAGCATGTCTGCAGTATCAGGGAGTATAATACTGGGGTTATCACCTCACACAACAGATGATAGGAGCACATTCACCTCAGACATCATGTACTAGTGTAGTATCAGCTCCTACATTATGTATGGGACCAATATTACCTCAGCAATTCATGTAGCTGCCATGTCCCTCATGTGCATGCTACATTTTCCTCACAGTCTGTGAGACAACTTCTGGGTGACCTCCCTGCAGACATGTTTGATATACTACTCTGCATTCACCTCAGACATTGTGTAGTGTGTACTAGTGTAGTATCAGCTCCTACATCATATCTGGGATCAAGATTACCTCAGGAATTCATGTAGCTGCCATGTTCCCTCACTTATTGCAGAGGCAGCTTTTGTGTGACCACCCTGCAGACATTTCTGATATACCACATTACTGCTGTATTATACAGAGTCTTCATGAGTTCTGGGTTTATGTATGATAGGACAGAGCAGGGACACATATAGTGTCTGCCATTACTATGGTGGAGCTGGGCAGTCACATGTATTAAGGTACTGTCACACTTAGTGATTCACCAGCGATCCCGACCAGCGATATGACGCGGTCAGGATCGCTGGTACATCGCTAAGTGGTCGCTAGTGAGCTGCCAAACAGGCAGATCTCACCAGCGACATCGCAGAGGACGGGGGTCGCTACTTACCTGTCACACCAGGTGATCCTGCGTCCTCCCGCCCGGCTCCACGCTAGTCTCTCCACAGGAAGCGCCGCAGGAAGCTGACGACGAGAAACGGTCCAGGACGTTCTCGCGCGATTAGCGATAACCAGCGGGGGAGCGGGTAGTAGGTAAGTATCAGACACAACGATAATCGCTATAACGTCACAAGTTATAGCGATATTGCTAGTGATATCGCTTAGTGTGACAGGCCCTTTAGAGACACTGGTGAGAGGAGCAGTCGGGGGATGGTATATGTATGATGATGAGAGACTGCACTTCATGTCAGTGCAGTGTATACTGACCCTGCTGTGTGCTGATCATCCCCCCTTCCCAGGAGTGTGATGAGCTGTATGTGACCTCATCTCTGTTACATACTGTGAGGCTGGGTGTGCAGATCCAGTGTAACCAGGTTACTCACTATATGTGGTATATGGGTAAAGGCTCCATCCCTGTGCTGTATACTTAACCTGTACCACAGGTCTGTATACATGATATCACTCCTCACTCTGGTATATACGGATCATGCTGCGTATAGACATCTTGTGTCTCCAGGTTATTTTCCTGGCTGTACATATAACCTGGACATGACTTCCAGCTTAGTGCTTGATTTCTGTAGCTATTGCTGCCTTTAGTCCTCCCCCTCGTATGTTGCATTATCAGAGTATACCTGTCATGATCCAGTGTTGGATCTGGCAGTATTAAAAGCACAAAGTGAACTTTTTTTACTTTGGTTAAGTTCAAAGGTGTTTTGACTGTCCCCTTAGGTGGTGAGTGGTATCGCACCTTAGCTTTAGTTTTAGGTTAATGTGCACTTAATTATAATTCAGGTGTTGGACTCTATAAATGGGTCTCAGGGTGTTCACTCACTGCTGGTGATATTCATTGATTTCTTTCTGAGTTGTTGGAGAGCCTGGTGGAAGGATGGAGCTGGATAGGAGTCCTGCGCAGTCAGCCAGAGGGAACGAGTGCCAGCTAATGGTGTCTGCAGGAAGGACTGGCATGGCCTGGTGGAGTCGCAGTTTATGGTGTCGGCGGGAAGTGCGGGCATGGCTTAGAGGAGTGGCGACTTGGAAGAGAGTTGCACTCAGCATGTTCGACTTGGTTGCTGAGAACTGGACTCGAGCATGCTTGGATTCTTGGCAGAGGCTGGACTCATCTTGGGACTCTGTGTACTGGACTGCTGCAAGTGGTGATGGACTCTGCTCCCAGGCTGCACTATGGTGATGGATCCAGTTATGTGATCGATCAGGGTGGAGGAGAAGATGCACACAGGTGGTGGGCTCTGTTGCTAGGAGCGCACGCAACAGAGCAAAGCTAAGTGGTGTTCCCCCTGTATTGTCTCTTTCCTCATGTGTTATTAGTGCAGTGGTGGGATTACTTTCCGCACCGACCTATTCCCTAGTGAGGGTTTAGGGTCAGGGCGAGCTAGGGCATTGAGGTACGTGTGCGGCGCCCGGTGCGAAACCGGCATAGGGAACGTTAGGAGTGCAGGGACACTGGCTCAGGGGAGCTCAGGAGGTCTCCAATTCCCTTTTCCCTATTGCAGGGCCCACCATTGTTAAAGTTTCCCAGGTTCCCCCCTTATTATTTAAATTCGCCGTACTGGAGGCGGTGTTTCCAGATATATGTATGCATGGCGTGTAATACCTAAATCCGCCAGGTGGAGGCGGCGTATCCACCTGCACGCTTTATTATTTAAATTCGCCCCACTGGAGGCGGTGTATCCAGGGTCACGTGTGTTATGGGTTCGCCTTGCGACATCATCTGCGACCAGACACACATGACCATGACAATACCCACCAAGAGCTTATTTTATATTACCTAAGATGGTGGATAGCACAGGCCTGAGTGGATTATGTTTTATCATGTGTAAAATAAATAATCAGGAAGTAACTCGGCACATTTGAGTGGACACTAATAACTCCACACATGGCAGGCAGTGAGTGGGCACTAATAACTCCACACATGGCGGGCAGTGAGTGGGCACTCCTAGTGTGAGGCTGCACATTGCTCTGGAAAACACCTCATGAGCCCAGTTTTCAGCCCTGTCTCTCGTCTATTGTAATTGTATGTAGTAGAGTGACTGGGATACAGAACTTGCAGTTTTCTGCTCACACACTTATGGCTGCAGGCAGCTTATATTAGACCTGCATATTTCTTACCATTTATGCGCAGCTGGTGATTAGAGTCTGTAACTGCTGTAGAGGAGCAGGCGGCTTCTCATTTATTGTTACAGCATATAACAGCATTGCCCATCTCTGTCTATTTCTGGACTTTACGATGGGATATTTTCCATTATTAACCTGTTGTATACCTTGGTTGTAAACCTGCATGGTTTTCACCCTCACTTATCCCACATTTTGTGCGGTTGGAGGGGTCTTTGAAGTTGGTTAAATATGGTCTGGGGGATCTATTGGGATATGGATTCCTCTTTTTGGAAGTTAATATGGTTCTGGACCTGGTGAAAGGTGGAGGGGAGTTTCGGCAAGAGTTTGTCGGATCCCCAGGAAATTCAAGTGAACATTGGAACCCTTGTGGCTATGGTGCTCCCGATCTAGTGGGGTAACGGCTGGGAGTAATTGTTGGTACATTTTATGTTTGGTAATCACCAGATTTGGGAGCTTCAAGGACTCCCCCCAGCGTGTTAATGTTATTTATGCTTTGATGTTTATTTTATGTTTATTTTAATAAGAACATGAATTTAAAATTAAAAAAAAAATAAAAAGTTATTTGTTTTCCTTTTAGTGGGTCCTTGGAAGTTATTTATAAATTAGTCAGTAGGGGTAACCATATTAAGTATGGACCTCTGGGGTGGGGTTCTTGGAGTTGACGCTGAATCAGCGAAGAGGAATTGGAAGTTAAAATTCTGGATCTGGCTTTTGGTTACGGCTCAGGACGGGTAACTCTGGACAGGGTGTTACCCGGGAGCTTTTGGTGGTTGGACTTCCCGGAACGGGATGTTTGGTGCCCTTGAGCTGGTGGTTTACGGCTGAGGGTAACGTGGATTTTTAAGCTCTTGTTTTTTTGTCAAATATTTAGCAAGAATTTTTGGGGCACCAAGAACCCTCCCCTCATGTCGTATAAGATTGTGTATTTAATACTTATTGTAAATGTTTGTTATTTGATAATAAACTGGCCGATGACCTCCCCTGGGTTTGGAAGGGTAACCATTTCAGGTATGGCACCCTGGTTTTGAGGGGTAATCATCTCAGGTATGGCCCCCTGGTGTGGAGGGTAACCATCTCGTGTATGGCCCCCTGTTGTGGAGGGGGTAACCATCTTGGGTATGGCCCCCTGGTATGGAGGGGTGGCCATCACGGTATGGCCCCCTGGCCTCCAGAAGCATTTATATTTTATAGGACCCTGTTAGGGTAAAGTCCCTGGGGTCATGGCAATCATATTTTGCATACCTACAGAAGAAATTGGCTCCTCTGAGCCAGGAACAGTGGCTGGAGAAGAGAACAAGGTTGTCGTCTGGACAACGCAGTTATCTAGTGCATGAAACTGAAGAGCAATGTACCTAATCTGTGTGCCCTTGAATCAGTGGGAGTGACTAAGGGTAAAATAATCAAGTGCATTAACATGAAGGTCAATATGCCTATTCCCGATGCCCTTGAGCTGGTGGGAGCGGCTATGGGTATAATCAAGTGCATTAACACAAAGGGCAGTATGCCTACTCTCGTTGCCCTTGAGCCAGTGGTAGTGGCTAAGGGTAAAGTAATCAAGTGCATTAACACAAAGGGCAATATGCCTATTCCCAATGCCTTTAACCCAGTTGGAGAGGTCAACAGTAAATGTTATCAAGCGCATGAAAAACAACAATGGCGTGGCAGTTTTATTAATAGTGCCTTTGTAGACTTTTTCTGCTTTAGGCTTATTTAAATTACTACTTCCAGATATTCTGAACGTTATTTTATGGTCGGTTATAATGTTGTTATATTGTGTATAGTTTTTAATTACTCCCTATTTATAATATCTTTCTATTGATATGTTCATCACTTTTCGGGTAGTGATAGTAAGTGGGTTTAAGAAATTTTACTGCACAGCTACTGTAAATAATGGTGGTTTCTAGAACTAAAATCTGTGATTTCGTGAATTATTAGAGCTGGCTACAATACGTGTGGTATAATAGTTTTTTGAGGCATGACAGATGTCATTATACAAGTATTCAGATTGTGGCTACGACCTTAATTATGGTTTACTTTCCACATTCCCCATTATGGGATCCTCATTGCAGGATGTTTAGCAACTGCTATTTTGCTGTAGTTACCATATTATTATTATTACCATATTAATTTTATTACTTCTGTGCACAGACTTTCCAAAGCATGTAGAAATGGTTGATGGCTTTGTTAGGCATGGTTGATGGGGGTTGAGTCCATTTATGGTGTCAAATGGCCTCTCTGGTGGCAGTTTAGGAGTCAGGTGGAAGTTGCAGGCAAGTTAAGGTGGACTCATTTTAACTAATAGAGGATGTAAAACCTCATGGTGGTGAACAGGCTCGGCTTTGGTAGCCAGCCTCAAGGACGTTGTAATGGTAACGTCAATCAGGGGCGGGCACAGTGGTTAAGCACAGGAGTGAGGATAATAGGGTCATTGGTGCCCTGAAAGTTTACTGGCTCTGCTTGAATGGCAAGCCAGTGCGTGCCGCCCCTTTTTGGCTTCTGTCCTGGTTCTGTATGTCAGACAGCTGGGGATATCACAGTACTTGTGAATCCCAATGTACTAGCACTTCACCTGACTCCTACTGTGATTGTTTTAATCCTGTGATTTAAATAAAGCTGTGGCCATTTTGACAGCCAAAATAATGTGTTGTGTATTTATTCTAGTGCCTAGGTTTACTGCAGTTATGGTGGTTTTAAGATGGAGTGGGGGTCCGTCCCATATCCATAAGTCAAGAAACCACTGGAGCCATAGGCGGAGGAGGACATGACTTGGGGATGGGTGGACCTTTACTCCTGCAGGTTTTTTGGTATAGTGGTGTAGATTTTTAAGCACGAGGGATGTTGCTTTAAGAGTAAGAAGCACAGTATGTTTGTGCCTGGTGGGTTACTGTGAGGAGGGTGAGTCTTATATAGAGCAGGAAATCTGTGTCTCTCCCTCTTTCTTGCACAGGATGAACAGGAGGAAGCATTTCCCGCCCACCCGCCCTGTTTATAATCATTGTCCTAAAACGTTTTAATTATTGCTTGTATGATGAATGCTTTATTGTATTTTTAAACTTACCATTGTTTATTTTGTTCCAGGTTTAATTTTATCATGGCTATAAAGAGTTAACAGCATTAGCCTTCTAAGCCCAAGGGAAGGGCCATCCTTCAGCCATGGTTCCCTAGAGGTTTCCTCCATAGGGGTTTTTTCCTCTCCTGAGTGCTGTAGGATGACTCTTTGTGAGTCGGGGGTTTGCCAAGTTAGTCCCCTTAATGCTTTTGCAGGGACTTCTAGTTTATAAGTTTACTAAAGTGATTTATTTAAAAATAAAAAAGGTGTCAAATGTGAACTTATAACCCGTCACAGCTTTGCGGTTTAGTCAGGTGGAAGTTGCAGGCAAGTTAAGGTGGACTCATTTTAACTAATAGAGGATGTAAAACCTCATGGTGGTGAACAGGCTCGGCTTTGGTGGCCAGCCTCAAGGCCGTTGTAATGGTAACATCAATCAGGGGCGAGCACAGTCGTTAAGCACAGGAGTGAGGATAATAGGATCATTGGTGCCCTGAAAGTTTACTGGCTCTGCTTGAATGGCAAGCCAGTGCGTGCCGCCCCTTTATGGCTGTCTGTCCTGGTTCTGTATGTCAGACAGCTGGGGATATCACAGTACTTGTGAATCCCAATGTACTAGCACTTCACCTGACTCCTACTGTGATTGTTTTAATCCTGTGATTTAAATAAAGCTGTGGCCATTTTGACAACCAAAATAATGTGTTGTGTATTTATTCTAGTGCCTAGGTTTACTGTAGTTATGGTAGTTTTAAGAAGGCGTGGGGGTCCGTCCCATATCCATAAGTCATGTGTTTCTCCACTCCATTCAATGTCAGCAAGCAGTTAATCCTGAATGCTATATACAGTGGGGCAAAAAAGAATTTAGTCAGTCAGCAATAGTGCAAGTTCCACCACTTAAAAAGATGAGAGGCGTCTGTAATTTACATCATAGGTAGACCTCAACTATGGGAGACAAACTGAGAAAAAAAAATCCAGAAAATCACATTGTCTGTTTTTTTTTCATTTTATTTGCATATTATGGTGGAAAATAAGTATTTGGTCAGAAACAAAATTTCATCTCAATACTTTGTGATATATCCTTTGTTGGCAATGACAGAGGTCAAACGTTTTCTGTAAGTCTTCACAAGGTTGCCACACACTGTTGTTGGTATGTTGGCCCATTCCTCCATGCAGATCTCCTCTAGAGCAGTGATGTTTTTGGCTTTTCGCTTGGCAACACGGACTTTCAACTCCCTCCAAAGGTTTTCTATAGGGTTGAGATCTGGAGACTGGCTAGGCCACTCCAGGACCTTGAAATGCTTCTTACGAAGCCACTCCTTCGTTGCCCTGGTGGTGTGCTTTGGATCATTGTCATGTTGAAAGACCCAGCCACGTTTCATCATCAATGCCCTTGCTGATGGAAGGAGGTTTGCACTCAAAATCTCATGATACATGGCCCCATTCATTCTTTCATGTACCCGGATCAGTCGTCCTGGCCCCTTTGCAGAGAAACAGCCCCAAAGCATGATGTTTCCACCACCATGCTTTACAGTAGGTATGGTGTTTGATGGATGCAACTCAGTATTCTTTTTCCTCCAAACACGACAAGTTGTGTTTCTACCAAACAGTTCCAGTTTGGTTTCATCAGACCATAGGACATTCTCCCAAAACTCCTCTGGATCATCCAAATGCTCTCTAGCAAACTTCAGACGGGCCCGGACATGTACAGGCTTAAGCAGTGGGACACGTCTGGCACTGCAGGATCTGAGTCCATGGTGGCGTAGTGTGTTACTTATGGTAGGCCTTGTTACATTGGTCCCAGCTCTCTGCAGTTCATTCACTAGGTCCCCCCGCGTGGTTCTGGGATTTTTGCTCACCGTTCTTGTGATCATTCTGACCCCACGGGGTGGGATTTTGCGTGGAGCACCAGATCGAGGGAGATTATCAGTGGTCTTGTATGTCTTCCATTTTCTAATTATTGCTCCCACAGTTGATTTCTTCACTCCAAGCTGGTTGGCTATTGCAGATTCAGTCTTCCCAGCCTGGTGCAGGGCTACAATTTTGTTTCTGGTGTCCTTTGACAGCTCTTTGGTCTTCACCATAGTGGAGTTTGGAGTCAGACTGTTTGAGGGTGTGCACAGGTGTCTTTTTATACTGATAACAAGTTTAAACAGGTGCCATTACTACAGGTAATGAGTGGAGGAAAGAGGAGACTCTTAAAGAAGAAGTTACAGGTCTGTGAGAGCCAGAAATCTTGATTGCTTGTTTCTGACCAAATACTTATTTTCCACCATAATATGCAAATAAAATGAAGAAAAAACAGACAATGTGATTTTCTGGATTTTTTTTTCTCAGTTTGTCTCCCATAGTTGAGGTCTACCTATGATGTAAATTACAGACGCCTCTCATCTTTTTAAGTGGTGGAACTTGCACTATTGCTGACTGACTAAATACTTTTTTGCCCTACTGTATGTGTTTTCAACTATGCAAGCTTATATCTGGTATATAGTTATTTCAACTTACTCTGCTTGTCCCCTTATGTTGTGAGGTCAAGAAACTTTTCAAAGTGCTTTATGATCCATGTAGTGCTGGACATCTGTTTATCTGACCACAACATTTTATGGGGTCCTGCTGTCTCAATTTAGTTTGATTGATTAACGAGGAGAGAGCACATAAAAAAAAATCTAAGCCTTAGCCTCCTATATATTCAGACATAGCTTGGGGGAGCATTTATGCAGGGGGCATTTATGCACATGTAATCGAAGTACATGTATCAAAGTACTGGCAGTTCTAACATGGCAGTTAGACAGGGCAGGAGACAGGTAAGACATTTGTATACATCTACTCCCTGTACATTTGGATTACAACAAATATATACCATATGCATTTGTGTAATTTATATCCTGGCTGCTGCATTCACACACATCCACCACCCTGGCATTAACTCTCTACACTCCATCCATATCAGCCCCTCACTCCTTTCCTCTCCTATGTATAGCACTCACGCTCTTTTCACATTGTTAAATTTCACAGATCCAGTCAGTCCCACCATTCAACATAAAAGACGCTCTCACAAATCACTTAACCATCTGCTCACTCTTTCTATCCTCCTCCTAGTCGCAGAAGACATTGCTCCCAACCCTGGTCCCCCATGTTATAGAAAGTCAAACCCCCCAACTGCTACACTCAGAAACCCCTCTAATCTTATTAATATTCCCTGCATGCCATCTGTGTCTCTTAATTGTGCACTTTGGAATTCTCGCTCAGTGTGTAACAAACTCTCCTTCACTCATGACTTTTTCCTTTCTAATTTTCTTAATCTCCTGGCTCTTACCGAAACCTGGATCCAGCAGTCAGACACTACCGCTGCTGCTGCTCTTTCATATGGGGGACTACACTTCTCTCATACCCCAAGATCAGACAATAGAGCAGGTGGAGGCGTTGGTCTGCTCCTATCACCAAAATGTACCTTTCAGGTTATCCCTCAACTACCCTCACTAGTCTTCCCTTCTTTTGAGGTCCATGCTGTCAGACTCTACACCCCCTTCTCCATGCGAGTGGCGGTAGTGTATCATCCTCCCGGCCCCTCCCATCAGTTCCTGGATCATTTTGCCACTTGGCTTCCACATTTTCTCTCCTGTGACATCCCTACCCTCATCATGGGAGATTTCAATATCCCCATTGCTCTTCCCCCTCCCCATCTGCTACTCACCTTTTATCTCTAACCTCCTCATTTGGCCTTTCGCAGCTTACTAATTCTACAACGCATGAAGATGGAAACTCCCTCGACTTGGTCTTCTCTCGGCTTTGTGCAGTGGATGATTTTGCAAACTCCCCTCTCCCGCTCTCTGACCACAATCTTCTTTCATTCTCTATAAAGAACTGCCAGGCTGCTCAGGTCACCCCCACTGTCCATACTTATAGAAACATACAGGCCATTAACACCCAGAAACTTATGAAGAACTTGCAGTCTTCATTGGCCCCTATCTCCTCCCTCTCATGTCCTGATTCTGCACTGAAGCATTACAATGAAACACTTCAAAGTGCCCTGGATGAATTTTCACCCCCTATAAATAGAACACCACAACACAGACGGCGACAACCCTGGCACACCCTGCAAACACGTTTCCTGCAGCGGTGCTCCAGGTGCGCCGAAAGTCTGTGGAGAAAATCCAATCTACACAAAGATTTCATCCATTATAAGTTTATGCTTAGAACATACAACACTGTCCTTCACCTCTCCAAACAAACCTATTTCAACACCCTCATCACCTCACTGTCCAATAACCCGAAGCGTCTCTTTGACACTTTTTCATTATATACTCAACCCAAGAGTACAGGCCCCAACCACGGAGCTCTGAGCTGATGATCTGTCCAATTACTTCAAAGAAAAAATTGAACAGATTCGACAGGAAATTATCTCCCAATCACCTCATACCATGCACTGTCCTCCCTCCCCCACTGCATCTACTGTAGCTCACGCTCTGATTTTGAACCAGTCACAGAAGAAGTAGTAAGCAGGCTCCTTGCATTTTTTCGCCCAACCACTTGCATCAGTGACCCATTTCTGTCACATCTCCTCCAGTCCCTTTCCCCTGCTGTCACCCCTCACCTAACTAAACTATTTAACCTCTCTCTCGCTTCTGGTATCTTTCCCTCCTCATTTAAGCATGCCATCATACATCCACTACTTAAAAAACCATCCCTCGACCAAAACTGTGCCGCTAACTATAGACCTGTCTCTAATCTTCCCTTCATCTCTAAACTCCTGGAACGCCTGGTCCACTCCCGTCTTATCCGCTATCTCTTTGATAACTCTCTTCTTGACCCTCTCCAATCCGGTTTCCGCTCTTTACACTCTACTGAAACTGCCCTCACTAAAGTCTCTAATGATCTACTAACAGCTAAATCAAATGGTCATTACTCCATGCTAATTCTCTTGGATCTCTCTTCAGCATTCGACACTGTGGATCATCAGCTCCTCCTCACTATGCTCCGTTCCATTGGCCTCAAGGACACCATTCTCTCCTGGTTCTCCTCCTATCTCTCTGACCGCTCCTTTACTGTGTCTTTTGCCGGTTCCTCCTCTCACCTTCCCCTTACTGTTGGGGTTCCTCATGGATCGGTTCTAGGCCCCCTCCTCTTCTCATTGTACACTGCCCTATTGGTCAAACAATCAGTAGATTTGGTTTCCAGTACCATCTCTATGCTGATGACACCCAATTATACACTTCTCCTGACATCACGCCAGCCTTTCTAGAAAACACCGGCGATTGTCTAAATGCTGTGTCTAACATCATGTCCTTACTATATCTGAAACTGAACCTGTCAAAGACTGAACTCCTTGTGTTTCCTCCCTCTACTAATGTACCTATACCCTACATTGCCATTTCTGTGTGTGGTTCCACTATTACTCCCCAGCAACATGCCCGCTGTCTTGGGGTCATACTTGATTCCGAGCTTTCCTTTGCCCCCCACATTCGATCACTGGCTCGCTCTTGTCATCTGCACCTCAAAAACATTTCTAGAATTCGACCTTTTCTTACTTTTGACTCTGCAAAAACTCTTACTGTTTCTCTTATTCATTCTTGTCTCGACTATTGTAACTCTCTTCTAATCGGTCTCCCTCTTACCAAACTCTCCCCTCTCCAATCTGTGTTGAATGCTGCAGCCAGGACCATATTCCTCACCAATCGTTACACCGATGCCTCTACCTTGTGCCGGTCATTACACTGGCTACCCATCCACTCCAGAATTCAGTATAAACTTATTACCCTCACCCACAAAGCCCTCCATGGCTCAGCACCACCCTACATCTCCTCCCTTGTTTCAGTATACCACCCTACCCGCACCCTCCGTTCTGCTGATGACCTGAGGTTAGCATCCTCAATAATCAGAACCTCCCACTCCTGTCTCCAAGACTTTACACGTGCTGCGCCAATTCTTTGGAATGCACTTCCCAGGTAAATACGATTAGTCCCCAATCCCCACAATTTTAAGCGTGCCCTGAAAACGCATTTATTCAGACTGGCCTATCGCCTCAACACATTAACCTAATCTATCCCTGTGTGGCATAGCCAAAAGTTTTACCATAACCAGGTTCCCCGCATCATGTTCCCACATGCTTTATGCATCCATTAGCCCTCTGTGTCTGTACTGTTACACATTTAACATTATGGCTGGTCCATACAATCAGGACAACTGTTACCACCCACTTTCGTGTCTACCTCTTTCCTCATAGACTGTAAGCTTGCGAGCAGGTCCCTCATTCCTCTTGGTATTTGTTATAGTCTATGTGATTATTGTTATGCTGTAATGTCTATAAAATGTATTATTATTATAATAATTGTAAAAATATTTAAAAAATAATACAAAATAATAATAAAAAAAATCAATATTTATTCTATTATTAAATCAATATTTGAATTAAAAAACAAAACAATAAAAGTACACATATTTCGTATTGCTGCATCCGTAACGACCCGACCTGTAAAACTGTCCCACTAGTTAACCCCTTTAGTGAACACCATTAAAAAAAAAACAAGGCAAAAAAACAATGCTTGATCATCATACCGCCGAACAAAAAGTGCAATAACACGCGATCAAAAAGACGGATATAAATAAACATGGTACTGCTGAAAACGTCATCTTGTCCCGCAAAAAACAAGCCAACATATAGCTCTATCACGGGAAAAATAAAAAGTTATAGCTCTCAGAATAAAGCGATGCAAAAATAATTATTTTTTATATAAAATACTTTATATTGTATAAAAGCACCAAAACATAAAAAAGATATAAATGAGGTATCGCTGTAATCGTACTGACCCAAAGAATAAAACTGCTTTATCAATTTTAACACGGAACAGTATAAACACCCCCCCCAAAAGAAATTCTTGAATTGCTGGTTTTTGTTCATTCTGCCTCCCAAAAATCGGAATAAAAAGCGATCAAAAAATGTCATGTGCCCTAAAATGGTACCAATAAAATCTTCAACTCGTCCTGCAAAAAACAAGACCTAACATGACTCTGTGGGCCAAAATATGGAAAAATTATAGCTCTCAAAATTTGGTGATGCAAAAACTATTTTTTGCAATAAAAGCGTCTTTTAGTGTGTGACAGCTGCCAAACATAAAAACCCGCTATAAAAATCCACCAATATAAATAGTAAATCAAACCGCCCTTTATCACCCGCTTAGTTAGGGAAAAATAATAAAATAAAAAAAGTATTTCCATTTTCCCATTAGGGTTAGAGTTAGGGTCGGGCTAAAGTTAGGGTTAGGGATGGGGCTAAAGTTAGGGTTAGGGGTGTGTTAGTGTTAGGTTTGTTGTTAGGGTTACGGTTAGGGTTGGGTGTTATGAACGGGTCATCGAGGAGGATGACAGGAACAGGCTAAGCCACCAGAAGACCAGAGAGGTTGGTAACTAAGTGGATTGCAGATCCTTGATCCTATCCGCACAACTAGCAGTAGCCGTGGAGCGTTCCTGTGATGCCCTAGATGCTTCGTCACAGCCGGAGGACTAACTAAACCTAAAGACAGAAAGATTAAATCTAAACTGCCCCGGAGCAGATTCCCAAAGGAATATACAGCCCCCAAGCATATATTGTCGGTGAGACAAGATGAGACACAAACACAGGCAGAGAACAGACTGAGAAAATGGTGAGGCCCAAGCCGTCTAGACAGGACAGGATAGAAAAGATACTGTCTGCAATCACGCACAAAACCCTGAAAAAGTCCAACACTACTGATATACAAAAAACCTGAGATCACACGATCTCACCCCCGCTAGATCAGCACTCTGGTATAAACTGGCAGCAAAGCAAAAACATACTAACATAACAGGGGACTGAACAAGCTGCAACATATGAAGCAGGGTGCAGCGCTACCCCCAGCAGGTAGCAAGCTGAACCCTAGCAGCAAAACAGAAAGAAAAAAAAGACAACCAGATTAGATGCAAAGGGTTAGCAAAATAATCACTTAGCTGAACCATGCAGATCAGGCAGGGGACAAAAGAGCTCCAAATTCACACTGAAGAAATCACCAGCAACATCCAAAAGCAGCCAGCTCAATTATATGCTCCCAGCCAGTAATCCCAGGTTTCCAATTATCGTCGTCTGGTGGGGAACTTCCATCCACCTGGCCAGCTCCACTACTCTTAGCAACCACCAAAGGGAGCAGAGGGAGCTTCGACTCAGAACTCCGAGCAAGAGAATTCACAACAAATGGGACTAGGGTTAGGAGTGTGTTGGGGTTAGGGTTGGAGGTAGAATTCAGGGGTTTCCATTCTTTAAGCACATCAGGGGCTCTTCAAATGCAACATGCGGCTGATCTCAATTCCAGCCAATTCTGCGTTGAAAAAGTCAAACGGTGCTCCTTTCCTTCCGAGCTCTGCCATGCGCCCAAACAGTGGTTTACCCTCACATATGGGGTATCAGCATACTCAGGACAAATTGCACAACAACTTTTGGGGTCCATTTTTTCCTGTTACCCTTGGGAATATAAAAAATTGGAGGCGAAAAGATCATTTTTGTGAAAAAAATATGATTTTTTATTTTTACGGCTCTACATTATAAACTTCTGTGAAGCACTTGGGGATTCAAAGTGCTCACCATACATCTAGATAAGTTCCTTGGGGGTATAGTTTCCAAAATGGTGTTACTTGGGGGTTTCCACTGTTTATACACATCAGGGGCTCTCCAAACGCGACATGGCATCCGATCTCAATTAGAGCCAATTTTGCATTGAAAAGTCAAATGGCGCTCCTTCCCTTCCGAGCTCTGCAGTGGTTTACCTGCATATATGGGGTATTAGCATACTCAGGACAAATTGTACAACAACTTTTGGGGTCCAGTTTCTCCTGTTACCCCTGGTAAAATAAAATAATTTGGATTTCAATTAAATTTTTTGTGAAAAAAGTTAAATGTTTATTTTTTAAATCATTCCAAAAATTCCTGTGAAGCACCTAAAGAGTTAATAAACTTTTTGAATGTGGTTTTGAGCACCTTGAGGGGTGCAGTTTTTAGAATGGTGTCACATTTTGGTATTTTCTGTCATATAAACACGTCAAAGTGACTTCAAATGTGATGTGGTCCCTTAAAAAAAAATGGTGTTGTAAAAATGTGAAATCACTGGTCAACTTTTAACCCTTATAACTTCCTAACAAATAAAAATTTTGGTTCCAAAATTGTGCTGATCTAAAGTAGACATGTGGAAATGTTATTTAATAACTAGCTTGTGTGACATGTTTTAAGGGCATGAAAATTCAAAGTTGGAAAATTGCAAAATTAATTTTTTTTTCCAAATTTCCATTTTTTCACAAATAAACGCAAATCATATCAAATCAATTTTACTACTATCATGAAGTACAATATGTCATGAGAAAACAGTCAGAATCACCAGGATCAATGGAAGCGTACTAGAGTTATTACCTCATAAAGGATATGGGTCAGAATTGTAAAAATTGGCCTGGTCATTAACATGCAAACTACCCTTGAGGGTAAAGGGGTTAAAAAACAACCAGACTCAGGAAGACCTAACAGTAGTACTGGCAACTTCCGTAATGTTGGTGTTACGTGGAACGGTTGCCCGCCTTCTGTCTGCGGCTACCACACTGCTTCTTCCTGCCTGTTGCTCCCTCCCCCTGTGTGCTGCTATCCTCGCTCTGCATGTCCTCCTGCCAGGTTGGGTCAGTTACAATATCATCCACCAACCAACCAACATGGCTGTGGCATTAGTGTGTGGCAGACAATCCATGTGTCACGCCGTTCTGTCTTTGTCTGCTTGTCAGCATGACAATGCATGTTTTTTAATACATAATCTTTATTTAATAAATTATCTTTATTTTATATAGCGCCAAACGCAACCTGCTGCAGTTTGGTTGCGCTCGGCGCACCGTCAAAAAGGCGCATGCGCCGCCAAACGCATACTGCGCATGGCCTGCGCCCCAGTGATAAAGATAGGGGACGCATGCAGCGTCATGCTCCGGCAGGCGGAGCTACCGGCGGAGGCGCGGCAGGGGGCGGGTCTTAGCGGCGGCCGTGCGCAGGCCGTCGCTGCGCTCAAAAGCGCTAATGTTAAACCGGCCTTTACAGTTTTGCACATATTTTCATCACTGTCCCTGATGGGGCTCACAATCTAAATTCCCTATCAGTATGTCTTTGGAGTGTGGGAAAAAACCGGAGTGCCCGGAGGAAACCCACGCAAACATGGGGAGAACATACAGACTCCTTGCAGATGTTGTCCTTGGTGGGATTCGAACACAGGACTCCAGCGCTGCAAGGCTAACCACTGAGCCACCATGCTGCTGTTTTTTGCTTTAACCCTTTGCTCCTTTCCCCCTAATTGAGCTGGGATACTGCTGGCTTTTACCTGTATGGAGCCAGCTCAGTTCCCTGCTCTGCTGCGTAGCTGCACATGTGTTGTTAGGTCTTTGCTCTGCTGCTTGACCATCCGCATGTGCGGTCCCTGGTTGCCGCTGTGGAAGCTGTCCGCGGGTTGCGAGGTCATTTGCAGCTGGTGATTGTCTTTCCACGTGTGTCTTGGCTGGCAGCCATTGCTAGGTGCTCTAGGCTGCAGTTCCTGCACTGACTGTGCTGTAATGGTTTCTGTGTGTGCTTAGGGCGTGCGCAGCCACACCTTCACTGCTTTTATCAGGGTTAGTGTGTGTACTTGAAATGCTGTCCCCAGCCAACTGCTGAGGGGCAGCTCCTTTATAAACTTACCCTGCCCTATGGGTGGGGCCAGAGCTACTTACAACTCACAAAGCTCCTGGACTTTGCTATGTGTGTCTCATGTCTGTGGACCTCGTCTGTCTCGGTTATGGTACCAAATTCCCTGACTTGATTCCTGCTTTATCCTGTTCCCTCGCCCTGCCCCGGAGGCGGTATATCCGGGCCTGAATCCATGATCCAGTACCTGTCCTGTACCTGACCCTGTCTAAAATCGCCCTGCCCTGGAGGCGGCGTATCCAGGCTTGAATCCTTGATCCCTTACCTGTCCTGTACTTGACCATGTCTGAACTGTCTGCTGTGTTATGTTCCTGGAATCCCTCTGTGTTTGGAGCCCCGCACCCAGTGACTCTGAGACTCTTGTAACCGGTGTCCCTGCTGAGCATCTATTATGCTGTGCTATGACAACCATGCAGTGCTAGCTCGATGCAGGCCCACCAATCCTGCGGTGTTAGTACCATCACGCTTGAGTTCCTTCCTAGGTCCGATGCCCGGAGCCTGACGACCACAGTCTGGAACCTGATGACCACTGCCTGGAGCCTGGAGCTGGATGACTGCAGTGGTGCCTGTAGGTCGTGTTGGATGTCCGGAACCAAACGACTCCCGTCTGATGTCTGCCGATGACTCTGATGTCCTGTGCGTGACCCTGATGACCTTGTGTGTCCTGATGACCTTGTGTGTCCTGATGACCTCGTGTGTCCTGATGACCTCGTGTGTCCTGATGTCCTGATGACCTCGTGTGTCCTCATGTGTCCTGATGACCTCATGTGTCCTGATGTCCTCGTGTGTCCTGATGTCCTGATGACCTCGTGTCCTGGTGTTCTGATGACCTCGTGTGTCCTGATGACCTCGTTTGTCCTGATGAGCTCGTGTGTCCTGACGTCCTGCCTGTGTCCCGATGTCCCGCTTACGAGTGCCTTGGTGATCCTATGGTGCCTTGGGGTCCACTGGGTGATACCCTTCTGTGAGGTGTGGAATCGGGAGCCTAGTTTAGCCCTGTTTTGTCTATGTACTGTGACTTTAAGTAAACTTTACTTTATTTATACCAGAAGTTGTGCGGTGTCATCAAGTCCTACGTGTCCTTGTCCACATGCTCATCTGCCACAGTATCCCGGTCGCTGCCCTTCCCTAGTTCGGGTATGCCCGGGTCCCCCTCTGTGGTATAGAGGGTCCATATTGCGTCCCCGGGTGATGCCCGCCCCCTCGCCATCGGCGTGGAGGCACCTACTGGGCCGTGTCTGCGGCCACAGTCATGACACCATGCATGTTCATTGGCTCTCTAAAGAGCACCAAACATGCAGGGCGGGAACCTGAGCTCCAACCGAGCAACCCTGGAAATACTTGGCGAGCTCCGAGCAACTCGAGCAGTGCGATGCTTGGGTGAATACCGAGTAGTGGTGAGAAAGCTCGCTCATCACTAGCCACAACATACTGTAAGTTTCTCTCCTTTTATACCCATGACAGCCAATGATTCAGAGGTATTTTTTGTAGCATGAGATGGTGCATTGTCAGCATGAAAATGATTGTGCTGTTCTTTTTTTTGTACCATGGAAGAAAGTGGTCAGTCGGAAACTCTATATACTTTGTTGAGGTCATCTTCACACCTTCAGGGACCCATATGAAGCCTACCAGCTCTCTTCCTATGATACCATCCCACTTATTTCAGCAGCTGCAGTCCTAATCCAATTTATTTGTCTGGCAGAAACCTTCCTCATTATGCCTTTATCTGCACAAACCTGTCTGTGCTCTGTATCAGCCTCAAATCTCAGTCTTCAAAGTATGATGATCATGCTTAAGTTTTTGTGAAATATCTAATGTCCAAATACCTTGGTCATATAAAAATTTGAGAGTCCACAGTCATTAGGCTAAGTGTATGTTCAAACGGTCAGTAAACCATGCTGGTTGGATGCTGTGTACTTGCTCAGCATCCAACCTGCAGCATCCAGATGTTACAGCATAGTGGATGGGATTTTAAGAAATCCCATGCCCACTATGCGTGCACCGATGCCCATGGATCACCCGCGTAGACTGACATGTGGCCAATCTTTCCAGAATGCAGCATGTCTATTTATGTTGCGAAGATGCTAGTCTCAGCAAGATAAATTTAATCCGTATAATGTTGGACACAGTGATTCCGCACGGTTCAAGGAACACATGCGGAATCACCTGCGTTCAATAGCCAGTAACGGTTTGGACGCAGTGGACATGTGCTGCTGATTACTGAACGTCTGCACATACCCTAATAAATGAAGTGAGATTCTTGTATACAAAATAAGATCTGGGTGCCATTTAATTTAATGGAGAAAACCGTTCTTATATTTAACAGGGAAAAACCCCAAAGAATATTCAAAATTACACAACACATAAATCCGGGAAAATGGTGTAATTTGCTAAAATGATGGCCCCATTAACAATAATGAACACAATACCCGTTATGAGAACAAATAGTAATGAAAAGCTGACAGGATCAGAAAAACATGATAAAAGAGAGAACTAAAAAGATAAAACAAAATACCATATGTAGCCCAAATAAACCGAAACAGAAAAGGCTAGATAAGCAGACCTATACCAGGGAGTGTCTCATAGACACTGTGGTTTTGTCCTGATGAAGAAGTTTATAAACCTTGAAACGCGTTGATTTAATAAATCTCGATTATACCACATCTCTGTCTATAATTGTACTTTGGATACTTTGCAGCACGGATTTTGAATCACCACATTCCTCATTCTATTGCATCAATGAGCACATAGTCCATTGTCTAGTGATGAAAAAAAATATGCAGGTTGTATAGTAATCTGAAGCGTAACTTAGCCTGTGTAGTGTAATATATTGTAAAATCTCCAAATGTATAATAAAGACAAGAAAATCTGTAAGAAATGTTATGTACTTTTATCAGAAATGATACAGCTATTTTCATTTTCTGTGCGTTTTCTTTGTCACTTATGATTGTACATGCATCGTTATTACTATTATCTTTAGCACTCTAATGATACAAGTGGCTGCTGACATACACTTTGGATCATCATCACAGTAATTGTAGAGACCTTAAGAATAAAACTGTCTCATCAATTTTACCACATGCGGAAAGGCATAACCCCCCCCCCAAAAAAAAACCAAAACAATTCCTGAATTTTAGGGTTTACATTCTGCATCACAAAAATTGGATCTGAAAGCAATCAAAAAATTTTATGTATTGGAAAATGGTATCAATACAAACATCAACTCGTCTCTCAAAAAATAAGCCCTCACATGACTCTGTAGGCAGAAAAACGGAAACATTATAGCTATCAAACATGTCGATGAAAAATCAGCGACCAGAAGAATAAAGTCACGTAATCACTTATACCGCACAAGGAACGGCGTCAAAAAAACATTTCTTGCCTACTGTTGATTTTTTCATTCTGCCTCCCAAAGATCGCAGTAAGGCTTTATCTTGCGCTCTACGCTAAGCACATACAGCGGGGTTTCTGTGTAAATCTCTGATATACATAATTCAGACGGAACCCCCAGAGAAAGATTCCCTATAATGAGGCAAGTGAAGGGACTTTGGATGTTGTCTGTCCTACGATCCGGCGGTGTACGTCTTTTTAGGCGTGCATAAAAGTGCGCCCACCACTTCGGTTCGGCACCTCTGAAAAGAAGGACACCGTTGGATAAAGGTCAGATAGAGTCCAGAGTATCTCTGCTGCCTCATTATAGTGAATGGATCCCTCGTGGGTTTCATCTGAATCATGTCATTTGGAGACATATAAGGAAACCCCAATGTAAATGCTCAGCGTATAGCGCCAGATAAATGTGATCCTAAGTGTTATGTAAAATGTTCCCAATAAAAGCTTCAACTCAATCAGCAAAAAAAAGCAAGTCCTCACTCAGATCCAGCATCTGTTAACGGAAATAAAGGGGGCTTCCTGGTAGTACAAAGGCTCTGGAAAAGCACTATGGCCTCTCACCCCCAAACGAAATCAGCAAATTCTGTGCTCCCAAATCCAAATGCCCCCTCCCTTCTGAGCCCCACAGTGTACCTAAACTATATTTAGCATCCACATGTTTGGCATTTCTGTAGCGATGAGAGTCCCCCAATTTATGGATATTTGTCTGCAGAAGCACGAGCTGGGCATAACATACTGGACACCACAACGTACTGGTCACTACAATGTTGTTAGTAACGGCGGAACGCACTAAATAAAATAATAAAGTGCGTTCGCCGTTCTGGGTCCATCGTGCAGTAGGTGGTATAACTGCTGCTAAGTGGTGGCAGACAAGCAATATGGCGGTATGAGGCACACGGGTTCAACTTCACCCGGAGTGCTCAGAGCGGCCTCTGTTCACACACAGAGGTGCCGCAACAAAAAACATACACAACGCTGAACCTGTTAGTGACACAGGCTTCAGGTTGATGCACACAAAATGCTGAACCTGTTAGAGACACAGGCTTCAGGTAAGTGCACACACGGTATCTGGTCATAGGAGCAGGACCCAAGGCAGGGGAGCTGCGTCCCTCTAGACCTACTGTGTATGCGAAGTCGCTGCTGCGAATGCCAAGAAGGGCTGCAACTGCAGCACGGCGTAGGACACTGCCGCGCAACGACAAAGCCAGATAGCAAGCGCGATGTCTGACGCTAGCGTAGCGGTGCGGTGAGCACAGTGGCTTAAGGCTTGCCACTGACTGGCACTGACTACTAAACTAATTCCCTATCACCATGCGTAATATCAGAGGGAAGGGGTTTCAAATGAGTCAGTCACCAGAGTCATACATCCGTCACCATTCACACATAGCAAGTATAGTTTATACTAGCGCATGGCGGAACAGCCATGCGCGCCTTTTATAGTAGCCGGGACCTTCTGCACGCTTCCAGATCTCTGAGATGGACCAATGAGAACTGGAGCGGGACCTGAGCACATGACTCCCGATCTCCAATGGGAGATCGTCCCATGAGCATGCCCAGTAAGAGGACAGAAGGACTTAGCCTCAGGAGAGATTTTCTGCAAGGCAATCTCCTCTGCAATCTCCTCTGCAGTGGAAAAATAGGAGAAGAGTGCAGAATGTGAGGATCTGGATCCCTGCTGAGTAAACGCAGAAATCCGACTCCTAACAAATGTACTGGGCACTGCAGCGTATTTAGGACTACAGTGTATGCGCTCTACAACGGTAGTTTGTAATTTTCACTCAGTCACATCCACCATTGCTTGTATCTAGAAAACATCTATGGAATCAAATCGTCACTACACATGTAGATAAATTCCCAAGAGGGTATAATTTCCAAAATGGGGTCACTTGAGTTAAGATTCTGCCTTTCTAGCACTTAGGAGCTCTCTATATGGAGCCTGCAAACTATTCTAGAATAATTTGCGCTCCAGGAGGCAAATAGAAAACCATCCCTCTTGAGTCTCGCCAAGTGGCTAAGCAGTAAAGTACAGCCACAATTAGGGTATTTCTATGTTCAGCAGAAATTGTATGACAAATTTTGGCCCCAATTTTTCCCCTTGAGAAAATGTAAAATCTGAGGCTAAAACAAAATTTTTGTTGTAAAAATGTAATTATTATTTCTTCACTGCCCAATGGTATATCATTCTGTAACACACCTGTGATCTCAATATGATCACTGCACCCCTAGATTAATTTATTGAGAGGTGTCATTTGTAAAATGGAGTCACTTATAGGTCTGCTGTTCTGGAACCTCAAGGACTCTCTCAGTGGGTCATGGTACCCGCAAACCTTAACAGTAAAATCTGCACTAAATTAAGGCTTTCCTTCACTTCTGAGCTGTGTACTGTGCCTCAAAGGTCTTTCCCGATTACATGTTGGGTATTGGCGCAGTCAGAAGAAATTTTTACAACAAACCGAGGGGTCCATTTTTCCTATTAGCCTTTCTCAAATTGAAAAAATTGTGGCTAAAACATGTTAGCGGTAAAAATGTAATTGTTCTTTCTTCTCCGCCCAATGCTATAAATTTCTGAGAAGCATTTTTTTATTTTCACAGCTCATCGTTATAAATTCTGTGAAGCACCTGTGGGTTCAAGGTGCTCAATACACACCTAAGTACATTCCTTGGGGGGGTTTACTTTCCAAAATGGGGTCACTTGTGGGGGGTTTACACTGTTTAGGCACATTATTATTAATATTATTATTATTATTTATTTATAAAGCACCATTGGTTCCATGGTGCGGTACATAAGGGGTTACATACAAATTACAGATATCACTTACAGTAAACAAACTAACAATCACAGACTGATATAGAGGGGAGAGAGGACCCTGCCCTTTCGGGGCTTACATGCTACAGGATGGTGGGGAAGGAGTCAGTCAGTAGGCTGGGGGGTTGCAGCAGCTCCAGTGATGGTGAGGCGGTAGCTCCAGTAGTGGTGAGGAGGCAGCGGGGATCATAGCAGGCTGTAGGCTTTCCTGAAGAGGTGGGTTTTCAGGTTCCATCTGAAGGATCTGAGTGTGGTTGATAGACGGATGTGTTGGGGCAGGGAATTCCAGAGGATGGGGGCTATTCAAGAGAAGTCTTGGAGGCGGTTGGGTGAGGAGCGAATAAGTGTGAAGGAGAGAAGGCGGTCTTGGGAGGACCAGAGATTACGTGAGGGAAGATATTGGGAGATTAGTTCAGATAGTTCAGAGATGTATGGAGGAGACAGGTTGTAGATGGCCTTGTAGGTCAGTATTAGTAATTTGAATTGGATACGCTGAGGGAATGGGAGCCAGTGAAGAGACATGCAGAGGGGAGAAGCGGAGGAGTAGCGAGGAGAGAGATGAAATAGTCGAGCGGCAGAGTTGAGGATGGCCTGGAGAGGTGCAAGGTTGTTAGCAGGGAGGCCACAGAAAAGGATGTTGCATTAGTCGAGGCGGGAGATGATGAGGGCATGCACAAGTAGTTTAGTAGATTGAGGGTTGAGGAAGGGACGGATTCTGGAAATATTTTTGAGCTGGAGGCAACAGGAGGTGGAGAGAGCTTGGATGTGCGGTTTGAAGGACAGGGCAGAGTCAAGGGTTACTCCGAGGCAGCGGACTTCCGGTACGGGGGAAAGCGTGATGACGTCAATTGTTATAGAAAGGTCGGGTAAGGAAGATCTGTGAGATGGGGGAAAGATGATTAGTTCAGATTTGTCCACATTGAGTTTGAGGAAGCGAGAGGAGAAGAAGGAGGATATGGGTGATAGACACTCTGGGATTCTGGGAGGTGACATCTTGGCCAGAGAGGTAGATCTGAGTATCATCAGCATAAAGGTGGTACTGGAATCCATGGGACTTTATGAGTTGCCCCAGGCCAAGTGTGTAGATTGAGAAAACTAGGGGACCTAGAACAGAGCCTTGGGGGACTCCAACAGGTAGAGGGTGGGATGAGGAAGTAGTGTGGGAGTGGGAGATGCTGAATGTGTGGTTGGAAAGGTATGAGGAAATCCAGGATAGGGTGAGATCTTTGATTCCAAAGGAGGAGAGGATCTGTAGTAGGAGGCAGTGGTTAACTGTGTCGAAAGCAGAGGACAGGTCTAGAAGGAGGAGTATAGAGTATTGTCCATTAGCTTTGGCTGTAAGTAGGTCATTGGTAATTTTGGTCAGGGCTGTCTCAGTGGAATGATGGGGGCGGAAGCCAGATTGTAGACTGTCAAAGAGCAAGTTAGATGAGAGGTGGGAGGAAAGTTCAGCGTGGACATGCTGCTCTAGGAGTTTAGAAGCGAATGGTTGCAGCAATATTAGGCGATAGCTGGATGTGGCTGTTGGATCGAGGGTTGGCTTTTTAAGGGTAGGCGTGATTGTGGCATGTTTGAAAGCAGAAGGGAAGGTACCAGATAGGTTGAAGAGGTGGGTTAGGGATGGGATAAGAGTGGTGGTGATGTTGGGGAGGAGGTGGGATGGGATAGGGTCAAGTGCACAAGTGGTGAGGTGTGATTTGGAGAGAAGATGAGCAAGCTCCCCTTCAGTGATGTTAGATAAGGAGGTTATGGGGTTTTGGCATTGGTCTGGTATGCAAAGGGGTTGTGGTTGTTGAGCAAAAAAGACTTGCCCTGTTTGGTCTATCTTGTTTTTGAAGTGTGCGTCAAAGTCCTCGGCAGAGATTAGGGAAGTTGGAGGGGGCAGTGGTGGGCAGAGGAGGGAGTTAAAAGCATTGAACAACTGTTTGGGGTTGTGGGATAAGGAAGATACAAGGGATATAAAGTAGGCCTGTTTACAGAGGTGAGGGCAGATTTGAATGCAAGTGTTGCTTGTTTGAGTGCAGTGAAGTCGTCTTGCGAATGCATTTTCTTCCAGCGCCGTTCTGCAATTCTAGATGCTTGCCAAACCTTTTTAGTGGTGTTATTGTGCCAGGGTTGTCTATTGATTCGTCGCACTCTGTTATGCATGACAGGGGCGACTGAGTCGATGGCTGATACAAGAATGGCATTGTAGAAAGCAGTGGCAGTGTCTGTGTCATGAAGTGAGGATATGGAGGACAGTGGTAGAATAGAGTCAGAGAGTGTGCGAGTGTCTAGATGTGCGAGGTTTCTGCGGGGGTACGCATACTGCTGGACATGGGTGACAGGTGAGCAGGACAGAGATGAGAAAGTGAGTAGAAAGTGAGTAGATGGTGGTCAGATAGAGGGAGAGGGGAGGTGGTGAAGTTAGAATGAGAGTAGAGGCGGGTGAAGACCAGGTCTAATGTGTGTCCGTCTATGTGGGTGGCTGAGGAGGACCACTAAGTAAGTCCAAAGGAAGAAGTAAGGGACAGGAGTTATTCCAATTCCAATCAAATAAACTCATGCTCCATCCTCTATATAATACCAGCAGCATAGACTTTGCTACTACCTAAGGATATCTATTACCCTATCTGTATCTCTTGCAGTTTTCTGTGAAAGAAACTAAAAAGACCATTCTGATGAAGGTCAGTTGTTGGATCAAAAACGTTCATACGATATGAGTCTATTTTTCTCTGGATGCTAAATAAAGAATATACTGCTTCTTCAATTTTTGCGTGCCAAGTATTTTTGTACATGTTTATGGATTGGATACCTAACTTGAGCACCGAACAGCCTTCCTTTTTCTCTGGAGTGCCGTGTTCTTTTGCCTACTGTAGGGTGTGGAGAACGTGATTGATGAATTTTTTGATCCTGAACGCTGCCTGATAGCCAAATATCAAGGAAAGGATGGCATTTGATAATTTATAGTGGGAACATTTTTTTTTTTTTTTTCACGTGATGTTGTTAATCTCTATTCTTCTATTCCTCACAATCTTGCTTTACAGGCCATCAATCACCATTTAAACCATTTCAGTAATTATTCTGCAGAATTAAAAACCTTCCTTATCAGTTCACTTACATATCTGCTTGGCCACAATTTTTTATGTTCAACAAAAACATTTTTTTTACAAATCCTCGGTGCCTCGATGGGTTTAAAATTTTCCCCTTCCCTGGCTATATTGTATATGGCTTGGTGGGAAGAAAAAATTATTTTTTCTGATTAGTATTATTTTTCTTCTCATATCCACTGGTTCACCAGATATGTCGATGATATGATTTTTATATGGAAAGGCCCACGTACAGCTCTGGATTCGTTTCATGTTTATCTGAATTCAAATAATTTGAATTTATCCTTCACAATTAGTGGTATCGGAAATGAGTTATCTTTCCTTGATATTTGGCTATCAGGCAGCTTTCAGGATCAAAAAATACACATGTCTGTGTTCCGGAAAAAAGTTTCCGGGAACACACTTCTTTCCACTTCTTTACATGATAGACACACCATCAAGGCAATCCCGTACAGAGTTTAATAGAACAAGACACCTGTGCTCTAATTATAATTCCTTTCTCAGCAAAAGTCGCATGGTGACGCAACGTCTCCTGAACAGAGGCTATAATGCACGTATTGTCAAACACGCCTTTAATCAGGTGTCTAAACAACCCAGATTTTCTCCAAAAACGTAGTCTCATCTAATTCATCATGGCTTGGCTTTTATCCTAAGTCATGTAACTAGGCTCGTTAAAGGGTCAACATTGACTTTTAGGATTGCTACATCCAATAGGTGGCACTAGAGTTCTAGTCCTCTTCCTCTCTGAAGAGCCAATTTGCATAATTAGCTAATTCATCAATCACGCTCTCCACACCCTACAGTCCTCAATTTAATGCCATTAAATCCATTATTCAGAAATACCTTCCGGTTCTCAATCAGAATGAAAAATTGAGCTCTATCATAGGTCAGGAATGCCGCTATGTGGCAAAAAGAGGTTTCAGTCTGAATAATGCGCTTTCTCCCAGCTTGTTTCAAGAGCGCTCACACAATAAATCTTGGTTATCTGTAGAAGGCTTTTATAAGTGTGCTGACAGTCATTGGAACGTCTGTTATTTTGCTCATGAGAAAACCAAATATATCTTTTCTTTTTCAATTCCTGAGTTCCTCAAAAAATTTTTTCATTTATTAACTGCAATTCACTAAGTGTTATTTATTGCATTTTTTGTAATATTTGCCATGTCCAATATATTGGTTGCACCTCTAGAAAAATTAAACGCATTGCTGAGCACATCTCTAATATTTCCAATAAAAATGCTTGCTATTCAGGAGAAGCCAAACATTTTGCTAATTTTCATCATGGTAATCTTTCATCTTTCAGGTTTTTTGAGTTTGAAAAAATATTAAATCCTGCACGAGGAGGTGATAAACAAAAAATGCTATTTATGCGTGAAGTTTTTTGGATTCTGAAATCAAATACAAGATTCCCTTTAGGCATGAATTTCAAGAATGATCTGTTCTATATTTATTAAGCTGTTTTAAAACAATCTGCTTATTATTCATCCAGTTGTGTTTCACAGGTTTTTTGCCTTTGAAAAAATTATTATATCTTTTACGAGGAGGTGACAAACAAAAATGCATTTTATGCGCAAAGCTTTTTGGATTCTGAAATCAAATACAAGATTCCCTTTAGGCATGAATTTCAAGAATGATCTGTTATATATTTATTTAGTTGTTTTAAAATGATATGTTCATTGTCCATTCAGCTGTGTTTCACAGGTATTCTCCCTTTTTTTTTTTTCTCGCTTCTCTCGTTGCACATGTGTCTTTGATGAATATTTGTTTCTCATTGGTTAACCTTTGTATATATACAGTCATATGTAAAAGTTTGGGCACCCCTATTAATGTTAACCTTTTTTCTTTATAACAATTTTGGTTTTTGCAACAGCTATTTCAGTTTCATATATCTATTAACTGATGGACTCAGTTATATTTCTGGATTCAAATGAGGTTTATTGTACTAACAGAAAATGTGCAATCTGCATTTAAACAAAATTTGACTGGTGCAAAAGTATGGGCACCCTTATCATTTTCTTGATTTGAACACTCCTAACTACTTTTTACTGACTTCCTGAAGCACTAAATTGGTTTTGTAACCTCATTGAGCTTTGAACTTCATAGCCAGGTGTATCAAATCATGAGAAAAGGTATTTAAAGTGGCCACTTGCAAGTAGTTCTCCTATTTGATTCTCCTATGAAGAGTGGCATCATGGGCTCCTCAAAACAACTCTCAAATGATCTGAAAACAAAGATTATTCAACATAGCTTTTCAGGGGAAGGATACAAAAAGTTGTCTCAGAGATTTAACCAGTCAGTTTCCACTGTGAGGAACATAGTAAGGAAATGGAAGAACACAGGTACAGTTCTTGTTAAGCCCAGAAGTGGCAGGCCAAGAATAATATCAGAAAGGCAAAGAAGAAGAATTGTGAGAACAGTCAAGGACAATCCACAGACCACCTCCAAAGACCTGCAGCATCATCTTGCTGCAGATGGTGTCACTGTGCATCGGTCAACAATACAGCGCAGTTTGCACAAGGAGAAGCTGTATGGGAGAGTGATGCGAAAGAAGCCGTTTGTGCAAGCACGCCACAAACAGAGTCGCCTGAGGTATGCAAAAGCACATTTGGACAAGCCAGTTACATTTTGGAAGAAGGTCCTGTGAACTGATGAAACAAAGATTGAGTTGTTTGGTCATACAAAAAGGCGTTATGCATGCGCTGTATTGTTGACCGATGCACAGTGACACCATCTGCAGCAAGATGATGCTGCAGGTCTTTGGAGGTGGTCTGTGGATTGTCCTTGACTGTTCTCACCATTCTTCTTCTCTGCCTTTCTGATATTTTTCTTGGCCTGCCACTTCTGGGCTTAACAAGAACTGTACCTGTGTTCTTCCATTTCCTTACTATGTTCCTCACAGTGGAAACTGACTGGTTAAATCTCTGAGACAACTTTTTGTATCCTTCCCCTGAAAAGCTATGTTGAATAATCTTTGTTTTCAGATCATTTGAGAGTTGTTTTGAGGAGCCCATGATGCCACTCTTCATAGGAGAATCAAATAGGAGAACTACTTGCAAGTGGCCACTTTAAATACCTTTTCTCATGATTTGATACACCTGGCTATGAAGTTCAAAGCTCAATGAGGTTACAAAACCAATTTAGTGCTTCAGGAAGTCAGTAAAAAGTAGTTAGGAGTGTTCAAATCAAGAAAATGATAAGGGTGCCCATACTTTTGCACCGGTCAAATTTTGTTTAAATGCAGATTGCACATTTTCTGTTAGTACAATAAACCTCATTTGAATCCAGAAATATAACTGAGCCCATCAGTTACTAGATATATGAAACTGAAATAGCTGTTGCAAAAACCAAAATTGTTATAAAGAAAAAAGGTTAACATTAATAGGGGTGCCCAAACTTTTACATATGACTGTACTTGTGGCTATCCCTGTTTCTGTATCCTATGACTAAGAGTGCAGAAGAAGCACTTGAAACGTGTCAGGCAACTTGATTTTAAAATGGCTTGATTTGCCACAATAAAATTTTCTACGCTTTTATTTTTCTGGAGTGCCGTCATATTCCATTTTTCTTCCTACTTCGCTACGATTTGGGAGGGTAAAGGTGGGATTGGGTTGAAAGTGCAGTTGAAAGAAAGGAGAAGGCCCACTCCTCCGCCATGTCTGTCGCCAGGGCCAGGAGTGTAGGTGAAGTGGTGATCGCCGTAACATAGCGTAGCAGGGGAGGCGGTGTCGGAGGGTGTCAGCCATGTTTCGGTGAGGCCAAGGAAGGAAAAGTTACGAGAGGTAAAAAGGTCGTGAATCACATGGAGTTTATGGCAGACGGAGCGGGCATTCCAGAGTGATCCAGAGAGAGGGAGCAGAGTGGTGGGCGTCAAAGGCACGGATTTGAGGTTGGAAAGATTTTAGGTGTTTTTATTGGATTGGGGGTGATAGAAGGGGGTAATAATGGAAGGTATGAGCTGTGGTGGTCCAGGTGTCATGGTTAGGACATGGTTAATGTCCTGTTCTGACAGGGTTAACATTGCCGGACTCTCCTTGGATCTAGGAGGGGTATTTATGCTCACTCCATACTGGCATTCTCTGTCAGTTATACTGCTATTCTGGTGTGTCTGACCCCTGGTGTGTGTGTGTACTCTGCATTGTTTGTTTGCTTCCCGTGTATGACCCGGCTTGTTCCTTCACTCTGTACTCCGTCTCTCGTTTTTGGTACCATTGTCTTTTCTGGTTCTGACCTCCTGGCTTGGCTATCGTTACTCCGTTACAGTTTACCCCTATTGTACCGTCTAATACCTGTTCTGGTTTTCTGATCTATTGCTACATCCTGACTATTCTGTCTAAGCCCTTTGGTACTGTCCTGCTATCTCGTGCTTTGACCCGGCTTGATCTGGTGTCTGTCTCTGTCTATGTTCCTTGGTAACATTGTCCTGTAGTTACCCTTCTAGGAGTTTCCCTGCAGCTCCTAGCTCTGTGGAGCTTAGGCCACGCCCCCAGCAGTCACGTGATTCAGGTCCTGGAGCATGCATTGTCACCACTGCTGCTCGCTCCGCAGGTATCTTTGTGCACAGTCTTTGTACTCGGGACACGATGCCCTGGCTCAGTGAGCAAGTGCAGTGCGGTGTTCCTGACACCAGGATTGGGAGATATGTCACCAGCAGTGAAGAGAAGCAGAGAGAGGCGGAGCAGGTGGGAGGAGGAGAGTGGGATACGTGTTTTGTGTGTTAGGAGCGATCTGAAGTTGAGGAGCAGTTCAGCAGAGGAGGTCAGGTGGGGAGGCAGACTGAAGGAGAGATTATTATTTGGTTAGTGGGTGCTGAGGTTTGCGGATAGCGAAGGAGAGTGAGGATTAAAGGAGCCAAAACTATTAGAGCGTATGTCAGCATGGTGAGAGTAATTTATAAGGCAAAAGAAATTTAGTACATTTAGATGCAGCGTTTAGTTGTACCTTCTGGTCACTTCAGGCTCATTTCAGGCACATCAGGGGCTATTCAAATGCGATATGGTCTCTGCTAATGATTCCAGCATATTTGGCATTCAAAAAGTCAAACAGCTTCAGGAAGATAGCCGCCGGTGGTAGCACTTAAACAGATTGAGATCTCGGCCGAGCACGGCTTCAGGAAAATGACCTCTGCAAAAGCAATGCACTCCGCTCTGCCTCACTGCTGACATCGGGACCGCAGCATCACACCACTTCTGCCACTGCCGGCTTCCTGAGAAAAGGACTGCGCATTTTAGTGCACCTAGTTTAGCATGGTAGTGTATTAGTGTAAATAGTTAATATAGGAGGGGTCATTGTAGTTAGAGGAAGGGAGCTTCCTGATTAGAGGCAGAAGGGCGAGGGCACCCATAGAGCTCAGGTGGGCTAATAGCCAGGGCGACTTAGATACCCCGTAACGTTATGCCTAAGCAGTTCAGGAATCTAGGGTAAGTGGGAGAGCACAGTCCAGCTGCAGGAGCTACAAGTGTGTGAGCTACAGGAGAAGACATGGCAGGACAGGCGGGCGGGTCGCTCACCATGTGGCAGGTCATGGCATGGGTTGATGCCCTCAGATCCGGGGTGAAGCGGCTGAGGGAACACCAGTGGCAGTGAGTCTTGACAGGGAGGACGCTGAGAAAACGTACAAGATGGTATGACCCGACATCAAGCTGTGTGATAGGGAGAGAAGTGAAGGTAAAGCTGGAGTGATGTGTAATGGGGAACCTTCTGTATTGAACCTGGATGTGCTGTAAAGATATGAGAGCAAAGTTTTACGTTTTGAGATACATCTGGACTGTGTCTCTGTTGTTATTCCACAAACGGCCAAAGGTGACCTTAGACAGTGAAGGAAGAACCCTGACGGCGCAGAGAACGGAGAGGCTAGTAAGCTGAAAGTGAAACGTGAATTTTATGTAAAGGGAGGCCAGCCGACCTTTACACTGGCACAGCTTCTAATCGACTGAGCTGCACTATGCATGTGTTACGAATCCTAGCGTTGACCCACTGCATCGCGGTACCAACCGATCCAGGATGAGCTGGCCAGGTGGAACCAACCCCTATACAGGGAGCGTTAGGGGCAGCCCAGGGGGAAGGTATACCGCAATAGCTAGTACCAGAGGGGCGGCTCGTAGGAGACAGAGTGGACCAGACTAACAAACCTGGAATGGGACAGGGCAGCGCGCACCCCGGGGAGTGCACTAGGACAGGGCGGAGCGCACACAGGGAAGCGCACTGAGACCAGGACAGGGCAGAGCGCACACAGGGAAGCACGAGGTACGAGACAAGGCAGAGTGCAAACAAGGAAGAAAGAGGAACCAGGACAAGGCAGAGTGCAAACAGGGAAGCGAACTGAGATCAGGACAGGACAGAGCGCACACAGGGAAGCACGGGGTACGAGACAAGGCAGAGCACTGAGACCTAAGTAAACACCAGCACAGAGCAATTACTAGAGAAATAATGAGGCACCACCTCAAGGAGGAAGCCACCTGATATACCTGACTCCGTACACAGAGGATGCCGATACGTCCGGGTCGGGCAGCATAAAGCAACAGGCAAGCGTGCGGCCATGGCCTAAGGTGTGCAGGGCGCATGCGAGGTCAGCGGGAAACCCCATGGAGGCCGCGAGATCGGAAGCACAGAGGAGCCACGGCGCAACCCCATCCCACCAGCCCGTTGGGACACAGGAGCGTGGCATGCTGAGAGGGACTGGGCGGCCAATAGTATCCCCTCCCTTACGCCCCTCCTTCTTAAGACCAGAGAGAAACTTCCTAAGAATACGGGGTGCATGAATGTTCTCCTAGGGCTTCCACAATCTCTCCTCAGGACCAAAACCCTTCCAATCAATAAAAAAAAAGGTTCTCCCTCTAACCTTCTTCATGGCAAGAATATCCCTAACCTCAAAGACATCCTCGGTGCTAATGGGTGAAGGGGTATGACAGGAGGTGGCATGGAAGCGGTTAAGCACCACAGGTTTAAGGAGAGACACGTGGAAGGCATTGGGAATACGGAGCGCGGCAGGCAACTTTAACTTGCAGGTAACATCATTAACTTGCTTCAGAATTTCAAAAGGACCAATTCAGCGAAGACCCAATTTGTAGGACAGAATCTTGAGTCTTATCGGCATGTCTTTTCATTTTGCTGGAGGTCTTTACAAGAGCACCCTAAGGGTCCCGTTTGACTTAGCGACACACGAGCGATCCCGACAACGATGCGACCTGGTAGGGATCGTTGGTGCATCGCTAAATGATCGCTAGTAAGCTGCCAAATAGGCAGATCTCTTCAGCGACGCAGCAACGATCCAGCGATCAAACACAGCGATGCACGCTGGCCAGCGGGATGCCGATGACGAAAAAATGGCCCAGGACATTCCTGCATGATCAGCGATATCCAGCAGGGGGGCCGGTCGCTGCTGCGTGTCACACGTAGCGAGATTGCAGGCGAGATCGCTGTTGCGTCACAAATCGGTGATGCATTAGCGATCTCGCTAGCGATCTCGTTATGTGAGACAGGGCCTTTAGTCTCCTTCCAAATCTTGGAAAATTCCTTTGACATAGAGTCAGCTGCCGGAACGCCCGAAGCAAGGGGAACCGGGAGAGGCATGCTGGGGTGTTGCCCAGAAACAATGTAGAAAGAAGATATGGCAGAAGATTTGCTGAGGTGATTGTTGTATGCAAACTCTGCCCAGGGAAGAAGACTGACCCAATCATCCTGATGAGCATTAGAAAAGTGCTGAAGATAAGAAGTAAGGACCTGGTTAATTCATTATACCTGGCCAATAGTCTGGGGGTGATAGGCCGAGGAAAAATCCAGAGTTATGTTCATGAGTCTACAGAGAGCTCTCCAGAAGCGGGAGGTAAATTGCACACCCCTATCAGACACTATGTGTAGCGGAAATCCATGAAGCTTGAAGATATGGCTAATGAAGTTCTTCGCCAACTCAGGAGCAGATGGCAAGCCGGCTTAAGGAACAAAGTAACCATACAATCCAAGGAACGTGGCAGGTCAGTAATAAAATCCATGGCTATATGCTGCCACTGCGCCGAATGTACCAGAAGAGGATGCAGGAGCCCGGAGGGAAGTTGTCTTGGAATCTTGTTCTTGGTGCAGGACAGACAAGAGGCAGCATAGTCCTCCACATCTTGATGGAGAGAATGCCACCAATAGCGAGAGATGAGGAAAGTAGTCTTCCTGATTCCGGCATGGCCAGCCAATTTAGAGGAATGACACAAGCATAGTATCCTTACTCTGTCATTCTCCGCCATGAAAGCCTTACCCGGTGGTGGGGTAGAAAATCTGAGGGGAGCCATGGTGATTATCCTGGAAGACGTATCGATGATATGCGAAGGTTCCTCCTCAGCATCCTCCGTCTGGGAGAACCTAGATAAAGCATCCACCTTAGCATTCTTATTGCCTTGCCGAAAGTGGAGGTTCGAAGTCAAACCGGGCGAAAAACAGAGACCATCTAGCTAGTTGAGGATTAAGCCTCTGAGCGCACCGAATGTACGCTAGATTCTAGAGGTCGGTGTAGATGATAAAAGGGTAGATAGCTCAATCGAGAAGGTACCGCCTCTCTTCCAACGCCAACTTTATGGCCAACAGCTCCCTGTCTCTGATGGAATAATTGCGTTCAGAGGTAGAAAATGCCTTGGAGAAAAAAATGCAAGTGACTAGTCGACATGAAGGAGACTTCTGGGAGAGCACAGCGCTGGCTCCTGTGGACGAGGCGTCCACCTTGAGAATAAATGGCCTACTGGCCTCTGGACGATGTAATACAGGAGCAGCTGCAAACTCCTGCTTCAAGGTTACAAAAGCATTCTCAGCCTCAGACGACCAGGCATTGGGGTTGGATCCTTTGTGGATAAGAGACGTAATTGGCTTAGATAGCGAAGAGAAATGAGGGATAAATTATCGGTAATAGTTTGCGAAGCCAAGAAAACGTTGAATGGCCTTAATCCATTGAGGTTATGGGAAATTGAGAATTTAAAAAACCAAGGGAGCGTTGCAAAGGCCGAAGGGCATGACCAAGTACTCATAATGACCGTCCCGGGTATTAAATGCGGTCTTCCACTCATCCACGGGACAAATCCGGACCAAATTGCAGGCCCAGCTAAGATCAAGCTTAGTGAAGATCCGTGCTCCTCACTGACGATCAAAAAGCTCAGGGATGAGTGGTAGAGGGTACTTGTTCTTAACAGTGATATCACTAAGACCTCTACAGTCGATACAAGGACAAAGAGAGCCATCTTTCTTTTTAACAAAGAAGAATCCCGTGCCTGCGTGAGAAGAGGACTTCCGGATAAAGCTTTTGGCCAGATTCTCCTGAATATAATCCGACATGACCTGGGTCTCGGCTGGGGATAGAGGATAGATTCTACACCTGGGAAGGGTAGAACCAGGAATGAGCTCAATTGGCAGTCATAAGCCCGATGCGGAGGAAGACTCTCCGCCTCTCTCTTGCTGAAGACATCTGCGAAGGACCAATATTCGGCTGGTGCTCCGACAGCAGCGGAGGGAGGTCGAGAATGCGCTGTATTTATGCCAGGAACTTCCGGTCAGGGTACGTGGAGGCAACTTTCAATGGAAAGTCAACAATTTGCATACCATGTGCTCGCACTCCGTATGGTATGGAGATATCTTTATCGAATGATTTTTTCATTCATTTTAATTACAAATGTGTAAACTTTTTTTATCTGTATTATAATAAAATAAAAAGATAGAAAGGCGATTTATGGTGATAGGTTCACTTTAAAGGAGTGATCTGAGATACAACTATCCCTATCTATGTAATGTCCTAATATAAACTACAGGTGCATCTCACAAAATTAGAATATCATCAAAAAGGTAATTTATTTCAGTTTTTCAATACAAAAAGTGAAACTCATTTTATATAGAGTCATTACAAACAGAGTGATCTATTTCAAGTGTTTATTTCTGTTGTTGATGATTATGGCTTACAGCCAATGAACACAATAGTCATTATCTCAGTAAATTAGAATAGTTTATAACACCAGCTTGAAAAAATGAATTTAAAATCCAAAATGTTGACCTACTGAAATGTATATTCAGTAAATGCACTCAATACTTGATTGGGGCTCCTTTGGCATCAATGCGGCAAGGAGGTGATCAGTCTGTATCATTACTGAGGTGTGTGATGTGAGACTATGATAGATCTCCTGGAGTGGACCCGCTGGACCGTGGCAACGAACCTCCCACGGGTGAGCTGGCCAGGTGGACCACCCCCTATACAGGGAGTGTTTGGGGCAGGCCCGCGGGTAACTATCACCACGGCAGCTGATACCCAGAGAGAGTACAGGAGGGCCGACAAGAGACCGGAGATGCAGGCCGAAGACCTGCTCTGGAACAGGAACACGGTTGGCGGGCAGATCGGGAGCACGGCCGAGACGGAAGGAAGAGGGCACCAACTAGACAACAGAGCCAGGGGACCAGGACAGACCGGAACGCGCCCTTGGCCTCCAGAACCTAGGAGAGAGGACAGGGGTAAGATGGGAAAGCTTAGTGGCAGGGAGGAGACAGGAGTGCGCACAGGGACAGGGGCCAGAATCACTAAGCAGGGCATCAGTGATAATCAGGCACCGCCAGTAGGAAGAGGCGGCCTGATATAGGGTGTTGTAGCAGGACTTCCGGGTCATGGCCGCTCCCAGAGCTAGGAGGGGAGCGCGCGCGACCTTAGGAGGGGATAGGGAGCGCGCGTGCGCCTGACAGCAGTGTGCGCGTGCGCCCCCGCTGCGGAGCAGGAAGCCGGCCCGGGGTGCGCGCCCGACGAGGCGCAGGAGATCGGGCAGAAGCAGGCGCCGGGTCCGTGCGACGGAGGAGGGAGGACCTCCGACAGGATCGTGGGAGCCGGGACCGTGGCGTGGAGACCGCCCGAGAGTGTGGCAGAGGAGCAGGTACAGGCGGGGGCCGCGGCGGCAGCAGCGTGACAGTACCCCCCTCCCTACGCGCCCCCCTCCGCAGAGTGGAAAAAAACTTAGCCAAAATACGAGGGGCCCGAATATTCTCCTGAGGCTCCCAGGATCTCTCCTCGGGACCAAAGCCCTTCCAATCGACCAGAAAAAAGGTACTCCCCTTTCGCTTCTTCATGGCCAAAATGTCTTTAATCTCAAACTCATCGTCCGCGGAGACAGGCGGCGACGACTGAGTGGCAGAGGTATGAAAGCAATTGAGGATGACCAACTTTAGAAGGGAGACATGAAAGGCATTAGGGATGTGGAGTGAGGCGGGAAGTCGTAGTTTGTAGGAGACGTCGTTAATACGAGCCAATACCTCGAAGGGACCAATATAGCGAGGACCTAGTTTATGAGACGGGATTTTGAGACGAATGAACCTGGAGGACAACCAAACCCTATCACCAGGGTGATATGGCGGGGAATCCAAGCGCCTTTTGTCTACGTGTCTTTTTACCCTGTCGCGTGCTAACTCTCCTGCCAGATCCTGGAGAAATCCCCGGACAGAAGGTCAGCCGCCGGTACACCCAAGGCAGAGGGAACCGGAAGCGGTACACCAGGATGCTGCCCGTAGACGGCAAAAAAAGGAGATTTACCAGAAGACTCGCTGACGTGATTGTTATAGGCGAATTCTGCCCATGGGAGTAAGTCTGACCAGTCGTCCTGGTGGGAATTAGAAAAGTGCCGGAGATAATTCACCAAATTTTGGTTAGTCCGCTCCGCTTGTCCATTGGACTGTGGATGATACGAAGAAGAGAAGTCAAGTGTGACATCCATAGACCTGCAAAGGGATCTCCAGAAGCGAGAGGTAAATTGGACTCCTCTGTCGACAATATGTTGGGGTAGACCATGGAGATGGAAGATGTGGTGAATGAAAACTTTTGCCAAGTCTGGTGCTGAAGGTAACCCGGGAAGATGAAATGTGCCATCTTCGAGAATCTGTCGACCACCACAAGGATGACGGTACAATCTGCAGACGTGGGTAAATCGGTAATAAAATCCATGGCAATGTGTCGCCAGGGGGACGATGGAACTGGAAGCGGATGTAAAAGACAGGAAGGCAACTGCTTAGGCACCTTGGTTTTAGCACAGGACGGACAGGAAGCGACGTAGTCTCGGACATCCAGGAGAAGAGTCGGCCACCAGTAGTAGCGGGAGACAAGGACACGTGTCTTCTTAAGGCTGGCATGGCCCGCAAGTTTGGAAGCGTGTCCCCAGCGTAGGATCCGTCTTCGGTCCCTCTCTGGTACAAATGTCTTACCAGGTGGCGGCGACACGAGAGAGAGAGGTGCCACCGTGATGAGAATGGATGGATCCAAGATATGCGTGGGTTCCTCCTCCACATCCACAGAAAGGAAGGACCTGGACAAAGCGTCAGCCTTGAGGTTCTTGTCGCCGGGACGAAAGTGCAGTTAAAAATCGAATCGGCCGAAGAACAGGGACCACCTGGCCTGCCGAGGATTGAGTCTCTGTGCCGAACGAAGGTAAGCCAGGTTTTTATGATCCGTGAAGATTGTAAATGGATGTACGGCTCCCTCCAACAGGTGCCTCCATTCTTCCAGAGCTAACTTGATGGCAAGCAGTTCGCGATCTCCGATGGAGTAGTTTCGCTCCGAAGTGGAGAAGGACTTGGAGAAGAAACCGCAAGTAACCAGCCTACCAGAGGAAGATTTTTGAGACAGAACTGCTCCCGCCCCAGTTGCGGAGGCATCCACCTCGAGGATGAAAGGTTTGTTGGCCTCGGGGCGATGAAGCACGGGTGCCGTGGCAAAAGCTTGCTTCAGAGACATGAAGGCGTTCTCGGCTTCAGGGGAGCAGACGTGCGGATTAGCTCCCTTACGGATCAAGGAGGAGATGGGACTAGTCAAAGAGGAAAAATGAGGAATAAACTGCCGATAGTAATTTGCGAAGCCCAGGAATCGCTGAATGGCCTTTACCCCATGGGGACGCGGCCATTTAAGGATGGCAGATACCTTCTCCGGGTCCATGCGCAAGCCAGAGTCGGAGATGACGTATCCAAAGAACGGAAGTGAGGACTGTTCGAAGGCGCACTTCTCCAACTTAGCATACAGGCAATTCTCCCTTAAACGTAACAGTACTCGACGGACATCTCTCCTGTGGGCGGGCAGATCGGGAGAGAAGACAAGAATATCGTCCAGATATACGACCACACAGGAGTACAGAAGGTCTCGGAAGATGTCATTTACAAATTCCTGAAAGACTGCGGGGGCGTTGCACAATCCGAACGGCATGACAAGATACTCGTAGTGCCCATCCCTGGTGTTGAACGCGGTCTTCCATTCATCTCCGGAGCGAATGCGGATGAGATTGTAGGCTCCACGGAGATCCAATTTGGAAAAGATCCGTGCCCCTTGCAGCCGATCGAATAACTCAGGGATGAGAGGTAGGGGGTATTTGTTCTTGATGGTGATCTCATTAAGACCCCGATAGTCGATACACGGGCTGAGAGACCCGTCCTTCTTCTTGACAAAAAAGAAACCTGCTCCAGCGGGTGAAGATGACTTCCGAATGAAGCCTCTGGCCAAATTCTCCCGCACGTATTCTGACATGGCTTGGGATTCGGGCGGACTCAACGGATAAATCCGCCCTCGGGGCGGGGTGGAACCTGGAACAAGCTCGATCGGGCAATCATATGGCCGGTGCGGTGGGAGAGTCTCTGCTTCCTTCTTGTCAAAGACGTCAGCAAAGGCCGCGTAGGCCGGAGGCAGGTCCACAGGGCCCGAGGCAGGTAGCGAAGTCTTGAGAGGTTGTACTGGAAGAAGACATTTGGTCTGGCAAGGACGGCCCCAATGAAGAATGTCCCCAGAACGCCAATCCCGGATAGGTTCATGTGTCCTCAACCACGGAAGGCCCAGGAGCAGGGTGTGGGACAGTGACGGCAGCATGAAGAAAGCTATCCTCTCACGGTGCAGAGCCCCGATCTGTGAGTCCACCTCTTCGGTGACCAAAGTGACGGTCTCGCGCAGGGTAACACCGTCGACTGACGCTAACTGCTGAGGAACCTCCAAGGACCTGACAGGTATCCGCAATCTTTTTACCGCCTCGAGTTGGATGAAGTTCCCTGCAGCCCCTGAGTCGATATAGGCCACCTCACAAAAACGTTGAGAACCCAGGACAAACAAGACAGAGAGGGTCAAGGGTGGAGAGGTATCACAGACACCTAGGGAGGCCTCTCTTACCTGTCCTAGGCGGAGGCGTTTCCCGGCCTCACTGGACAGGAACGCCGAAGATGGGAGGCACTGCCACAATAGAGAGAAAGACCATGCGTTAGTCTCTCCTGGCGACGCAGCTCCGCTGGTCCGAGTCGATCCACCTGCATGGGCTCCGGGGCTGACGCCGTGGTGGAAGGACGCGGGCGAGGAGGACTGCGTGTGGAAGGGGAAAAACGAGGCCTTCTCTCCCTGGCGGCTTCGCAGGAGCGCTCCTGGAAACGCAGGTCAATTCGCGTTGCCAGAGAGATGAGGTCCTCCAAAGACGTCGGTGTATCTCGACCAGCCAACTCGTCTTTGATTCGAGCCGACAAGCCGCGCCAGAAAGCCCACACCAGGGCCTCGTTGTTCAATCCAAGCTCAGAGGCCAACGTACGGAACTGGATGGCGTACTGCCCCACAGAGAGGGCACCCTGACGGAGGTTAAATAGGGACTCGGTAGCAGAAACCAGGCGGCCGGGCACATCAAAGACTCTACGAAAGGTCTCTAAGAAGGTCGCAAGCTGGGAGACTACCGGGTCGTCCCGCTCCCACAAGGGGTTTACCCAAGCCAACGCCTCACCCTCCAAATGGGATACCACAAAGGCCACCTTGGCCCGGTCGGTAGGGTACTGCAGGGGCGTCAATTCAAAATGCAGCTGGCATTGATTAATGAACCCCCGACACAATTTGGGATCACCGCTATAACGCGGGGGTTTGGCCAAACGGGGAGATGGATGCGAAACTGTCGCCTGAGCAGGGGCTGCAGCAGCGGTCTGGAGAGCTGATAGGCGGTTATCCACCGAGGCTATATAGTTCAGAATGTGGGCCTGAGTGTCGCGCTGCTGGGCAAGCTCCTGCTGGAGACCGGAGATCTGAGAGGCCATCCCTGGATCGGAAGTTTGCAAAGAGGAAAGACGGGACTCCATGGATTTGAGGAACGACATGATCCTCGCCTGATTTTCTCGGAGGAACAAAAGTTCCTTCTGGGTCGGGGTACCAGCGGGATCCATGGCCTGATTATTATGTGATGTGAGACTATGATAGATCACCTGGAGTGGACCCGCTGGACCGTGGCAACGAACCTCCCACGGGCGAGCTGGCAAGGTGGACCACCCCCTATACAGGGAGTGTTTGGGGCAGGCCCGCGGGTAACTATCACCACAGCAGCTGATACCCAGAAAGAGTACAGGAGGGCCGACCAGAGACCGAAGATGCAGGCCGAAGACCTCCTCTGGAACAGGAACACGGTTGGTGGGCAGATCGGGAGCACGGCCGAGACAGAAGGAAGAGGGCACCAACTAGACAACAGAGCCCCAGGGGACCAGGACAGACCGGAACGCGCCCTTGACCTCCAGAACCTAGGAGAGAGGACAGGGGTAAGATGGGAAAGCTTAGTGGCAGGGAGGAGACAGGAGTGCGCACAGGGACAGGGGTCAGAATCACTAAGCAGGGCATCAGTGATAATCAGGCACCGCCAGGAAGAGGCGGCCTGATATAGGGTGTTGTAGCAGGACTTCCAGGTCATGGCCGCTCCCAGAGCTAGGAGGGGAGCGCGCGCGACCTTAGGAGGGATAGGGAGCGCGCGTGCGCCTGACAGCAGTGTGCGCGTGCGCCCCCGCTGCGGAGCAGGAAGCCGGCCCGGGGTGCGCGCCCGACGAGGCGCAGGAGATCGGGCAGAAGCAGGCGCCGAGTCCGTGCGACGGAGGTGGGAGGACTGCCGACAGGATCGTGGGAGCCGGGACCGTGGCGTGGAGACCGCCCGAGAGCGCGGCAGAGGAGCAGGTACAGGCGGGGGCCGCGGCGGCAGCAGCGTGACAAGGTGTTATGGAAGCTCAGGATGCTTTGATAGCAGCTCGTCTGCATTGTTGGGTCTGGTGTCTCTCATCTTCCTCTTGGGGTTAAGGCCAGGCGAGTTTACTGGCCAATCAAGCACAGTGATACTGTTATTTTAAATCAGGAATTGGTACTTTTGGCAGTGTGGACAGATGCCAATTCCTGCTGGAGAATGAAATTTCCATCTTCAAAAAGCATGTCGACAGAGAGAAGCATGAAGTGCTCTAAAATTTCCTGATAGATGGCTGTGCTGACTTTGGACTTAATAAAACAGTGTAACTATACCAGCAGATGACCTGGTTCCCCAAACCATCACTGATTGTGGAACCTCTATATATGTGACTCTACATAACACAGTTGGTACGGAACGTATCCACAGTCCTTTAAATTTTTCACTCTTTGTTTCATTGCAGCCATTTGGTAAATTCAGACCAGTTCATTTTTTTTACATTAATGTACACATCTTGACTGAAAAAAACAAACAAAACAGGAATGTAGAAATTAGCTGTGTGCTTAGGGTCATTGTCTTGTTGAAAGGTGAACTTTCGGCCAAGTCTGAGGTCCAGAGCACTCTGGAAGAGGTTTTCATTCAGGATATCTGTGTACTTGCCCGCATTCATTTTTCCTTCAATTGCAACTGTGGCACCCCTGAGGGTTCAGTCGCCACAGAGGTACTGCACCTCAACCAGAAGTGTGGTACCCCACTCTCAGGTAAGGAGGGAGCACCACCCAGGATTCTAACACCTGTACCCAACACACACTATAGCAGCAGGGCACCCTGGTCGTACCCTGCGGGAGGATGATCTCATCTCTGGCTGGGTAGTAAAGGGTGTTGGGAGGTGGGTGGAGATGGTAGGAAAAGGGGAGGAGCTTAGAGAGCAGGAAAAAACAATGCAGAGTGAGAGAGAACTTCTGAAGAAAGTGAAAGTAAGCAGACGTGCTGTCAGGCAGCTCCCTGTCAGGAGGAGCTGCAGAGAGAAAGCTGAAAGGGAGAGACAGAAGGAAGCTCCCAGAAGAGAGAAGGGGTCCTAGGGACATGGATAGCGACCATCCTATCCATGGGGCCCGATGCAAGAGTGGAGGGACCATGTTGCAGTGGGGTACTGGCCCCCGAGCCTAGTGGAGAAATCATCAGACTCAACTAGCAAGCCGGAAGCAGTAGCATCTCTAGGTGCTTCAGCCACGAGCCACAGTTATCTTATCCGAAAAGGCAGCCATATAGAAGCAAGGGGACGCAGAGAGGACGTTGCCCGACAAGGTCCGCGGCTGCTGGCTTGGGACACTGACTGTGAGGTGTTGGGCAGGAAGGGAGGAAAGCCAGCACAGTGAGACAACCAGGAGAGGTACATACTGAAAGGATTCCTGCAAAGGTGTATCGTGATCTACCTGGGAGTTTGCTGGACCACGGGCCCGAAGGACACAGCATCCGGCTGGTGTTTGTGGACTGGAGAACTGTGAGTAAAGCTTTAGAAACTGCACCCAGCTGTGAATTCTTCCTGCGTCACCTACCAACTCTGTTACATCTATCATCATCAAATACAACATCTTTGTACCAACTCTGCTGCATTACCATCAGTGCCAAAGGATCAGCTCTGCAGCACTGGTCACCTCTGACCAGAACCCACAGGTGGCGTCACGAACACTTTCTTATAAACTTTATCTCTCTTGTATATATCCCTTTAATTGGACACCGTGACATATCGCCTTTAAGAAGTGGCCTGGTACCGAGTATCCCCACTGCCCTGGCGGGCTATCCAAAACCAGTCGTCCTGTCCCTGCAGCGGAAAAACACCCCCATAGCATGTTGATGGCACCACCATGTTTCACTGTTGGGATTGCATTGGGCAGGTGATGAGCAGTGCCTGGTTTTCTCCACACAAACCACTTAGAATTATCACCAAAAAGTTCTATCTTCGTCTCATCAGACCAGAGAATCCTTTTTCTCATAGTCTGGGAGTCCTTCATGTGTTTTTTAGCAAACTATGCGGGCTTTCATATGTCTTGCACTGAGGAGAGGCTTCAGTTGGGCCACTCTGCCATAAAGGCTCGACTGGTGGAGGGCTGCAGTGATAGTTGACTTTGTGGAACTTTCTCCCATCTCCCTACTGCATCTGTGGAGCCCAGCCACAGTGATCTTGGGGTTCTTCTTTACCTCTCTCACCAAGGCTCTTCTCCCATGATTGCTCAATTTGGCTGGACGGCCAGGTCTAGGAAGACTTCTGATGGTCCCAAACTTCTTCCATTTAAAGACTATGGAAGCCACTGTGCTCTAAGGCAGGGTTCCCCAACTCCAGTCCTCAAGGCCCACCAACAGATCATGTTTTCAGGATTTCCTTAGTATTGCTCAGGTGATAATTGCTTCACCTGTGCAATACAAAGGAAATCCTGAAAACATGATCTGTTGGTGGGCCTTGAGGACTGGAGTTGGGGAACCCTGCTCTAAGGAACCTTGAGTACTGCAGAAATTCTTTTGCAACCTTGGCCAGATCTGTGTCTTGCCACAATTCTGTCTCTGAGCTCCTTGGCCAGTTCCTTTGACCTCATGATACTCATTTGGTCTGACATGCACTGTGAGCTGTGAGATCTTATATAGACAGGTGTGTGCCTTTACAAATCAAGTCCTATCAGTTTAATTAAACATAGCTAGACTCAAATGAAGGAGTAAAACCATCTCAAGTAGGATCACAAGGAAATGGACAGCATATGACTAAAATATGAGTGCTTGAGCAAAGGGTCTGAATACTTATGACCATGTGATATTTCAAGTTTTTCTTTTTTAATAAATTTGCAAAGATTTCTACATTTTTGTTTTTTTACAGTCAAGATGGGGTACAGAGTGTCTATGAATTTCACTTTTTATATTGACCAACTGAAATAAATTAACTTTTTGATGATATTCTAATTTTGTGAGAAGCACCTGTGTTTTCTAATATACATGTATTAAAAATTCCCTATCTTTCCCTAACTACACTAACCGTTTTTTTTTTTTTTACACTTTCCTCTTTTTAATGATACTTTATTTGCGAATCCCATTGAATGTGTTAGAAGATGAATTCCGGGCTTGCAGAGATATCACTTGGTGTCTGTACGCCTGGTATTTATCTTATATCACATGCACAGTGAGCTCTAGTGTCAGCTCCTTACTGCTGATCTGAGTCAGAGAGAGCGTGCACTGTCATTGTGCACATTGTATGGTACACATCGCGCAGGGGCTAGCTCAGCCCTAAAGTGAGTGTCACTGATGGCGCTTCGTTTCAGGAACTGCAGCTTCTGTCCACTGATGACGCTTCATTTGAGTATCCCAAGCATGTACTGGGATTCTCAAATGAAGAGTCTTAAAAAAGAAAGTTGTAGAAAAAAAGCAGCTAGTGTAGTTACGGAAGAATAGGGAATTTTATATTCAAGTATATGAGAAAATAGTTTACATTATGGTATTAAATAGATAGGGATTTTAGGATGAAAATTCAGTTGTATTTCGGACCACCCCTTTAAGAACCTTTAATGTCACCTATAATCTGGGCAAATCCATTGAAAAATAAACTGACATATTTTCGGCTGCAAAAATAAAATAAAAAAATCCCTAAAATAATGTGTTTGCAGAAATATGCACACCTTTAGGGCAGAGACAGACCGACATATTTCTTGTGCGAGAATCGCATCGTAAACCTCGTACTGGCTGTCGGCTCTCCTGACCTGAGCTTGACAGCTGCATAGAAATACATCATATTGTCTTGCTCAGGTCAGGAGAAGTGCCAGGCCAGTCCGTGCAGTGTGATGCGATTATCGCATGAGTTGTACGGCTGTCTGGCTCAGCCCTTAATCTAATACTTTGTTGAAGTACCTTTTGACTTTATGACAGCATTTAGTCTTTCAGCATGGCACATCTAGACTTAGGCATCTCCTGTGTAATGCACACTCCTGGTTATCCACAGATTTTCAAGCGGACTAAGGTCTGGGCTCTAGCTCTGACATTCCAAAACCCTGATATCCTTCTGGCAAAGCTATTGTTTTGTTGTTTTGGAGATATGCTTGGGGTCATTGTTGTACTGAAAGGTGAAATTCTTCTTCATTGTCAACTTTTTATCGGAGGTCTGAAGGCTTTGTTGCAAAATTGACTTATATTTGGAACTGATCATAATTCCTTCCACCTTAACCATAGCCCCAGTCCCAGCTGATGAAATACAACCCTAAAGCATAATACTGCCTCCTACATGCTTCACTGTGAGTATGGCAGACTTTTGGGAATATAGTGTTGGCTTTGCACCAAACACACCTTTTGGAATTATGGCCAAAAAGTTCAACCTTGGTCTCATCAGACCATAATCCGTTTTCCCACATGCTTATGACATACTTTATGTAGGTTTTGGCAAAACATAGTCAGGGTTGGATGCTTTCCTTTGTCTTATCACTCTACCCCTCAGACCACACATATGAATAATATGGGAGTTTTGAAGTCAAATGTAGTACATGAAATTCTTGCAGCTCCTTTAATGTTGCTTTAGGCCACTTGTCAGTTTTCGTGGACCAGTTTTCTCGTCTTTTCATAAATTTTTGAGGGACATCCAGTTCTAACCAATGTCAGTGTTGTGTCAAAATTAAAGCATTTCTTGATGACCATCTTCCGAGTGTTCCATAATGTATCTAATACCTTGGAAAAAAATATTTTGTACCCTTCTCCTGACAGATAACAGTTTACAACACAGCAAAAGGATCTCACTGTTAAATGTTAACAGAGCATGGCTTTTGTTGTAACATGCAACTATGAAAATGTCAGGAAAATCCCACTACAACAGCTAAAATTTATATGGGGATAATCAGAATCACTGTAAATTATGACAACTGTGTAAGGACTACTATTTACTTGAGTATAAATGTGATTGGCTATCTCTGAACACAATCACATCCCCAATTATAAGAGAGCATTCACACTTATGCAACCACAATATTTTATTTTGATCCCCCCCTTCAAAATGATTTCAATTTGTTTCTGAATGGATTTTTATAGATTATAGGTGACATTAAAGGTGAAAATAATTCTGAAATGATTCTTCTTGGTATAATTTTATTACATGACTAAAACTTGACAATTTAGTTTATTTTTTTGTTATCTTTATTCATCAATATATTACTACACTGGCGATGCAGCAGATTTTAATTTCGTGAATTCCTATCTGTGATATGTAATCTTTCCACTAGAGGTCAGGCAACCCAAATCTTAGATAGCGCTGCCTGCTCGGAAACCCAAGGTAGACTGATTCTAGAGCAAGCGCTTCCTGACTGGTGATCTGACCATAAATGGAAATGTAGCTGGAGACACTAGGGAGGGTGAACTATTGTCATGTGATTACTACGGTCCCGTATTTCCTTGTGACATTCACTACGCTAAGGTCATATCCACCCTTTGTCCTACAAGTTTCTGCAAAGTTTCCATTAGACAGTTTTCCTATTAAATACATTAGTGATATGCTGTCTGCAGCTTACTTATATACTTAAACTTTCATTATGAAATCTGCACTGATGTCCTGATTTCAGCCTAGCTCTGAGAAATTGGACCCACTTTCATGTCCCCTAACCTTTAACATCGGGGTGCACACATTGCATATAATTTTTGTGGAATTTCAGTCTCAGGATCTGCACTGAGGTTCCGCAGTAATGCACAGTACAATATAAGGCCTCTTTCACACGTCTGTGTCTCCGGTACGTGTGGTGACATTTTTCACACGTACCGGAGACATGTTCTGACATGTCAGTGTGTTTCCACGAACCGTGTGTCCGTGGGCAAAACACGCTGACATGTCCGTTTTTTGCCGTCAGCACGGAGAACACACATTGATGTCCTCATGTGACACGCATCGGCACAGGGAATGAAACGCTACAGTAAGCGCTGTTCCCTGGCTGCGGGTGCTGAAGCCGGCTGTCATCATTCTCCCCTGCTCTGCCGGCGATCGGAGCGAGCAGAAGAGAATGATGAGAGTTATATTAAAGTCAGAACAATGACAGCAGGTGGGGGCTTTTGGGACGCTTACCCCATTCGTCCGACACCTGCTGCCGCTAATTACAGTAACAGTAGGTGCGGATGATCGGGGTTTTCCACAGCCACCACCTGCTGTCATTCGGACTTTAATATAACACGCATCATTCTCTTCTGCTCGCCGGCAGAGCAGGGGAGAATGATGAGAGCCGGCTTCTTCACCTACTGCCGTGGAACAGCGCTTACTGTAGCGCTTCTTCCCCGGCGGCTGTCCGTGTGGTACTGATGCAGCACACAGGTGGCACATGGTTGTCACACATGTGCCACACATAGTACACACACGGATATCTCCGGTACCGGAAATTATCATGTTGTTCAATGTCAATGGGGCAGTGCAGATGGCCAATTTCTTTCAGTGACAGAATCGGTCTGTGGAAAAAATCTCAGTACGCTGCAATTTGACTCTGAAATCAGATGAGACTCACCCATTCATGTCTATGGGTGAGAGAAAAAAAATCGGAAGCCAAGTGGAGCCATTGTATTACAACCGATTTTTATGACTACATTGCAATTTTGTAAAACAGGAAACTGTAAGGCTAAGTGCACACGTACCGGAACTCTCGCGGAAATTACCGCGAGAATTCCAGAATTCCAATCCGCGGGAAAATCGCATTTTAAATTCCCGCGATTTTCCCGCGGAAAAACTAGCATTTTGCAAGCGTAATTAGCTTGCAAAATGCTAGCGTTTTCCAAGCGATCTGTAGCATCACTTGGAGAACTGATTGACAGGTTGGTCACACTCGTCAAACATAGTGTTTGACAAGTGTGACCAACGTTTTACTACTGAGGCCGCCTATGCAGCATCAGTAGTAAAAGATAAAATGCAAAAAAAAATAAAAGATGGTTTTATTCTTACCCTCCGACGTCCCGCGCATCCGTTCCCAGTAATCCTTTACGAAAATGCCCGCGATGACGTCCGTTCTCGCGGGATCGCGATGTCTCGCGGTAATTCGCGATGACGTCGCGCGAATGACCGCGAGACCTCGCGATCCCGCGCGAATGGACGCCATCGCGGGCATTTTCGCAAAGGATTACTGGGAACGGGAGCGTGGAGAGAGGCGGGAATGCTGCGCGGGACGTCGGAGGGTGAGAATAACAATATTTTTTATTTTTACATTCTTTTTTTTACAGGGATATGGTACCCAAAGCCCGGAGGACAGTCTCCTCTCCTCCGGACCGTGGGTACCATCCGCAAATGTTCTGCTTACTTTCCGCATGGTGGGCACAGCCACATGCGGGAAGTAAGCGGAACAATGCATTCCTATGGGTGCGGGATCGCCGCGATTCCGCAAATTAATGAGCATGCTGCGGTTTTTACCGCGAAGCGATTCCGCCGCGGTAAAAACCGCAGCATTAGCACAGCATTGCGGAATCCCATAGGAATGCATGGGATGCTTATTTTTCGCGTTTTCACGGCAAAATCGCGCGATTAAAACCGCTGCGGAAACGCGAAAAAAACGCCACGTGTGAACTCAGCCTAAATGCTTAATAGCTGCTGAGTTAAAAAAACAGATTGTACACGGGTGACAAGTAAGAAAACGTCCCACTTTTCTGGATGAAAATCAGGCTGCTTTTAAATACTGTTGTGTGACCCTAGCTTAAGGCTGGGTTCACACGTAGCGGAACTCTCGCAGAAATTACTGCGAGAGTTCCGGAATTCCATTCCGCGGGAAAATCGCATTTTAAATTCCTGCGATTTTCCCGCGGAAAAACTAGCATTTTGCAAGCGTAATTAGCTTGCAGAATTGCTAGCGTTTTCCAAGCGATCTGTAGCATTGCTTGGAGAACTGATTGACAGGTTGGTCACACTCGTCATAGTGTTTGACGAGTGTGACCAACCTTTTACTATTGAGGCCGCCTATGCAGCATCAATAGTAAAAGATAGAATGTAAATAGTAATAATAAAAAAAATATTCTTATTCTCACCTTCCGACGTCCCGCGCAGCCTTCCTGTCTCTCTCCACGCTCCCGGTCCCAGTAATCCTTTACGACAATTACCGCAATGACGTCCGTTCTCGCGGGATCGCGACGTCTCGCGGTCATTCGCAATGCCGTCGCGCGAATGACCGCGAGACTTCGCGATCCCGCGAGAACGGACGTCATCGCTCGCAAAGGCTTACTGGGACCGGGAGCGTGGAGAGAGGCGGGAAGGCTGCACGGGACGTCGGAAGGTAAGAATAACTATATTTTTTATTTTAAATTCTATTTTTTACAGTGATATGGTACCCGGAGGACAGTCTCCTCTCCTCCGGACCGTGGGTACCATCCGCAAATGTTCTGCTTACTTTTCGCATGGTGTGCACAGCGACATGCGGAAAGTAAGCAGAACAATGCATTCTTATGGGTGCGGGATCGCCGCCATTCCGTGAAATTAATGAGCATGCTTGCGTTTTTTACCGCGAAGCGATTCCGCCGTGGTACAAACCGCAGCATTAGCACAGCATTGCGGAATCCCATAGGAATGCATGGGATGCTTATTTTTCGCAACAAAATCGCGCGGTTAAAACCGCTGCGGAAACGCGAAAAAAAGCCACGTGTGAATTCAGCCTTAGTCTGAATCCCTAAAAAATGGTATTCAGACGTGCTGCTAATGGAGCCATTCCTTATACTGAGACGAGCGGAGTTCACGTCGACCCTCGACTCCTTTGTGGTTGCTTCTGTCTTTTCAGGGTAGCACAAGAATATAGCTGACTTTGCTCCTGTGTCCATGTGAATATTTGTCTCGTACGGAATGTCCACCAGGGGCACATCTAAATCTTGCTTTTCAGGGATTCAAAAGGAAGCCATCAGGCACTGCCAAATGCAGCAAGGTGTATTTAGGATCTGTTTACACAGATCACAGGGCAGCAGTAAATGACTGTCAATTGGTAAATCTTTACCAATCAGCAGTTGTTTAACCCCCTTTACCCCCAAGGGTGGTTTGCACGTTAATGACCAGGCCAATTTTTACAACTCTGACCACTGTCCCTTTATGAGGTAATAACTCTGGAACGCTTCCATGGATCCTGGTGATTCTGACAATGTTTTCTCGTGACATATTGTACTTCATGTTAGTGGTAAAATTTCTTGCATTTATTTGTGAGAAAAATGGAAATTTGGAGAAAATTTTGAAATTTTCAAAATTTTCCAAATTTGAATTTTCATGACCTTAAAAGAGAGAAATATGTCACACAAAATAGTTAATAAATAACATTTCCCACATGTCTACATTACATTAGCACAATTTTGGAACCAAAATTTTTTTGTTAGGAAGTTATAAGGGTTAAAAGTCGACCAGCGATTTCTCATTTTTACAACACCATTTTTTTTAGGGACCACATCACATTTGAAGTCACTTTGAGGGGTCTATATGATAGGAAATACCCAAAGTAACATAATTCTAAAAACTGCACCCCTGAAGGTGCTCAAAACCACATTCAAGAAGTTTATTAACCCTTCAGGTGCTGCACAGGAAATTTTGGAACGTTTAAAAAAAAATGAACATTTAACTTTTTTTCACAAAAAAATTACTTCAGATCCAATTTGTTTTATTTTACCAAAGGTAACAGGAGAAATTGGTCCCCAAAAGTTGTACAATTTGTCCTGAGTACGCTGATACCCCATATATGCAGGTAAACCACTGTTTGGGCGCATGGCAGAGCTCGGAAGGGAAGGAGCACCGTTTGACTTTTCAATGCAAAATTGGCTGGAATTGATATCGGACGCCATGTCGCATTTGGAGAGTCCCTGATGTGCATAAACAGTGGAAACCCTCCACAAGTGACACCATTTTGGAAAGTAGACCCCTAAGGAACTTACCTAGATGTGTGGTGACTGGTGAGCACTTTGAACCCTCAAGTGCTTCACAGAAGTTTATAATGTAGAGCCGTAAAAATAAAAAATCATATTTTTTTCACAAAAATGATTTTTTCGCCCCCAATTTTTTATTTTCCCAAGAGTAACAGGAACAAATAAACCCCAAAAGTTGTTCAGACTCCATGTTGCTTTTGGAGAGCCCCTGATGTGCCCAAACAGTGGAAACTCCCCAATTCTAACTCCAACCCTAATCTCAACACACCCCTAACCCTAATCTCAACCCCAACTGTGATGTACAAATGTCTGCAAAATATGTTTTCTGTTGGAATGTGCTAGAAATCTCCCCTTCCCTTCTGAGTTACATGGTACACTGAAGCTATAGCAGTGCCTACCCTCCCCCAAGTGTTATCACCTCTCCAGCTAGCAATAGGATACTTCCTGCTATCACCATTTGGCTCCTCTTCAGAGCGGGAAAAACTTCTTTGTTTGAAACGAATAAAACTATGAGAGACTATACCATAAGAACCAAATACCCTAGAGATATGAAAATCACATTTTTGGAATCCGGGCGGTCACAGCGTCGCTGCCGTGGTTCTTGCGAAGCCTAATCCTTTCAGAACCTGAGATATGTGTTCCAGCTAAACGGTGTATCAGAACTACTGCATATTTGGTCTTGAATTATTGTACTCAACAAATCACAACCAATGATGCCCTATATGTGTCTGTTCGGGCTGCCCCCACGGAGTTATGATTAGTATAAGTTTTCTAGTGTAATTCTAAATCCAAAAGGGAGAGGTGGGATTAACCCAGCATGCATCTCTCCGTGATGTCACATAGCAAGTCTATAAAGCATTTCCTGGACAAAACCAGCTCAGAACAGCTGCAGGGTCCGGGCTGACAAGAACTCAGATGAGCGGAGAAGTGCAGCTCCGCCTCCACCCCCCTTAAAACCACATGGGATGCCTAACAACAATATGGAACTGTGAGTGTAATCTCTTTGTTTTCTCCACTTTTATTTTATACCTGTACTGTACATATTTTATGTCTCAATTTTATAGCAACTTTTATCTGTAATCACTGTCCTCTTTCAGAAAATAAATGAAATTATTTAGATCTGTCTCCATGCTCTAAGAATCGAACTATACGCCTTTGATAGATAATCACTACTAATTCAAGGGGTTTGCCACGGACCCTCTTAATTTAACACTGTGAATTAAGTAACCGTGACTGGTGGCAGCACGTTGTGCACGGCTATTGCGGCTTGCTGGCAGTCCAGAAGGGTCTTATATTGCTGAATAAGGGTCTGCGGCCACAGCATTGATAATTCCCTTTCTGCAGAAGCCTGATTGCCGGTTCACAACAGGCAGTCCGTCCGGCGACTAATTATCCTAGGTGCAGTTCCCTGACTGACCTGAGGGTAAGGGGGGCGCCGGAGAGCTGCGAGTTCCAAAGTGGAACTGAGAAAGTGGGATATACATAAATCCCCGCAGTACTTGGAAGATTGATAGCAGTGGCGGGGCATCCAAATTAAACTCCCCCTGCGGCAAATTGTAGAGCGAGAGTAGCTTGCTGGAAATTTTTGTCACATGGTGCCAGTGGTGGGATAACTAAGATAAGCCCCAACGGTGCCTGTGATAGCCGTGTGCCGGCATTGTGTCTCGTCCCTCCGTCCGCTGATACACCCGTGTCAGTGGTGGGACTGTGACATAGTGGTGACACAGGGTCCGCTGTCCGTCGCGTTTTGGTGGCAGCGGGACCCCCGTTAGTCGCCTCCGTATTTGGACGAACGGCGGTGGGCTGTTCGTCACACCAACCACAAACCTTACCCTAACACACCCCTAACCCTAATCCCAGCCCTAACCCTAATTCCAACCCTAACCCTAATCCCAACCCTAACCTTAATCCCAACCCTAACCCTAACTTTAGCCCCAACCCTAATGGAAAATAGAAATAAATACTTTTTTTATTTTATTATTTTTCCCTAACTAAGGGGGTGATAACGGGGAGTTTGATTCACTATTTATAGCAGGTTTTTATGTATGGCAGCTGTCACACACTAAAAGATGCTTTTAATTGCAAAAAATAGAAATAGTTATTGCATCACCACATTTTGAGAGCTATAAGTTTTCCATATTTTTGCCCACAGAGTCATGTGAGGTCTTTATTTTAGTGATATGAGTTGACGTTTTTATTGGTACCATTTTCGGGCACATGACTTTTTTTATCGTTTTTTATTCCGACTTTTGGGAGGCAGAATGAACAAAAAACAGCAATTCAGGAATTTCTTTTGGGGGGGGGGCGTTTACACCGTTCGGCGTGTGGTAATATTGATAAAGCAGTTTTATTATTCGGGTATTATTCAGTATGATTATAGTGATACCTCATTTATATCTTATTTTATGTTTTGGCGCTTTTATACAATAAAAAGTATTTTATATAAAAATTAATTATTTTTGCATTGTTTTATTCTGAGAGCTGTAACTTTTATATTTGTTCGCTGATGACGCTGTATGGGGGCTTGTTTTTTGTGGGACAAGATGACGTTTTCTGCAGTTCTAGGTTTATTTATATCCGTCGTTTTGATCGCGTGTTATTACACTTTTTGTTTGGCAGTATGATGGTAAAGCATTGTATTTTTGGCTTTTTCCTCTAAAGGGGTTAACTAGTGGGTCAGTTTTATAGGTCAGATGCGGGGATACCAAATATGTGTACTTTTATTGCTTAAAAAAATTTTAATTAAAAAATATTGATTTTATTATTATTTTTTTTATTTAACAATTTTTTTTTAATTTAATTCTTACTTTTACACTATGGGACACTCATTTTCTGCAGGCTGATCGCTTCCGTAGCATGCAGATCTGCATACTATAGAAGCTGTCAGCGCTGCAGCTTTTGTGCGCTTACCTGACAGACTTCCTGACATGCACTGCGCATGACAGGAAGGCTCTCAGGCCTGGAGACCCAGATGTCGTCATGACGACATCGGGTCTCCATGGGAGCGATTGGGACCCCGTGTCATGACGTAGGGTCTCCGATCCAAAGGCAGAGGGGCTGTCAGAGCTGACAGCCACTCTGCCTGCTCCCGGGACGCTGGGATCATGTTTGATCGCAGTGTGCCGGGGGGTGAAAGTGACGGGAGCGGTCCGTGACTGCTCCTGGCACTCAGTACCAGGTGTCAGCTGTGAGAATCAGCTGACACCTGGCCGCGATCAGCCACTCTCCCTCTGTGAGCGTGGCTAATCGATGATGACGTACTATCCCATCCATGGTAATTGAGTCCCAGGGCACATGGACGGGATAGTACGTCATCTGGCAGAAAGGGGTTAAAGGGAACCTGTCACCAGGTTTGGCCGATATGAGATACGGCCACTGCCTTTCAGGGCTGATATACAGCATTCTATAATGCTGTATATCTGCCCCCCACCCGACCAGCAAGAGAAGAAAAATAACTTTTATTATTCTCATCTTTGGGATGGTCCAGTCCGAGAGGAGTCGCTCTTCTTGGTCCGGCGCCTCCCATCTTCTTGTGATGCCGTCGTCCTTCTTGGTTCATGTGGATGATGCGTCCCTGCATCATCCACATGGTCTGCTCCGCATTGCACTCCTGCGCAGGCATACTTCTCTGTCCTGCTGAGGATAGAGCAAAGTACTACAGTGCGCAGGTGTCAGGAAAGGTCAGAGAGGCCCAGCGCCTGCGCACATTAGGATTTTGCTCTGCCCTCAACAGGGCAGAGAAGTACACCTACGCAGGAGCGTGATGCCAAGCAGACTGTGTGGATGATGCAGGGAGGTGTCATCCACATGAAGCAAGCAGGAGGACAGCATCGCAAGCTGATAGGAGGCGCCGGACAAAGAACAATGACACCCCTGGGACTGGACCGCCCCGCAGGTGAGTGTCATAAAAGTTATTTTTCTTCTCTTATAGGTCGGGTTGGGGGCAGATATACAGCGTTACAGAAAACTGTACTGTATATAAGCCATGGAAGGAGGTGGCCGTAACTTGTATTGACCAAACCAGGTGACAGGTTCCCTTTAATAGCCTGGTAACAAAGGCATGTAATAATCTGTCACTGAGGATGTCACCACGGATCAGAGACAGATCAAGAGTTATAGGGTTTATTTACAGGGAATAACTCTCCACACAGGGAGGAGCAGTGGGGGTTAAAAGTGGCAGGGTAAACGGTAAAACTGCAAAATAGATAGGGAAACTATGAAACAACTATTCAGAGTTGAAATGGATAAACGGGAATGCTTGTAACTTATCAGCCGATGAAGGCTTGATTTTAGGATCTCTTTCTCCAACGTTGGCACCGTCAACCGCGGCACTTAAAGTCTCTGTAGTCTCTACTCTAGGCGAAACCGGGAACTCCGGGGTTAATGCAGTAAGCATGGAGACGCTGTAGACCTGAGTCTCCCCTGTTCTAAGTCTCTGTATTATACACTAACAGTCTGTTCGTAGGAACGATGCTGCGTACATTGGAAAGTCTCTCTGTCACTCTCCGGGGCCGTAGCCAGTCACCGCGGGTATCGGGGCTGCGCGCTCAGGTCACTGTCTCTGCACCGTCAGGGGGAAAGCCTCCTCCGGTCACGGCGGCTACCGAGTCCATGTACTCACAGACAGCACTTTCTATCACCCGTCCTTCAGTCCCAGTCCTCTGACGGGGAGTTCTCTCACTCCTGGAGCGCGGTGCTGCAACCTGCTCTCTATGTAACGCGATCTTCTCTGTCTCTGGCGCGCTCTGCTTTCGCGCCCTCAGCCTGCTCAGCTTCCGGTCCACCGCCCCTTCTCTTCCCCCACTGCCCCTTACAGTCACATGGTGCAGTCGGTCCAGGTCAGCAAGTCTCCCCCCCGGCAACCCTGCTGCCCGGCTTTGTGGTTCCGGACATGGCGCAGGAAAGGTAACCTCCTTCTGGCTCTTCTTCCTCTTCACCCCCTTACAGGCATATCAAAGCAAAAGATGAACTCTAAGGGCTCTTTAATAGATCATTCAATGCGTATAGGCTGCCATAGTTCTCTGCAGCAAATGTCCTGTTATTACATGCCAAGAACAATAATGCTTTGTGCTGCACAAAAGATTATTTCACCCAATGAACACACGTTCGCTCGTTCATCAGGTGATTGTCAGCCTGATTATATGGCAAGATAATTGTCACACATGTAGGTGGCGCACATGATTTGTGAACCCACTGTGCCACAGGGCTAGGTTTACCTAGGAGGGGCATAGCTGAGCAGCTACCTGGTTTTCTCTTGAGCTGCCGATTGTGGAGTCAGGCTTGAGCTGTAGTTAGCCACCAGGTACCACTCTAAAGGGCCTGTCACACTAAGTGATATCGCTAGCAATATCGCTATAACTTGTGACGTTGTGTGTGATACTTACCTCCGACCGGCTCCCCCGCTGGTTATCGCTGATCGCGCAAGAACGTCCAGGACTGTTTCTCATCGTCAGCTTCCTGCGGCGCTTACTGTGGAGAGACGAGCGACGAGCGTGGAGCCGGGCGGGAGGACGCAGGATCGCCTAGTGTGACAGGTAAGTAGCGACCCCCGACCCCAGCGATGTCGCTGGTGAGATCTGCCTGTGTGGCAGCTCACTAGCGACCACTTAGCGATGTACCAGCGATCCTGACCGCGTCATATCGCTGGTCGGGATCGCTGGTGCATCGCTAAGTGTGACAGTACCTTTAGGCAGTTCCCAGGACTGCAGCTGCTGACCCCAGAGGCAGCCTCACACATACATACTGGTCTCAGAGTAACTGAATCCTTTGGCAGAATGGATACTGACATGGAGTCACCAGAGGGCTGGATTCAGATACTGGAACAGGCTCCGACAGTATGGACTCTGGAACACTAACCAGAACTGACACAGGTACAGAACGGTTACAGAGTTCAGTTACCGCCGGTGCGACTTCATGGTTCAGGTACTGCTGGTGCGGCATCAGGGTTCAGGCACCGCCGATGCACCTATAGGCTTCAGATACCGCTGGTGCGGCTACAGGGTTCAGGTACTGCCGGTGCAGCTTCAGGTACCACTGGTGCATCTTCTGGCTTCAGGTACCGCTAGTGCAGCTTCCGATTTTAGGTACCACTGGTGCAACTACAGGGTTCAGGTACCACTGGTGCAGCTTCAGAGTTCAGGTACCACTAATGATGGTACCACCAGTGCGACTTCTGGGTTCAGGTACCGTCAGTGCAAGTACCACCAGTGCAACTTCATGGTTTAGGTACTGCCAGTGCGGGTACAGAAGTGTGGCTTCAGGCTAAAGTGAACGCCAATGCGGCTACAGTGACCGCCAGGTACGGCCATAGACTCAAGAGACCGCCAGGTTTCAGGTTCAGGCCATGGCCACACAAGGACCAGGAGTTCAGGTTCAGGCCCTGGCCACACAACGACCAGGGATTCAGGTTCACTTTCAACTACATGGGATACTATGATGGGGCACCTTGCAACATACAGTTGAACACACTACACAAGGAACTACAGGGGTTGCTCAGGCACCTCCCTACTATGGAGGGTGCCATTTATACAAGGGCCCTCCCAGCCATTGGCTAGGGGCATTTTCAGACTATGCACTACCCTTATAAGAATAGTGAAGTACACTCATGCACTAGTCACACCGCCAGGAAGCCTGTATGGCATGCACAGTAAGCAGGGGAGCAAGACACGTGGAGGTCACCGGGCGGCCGGTCAGTATGTCAGCATCCCTGCATGGAGGGGGAAGGGGAATCATGCAGGGGCGCCATCATTAATGTTACAATAATCGTGAAATGAGCAATTTTAAGAAGGCTTTTAGCGCTTATCTTGTAATGAAGAAACAGCGGTAGTCTAGCACAGCTATTAGTCCTCTATATCTGCATGGAGCAGTTCTGTCAAATTGAATTATGGTGCCACATTGGCACTTTTAAGGCTGTATTGACACATAAGTATGTATCATATTTATGCTTAAACCTTTTGCTCATAAGTGTTAGTTTTTCTTGATAGATTACAAAAAATGTGAAAAGTACAGAATTAGCAGGGTCTAAATTTAGGCAAATCATAATCAGTCATAAAAAGCCATAAAGTAATCACAATTTATGAGAAGCAAGGAAACTGAGATCTCTGATCTATCTATAATAAAACGGGCTAAGCGTCCCTCTGTCCGAAGCCTTTATAGACTGCGCAAGCGCGCCGCGCCTGCGCAGTCTGGCTCCAGACAGAGTGGCGCACCCCCCCAGGAGGTCGCGGAAGACGCACCCCCCCCCCGGAGATCACGGTAGACGTACCCCCCGCTGACCTGACACCTTACCGATTCGGTGTGGCTGCGGGGTCTTGCGTCTTGCTGTGATGACAGGAGAGGGCAGGTTGTTGCTCCGGAAGCGGCGCATGCGCCTTCCGGCGCCATTTTGGGGAAGACACACTGCAGTGTGTCTTCAAGACAATGGCGCCGGAAAGAGAGGAGCAACAACCCGCCCTCTCCTGTCATCACAGCAGGTACAAAAGATTACCGGGGTATTCGCCGTGAAGTCAGGAGACGAGACGGCGGGTTGTGGCGCCGAAATCGGGCACCAACTACAGCCGCACAATCCCACACTCCTCAGACCTTTTGAAGAAAACGGCGCCGGACAGCGCGGTGTGCGCAGGCGCCACAGTGCCCACTTCAGATTAATTTAAATATGTAAATTACGAATACATTTCGGCGCCATGAGAGGACCATGCATACCAGGATAAGGGGTGAGGGGGCCATGCATACCAGGATTGGGGGATGAGGGGTACCATGCATACCAGGATCGGGGGTTGAGAGGACCATGCATACCAGGATTGGGGGATGAGGGGTAACATGCATACCAGGATTGGGGGGTGAGGGGACCATGCATACCAGGATTGGAGGATAAGGGGTACCATGCATACCAGGATTGGGGGGTCCATGCATACCAGGATTGGGGGATGAGGGGTACCATGCATACCAGGATTGGGGGGTGAGGGGACCATGCATACCAGGAAAGGGATGAGGGGGTACCATGCATACAAGGATAGGGGGGTGAGGGGACCATGCATACCAGGGTAGGGGTTGAGGGGACCATGCATGCCAGGATAGGGATGAGGGGGTACCATGCATACCAGGATTGGGGGGTGAGGGGACCATGCATACCAGGATAGGGGGGGTGAGAGGACCATGCATACCAGGATTGGGGGGTGAGAGGACCATGCATACCAGGATTGGGGGGTGAGGGGACCATGCATACCAGGATTGGGGGGTGAGGGGACCATGTATACCAGGATAGGGGGTGAGGGGACCATGCATACCAGGATAGGGATGAGGGAGCACCATGCATACCAGGATTTGGGGATGAAGGGTACCATGCATACCAGGATAGGGGGGTGAGGGGACCATGCATACCAGGATAGGGATGAGGGAGTACCATGCATACCAGGATTTGGGGATGAGGGGTACCATGCATACCAGAATCGGAGGATGAGGGAGTACCATGCATACCAGGATTGGGGGATGAGGGGTACCATGCATACCAGGATTGGGGGATGAGGGGTACCATGCATACCAGGATTGGAGGATAAGGGGTACCATGCATACCAGGATTGGGGGATGAGGGGTACCATGCATACCAGGATTGGGGGGTCCATGCATACCAGGATTGGGGGATGAGGGGTACCATGCATACCAGGATTGGGGGGTGAGGGGACCATGCATACCAGGAAAGGGATGAGGGGGTACCATGCATACAAGGATAGGGGGGTGAGGGGACCATGCATACCAGGATAGGGGGTGAGGGGACCATGCATGCCAGGATAGGGATGAGGGGGTACCATGCATACCAGGATTGAGGGGTTAGGGGACCATGCATACCTGGATAGGGGGGGTGAGAGGACCATGCATACCAGGATTGGGGGGTGAGAGGACCATGCATACCAGGATTGGGGTGTGACGTGACCATGCATACCAGGATTGGGGGGTGAGGGGACCATGTATACCAGGATAGGGGGTGAGGGGACCATGCATACCAGGATAGGGATGAGGGAGCACCATGCATACCAGGATTGGGGGATGAGGGGTACATGCATACCAGGATTGGGGGATGAGGGGTACCATGCACACCAGGATTGGGGGATGAGGGGTACCATGCATATCAGGATAGGGGGTGAGGGGACCATGCATACCAGGATAGGGATGAGGGAGTACCATGCATACCAGGATTTGGGGATGACGGGTACCATGCATACCAGGATAGGGGGGTGAGGGGACCATACATACCAGGATAGGGATGAGGGAGTACCATGCATACCAGGATTTGGGGATGAGGGGTACCATGCATACCAGGATTGGAGGATAAGGGGTACCATGCATACCAGGATTGGGGGGTCCATGCATACCAGGATTGGGGGATGAGGGGACCATGCATACCAGGAAAGGGATGAGGGGGTACCATGCATACAAGGATAGGGGGGTGAGGGGACCATGCATGCCAGGATAGGGATGAGGGGGTACCATGCATACCAGGAATGGGGGGTGAGGGGACCATGCATACCAGGATAGGGGGGGTGAGAGGACGCATACCAGGATTGGGGGGTGAGAGGACCATGCATACCAGGATTGGGGTGTGACGGGACCATGCATACCAGGATTGGGGGGTGAGGGGACCATGTATACCAGGATAGGGGGTGAGGGGACCATGCATACCAGGATAGGGATGAGGGAGCACCATGCATACCAGGATTTGGGGATGAAGGGTACCATGCATACCAGGATAGGGGGGTGAGGGGACCATACATACCAGGATAGGGATGAGGGAGTACCATGCATACCAGGATTTGGGGATGAGGGGTACCATGCATACCAGAATCGGAGGATGAGGGAGTACCATGCATACCAGGATTGGGGGATGAGGGGTACCATGCATACCAGGATTGGGGGGTCCATGCATACCAGGATTGGGGGATGAGGGGTACCATGCATACCAGGATTGGGGGGTGAGGGGACCATGCATACCAGGAAAGGGATGAGGGGGTACCATGCATACAAGGATAGGGGGGTGAGGGGACCATGCATACCAGGATAGGGGGTGAGGGGACCATGCATACCAGGATAGGGGTTGAAGGGACCATGCATGCCAGGATAGGGATGAGGGGGTACCATGCATACCAGGATTGGGGGGTGAGGGGACCATGCATACCTGGATAGGGGGGGTGAGAGGACCATGCATACCAGGATTGGGGGGTGAGAGGACCATGCATACCAGGAAAGGGATGAGGGGGTACCATGCATACAAGGATAGGGGGGTGAGGGGACCATGCATACCAGGATAGGGGTTGAGGGGACCATGCATGCCAGGATAGGGATGAGGGGGTACCATGCATACCAGGATTGAGGGGTTAGGGGACCATGCATACCTGGATAGGGGGGGTGAGAGGACCATGCATACCAGGATTGGGGGGTGAGAGGACCATGCATACCAGGATTGGGGTGTGACGTGACCATGCATACCAGGATTGGGGGGTGAGGGGACCATGTATACCAGGATAGGGGGTGAGGGGACCATGCATACCAGGATAGGGATGAGGGAGCACCATGCATACCAGGATTGGGGGATGAGGGGTACATGCATACCAGGATTGGGGGGTGAGGGGTACCATGCACACCAGGATTGGGGGATGAGGGGTACCATGCATATCAGGATAGGGGGTGAGGGGACCATGCATACCAGGATAGGGATGAGGGAGTACCATGCATACCAGGATTTGGGGATGACGGGTACCATGCATACCAGGATAGGGGGTGAGGGGACCATACATACCAGGATAGGGATGAGGGAGTACCATGCATACCAGGATTTGGGGATGAGGGGTACCATGCATACCAGGATTGGAGGATAAGGGGTACCATGCATACCAGGATTGGGGGGTCCATGCATACCAGGATTGGGGGATGAGGGGTACCATGCATACCAGGATTGGGGGGTGAGGGGACCATGCATACCAGGAAAGGGATGAGGGGGTACCATGCATACAAGGATAGGGGGGTGAGGGGACCATGCATACCAGGGTAGGGGTTGAGGGGACCATGCATGCCAGGATAGGGATGAGGGGGTACCATGCATACCAGGATTGGGGGGTGAGGGGACCATGCATACCTGGATAGGGGGGGTGAGAGGACCATGCATACCAGGATTGGGGGGTGAGAGGACCATGCATGTCAGGAAAGGGATGAGGGGGTACCATGCATACAAGGATAGGGGGGTGAGGGGACCATGCATACCAGGGTAGGGGTTGAGGGGACCATGCATGCCAGGATAGGGATGAGGGGGTACCATGCATACCAGGATTGGGGGGTGAGGGGACCATGCATACCAGGATAGGGGGGGTGAGAGGACGCATACCAGGATTGGGGGGTGAGAGGACCATGCATACCAGGATTGGGGTGTGACGGGACCATGCATACCAGGATTGGGGGGTGAGGGGACCATGTATACCAGGATAGGGGGTGAGGGGACCATGCATACCAGGATAGGGATGAGGGAGCACCATGCATACCAGGATTTGGGGATGAAGGGTACCATGCATACCAGGATAGGGGGGTGAGGGGACCATACATACCAGGATAGGGATGAGGGAGTACCATGCATACCAGGATTTGGGGATGAGGGGTACCATGCATACCAGAATCGGAGGATGAGGGAGTACCATGCATACCAGGATTGGGGGATGAGGGGTACCATGCATACCAGGATTGGGGGGTCCATGCATACCAGGATTGGGGGATGAGGGGTACCATGGATACCAGGATTGGGGGGTGAGGGGACCATGCATACCAGGAAAGGGATGAGGGGGTACCATGCATACAAGGATAGGGGGGTGAGGGGACCATGCATACCAGGATAGGGGGTGAGGGGACCATGCATTCCAGGATAGGGGTTGAGGGGACCATGCATGCCAGGATAGGGATGAGGGGGTACCATGCATACCAGGATTGGGGGGTGAGGGGACCATGCATACCTGGATAGGGGGGGTGAGAGGACCATGCATACCAGGATTGGGGGGTGAGAGGACCATGCATACCAGGATTGGGGTGTGACGGGACCATGCATACCAGGATTGGGGGGTGAGGGGACCATGTATACCAGGATAGGGGGTGAGGGGACCATGCATACCAGGATAGGGATGAGGGAGCACCATGCATACCAGGATTGGGGGATGAGGGGTACATGCATACCAGGATTGGGGGGTGAGGGGTACCATGCACACCAGGATTGGGGGATGAGGGGTACCATGCATATCAGGATAGGGGGTGAGGGGACCATGCATACCAGGATAGGGATGAGGGAGTACCATGCATACCAGGATTTGGGGATGACGGGTACCATGCATACCAGGATAGGGGGTGAGGGGACCATACATACCAGGATAGGGATGAGGGAGTACCATGCATACCAGGATTTGGGGATGACGGGTACCATGCATACCAGGATAGGGGGTGAGGGGACCATACATACCAGGATTTGGGGATGAGGGGTACCATGCATACCAGAATCGGAGGATGAGGGAGTACCATGCATACCAGGATAGGGGATGAGGGGACCATGCATACCAGGATAGGGATGAGGAAGTACCATGCATTCGGTGTGGCTGCGGGGTCTTGCATCTTGCTGTGATGACAGGAGAGGGCAGGTTGTTGCTCCGGAAGCGGCGCATGCGCATTCCGGCGCCATTTTGGGGAAGACACACTGCAGTGTGTCTTCAAGACAATGGCGCCGGAAAGAGAGGAATGCGCAGGCGCCGATTCCGGAGCAACAACCCGCCCTCTCCTGTCATCACAGCAGGTACAAAAGATTAATACCGGGGTATTCGCCGTGAAGTCAGGAGACGAGACTGCGGGTTGTGGCACCGAAATCGGGCACCAATTACGGCCGCACAATCCCACACTCCTCAGACCTTTTGAAGAAAATGGCGCCGGACAGCGCGGTGTGCGCAGGCGCCACAGTGCCCACTTCAGATTAATTTAAATATGTAAATTACGAATACATTTCGGCGCCATGAGAGGACCATGCATACCAGGATAAGGGGTGAGGGGGCCATGCATACCAGGATTGCGGGATGAGGGGTACCATGCATACCAGGATCGGGGATTGAGAGGACCATGCATACCAGGATTGGGGGATGAGGGGTAACATGCATACCAGGATTGGGGGGTGAGAGGACCATGCATACCAGGATAGGGATGAGGGAGTACCATGCATACCAGGATTGGGGACGAGGGGGCCATGCATACCAGGATTGGGGATGAGAGGACCATGCATACCAGGATTTGGGGATGAAGGGTACCATGCATACCAGGATAGGGGGTGAGGGGACCATACATACCAGGATAAGGATGAGGGAGTACCATGCATACCAGGATTTGGGGATGAGGGGAACCATGCATACCAGAATCAGAGGATGAGGGAGTACCGTGCATACCAGGATTGGGGATGAGGGGACCATGCATACCAGGATTGGGGATGAGAGGACCATGCATACCAGGATTTGGGGATGAAGGGTACCATGCATACCAGGATAGGGGGTGAGGGGACCATACATACCAGGATAAGGATGAGGGAGTACCATGCATACCAGGATTTGGGGATGAGGGGAACCATGCATACCAGAATCAGAGGATGAGGGAGTACCGTGCATACCAGGATAGGGGATGAGGGGACCATGCATACCAGGAAAGTGGGGTGAGAGGACAATGCATACCAGGATTGGGGGATGAGGGGTACCATGCATACCAGGATAGGGGTGAGAGGACCATGCATACAAGTATAGGGATGAGGAAGTACCATGCATACCAGGATTGGGGGTGAGGGGACAATACATACCAGGATAGGGATGAGGGAGTACCATGCATACCAGGATTGGGGGGTGAGAGGTCCATGCATACCAGTTTTGGGGGATGAGGGGTACCATGCATACCAGGATTGGAGGATGAGAGGACCATGCATACCAGGATAAGGGGTGAGGGGGCCATGCATACCAGGATAGGGGGTGAGGGGACCATACCAGGATAGGGGGTGAGGGGGCTATACATACCAGGATTGGGGGTGAGGGGGACCATGCATACCAGGATACGGATGAGGGAGTACCATGCATACCAGGATTGGGGGGTGAGGGGACCATGCATACCAGGATGAAGAATGGGGTGCCATGCATACCAGGATTGGGAGGGTGAGGGTACCATGCATACCAGGATAGGAATGAGGGGTGCCATGCATACCAGGATAGGAGGGTGGCAGCACATACCAGGATGGGAGACCATATACCAATAAAAATGCTCGCCACACGGGCGTAGAACGGGTTCATAGCTAGTTTGGATATAACGAGCAAAGTACTGCTAAGGCCTGTTTCACACTTCAGTTTTTTGTGTCAGTTAAAATCCGCCAAAAAGGCGGAAAGCGGATCCGTTCCTAACTGATGTGAACGGATGCCACCGGATCCGTTTTTTTTTACAGATCCGCCGAATGAAGAATTTTAAAGGAACCGCTGCTCGAGAGAGAGAGAGAGATATTTTTCTGTCCTCGAGAAATGATTTCAGGGTTAAATTTCCGCCTGACATCATTCCTCCGGGCATGCACACTATAAAAATGCGGATCCTTCAGCACAAAAAAGTTACATGGTCCGTCTAGGCATCTCGGCGGACGCAAAAACATTGACGGATCCGCAAAAAAACGGATCCAACGGATGGCCATCCATCAAGATCCGCAGGTAATGCAAATCAATGGGGAAAAAAACGGATCCGCCCAAAAAAATGGCGGATCCGTTTTTTTGCAAAAACGGCGGATTTTGACTGATGGTCAAAAACGGAAGTGTGAAACAGTCCTTAGATGTCTGCAGGTTTGTCCTTAAGCCCCTGTCACATACAGCACTCTCGCTAGAGAGATCGCTGCTGAGTCACTAGTTTTGTGATGCAACAGCGAGATCGCTGTGTGTGACAGCTATCAGCGACCGGCCCCCCTGCCGGTATCGCTGATCGTTGATGGAAAGCCCTGGACATTTTGGGGGTCGCTGGTCTCCCGTTGGTCAGCACGCATCGTTGTGTGTGACAGGCGGGAGACCAGCGAGCAGGAGCTGGTAACTAAGGTACACATCGGGTTTCTAAGGGGGCGCGCTGTGCCTAGAAACCCGATGTTTACCTTAGTTACCAGAGCGCTGATGCAGGGAGCTGGTAGCCAAGGTAAACATCAGGTTTCTAAGTGACGCATGCCCCTTAGAAACCCGATATGTACCTTAGTTACCAGCTCCCTGCATCAGCGCGCTGGTAACTAAAGTACACAGCGACGCCGCGCGCTCGGCGTCACTGTGCTGATCGCTGGTGAAGCTGTCTGTTTGACAGCTCACCAGCGATCATGTAGCGACTCACCAGCGATCCTGACACATTGATATCGTTGTCGGGATCGCTGGTGAGTCGCTATGTGTGACGGGGGGGGGGACCCTTAAGGCCCCGTCTCACTAAGCGATCTCGGTAGCGAGATCGCTGCTGAGTCACAACTTTTGTGACGTAACAGCGATCTCGCCAGCGAGATGGCTGTGTGTGACAGCGATCAGCGAGCGGCCCCCCTGCCGGTATCGCTGATCGCTGGAAGAAACCTCTGGACATTTCTTTGGTCGCTGGTCTCCCGCTGGCCAGCACGCATCGCTGTGTGTGACAGGCGGGAGACCAGCGATCAGGTGTAAAAAATAATAAAAAAAAATAAAAAATATAGTTATTCTCACCTTCCGACGTCCCGCGCAGCCATCCTGCCTCTCTCCACGCTCCAGTCCCAGTGATCCTTTGCACGAATGACCGCGAGACTTTGTTATCCCTCGAGACCGTGACATCTCGCGGTCATTCGTGCAAAGGATTACTGGGACCGGAGCGTGGAGAGAGGCAGGATGGCTGAACGGGACGTCGGAAGGTGAGAATAACTATATTTTTTATTTTGATTCTATTTTTTACAGGATGGCCAGCGATGCCGGGCGCTCGGCGTCGCTGTGCTGATCGCTGGTGAAGCTGTCTGTGTGACAGCTCACCAGCGATCACATAGCGACTTACTAGCGATCCTGACACCTTGATATTGGTGTCGGGATCGCTGGTAAGTCGCTTAGTGTGACGGGGCCTTAAGTTGCTAAAGCTAGCAGTGGACTTCAGAGGTTGCCAGATGTGGATCTTGAGGACTCTTTGTCATCAACTGAAGTACAATAAATCCTTTAGGAATTATTTCTTTGTCCTTTTGTTTCCTTAAGAGATAGGTGGCACCAGGGGGTCTGGGCAGCTGCATTTCTCTTCCTGCTCCATTAATGACTTGTATGTTGGGAGTCCACACTCCATGGTAAAGCAAAACTAACAACTAGAGATAAGCAAAACTTTGATCAAGTCATCTGCATTGGAGTGTCCCCATACACTTTAGACTAATGTCGACTGAATTTGCAGATATCGAAGGGTTGGACAGATGGTCTAATGTATACGGGGGCACCGATGATTTTCAGCCTGCTGATCGCATTGTTCTAACAGAGATAGGCCGCCGGCCGATGTGTCAGTCAGTGGCTTTCTCATATAGAACACAGGAGTGCTCGGTCGAGCGACACAAGCATTCTGTACGCATAAAACATAATGTCAGCAGCACATCTCCTGTTTACACGGGAAACAAGCAGAAAATAATTTTATAAGGCAGGGATTTGGCCAACATCACTTTCCGCATCCCAAAACACCCTGCTACGGTACCCCTGAGTGTGCTTGTGCTTTGTGAGGACTTATTTCTTACCCCTTTTCAAGCCACAAGCATTATGATGGAATGTGGACCTTAACTTCATGCAATTAAATGGGGAGACTAACAACTGTTTTAATGTTAAAAAAATATTTACTTGAATTCTTGATAACATTTTGTAAAATCTGATAAACGGCATGCATTTCTTTAACTATTTCTCCTCTATCAGGCAGAGGCTCATATCTTGGTTTCTTTACAAACGGCATAACGATGAACGTTCAGTGCAGTTGCAGAGTAAAGACCCCGTCTCACTAAGCGATCTCGGTAGCGAGATCGCTGCTGAGTCACAACTTTTGTGACATAACAGCGATCTCACCAGCGAGATGGCTGTGTGTGACAGCGATCAGCGAGCGGCCCCCCTGCCGGTATCGCTGATCGCTGGAAGAAACCTCTGGACATTTCTTTGGTCGCTGGTCTCCCGCTGGCCAGCACGCATCACTGTGTGTGACAGGCGGGAGACCAGCGATCAGGTGTAAAAAATAATAAAAAAAAATATAGTTATTCTCACCTTCCGACGTCGCGTTCAGCCATCCTGCCTCTCTCCACGCTCCGGTCCCAGTGATCCTTTGCACGAATGACCGCGAGATGTCACGGTCTCGCGGGATAACAAAGTCTCGCGGTCATTCGTGCAAAGGATCACTGGGACCGGAGCGTGGAGAGAGGCATGATGGCTGAACAGGACGTCGGAAGGTGAGAATAACTATATTTTTTATTTTGATTCTATTTTTTTCAGCGATGGCCAGCGATGCCGGGCGCTCGGCATCGCTGTGCTGATCGCTGGTGAAGCTGTCTGTGTGACAGCTCACCAGCGATCACATAGCGACTTACCAGCGATCCTGACACCTTGATATCGGTGTCGGGATCGCTGGTAAGTCGCTTAGTGTGACGGGGCCTTAAGAGGGTATTTCCTCTACTACTATCAATATTCCACACTACGGTGCCGTACCCCATGCTCCTTCCTGGTCAGATAAAGATTCCACTTAGTCCTCCAAGACGGGTTTGACATATTGTCAGTAGCCCACTCCTCATTAGCGGCCTACGAGAATCACACCTCCATCAGGTCTATTTATGCCAATGCAGGCCAGATACGTGAGTAAAGAATCTTCCTTGTGTATTAGTCACACAGGTCAATGTGTGTCACTGTGACTTCCTTCCCTTCTCTGTACTCCGGCGGTTGGATGGTAACAAGTTTCTTTAACACTGTTCTGCACTTAAACCCTTTAATTCTTTATCACAGCACACTTTCACTTGTGGCCTGTAGCTATATAAAGTAATGCTTCTTATTTCGTCAATAGCTCAACCATAACTAAACTAACTTGAGCTAGCTTCCTATACAAAATGCCCAAGTAACTTCTCTTTACAAGGGCTGGCACTAGCTGTTAACCCTGTCACAGTCTAACAACATGCTGCAGAGCACAGTACATCTAAAATCACTTTTAAATCAGCAAATCCACACAATAATATTAGAGTTTCACACAGCAAACAAGCATTTTTTCTTGTTTGTCGGATGATTGCAGACCTGTTTAGACTGCATGATTATCAGGAGATGAGCGTTCCTAGAAATGCTCGTTCCAGATTATCAGCCTATGTAAAGGGGCCTGTCAAGGGTTTACCACGACAGAGACAGGCCAAAAGACTGCAGAGAATGATTTCTCCAACTCCTGCACTGATTAGAAGCACCTCTCCTTCATATTAAATGATGCAGGTTTCTTTTAGTAGTGCATGGGTTAATCTGCTCAGTTGAGAGGCGCTGGAAGATTTCCTGCATTAAGGCTAAGCTGTTCGCTGTTAGCCACTCCCATCTCCTATGTAATCTGGGTCCTGGCTAGCACTCATTGTCAGAATGCTTATGCTGCATGGCTGGAGGTTGTTGGTGGTTGTTATTGGAGAAGGCGTTTGGTGGATTTATCTGTGACTGTTGTTAGGTTTTGGATGTGTGATAATTCCCTTTCTTCTCCTACTTTGGTTTAACCTCATCCTTCCCCTCCCCGGTGCATTAATTTGTTATATGTGTGTATATTTGCATGATTGGTATTTTTCTTTATCCCTGTTTGTATTACCTTGTTAGTCTGGTTGGTATATTACAGTACACTACTACTACCCTCTTCCCTGGGTGGGGGAAGGGTACAGAATGAGGGCAAATTCAGGAGCTAAGGCAAGGTATGTGTCCCTGACGTCTTCACCATCAGAAGTAATCCAGGGAACAGGGCGAGCTAGGGTGCCCCTAACATTAGGGACTGGGAAGGAGCCCCTGGTTCCGGGACACAGACAACAGAGCCGTGACAGGGCCCTTACTTCTTAGGTAGACAGCTTTAATATTCCCCTTTTAGGGTATGTTCACACATCAGATATGTTGAATACATTTCTGAGCAATGCTTTGTGGATATTATATGGTCTCATGAACATGACATAGCATGGTTCCTCTCTGAGGACAGATATTATCCCATAGCAGTAATGCTTCTAGGGTAGGATACATGTGTAATATGACACTTTTTTCATATAAAATCGGAGACACATAAGGGTGAAAATATAGAGCAGGGGTCGCAATCAGATTTGTGTATGGATCTGTTCTGTAAAACAAATGTCTGTGGTAATTACATGATTGTGCAGCACTATCACACCTCTACTAATTTTTAGGTGATCATACGACTTCAGTTTCATCCTGAAGTTCATATTTAAAGGTGTTGACCACTACTCGGACATCCCTTATCAAACCTTATGTTTCCTCCCAGTAAAATAATAACAATTATCACCTCAGTGCTGTTCCAGCTATGTCGGCACTGGCTCATCTGGGGCTCACGTGACATTGCTATGTCACGCAATCCCTGCGGTCAATCAGCAGCCACTTCATTCTCCTCTCTTTCGGCCTCTTCTGACATCTGGAAGAGATGATAGAGCAGCAGCTCTGACTTCTTCTGGACGGCTTGATTTCTGCGAAGGAGGGCAGAGTGAAGGCTGTGCTGATTGATCACAGGGATATTGTTATTTTATGCGAGTCCCGGGAGAGCCTGTGCTGACATCTATGGATTGGTGTTTGCACCGGAGATGAGTATAGGTGTTATTACAGTATTTTACTGATGGGAAGCATTGACTGAAAAGGAGTTGTACTAGTAATGGACAATCCTTTTACAGTTGTGTTTTTTACAGACACATCACATACTTATTATAGAGTTGTGCTCAAAAGTTTACATAGTTTGACATTAAATGGCTTCACCCAACCACTAACCATGAGTGGAGAAAAAGTTTTGGTGTTATCATTCATATTCTCTGAAAAAAGGCCAAGAAAGCAACAATTCTACTGGGGTATGTAAACTTTTGAGCACAGCTGTAGGCTACTTGGCTGTTCACATCTCCATGTACAGTACAAGTACAGTTTTTAATCGCGTCATAGGTCAAACTAACCCATTTAAGTGTCTGGATCCGTGACAAACTTATAAGAGAAGTCTAATGAACATATTAGGTGGAATCAATTGATATAAATCCACAGGATAAAAATATCTATCTATCTATAATATAACGGGCAAAGCGTCACTCTGTCCAAAGCCTTTATAGACTGCGCGAGTGCGACGCGCCTGCGCAGTCTGGCTCCAGACAAAGTGACGCACTCCCCCCGGAGATCGCGGTAGATGCACCCCTCTGCCGGCACGACACCTTACCGATTCGGTGTGGCCGCGGGGTCTTGCGTCTTGCTGTGATGACAGGAGAGGGCGGGTTGTTGCTCCGGAAGCGGCGCATGCGCAGTCCGTGCTTTCCGGCGCCATTTTGGAGAAGACACACTGCAGTGTGTCTTCAAGACAATGGCGCCAGAAAGTGAGGAATGCGCAGGCGCCGATTCCGGAGCAACAACCCGCCCTCTCCTGTCATCACAGCAGGCACAAAAGATTACCGGGGTATTCGCCGTGAAGTCAGGAGACGGCGGGTTATGGCGCCGAATTCGGGCGCCAATTACGCCCGCAAATCCCACACTCCTCAGACCTTTTGAAGAAAACGGCGCCGGACAGTGTGGTGTGCGCAGGTGCCACAGTGCCCACTTCAGATTAATTTAAATATGTAAATTACGAATACATTTCGGCGCCATGAGAGGACCATGCATACCAGGATAAGGGGTGAGGGGGCCATGCATAACAGGATTGGGGGATGAGGGGTACCATGCATACCAGGATTGGGGGATGAGGGGTAACATGCATACCAGGATTGGGGGGTGAGGTGACCATGCATACCAGGATTGGGGGGTGAGGTGACCATGCATACCAGGATAGGGATGAGGGGTACCATGCATACCAGGATTGGGGGATGAAGGGTACCATGCATACCAGGATTGGGGGATGAGGGGGTACCATGCATACCAGGATAGGGATGAGGGGGTACCATGCATACCAGGATAGGGGGGTGAGGGTACCATGCATACCAGGATAGTAACAAAGTTTTGAAGGCTGAAGGAAGACCTTATGTCCATCTAGTTCAGCCTATTTTTAGTGCAGCTGTTCTGCATTGTTGATCCTGGGGAAGGCAAAAAACCCACAGAGTAGAAGCCAATTTTCTCCATAGGGAAAAAAATTCCTTCCCCTAAGCTGGGTCAACCATCTACCTATAATATTCTGTTATTCGTAACCTTATAAAATGTTGATCACAATAAAAGCATCCATTCCTTTCTTAAATTCATTCAGTGAGTTGGCCATCACCACTTCCTCAGGAAGAGAATTCCAGAGCCTCACTGCTCTTACCGTGAAGAACCCTCTTCTATGCTGGTGCAGAAATTGTCTTTCCTCCAAACGAAGAGAATGCCCCCTTGTTCTTGTCACAGTCCTTGGTACAAACAGTTCATTGGAGAGATCTCTGTATTGCCCTCTGATATACTTGTATATATATATTAAGTCTCCCCTAAGTCTTCTCTTTTCTAGAGTAAATAGACCTAATTTTGATAACCTTTCTGGATACTGTAGTGAACCAACTCCATTTATTATTTTAGTAGCCCGCCTATGAACCCTTTAAAGTTCAGTAATGTCTTTCTAGAGCACCGGCGTCCAAAATTGCACACAATACTCCAAGTGTGGTCTGACGAGTGATTTGTACAGAGGGAGAATTATGTTTTCATCTCGTGTCCCCAGACCTCTTCTAATGCATCCCATGACCCTATTTGCTTTGGTGGCAGCTGCCTGACACTGGGCACTCCAATTTAGCTTCTTATTGACTAAGATGCCTAAGTCTTTTTCCATAGGGATAGGGGGGTGAGTGGGCCATGCATACCAGGATTGGGGGGTGAGGGGACCATGTATACCAGGATAGGGGGTGAGGGGACCATGCATACCAGGATAGGGATGAGGGAGTACCATGCATACCAGGATTGGGGGATGAGGGGTACCATACATACCAGGATAGGGGGTGAGAGGACCATGCATACCAGGATAGGGATGAGGAAGTACCATGCATACCAGGATTGGGGGATGAGGGGTACCCTGCATACCAGGATAGGGGGTGAGGGGACCATACATACCAGGATAGGGATGAGGGAGTACCATGCATACCAGGATTGGGGGATGAGGGGTACCATGCATACCAGGATTGGGGGATGAGGGGTACCATGCATACCAGGATTGGGGGATGAGAGGACCATGCATACCAGTATAAGGGGTGAGGGGGCCATGCATACCAGGATAGGGGGTGAGGGGACCATATATACCAGGATAGGCGGTGAGGGGCCATACATACCAGGATTGAGGGTGAGGGGACCATGCATACCAGGATATGGATGAGGGAGTACCAGTACCATGCATACCAGGATTGGGTGGTGAGGGAACCATGCTTACCAGGATGAAGAATGGGGTGCCATGCATACCAGGATTGGGGGGTGAGGGTACCATGCATACCAGGATAGGAATGAGGGGTGCCATGCATACCAGGATGGGAGACCATATACCAATAAAAATGCTTGCCACCTGGGCGTAGAACGGGTTCATAGGTAGTCCTATATAACCACCATAAATAAAGACTATATATGACCAACGGCAATATGCAAATCAGGAAACACCAAAACCAGACAGTCATAAGGTCAAAAAGAATAATAGCAGCTTTATTGATTAAATTAAAATGTAAACAGACAAAATAGGGCTAGAAGATGGAACCTGATGATTCCAACATCATAAAAGTAGGCCCAGGGTGGGCAATGCCACAGAAAAAGTGTACATAGAAAAGTACAAGGGGAAAGAGAAAGGCACCACCGAAACGCGCGTCGGGGTGGGTGTGTCCGTCCAAGAAGGTGTTATATATAAGGTATCTATACCATTATACCATTATTATGCTATTATGATACTTTGGCCATGGATGCAGCTATGTTTTGGTCCACCCCCAGTATAATATCTTGGCTATTTTCTGCTGTGCTATATATTGGTATTACCTATGTCTAAGGAGGACGTTTGTGATATATATTATCCCTAAGTATCAACACCTTGATTACAACTTTTCTATGTACACTTTTTCTGTGGACATACCCACGCTGGGCCTACTTTTATGATATTGGAATCATCAGGTTCCATCTTCTAGCCCTATTTTGTATGTTTGTCTGTTTACATTTTAATATAATCAATAAAGCTGCTATTATTCTTTTTGACCTTATGACTGTCTGGTTTTGGTGTTTTCCGTGACAAACTTGCTAAGCATGCAGATGCCATCCTCACTGCATCCTACTGCTCTCCGTTTTCCACTGACAGTTTGATAGGAGAAACTAGGAAACCTTTATCTGTTTTTGCATAAGAGAAATACTGATCAAATCTTTAAATTACTCCTAAAGCCATATACAGTGATGACTATGTGCCATTATTTACTTTCAGTCCACTGTTGCCGATGTTTACCTTGGTTACCAGCTCCCTGCACCAGCGCGCTGGTATCTTACGTGCGTCGCTTGTTACCCGCGTGTCGCTGTCCTGATCACTGCTGAGATCTGTCTGGCAGCTCACCAGCGATCATGTAGCGACACACCAGCGATCCTGACAAGGTCATATCGTTGTCGGGATCGCTGGTGAGTCACTATGTGTGACGGAACCCTTATACATAATGCAGAAATCTGGCTTCACCTCTGTTTTCTGTTTCTTATTTGTTCTGCAAAACCTTGTCAGCAAAAAAAAGAAAAGAAGAATCTCTTGAAGTTTATTATTTCCTTGGTGGAAAATCCTGTATTGCACCAGTGTAAAATGGCCACTCCTGCACTGCATAAATCTGTGTGTATAGCTCGTGGATCAGCACAGACATATTTTTGACAATTGACTGCAGGCGAAATAACATGTAGTACATGTACAATGAGTCATAGTGAGAACCAGTGTGCAGCACTTCATAATAACCCCCAGCAGAAGACAAAAGAGGCATCAATGGCAATTTTGGGGGAGGTAGAAAGCCTGCCATTTGAGCCCTGTTCTGTTGCGTTGCTTTGATGCTTCTGTTGTGTCAATAGCACTGGAGGAAAGAAAAAGTCCCACAAATAACTGATTTGGGACAGGGGATTGTTTCTTATCAGGTGATAAACTGGGCATCAAATCTTGAGAAGCTCTGCTTTTGAAGACCTGTTCATTCCTCTTAGTGTTTTCTTTCTTTTAGCGAAAGAGATAACAGATGTTCCTTTAAACACAACCATTTCACTTACATAAAAGACTCTACACTAATATAATAAAGATAACAATCCATGCACATACTAAAGGGGGTTTTACACTAAGCGATATCGCTAGCAATATCGCTAAAACGTCACTGATTTTGTGACGTTATAGTGATATTGCTAGCGATATCGCTATGTGTGATACTTACCTCCGACCGGCTCCCCCGCTGTCCATCGCTGATTGCGCGAGATCGGGCGGCTCCATTTCTCGTCGTCTGCTTCCTGCTGTGTGAGACGAGCGACGCTGGACGCGGGCGGGAGGACGTCTGGATCGCTGTGTGTGAAAGGTGAGTATCGTGCGCTGCGTCGCTGCTGCATCGCTGTGAGATCTTTCTGTATGAAAGCTCACTAGCGATCATTTAGCGATGCACCAGTGATCCTGACCGGGTCGGATCGCTGGTCGGATCGCTGGTGCATCGCTAAATGTAAAAGGGCCTTAAGGATCCAGAAACTGGTATGAGTCCAGACTGTCTATGCTTCACCTCTGTGTACAACTGATTTTTCAGATAGAATTCCTAAGGGAAAAAAATAGAGTATGCCGCGTTCGGTGCCATGGTATGCAAGTATTCACTAAGGCATCATATGGCTGCACACAAAGGCCGGAGCTCATCAATTATATTTCTCCACTTTTCTGGAGTAATTTGTTCCTTTTTAGTTTAGTAGCTTTAGTATCTGTGCCTTATTCTCTATATGTATTTGTGTCACTGTTTATTCTCTACAGGGTGGGCCATTTATATGGATACACCTGGGTGGGCCATTTATAAAGTTGGAATCCAAAATGGCCGACTTCAAAATGGCCACCATGATCACCACCATCTTGAAAAGTTTCCCCCCTCCCATATACTAATGTGCCACAAGCAGGAAGTTGATATCACCAACTGTAACGGGATCTTCCAAGCTGGGGTACCTCTTTCAGTACCACCCCGTATTTTCGGAGGTCCGCTCTGCGTTGGCTGGAGTCTGAATGAATGACGCTGGCTGGAATTCCTCTGAGTGCATGGGCGCATATAAAAGATCACTGCTTCTCCATGTATTTCCAGTCTGACAACACTTTACTCACAGGACACAGAATATATCACACAGATACAGAGGGCCGGCCAATAGACAAGCGTCAGGCCAGACATGCATTACAAAAGCCGCAGGTGGCCGGAGCCTGCGTATGTTTACTGTGGGAATTACAAAGGTGGGGGGAGGGCGGACACTGCTGATACATTAGGGACATGCATCTCACATGGAACCTATTATATATACATATAACTGCACAACATATTCTGGGTGCTGAGTGGTTCTGTAACACAGCTCCCCTTTTCAGCGACGCGATCGGCATACACAGTCTGATCCTAAACGGATCGGTTTGGGGATGACCGAAGTTTATGGGGTTGGTACAAGTTCCGTTTGTCGACTTAGTCCATCGGCGTTACCATTTTGTTTGCCGGGTCTGTATTGGATGGTGAAGTCCAGAGGTTGTAGGGCTAAACTCCACAGCAGCAATCTGGCGTTGTCTCCGGAGACCCGATTAAGCCAGACTAGGGGATTAAGGTCCGTTAGGAGGGAAAACTGTCGTCCATACAAATATGGTTGCAACTTCTTGAGTGCCCATACTACCGCCAGGCACTCCTTCTCGATGGCCGCATAGCTTCACGGGGCAGTAGTTTCCGACTCAGGTAAGCTACCGGGTGTTTTTGGCCGTCCGGCCCGACTTGGCTGAGTACTGCCCCCAATCCAAACATAGAAGCGTCTATATGAACAAGGAAACGTGTAGTTGGATCGGGTGCGGCCAATACAGGGGTATTGGTGAGGGCGTTCTTTAGTTGGCGGAAGGCTTCCTCACACTCTGAGGTCCAGGTTACCTGGCGGGGTTGGTTCTTACGGGTCAAATCAGTGAGGGGCTTGGCTACGCTGCTGTAATTGGGAACGAATTTCCTGTAATAGCCCGCTGTCCCTAGAAACGCCATGACCTGGGTTTTAGTGCGTGGGATGGGCCATTTGGCTATGGCCTCAATCTTGGCTGGTTCTGGTTGCTGTTTCCCACTTCCCACCCAATGCCCTAAATACTGAACCTCTGCTTTGCCCACGTGACACTTGTTTGGGTTCAGGGTGATTCCGGCCTGGTGGATCCTGTCCAATACTGTTTCTAGGTGATTTAGATGCTCTTCCCATGTCGCACTGTAGATGGCGATGTCGTCCAGGTAGGCACAAGCATAGTCCTGGAGACCATCCAGAAGCCGGTCAGCCAGCCTTTGGAAGGTCGCCGAGGCATTCTTCATCCCGAATGGCATAACTCGAAACTGGAATAAGCCAAACGGGGTGACAAATGCCAACTTGGGAATAGTGTCAGGACTAAGGGGAATCTGCCAGTAGCCTTTGCATAGATCGATGGTGGTCAAATACTTTGCCCCCGCCAGCCGGTCTAACAACTCATCCACACGCGGCATGGGGTATGCATCCGTCACTGTTTTCTCATTGAGCTTACGATAGTCTACACAAAACCGTGTAGTCCCATCCTTCTTGGGCACTAACACTACGGGGGATGCCCAGGGACTATCTGACTCTTCAATGACCCCTAAACGCAACATCTCTTGTATCTCTTGTCGCATCCCCTCTCGTACAGACTCAGGGACGCGGAAGGGGTTTTGTCGCAGGGGGGTCTGATCCTGGGTCTCAACCTTGTGTTGTGCCAGGCGAGTGTACCCCGGTCTCTCTGAGAACATCCTCTGTCGCAGCCTCAACAACGCCTCCGCCTGCTGTCTCTCCCGGGGGCCTAGGTCTTCACCCAAGTGTACCTGGTCCCATGTTTTAGACTGAGTCCTTTCCCCTAAGACATCCGGCAAGGGAAGTCCAGCTAAATCCTCTGCTTCAGGTGCACAGATGGCCATTACCTCGCTCCCGGTAGGGCTTCAGCATATTCACGTGGAACATGCGGATAACCCTGGGGTCGTCACAATCGGCGACATTATAGGTTGTGTCAGCTATTTTCCCCACTACCTGGTAGGGCCCCTGCCATGCAGCTTGAAACTTATTCTGCTTAGTGGGCTCTAACACCAGGACCTTCTGTCCTATTTCCAAGGTGCGCTCTCTGGCCCTCCGATCGTACCATATGCGCTGGCGCCGCTGGTTCGCCTGCATGTTCTCACGTACAGCCTGAGTCAGCTCCTGTAGGCGGTCCCGGAATTCCAGCACATAGGGTACAATAGGCACCCCTTCTATGAGGCCCTCCCCTGCCCAGTGTTCCAGCACTAAGTCTAGGGGTCCCCTTACCCGTCTCCCGTATACCAGCTCGAACGGGGAGAACCCCGTGGATTCTTGGGGCACCTCCCGATAGGCAAACAGGAGGTGTGGCAAGAATTTCTCCCAGTCCCTGTAGGTCCTGGTAAAAGTCCCAATGAGCTGTTTTAATGTCCCGTTAAAGCTTTCACACAACCCATTGGTTTACGGGTGGTACGGGGCGCTTCTAATGGACTTTACGCCGCACAGCTACCACAGTTGGTTGGTCACCTCTGCTGTAAACTGGGTACCCTGGTCCGAGATAATCTCCCGGGGAAATCCAACCCGTGAGAAAACCTGGAGCAGGGCGGCCGCCACCGTCTCTTCCAGTATGTTAGGTAATGCAACCGCCTCTGGATACCGTGTGGCATAATCTACCACTGTCAATATATACTTTTTCCCGGACGGACTGGGTTTGGCTAACGGCCCTATCAAATCGACCGCTACTCGGCTAAATGGTTCCTCCACAATGGGGAGGGGGCGTAATTTGGCCTTGCATCGATCCCCCCCCTCTTGCCAATGCGCTGACAACTGTCACAGGTCTGGCAGTACTGACGAACATCATAGGTTACCCCCGGCCAAAAGAAGTTTTCTGTCAGACGATGCCTGGTGCGACTGACGCCGAAGTGCCCGGCCAAGGGTATATCATGAGAGATTCGCAGTAGCTCCTGCCTATACTTCTTGGGAACTACCAGCTGTTGTTTTATAGTGGGGCTCGTCCCTGTGTGGTGTTGCTCTGTGATCCGGTAGAGGAGTCCCTGTTTCCATACAAACTGTTCCCCTTCTAGTACTCCTCTCCCCTCCTGTGCCTTCCCACGATATCCCTCCAATGAAGGATCCTCAAGTAACTCCCTCTTAAATTCATCTGGGGTGGCCCAAGAAATGTGTCTGGCTATGGGAATACGTGCAGGGCTGGGATGTCTTACCTGGGCCTCCTCTGAGTGTGATTCCGCCTCCGCAGCTCGAGCTTGTCTCCGGGTGGTCACAGGATAGGTCTCAGCCAGAGGGGCCACCGAGAATGCAGACAACATGGGCCCCAAGTCATTTCCCAGCAAGACGTCTGCAGGCAAATCCTCCATCAAGCCGACCTCAACAAGGCCATCCCCAACTCCCCAGTTCAGGTGAATCCTGGCAGTGGGTAGTCGATTTATGGCTCCCCCTGCTACACGGACTGCCACTGTCCGGTCCGTCTTCTCTTGGTCCCGGACGAGATGAGGCTTCACAAGCGTCAAAGTTGCTCCGGAATCTCTTAGTCCCTGCATATGTTTCCCATTAACCCACACGACCTGTCGATGCTGTTGTCGATTATCTGCCTGGGCTGCCTGCACGAGGTCTACTTCATGCAGCACTTCCTCCATCTCTTCCACCCCTTGGTTAGTCGTAGCCCCCAATGCCGGGTCAGCTTTGCCTTGGTAGCAGTGTACAGCAGCCCGGCTGAAGGTAGCTGTTCCCACCTTTGGCCACTGGGTATGCTGAGTCCGGTTGGGGCATTGTCTTTGCAGGTGGCCTAGCTGACGGCAGGTCCGTGGGCGGGCCCCTAGTGACCACCTTTGATCCGGAGAACTGCGGCCTCCTGGCATCATGATGTTCATCGGCCAGACGAGCGGCTTCCTCAAGAGTCGTTGGCTGCCTGTCCCGAAGCCATTCCTGTGTCTCGGGGTTTAGTCCATTAAAGAATCGTTCTAACAGGAAGAGCTGGAGGATGTCCTCCTTAGTGGTTGCTTGGCTCCCTTGTACCCACTGTAGCAGTGACCGCCGTAATTTACAGGCCCATTCAGCGTGGGTATCAGTTACGCGTTTTATAAGTCCGCGGAACTTTTGGCGATAGGCCTCTGGTGTCAGCGCATACCGGGCCAAGATCACTTCTTTGATCCGCTCATAGTCCATACAGTCCTCATCAGGTACCGTGCGATAGGCGTCCGCTGCCCGGCCTGTCAGCTTGCTGGCCAGAATCTGAACCCGTTCCTCCGGCTTTACTTGATGAAGGGCACACTGCCGCTCAAAGTCCTGCAGAAAGCCATCAATGTCTTCCTCTGCCTCCCCCAACTGTCGGAAGGCATTGTACTGGATCTTTTTGTGGCTTACTGTTGAAGGTACCTGGTCGAAGGCCAGAGCTCCCCCTGCTCGCTGACTCTCCTCTCTCCGCTCTGCCATCTCCATCTTGGCCAGCTCCACTTTGGTCCGCTCTGCCATCTCCATCTTGGCTAGCTCTATCCTGGTCTGCTCGGCCATCTTTTCCTTCAGATCAGTACGCACATCAGCCATCACCTCTCGTATGATCTCTACTGCAGGGTTTGGGCCATAGAATGCCAGTCTGTTCTTTACCTCCCTCTGGAATTCGGTCTCCTCCACGTTCACATTGGGGGGCGCTGCACTGTCGTGTTCCATGATGGCTGCTATCAAACCCGCTTTTGTTTTGTTGCTGGCGATCAACCCTCGGGCTTCCACCAGATCTTTTAGGCTGAGTTCACACGTGGCGTTTTTTTCGCGTTTCCGCGGCGGTTTTAACCGCGCGATTTTGCCGCGAAAACGCGAAAAATAAGCATCCCATGCATTCCTATGGGATTCCGCAATGCTGTGCTAATGCTGCGGGTTTTACCGCGGCGGAATCGCTTCGCGGTAAAAACCACAGCATGCTCATTAATTTGCGGAATCGCGGCGATCCCGCACCCATAGGAATGCATTGTTCCGCTTATTTCCCGCATGTGGCTGTGCACACCATGCGGAAAGTAAGCAGAACAATTGCGGATGGTACCCACGGTCCGGAGGAGAGGAGACTGTCCTCCGGGCTTTGGGTACCATATCCCTGTAAAAAATAGAATTTAAAAATAAAAAATATTGTTATTCTCACCCTCCGGCGTCCCGCGCAGCCTTCCCGCTTCTCTTCACGCTCTCGTTCCCAGTAGTCCTTTGCGAAAATGCTCGTGATGACGTCCCTTCTCGCGGGATCGCGAAGTCTCGCGGTCATTCGCGCGACGTCATCGCGAATAACCGCGAGACGTCGCGATCCCGCGAGAACTGACGTCATCGCGGGCATTTTCGCAAAGGATTACCTGGAACAGATGCGCGGGACGTCGGAGGGTGAGAATAACACTATTTTTTATTTTTTTTGCATTTTATCTTTTACTACTGATGCTGCATAGGCGGCCTCAGTAGTAAAAAGTTGGTCACACTCGTCAAACACTATGTTTGACGAGTGTGACCAACCTGTCAATCAGTTCTCCAAGCGATGCTACAGATCGCTTGGAAAACGCTAGCATTTTGCAAGCTAAATACGCTTGCAAAATGCTAGTTTTTCCGCGGGAAAATCGCGGGAATTTAAAATGCGATTTTCCCGCGGACTGGAATTCCGGAATTCTCGCGGTAATTTCCGCGAGAGTTCCGGTACGTGTGCACTTAGCCTTAATGTAGTCCTCTTTAACTTCTGGTAGTTATTTTCCATACTGTCACGGCACCGCCAGACTCAGGGCCTGCTGTCCCGGCCTCGGCCAGTAGGAGGCGCCGGACTATCACATCACCGTCAGACTCAGGGCCTGCTGTTCCGGCCTCGGCCAGTAGGAGGCGCCGGTCTATCACATCACCGTCAGACTCAGGGCCTGCTGTTCCGGCCTCGACCACTAGGAGGCGCCGGACTGTCCTATCACCGTCTGACCCGTGGCCTGCAGTCTCGGCCTTGGTCTCTGGGAGGCGTTGTGCTTCAACCCCGAGTGGTGGCGGCGATAGTCATGAGGCTCCTGCGCAGGCGTCCACTGGACGCAGGCTTCGCTCCTCGGTCAGTCATGAAGGGGCTGGTGCATTACCATCCAGCCTGGTCCTGGGGGCGGTCCGGATGACATCATCAGGCCACGGGCCTGTAAGGGATGACCTGATCCCTCAAATACCTTGGGACTGCTCTTGCAGGCCGCCGGATATATTCTTGGTTCCCCTGCGTGTTACTGTGTGAATTACTGTTGACTGACTCTGACTTTTGCCTGGACTTCTGACCCTTCTTCTGCCTAACGATTCTGTACCTCTGCGACTCTCCTGGTTTCTGACACTGACTTCGGCCTGGATTCTGACTCTTCTTCTGCCTAACGATTCTGTACCTCTGCGACTCTCCTGGTTTATGACACTGACTTCGGCCTGGATTCTGACTCTGCTTCTGTCTAACGATTCGGTACCTCTGCGACTCTCCTGGTTTATGACTCTGGCTTCGACCTGGTATCTGTCTTTGCTGCTGTCTACCGTGCTTATACCATTTCTGCCTGACTGGTTTAGTCTCAGATATCATTGCCTTTGTGTCCTGTGTTGGAACACCTTTCTGGCGACCGTCCTGCTCTGGTCTTTGCTCCTATTCAGACAGCACCTCCTGGGCTCTGCTATAAATCCAGATCCCTGTATAGGGGTAAAGGGTATCAGTGTTTCTCGGGGTGTTGTCCGGCTGCAGCCCAGACCGCAGGCAGACGTCACACATACATTCCTTTCCTCCTGTAGAAGGGGTATCAAATCCCGCTGTCTGCCACCAGTGTAACGGGGTCTTCCAAGCTGGGGTGCCTCTTTCAGTACCACCCCGTGTTTTCGGAGGTCCGCTCTGCGTTGGCTGGAGTCTGAATGAATGACGCTGGCTGGAATTCCTCTGAGTGCATGGGCGCATATAAAAGATCACTGCTTCCCCATGTATTTCCAGTCTGACAACACTTTACTCACAGGACACAGAATATATCACACAGATACAGAGGGCCGGCCAATAGACAAGCGTCAGGCCAGACATGCATTACAAAAGCCGCAGGTGGCCGGAGCCTGTGTATGTTTACTGTGGGAATTAAAAAGGTGGGGGGAGGGCGGACACTGCTGATACATTAGGGACATGCATCTCACATGGAACCTAATATATATACATATAACTGCACAACATATTCTGGGTGATGAGTGGTTCTGTAACACCAACCATTCCCATTTTATTTAGGTTTATCCATATAAATGGCCCACCCTATATATGTATTTGTGCCACTTTTTACTTTCTATACATATTTGTGCCACTTTTTATGCTCTATACGTATTTGTGCCACTTTTTACGCTCTATACGTATTTGTGCCACTTTTTACACTGTCTTTCTTTTTAAGTCTTTTTTTTTTAAATATTTTTCTTCAACAACTTTGCTTATCCAGATGTTTTAGACAAATTAATCAAACATGACTTTTACCAAATGTTGCATTGCACTTTTTTGGTGCCTTCCACTCCATCACCCTCTCCACCCACCCCAGGTGCAAGGTTCAAGGAGGAGTTTTAAATTTAACAAGCATTTTTGATTTTGCTGCAAATTCATGGTGCAGAACACAGTTGGAGATTCACCCCTTTTGTATGCTGCACTGATGCACACGCCTTCCTAGAAATTACTAGAAATGAATTTTTGACAGGATATGAAACATCGGGTCTGGTCTGATTCATTAAAGTTGAAGTTATGTAAAAATGTCATGACATTTGGCCAGTTTATCCCCGTCCAGGTCAACTCCACCTAAGTGGGCAGAGCTGTGATAGGATGAAGCATGACAAAATACAGTATTATTTAAGCTAATAAAGTTGCACTAATAACACCAGAAATAACACCTGGCTGGAGTAACATTTCTAGCATTGGCGAACCGCAGTTTTAAGTTGTTCAAATTTCATTAAGAGGTGCATGCTTCTTAATGAATCAAATACATCTTACTCCATCATACAGTCCATCAAGACTGGTGTACTAACACCAGTCATAATAAGAATCTGTCATCAGGTTTTTGCTAAGGAATCTGAGAATACTATGATGTAGAAGCAGAGACCCTGATTTCAGTGATGTGTCATTTACTGGGCTGTGTTTTATTGTTTCAATAAAATCATTGTTTTATCAGGAGTGGAGGAGATTATCAATGGGGAGTAATTGTTTGTGCCTACTGGTCCAACTATGCCCCCACCACGGATTGGCAGTTTTCTGTCTTTTACAGTGTATACAGAAAGAGGCCAATCAGTGGTGTGGGTGGGGTTATATAGAGCTCAGTATTCGAGCTCTGCTAGTTCTGCAGCGGAGAAAACGGTGACTTTATAACTACTGCTGCACCCAGTAAAAGAAATAACACATCACTGGAATCAGGGTCTCTGTCCCTACACCATGTAATTGTGGCGCCCACAGGAGTAATGCCGCCACAGTGGCATTGCCTTCCTCCAGGGAGCGTGATGCCAGGCTTGGAAGCAATGAAGGGTCTCTCTGACAGTTAATCATTTACATGCAACACGTTCACACTCCAGGCCAGCAGAGGGAGCTCTAAACCAGAATTGGGGGAGGAGTGCGCTCTGAGGGCCAGGAGGGGAAATAGTTAGTGTAAAGAGGGCAACGTGTGTAGACGTGTGGAGAGAAGCTGGAGGTTGAGCTGAGGACGGAGAGCTCCCTCCTTGTGATAGCACATGATCTGGAGCCTGGTCTCCACGGTTGTATGGATACTGAAGGTCCTGCAACAGAAACCAGAGGAATAGGAAGCTGTAAATGCTCTATTCCCACCTAAGACTCGGAGGCACAACAGCGACGGGTGAGCCAAGAGAGATAGAGGGCTACAGCTGTCTGCCATATGAGGTAGTTCTAAGAGAAGATAAGGAGGAACTTCAGTGTAACACTGTACTGCATGTACCTCAAGCCAGCGCTAGGAAGGAGACTACACAACCCATCTGATAGAGAGATTCCTGAGTTGCTTCCAGGCTAGCCTGCTCCTGTGCCATCTGTAACCAGGACCCTGGACTGCATTTGCCAAGTAAAGGTAAAGAAAATGCACCCTATTGTGTCCTTGTCTCCTTCCTGCAACATCCTCAGCACTGCTACATCTCTGTGCCAAACACTGCACCTTCTTCCTATCCCTTTATCTACACTGCCCTGGGACTACAGCCCTGCCTGTGGAGGGCTACAACATCATTGCTGCACTACACCATCTGTCCCAGAGGATCTGTTTGAAGTGTCGGCTTAACACCTCCCTTGCCGAACACCACAGGTGGCGTCATGAATCCTTTACAAACTTTATTCCTAACTGTACCCCTTTTACATGGGCGCCCAGCGCCATGGACCGGGTCACCGCTGCTGTGACATTCCCATCTGAGAAACTGGCCCGGTACCGAGTACCCCACAGCCCTGGGAGGGCGACCCATTTTGGCATCACGAACAGGATTACAGAGCCCGGTATCCCCGGGTCCTGTGTGCCAGAGACTGTTGTGTGCATTAGACTGTTGGTATCATTGCCGCCATTATCCCGCTGCTTGGCGCGCGCGGGAACCCAAAGAGGCGGGCCTGCCTGCCGGGAGCCTGCTGGAGAGCGCGAAGCAGTGAAGTACCGCGCGGGAAGAGGACAGCGCGAGAGAAGTGAGAAGCTGAGGCTTGCAGTTCCGGTGTCCCCTGATCCAGCCGAGGAGCGGCATCCGGTAAGCCAGCGCAACCCAGCGGCCTGACTCACGTTAACTAGGGGGGAAAGAAAATGTCTGAGGACAACGCCAATGCAGCGGCGGACGCTCCCGCAAACTCCTCAGTGCCGCAAGAAGTAGCGCCCACCGCAGCGGTCCCCATAATGCCGCTGTCCATGCCCTACATACCGGGAGCGGCCTGGCTACGGCAGTACTCGGGTGAGTCACATACCCTGAGTGAATTTAAAGAGAGACTGTGCAGTTTGTTCGAGGTGTATCCTCTCTCTGAAAGCCAGAAGGTGAGTATCCTAATTGGGCAGCTAACAGGTGCAGCACAGAGGGAAGTAAAAGCCTGGCAGGACACTGACAAAGAGACTGTTAAAAAGATCCTGGCTAAGCTAAGAAGCACCTTTGACACCCGCACTGCAGCTGAAATCAAGATGAGGTTCTTTGGATGTAAACAGAAAGTGTAAGACAGTAAAAGGGACTATGCTCTTAACCTGCAGGAGGCGCTGCGAGCCGTCAAGCAGATTGACCCAGACAGTGTGAAAGAAGAAGACGAACTGTTAAAGGAGCAGTTTATTGAAGGACTCCTATCCAGTACACACAGAGCGCAGCTGCGCATTATAACCCTACAAAACCCTGACCTGGACTTTGCTGATTTCAAGGACAGGGCTATCCGGGTACTGCAGGAACCAACTGTCAACCGTCCAGCGCCCCCTAGGCACCCAGCGATCACCTACCACCAGGAAGCCACATCTTTCCCTTCCGTCCCTGTGGAGGCTGATGCCCAGACCCTGGATAAAGACCCATCTGCAGACCTACGTCTTCAGGTCCAGGAGTTGACCAAAGGTATGGCTGCACTTACTAAAACCGTGCAGTCCCTACAGGTGTCCTCCAAGGAGAAGATCCAGCTTGCTTCCAGTCCAAAGGATGTCCCGTGGCTCCGGAAGAGGAGAACCTCGCCACTCCGAGGGAGGCACAACGACCGCTATGACCAGGACGGACGTACCATCTGTCGTCACTGCCACAAGGCAGGTCATCTTGCAAGATTCTGTCCTTTAAGCGAGTAACCCCTGGGGCGGAGGGCCAACCCCCAGGAGTAGGACTACAAGGAACTGGCGAGCCAAGTATGTTGGAGGGAGACCAGTCCTTCCAGTGGTGATTGACGGCATCCCCATGAGCGCTTTGCTGGACACTGGCTCCCAGGTGACCACTATGCCCTACATCCTTTACAAGCAGTATTGGGCTGACTCTGAACTTACCCGTGGCCCAACTGATGAACTGACAGTATTGGTCAGTCTTTACAAGTAGGATGTAAAGAAATTACTGTTAAAGTGGGTCGGGTAGAGCTAAAATCTCAAGGTCTGATAGTTGTGGATATTGATCGACGAGAATGTAATCCCATGATGACTCTTGGTACCAATGTAATTGAAAATTGTCTTTCCGAGGTTATTGTCTTGTTGCAACAGGTGGCTGAGACTGCTGGTTCCAGTGAACAACGAGTCCTGCAGAAGGAGATCAAGGCCCTGATGCAAAGACAACAGGTAGAACTCTGGCGTAGAAATTGGCAGCGTCAGAGTGAGTGATGCTTTTCCCATTGCAATACCCCCCAGATGTGAAATGTTGATTTGGTGTCGGGCAGCTATAGGTCTCAGAGGAAAGGATTACCAGGCATTGGTAGAGCCAGTATACTCTGATAGCAGGCCCACTGTCCTGACAGCCAGAGGAGAAGTTGATGTCCGAAAAGGGAGAGTACCTGTACGCCTCTTGAATTGTGGGGAGGAGGAGGCCACAATACCTCGGTATGCCACAGTTGCTAAGCTGCTCACTGTCAGTAACAATGCAATGCAGGCAGCAGAGCCCTTGGTCTCAGCGGACCAGGTGGAGGACAACGGCTCTGTAAAGCAGCTGGAGGAGTGGTGCCAGCAACTGCAGGTGGGGACTGACTCTACACCTTCATACCAGAAAAATGGGGTTTACAGGGTGAGCCAGGAGTATGAGCGGGTATTCAGTAAACACCCTCTAGATTTTGGGAAGGCAAAAGGGGTTCAACATCATATCCCCACTGGGAATCATCCACCCATAAAAGAAAGGTACCAGCCTATACCGCCAACACAATACTAATGTACTAATGGTATGTTGAGAGAGATGAAGGAAGCTGGGGTTATCAGAGACAGTTTTAGCCCCTGGGCAGCTCCAATAGTTTTTGTAAAGAAAAAGGATGGTACCATGAGAATGTGTGTTGATTACAGGAAAATTAACAGCATTACACAAAAAGATGCTTACCCATTACCTAGAATTGAGGAATCATTAGCTGCACTTAAAACTGCTAACTACTTTTCCACCTTGGATCTCACTAGTGGATATTGGCAGGTTCCCGTAGCAGAGGCAGACAAGGAGAAAACAGCATTTACCACCCCAATGGGTCTCTGTGAGTTCAACTATATGCCATTCGGGCTCTGCACCGCCCCAGGAACTTTTCAACGGCTGATAGAGTGCTGCCTGGGACACATGAACTTTGAGACCGTCCTGTTGTACCTTGAAGATGTCATTGTTTTCTCCAAGACTTATGAAGACCATCTGGAACACCTGGTTGAGGTGTCTGAAGCCTTGTCCAACTTTGGCCTGAAGGTAAAGCCTTCCAAATGCCACCTCCTGAAGCCCAAGGTACAGTACCTCGGTCATGTGGTGAGTGCAGAAGGTGTGGCACCAGATCCGGACAAAGTCACAGTCACCCGGGACTGGCCGAAGCCCATTAACCTCCATGAAGTACGCCAATTTCTTGGGTTGGTAGGCTACTACCGAAGGTTCATCAAAGGCTTCACGGAGATAGCCACCCCTATGCAAAATCTTCTGGTGGGGCAGTCCAAGAAGGCTAAACAGAAAAGTTCCACCTTTGAATGGACTGAGGAGTTGGAGAGATCCTTCACCCGACTGAAGATGGCTCTCACAGGGGATGAAGTTCTGGCCTACCCAGATTATGACAAACCATTTGTGTTGTATACTGATGCCAGCAACGTGGGACTAGGAGCAGTACTGTCCCAGGTACAGAATGGCAAGGAAAGAGTGATCTCCTACGCCAGCAGGAAGCTTCGTCCCACTGAAAGGAACTCTGACAACTACAGTTCCTTCAAGCTGGAGTTCCTTGCCATAGTCTGGGCTGTGACTGAAAGATTCAAGCATTACCTAGCTTCAGCCAAGTTTACCATCTTCATGGACAACAACCCGTTCACTCACTTGGAAACTGCCAAGCTAGGTGCACTGGAGCAGCGATGGATGGCTCGGCTATCTAACTATGAATTCACCATCAAGTACCGAGCAGGACACAAGAATGCCAATGCTGATGCGCTGTCCAGAATGCCTAATCTGCCAGATGCAGGAGAAGACCCTGAGGCTCTCGAAGAGATAGAGTTACCTCCCTTCCACCGATCAGTTGCTGCCCAACGTGCTCAAGGAGTGAGAAACAGAAGGTCTGGCTTGAAAGAGGCCACCCTAAATCCATTGCCCCATCATGACTGGGCAGAAACGCAGGATAGCGACCCCGCAGTCCGCATGGTGAAGGAGCTACTGTCACAAGCTGACTCACGCCCAGAGTTGGATGCTCCTGAAGAAACCCAGAAGTTGTGGAAGGAAAGAGGCCGGCTGTTCATCTATGAAGGAAAGCTGTGTCGGAGTATCAATGCCCGCACTCATGAGTTGGTGTGGCAGGTGGTAGTCCCAAAGAGGGAGGCATCAATGGTCTTTGAAGCATACCACAATGGAGCTGGACACTTCGGATGGAAGAAGTTAGAAGCATTGCTCCGGGAGAGATTCTACTGGGCTGGTATGAGGAAAGCCATTGAAAAGTGCCGGGAGTGTGGACAATGTAACCTGCGCAGAAAAGATCGAAACAGCCAGAGAGCTCCTCTGCAGCCAATAGTAACCAAACAGCCACTCGAGTTGGTCGCCCTGGACCATGTGAAGCTGGTCCCAAGCCAGTCAGGCTACATCTATGCTCTTACCATCGTGGACCACTACTCAAGATTCCTGGTAGTTGTGTCTGTCAAAGATCAAACAGCCAGGACAGCAGCCAGAGCATTGCAACAGCACTTCTGTAGACCACATGGGTATCCTGAGCGAGTGCTTACAGATCAAGGTCCTGCCTTTGAGGCAGAAGTGTTCCAGGAATTCTGTAACTTGTATGGTTGTAAGAAGATCCGGACAACACCATACCATCCACAGACCAATGGCATGTGTGAAAAGATGAACCAGGTAGTGATTGACCTATTGAAGACCTTGCCTTTGGAGGAGAGGAATCTGTGGCCAGAAAAGTTGCCAGATCTGGTAGACCTTTACAATCACATCCCTGTGAATTCCACCAACTGTACACCAGCCTACCTAATGAGAGCGAGGCCTGGCAAGTTGCCTATTGATTTGGACATGGGAGTCCTTACACCTGAGGTGACAGCCCCAGATGCTGACTGGGATACACAAAGACAACAGCAGTACCGTAGAGTACAAGAGTGTGTGGAGAAGAGTCTAGCACAAGCAAGACAAAAACAAGAAAGGCACTACAACCAACATGCACCTGCAGTTCCCTTGTCACCAGGAGAACAAGTCCTCAAGAGGAAAAGAAGACTGCATAAATTGGCTGATCAATGGGAAGCTGAACCCTACACCATTCTACCCTCAAACTTTGACAACACCAAGGTGTGCCTTATTAGTAAAGATGGAGGGGAAACCTCAGCAGCAAAAACAAGGGATCATCTGAAACTGTGCCCTGACCAGTTAAAAGAAAGAATGGAAGAACAAAATAACATTCAACCCATAGAAGAAGAAGAAGCAGCAAAGGTCAGCACTATACTTGGAGAATTCCCTGCCAATTGGACTAAAGTAAATGATGCTATAGTGGTGCCAGTGTTGACATTTCCCCAACTGGTAGTACAAGAAGACGTGACTCAAGAGAACTCTGAGAATCAGGAAGTTCAGGTAGCAGATGCCATACCAGCAGTGGAGCCAGAGAACCCTCGCCCTGCCAGTGGTGAATCTGTCATGCCCATGGTGAATCTAAGAGTTTGCAGACAGCTATTACCCAGTTTACCTGCAGTAAACAGAAGTGGTCCTAGAAAATTTAGTATCCCTGTGCTACGTAGAAACGTCAGTATTGTAGCCAGTTCTACACCAGTGGTTAGCACCAGACAACCAGTGAGTTCCATAACCACACCAGTATTACGCAGGTCTACCTGTACTACACAAGGTATACCACCCATTACATTCCGCATATAATAAGTTAAAGTAATGTAACTGTCAAACTGTATATATGTAACTGTTCAAGTTTTGTGCCTGCAGATAATCTGTAAGAGTTTCCTTTGAATTTTCCAGTTTTGTTTTTATGGACATTTTGACCACAGAACTGTGTGTGGTCACTACTTTTGTAAATAGTTCACCATTTGCCCAGGAATGGACCATGGACGTTGATGCTTGGAGTTATCATCACATGACTATTTTTGGAGCTTTTGGTTTTTGTAATTTTTCCTTTTTCAAATCTTGTAACCTCCATAATTGTTTATTTGTCATTTGTTATATGTTTATTATGTTGTTCATCAGCCCAGGAGTGCTGACTTGCACTAGGGGGGAATGTGGCGCCCCCAGGAGTATGGCCGCCACAGTGGCATTGCCTTCCTCCACAACCCATCTGATAGAGAGTTTCCTGAGTTGCTTCCAGGCTAGCCTGCTCCTGTGCCATCTGTAATCAGGACCCTGGACTGCGTTTGCCAAGTAAAGGTAAAGAAACTGCACCCTATTGTGTCCTTGCCTCCTTCCTGCAACATCCTTAGCACTGCTACATCTCTGTGCTAAACACTGCACCTTCTTCCTAACACTTTATCTACACTGCCCTGGGACTACAGCCCTGCCTGTGGAGGGCTACAACATCATTGCTGCACTACACCATCTGTCTCAGAGGATCTGTTTGCAGCGTCTGCTTAACACCTCCCTTGCCGAAAACCACACGTGGTGTCACGAATCCTTCACAAACTTTATTCCTAACTCTACCCCTTTTACATGGGCGCCCAGGGCCACGGACCGGGTCACCGCTGCTGTGACATTCCCATCTGAGAAACCGTCCCGGTACCGAGTACCCCACAGCCCTGGGAGGGCAACCCATAATTCTCAGATTACATAGCAAAAATCAGCTGTCCGATTCCCTTTAGTGAATCGGGCCCTTTTGATTTCAGATGTAAATTTGAATAAAGTGAAACTTCTGTCTGATTGTTGCTTTATATCAGGTTCGGACATACCAATGGTGCAAACTAGGCAGATGCACAGGGGCTCAATTGTTAAAGGGGCCACTGCCACTTCCAAAGCAGGTGGAAATGTGCATTATGGTGAGTTATTGGACTGCAAAGGGTCCATATGCTGTTTTTTCACAGGGCCTACTTTTGTCTGTGTCCGCTCCAGCTGTATAATGTATATCTATAATCACGATGTGTAAAAACAAGTGCAGAAGAGAAGAGTATTCATATATATTGTTATACATTGTATAATCCCATTTCTAAAATGCACAAAGTGGGGAAAAAAAATTATATTTGCAGCTTGCTATATCGGCATGTTTGGGATCACTTTGGCTATTTGCAACATTTCCATAAAGTACTTTCCTCTTGGTGCCAGCGCTGTATTAAAACTCCACTAACCATCAACCATCTGGAAGCCACAAAACAGCACATCATTTCTCTGGGACGGGATTATATACAGCATGGTGCGCAGTATAAATGCCCAATCAGGGGGACATCCATGGGGAACCACAGTATTGTTGTCAGGCTACATGCACACATCCGGGTCTATTTTTATATCCGTGTAAAATCGATTTTTTTCCTCTCGCATGTTATCCGTATTGTCTCCTCTTTGCATTCATGTTGCAGCTGTTTTTTTCTCATGTGTTTTTAACAACTGCGGCAGGTAGACTTTCTGAGCTTTTATGTATCCATTGACTGTTAACATTTAAATGGTCAGTGAGAAATGGGTGAAGCTCGGATGGAACTCTCAGGCCATGTTCACACGTTGAGTATTTGGTCAGTATTTTACCTCAGTATTTGTAAGCCATAATCAGGAGTGGAACAGTCAGAGGAAAAGTATAATAGAAACACGTCACCACTTCTCGATTTATCACCTACTCCTGGCTTACAAATACTGAGGTAAAATACTGACCAAATACTTTGTCCTCAGTGTGACACATACCAGCTCCTGAGAAAAGCAGTACAGTTAAGCCCCCGTCACACACAGCGAGATCGCTGCTGAGTCACAAGTTTTGTGACGCAACAGCAATCTCACCAGCGATATCGCTGTGTGTGACACGTATCAGTGACAGACCCCCCTGCCGGGTATCGCTGATCGTGCTCGAAAGACCTGGATTTTTTTTGATCGCTGAGGTCCCGCTGCGTAGCCACCTACCCAGCGACCTCGTTAGCGACTCAGAAGCGAGACACAGGCGTGGATTTGTAGTCCATTTTCCACGCCCCCTCAGCTCCAATTGGTGGTCACTACCGCGTCCTGATTGGTGGCCTGGCTTTTAAAGGAAGGTAACATAGTAACGCTGTATTATTATTATTATTATTATTTATTGTTATAGCGCCATTTATTCCATGGCGCTTTACATGTAAGGAGGGGTATACATAATAAAAACAAGTACAATAATGTTAAACAATACAAGTCATAACTGGTACAGGAGGAGAGAGGACCCTGCCCGCGAAGGCTCACAATCTACAAGGGATGGGTGAGAATACAGTAGGCGAGGGTAGAGCTGGTCGTGCAGCGGTTTGGTCGAGCGATGGTTACTGCAAGTTATAGGCTTGTCGGAAGAGGTGGGTCTTCAGGCTCTTTTTGAAGGTTTCGATGGTAGGTGAGAGACTGATATGTTGTGGTAGAGAGTTCCAGAGTAGGGGTGATGCGCGAGAGAAATCTTGTATGCGATTGTGGGAAGAGGAGATAAGAGGGGAGTAGAGAAGGAGATCATGTGAGGATCGGAGGTTGCGTGCAGGAAAGTACCGGGAGTAACGCTTCAGTTCTTTGTTCCTGACCGAGTGCGTCCTAGTTTGCAGATCCTAGTAGCGTTCACCGGCTGTGACTCCACATCATCTCATCTATTATTTCATCTATATTCAACGGTACACCAAAATTAGACCAAAAATTTAAAGGACACACCTCAAACTATATCGGACATGAAAAAACGGAAGTGTGAAACCAAAATATAAATAAAACAAATCTTTATTGACTACATAATAAAAGACATAAAATTACATTTGTGTAAAGGGACTGAAATTGAACAGAATGAACTCCAGGAGGTCTACAAGGAAAAGATTATATCTATGCAACCACATATACTTGGGTGAGAAATATACAATAGCCACATCACATTAAAAATTACAGTAGTAGCTTCTTCCAGGGGGACGTGTGTAGAATTAAAAAAAGGGAGGCATATGAGAAAATGATTGCCCTCTAAGTGGCACAATACCAGCGAGAAGGTGGATGAAAACCTTGTTCGGAGAAAGATCCAGGGTCTACGAACCGTATATAAAAAAAGAGCTCAACAAGGTGGAAAAGTCAAGGAAGTCTGGTGCCGGCACAGATGAGGTTTGTGTGCCCTCGTTGGGGTACTATGACTTGCTTGGCTTCACCCGTGACCAGGAGCTACCTCGGAAAACAGTAACTTCGATGCGGCCGACCATGGAACAAGACCCTGAGAGATCCAGACTCCCCTGTTGGAGATGTAAGTACCTTCTTTGTTCCCCTGAAAATAGCATTTTTACTTTGTATGTACATGCCATAGTTGAATTGAAAATAGTAACTATGGTTTTACCCGTTTAATTCTGCAGTTTACTTGAGTTATCGCTTCCAGTTCAGATAAGTATACTCCGTTACTATTTTCACCCCACTCAGTTCTCATAACGTTGAATGACATTCCATATCCTGTACAGCTTGTGCCTCCCTTTACATTTCTCTCCAGTGCACATTTAACCATGCTGGTCATTTTTTTGGGTGTGGCACTGAATGTTGTAAAATATTTTTCGGGTTTTGCTTAACCTTTTTTTTGTTTTTGTTCCCACAGCACCGGCAGCAAGATCTGGCGACCCAAGGAAGTGATAACATCACAGATAGTGAACGGAGTATGGAGGAGGCTTATGAGGGGTCGAGTTAAGTCCCTGCTCCCTCAACTTTATCTTGGCGGCTACCAAATTCCCGTAAAAGAAAGAGCACCTTGGCGCCATCACTAGATGTAGTGTCTTTGGCAAACCAAATTTTAATTCATCAGGCCAACACCGGCATGGACAGCTTTGCAAACTTCGCAGCTGATAGTCTTGGTAAGCTGGATGCAAGACAAAGGAGCCACGCCAAAAGGGTCATTTTTGAGACTTTAAGTAAAGCGGCAGCCAGTCAACTTGATGAAACGTCGACCGTAAAAAGTGGGATCGACCGTGACTCTTGTCCGCATTCATGGACCCAGACGCCAGAGCCACTTCGGAGCACACCAGTGTGGAGGATTGGGCCACAGCAAAACCAGCCTCTTGCCCCCCCAGTATCCTGTGCTTTCTCAGTCTTTCCTTTCACGACTTTCTTCACCGCCCAGGCGAGGATTTTCCAATGCAGACATCCAATATGAAGATTTGTAGTTATTCTTTTTCCGTTTATAAGTTGTATTTTTTTTTCCGTTTATAAGTTGTATTTTTTTTAAGTAATTGTAATATTTAAATATACTATGTAATTGTTCCGATGTTGTTTGACTTTAATACATTTTTTTTGCTTTTTGCCATCTTCTTTCTTTAATTCTGCATATGATTATTATCAAGCCAACTAGTCGGGGTAATGAGCTGGGGGGCATCTATACCGATGCATAGCTATATAATGCTTGTGAGCGATGATGTTTTGTTTTTTTTTAAAAGAGAATACACAACAACAGCGGAAAAAACATTAAAGTTTTTTTAATAGCAACCCTACAATATAACACTGAAAAAAAAAAACAGAAAATCCCCCCAAAAAATTAGGGTCTGCCGCCCCGCTGTTGGGCCGCTACAGCCCTTAACACCATCCGTGTATGTTGCTCTACTGCTTGGGTCAGTCTCCGGACTGAACCCTGGAGCTCTTCATTACTTGGGATTCCTAGGGGGGGAATGGTCAAACTTAAATTCTGTACATGCATCAAATTAAAAGGGACTTGTTTGTTAAGGTACTGTCACACTTAGCGATGTACCAGCGATCCCGACCAGCAATATGACGCGGTCAGGATCGCTGGTACATCGCTAAGTGGTCGCTAGTGAGCTGCCACACAGGCAGATCTCACCAGCGACATCGCTGGGGACGGGGGTCGCTACTTACCTGTCACACCAGGCGATCCTGCGTCCTCCCGCCCGGCTCCACGCGTCGCTCGTCCTCACAGCAGGAAGCGCCACAGGAAGCTGACGACGAGAACACGAGAAACAGTCCTGAACGTTCTCGCGCGATCAGCGATAACCAGCGGGGGAGCCGGTCGTAGGTAAGTATCAGACACAGCGATATCGCTAGCAATATCGCTATAACTAGCGACGTTATAGCGATATTGCTAGCGATATCTCTTAGTGTGACATGCCCTTTAGTAATCACTTACGGTTTCGAAGTCCCTTCCGGTCTTCAGAGGATGACAGGCTGAGGTTCCACCCGGATCCTCTAGCATCCTCTGACTCCTGTTGGGGCTATGGTGACTCCTGCTGGGGCTGCGGGTCTTCCGGTGAATCCTCATGGGGCTCCGGGTCTGCATGTGCATGAGGAAATAAACCTTATTACCAACCATAGTAAATACATGATCAATAAAAACACTGTGCTGGCCTTTGCAGGTACTTTTCAGGGACTATGCGTGGCTGTGTGGGACTGTGCAGGCCTTTGCGTGACTATGCTGGCCTTTGCAGGTACTTTTCAGGGACTATGCAGGGCTGTGTAGGACTGTGCAGGTACTATGCGGGACTGCTGGCCTTTGCAGGTACTTTTAAGGGACTATGCGGGGCTGTGTAGGACTGTGCAGGTACTATGCGGGACTGTGCTGGCCTTTGCAGATACTTTTAAGGGACTATGCGGGGCTGTGTAGGACTGTGCAGGTACTATGTGGGACTGCTGGCCTTTGCAGGTACTTTTCAGCGACTATGCGGGGCTGTGTAGGACTGTGCAGGTACTATGCGGGACTGTGCTGACCTTTGCAGGTACTTTTCAGGGACTATGCGGGGCTGTGTAGGACTGTGCAGGTTCCCAGGTGCCCGGGTGCTGAATGCAGCTCTCATCATTCTCACCTGGTCTCCCTGCAATCAGCGAGACTAGGCAACGCTGATGGGAGTTGGAGTCAGCACTCACTCTCTGTGAATTAAATAAATAATTAAATTAAAAAAATCAGGTGGGTCATGCTGAGGGCTGATCTTAATATTCTGGGAAGGGGCAAATAGCCATAAAGGTTTCCAGGCTATTAATATCAGCTCACAGCTGTTTGCTTAGCCTTTACCGGCTATTATGGGGGAGACCCCCTCCAAAAAATGATGTGGTGTACGCCTCTTAATGAATGAGGGGTATATGACGGCAACATGCCCATCATTAAGACCGGTGAGATAATCGCCGGTCTTTATAAATCGGGACCCAAGTGTGTGTTGCTATAAGGCCAGTGTACTACTGAAAGTCACTGAAGCCTGATGTGCTTGTATCAGATAAAAATAAGTATTTCTTACTTTGCTACAACATTTGATCAGGACAAGGCCCTCACACGCGGCAGATTTGTTGCAGAAATGTTTGTAATTGAAAATCAATCAATGTGAACGAGTTTGTTTCTGCGGCATGTATGGGAGGTTTACAAATTGTATTAAATTTAATGCAAGACATTTCATTTTAAGAAATATCTCCTACATAAATCTGCCCTGCAAGACTCATCGACCTGAACTGGTCCACTCAAGAGATGTGCCTGTGGACTCGAGGATGTAGCACGTAATGGTAGAGACCCAGAAGTGTGGGAGAAGTAGGCTATGTGCACACGCTGCGGATTTGGCCGCTGCGGATCTGCAGCAGTTCTGCACACAGTGTACAGTAGCATGTAAATCTATGTGATTTATAATATGCTGTGCACGCGCTGCGGATTTTTAACTGCGGAAAAGCTGCGGTTTTGAATCCGCAGAAAGAAATGACGTCACTTCTTTTCTGTGGATTCTGCTGCGGTTTGCCATCTCCATTGTAGAGGTGATAAACCGCAGGCCAATCCGCAGATAAAACCGCAGGTCATTTTACCTGTGGTTTTACCTGCGGTTCCGCAGATAAAATATCCGCAGACCAATTCGCAGCGTGTGCACATAGCCGTAGAGGCCGGAGAGCATGTCCCAGAAGTGCAAACAGCTTAAGTAGAGGAAATATTTAATTCTGTGGGAGACGTGAGCTCTGAAAACAGCTATAGCTGAGATCTGAGTGGCTTCCACCCTGTGACATAGGATGATACGTCTGTTCTGCAATTGGGCAATGCACATGCTTGTATGGTAGCAATTTTCATGAAAGGTAGTGGCCTATTTGTTTTACGAACCCAAAGACATGCTAGGGAGATGTTATACAAAGTGATTGATGCAACCCCACAAGAAAGGTTGGGCAGGCTGCTGCATAGGATATCCCTCCTATAGACACACTGCATTACTGTTGGATGTGCAAAAGAGAGCGGTAACACAGCAAACTCATGGAATATTGCACTGTCCCCCCAGCATGGGTAGAGGACTGCTTAATAGTGAATGTAAATGTATGCTCGGCAGCTTTTAGTGTGACCTGCAACACCAAGATTATTGTGCCAATCTGAGTGTTTGGAACCAACAAGCGATCATCAGCGGTCTGCAGTCAATCTTAGGCCACGTTCACATGTTCAGAATTTGGTCAGTATTTTACATCAGGGTGATAAGTTTCTATTGAACGCCCTCCCCTTAGTGAATACAAGGGGGGGTCGCATGATAGCGCAGCTCCCATAACTATTAATTTGATGGTGTTCAGTTGGGATTTTTTAAGCTCTGGTTTACAAAGAGTTAATGTTTCAGTAAGCTGTGATATTTGAGCAGGTTCCCTGTTGTTAGGCAGATTGGCTTCCTGCTCTTTTTTTAACCTGTTTGATTGGCTGACAGAGTGAGAGCGGGAAGAATTTGTGGTATATAATCAGCTGTTTGTGACAGTTACCTCAGTTTACCTCAAGAAGATTTCAAGATCCCTCCCTCCCGGTTAAAAAGTATTTCATTGTATTGTCGTGTCGTTTATTTGTGAGATAATCTCCCTGTTTTAAGGCTCATTCACACGTCAGTATTTGGTCAGTATGTGGCATCAGTGTTTGTATGCCAAAGCCAGGAATGGAACTTATCGAGAAAAAATATAATTGAAAGACTGACTCCTGTTCCTTATTTTGGAGACATTCCTGGTTTTGGCATACAAATACTGATGAAATACTGATCAAAAATACTGATGTGTGAAAGAGGCCTTAGGGAGGATTGTGTCATGAGAGTAAGGTCGGGGTCACACTGGCGAGGAATACGGCCGAGTGAGAGGCGCTAAAAGCACGCATTACACACAGACCAATGATTCTCTATGGGGTCACTCGCACCAGGTGTATATTTCTCATCCGTATTCTACGCTCCGTGCCAATCGCAGCATGCCGCGATTGTCAGCGTACTACGCCCGTAGTACGCCAATGCAAGTCTATGGGTGCGCAAAAAATACGGATTACACACGGACCAGACGTGTGACCTGCGAGCAATACGCAGGTCTTTTGGCTGGTGACAGGAAATGGGCCAATCCATCATCAGGAAGCCTAGACATGCAAATGAGCTCAAAAAGCGCTCCAGCCATCCAGGAAGTACGCCTCCACGGAGTACAGCAGCAGCATGGCGTCCACGTACATAAATGTGGAGATGCTCATTCTCCTGGTGCAGGAGCGTCCCAAAATCTGGGACCAACGCGATGCCAATTATGCAGACCGGGCAAGAAAGGAGGCGTCATGGAGGCGCATCTGTCGCCAGATGTACCATGACTTTGGTGACCGACCACGTGAGGAGCAGCATAAAATTCGTAAGTACAAGGCAAAACATGAGTAACCTTAGCGCACAACAAAAAAGGAATATAGAATCAGCACCCCCCCCTTCCTGTGCATGTACTTTTTGCATCATGAGGCCGTTAGATTTGGATGTGACACGTGGATTCACACAGCCATAATTTGGGGTTAGGCCACAAGCTCCTCATCCTCCTAGACAAAACAATTATTAAGTGTAGCTAAAGAGACCCTGTGTATCTACCCAATTAGATATGCCACCATGGGTAGAAAGCACACCCCAGAAGGCCCCATGCCTAGACTACTGGTAGCAAATGTGACCTCTCAAATATGTGAATTTGACAATATTTCCTGTCACATTGCAGTGGAAGATGTGATGAAACGCTGGCGAAGCATCCGGAACCAATACCGCCGGGAACGCCAGCAGCGGTCCAGGAGTGGGGATGCGGGATACGTCAAAAGGAAATATATTTATTACGACCGGCTCTCCTTCCTCGCCCCAATTCTGGATCTGAGACCGTAAGTAGATACCTCACACCACATTACACAAATACTTTACAGTTCCAAAAATATTGATGTATTTTTGCCTCTGGTCTATTTCATAACAGAACTTAATCCAACCTTATGGATCGAGGAACGGCCTCAGAGACAGAGCCCATAATTGATCCTGTAGGGGATGAGGTGGCTGGCCCATCTTCTCCCCCTACAAGAAGGATGGCAGAAGATGAGGCATCACAGGAGAACCCATTGGCTGCCCAACACACAACACCACCAGGACGGTCTGCTGCTGCCTCATCACCCATCCTGGAAGAGCCTGGCAACTTGAGCAGCAGCCCAACTGGCCATATCAGGGGATCCCCACAGGCTGCTGTTACATCCCGGCGAACACGAAGAAGGCGCCAGGTCACTGTTCAAGAGAGCAGGACCAATGTGGACACAGGGGTGCTAAATTATTTATCTAGAGTAACTACAGATGATGGGGAGGAGGCCTACTCACGTAGCCTCACCCTTACCCGTGAGGTCAGGCTCCTTATTAGGGGATGTTTTCAGATCCTGCTTGATGCAAGCACCCCCCCCCAATACCCCATATGAGCTTTTCGAATATCTGGAGAGGTGGCAGCTTTCCCCCAGAAATCTAATGCGCATGAGACCATCCACACAGATGCTTGCTCAAGCAGGGTCCGAACATCCTCTAATACGTGGGCCTACACCTCACCCCCTTCCTCCCCCTTCCCAACACCAGCAACAGATTTCTGGCTCTAGCCAACCCCACCAATATGGCCACTTAGTCCCACCCAGTGTTGGAGGCTGGTCCCAACCTGGTTGGGGACGACATGGCTATATTGGTGGGTATGAGCCACGGGCCTACCCGCCCCAACAAGATGCCCCTCAGCAGTATTACTATGGCCACTACCCCCAACAATCGCAGGAGGAAGGTCACTACCAACAGCATGGGCAACAGTATGCACCCACACAGGGCGATGTTGTTGTACTCACTTGAAAATGCATAGAAAAGGTGTGCTGTCCATATTCTCTTAGTCCAATTTAGGCCAGCTAACTATATTCCAAAATCAAGGCAAACAGCCTCAAGACCATCACGCTCTCTCTATGTATTATCAAGTCAGTCTTCTATTTTGATCCTTTGACTTTCCCAGTATAGTGCGGTGAAATATTGTGTTTATTACAGACATGTAATATGTGTCAGAAACGCGTAAGGTAGCCTTGCCTGTCATGGTGGCTTATTAATCTGGTTTGAAAACATTCATAATAAATGTTAGTATTATCTTGTGTAGCTCATTTTGATGATGGATAACTCCTCTTTTTTACTTTGTATTCCAAATGTGTACAGTTGCAATGTTGTTATTGCACTATGTATGTTGTAGGATATGTTAGTAATTTTGTTTGAACAACAATGTTGAAATATGCCGAAAGCCCAATTTGGGCCATTGCCCAAGTTTTTCATAGGGCAAGAATATGTTTGCCTTACAAACTTAAAAAAAAAAAAACACAAAAAAGGCAAAAGTAAAAATTGGCCAACTACACTTTACGTCTCTGTCTTAATTGTCCAAACCCATATCAAAATACGCGTAACAAATCAAAGCAACAGTCAGAGATTCACAAGGGGTAGAAATATATCTATTTAGACACACATCAAAGCAACATTGCCAACATAGATCGAGCATGCTCTTGCCAAGAAGGTTCCCCCTGAGGTGCCATAAAGTAATTTGTGAAATGATCACGCACATTGAGGCCAGAGATCGGTCTACGTTGATGGTTGATAGGTGGTCTCACCCTACACACATTGTCCGGCCTACGCACAACACCAGCAGAGGAGAAACAATCATGTATCCTGGTGAAGTTATGAAGGACCACACAGGCTTTAACAACTTCATTAACATTTGGTTCAATCAGCTGAATGGCAGACTGGAGTAGCCGCCATTTGGCACAAAGAATGCCAAAGGAACACTCCACCAGTCGCCAAGCACGTGATAGGCGCAAGTTACATATCCTGCGCCTGTGGTGAAGGTTGCGCCGGGGATATGGCCTCATGACATTGCGCGTTAACTGAAAGGCATCATCTGCCACAAGAACATAAGGGACAGATTCTTGAGTGGAGCCTGGTAGCTGTCGTGGTGGTGGTAGATCAAAATGGTTGGTGCGTAGCCGCCGAGCCATAATGGAAGTATTGAAGACTCTAGAGTCTCCCGTCCTTCCATAGGCCCCAATGTCAACAATTATAAACTTGTATTGAGGGTCGGCCAGAGCCAACAATACTACAGAAAAGTATTGTTTATAATCGAAGAATTGGGAGCCAGAGTTCGGCGGATTACGCCCCCGGATATGTTTGCCATCAAGGGCCCCAATACCATTTGGAAACTGGCATTCTTCCTCAAAGTCCCTTGATATCCTCAACCAGTCTTCCATCCTGACCTCGGGCATGACGACTTGATATAGTCTTGTCCATATTTCAATACATATTGACTTGACTATGCCAGAACACACACATCTTGCTTTGCACAATGAGTAAGTGATATTCAGTCCATATTCCACCCAACATTCGTGTCTGTAAGTTGAAACATATGTGGACTAAGATGAGGGCCTAAAACTTACTCCATGAAGGCAAAAATTCAAACTTTGCCCAACACATCATGAACATAGAGAATGTGGTTGTGTAGTACATACCGTAATGTGAGTAGAAGTCGCTCCTCTGCAGATATAGCTTTGCGCATCCTTGTATCCTGAAAGGTTATCCAAGGGCGCAGTGTCTACAAGAGTGTAGCAAATGTTTCAAGGCTCATGCGACAGTACTGGTAGAATTTGATAGGATGCTTCCACAGAGAATAATAGAGGCGGTGAAAATGACCTCTTGTGATTCGTTGCCTCAAAAGTGGATGTACCCACATGCGTCTCCTCCTCCGCGGATCCACTATCACTGGGTATGGTTGGCCAAAGCACCATGACAAAAGCCAGTTGAAGAGAACCTGCTCAGTTGTGGTGAAAGTCAGACTGTCTGACATGCTGCACATACCACAGCAACACACCTAGTGAAGGCAAGGTGACAAATGGACAGAATGGAGGCTGCCACCTGTTCCTGAGCCAATAAATACAGTGCAGCCTAATGTTTTAAATAGATAGTAGGCCTCAAAACTGTTAAATGTCCATTTTGCAAGGCTGCGAGAAAATCTCGCCACACAGATTGCATACGGATTACATACGGATGCTCACATGCGCAAAATACGCGACCGCACCTGGCTTACGGATGACCTACAGAGCACTGTTTAGAGGTCATTCATCCGTATTACGCATGTAAACTACGGACCGCATTTTGCGCTGGTTAGTGTGACTCCAGCCTAATAATTTTATTCAGTGATGGAGATATTTAATGGTTTTAATCGTTATGATGAAATAAAATTGGTTGTTGAGTAACTCAAAATAAACACCACGGCCATTTTATGCCAAACTTAGAACTCCGTGTACTGTGTCCTTTTTTCTTATGTATGAGAGTGGGGCCTGTGTTATCATGTACTTTTCCACTGATTGTTTCACTCCTGGTTTTGACTTACAGATACTGATGTAAAATACTGATCAGAGACTGACCATGTGAACGTGGCCTTACAAGTGACTTATAGGGACTCCTTAAAGAAGTGATCATTGTGGCAACAGACATATATCAATAATCTAGTCGCATTGTTACCAATTACATAATGTGCATGGCTGCCTTCAATTACCGCTCCAATATAAGCATAAAACCTCCCTGGTGGTTTCAAAGAGTTTAACAACTGTGTATTTTGTGCAACATGTAAATATCAGCGTGTGAATAATGCGTGGCATAAATGTGATATAGGCCATCACACTGGTCATTGCCTTTCAGACCATGTATAATATTTGCCTTTTGTGACAATATAGTGAATGATTACAAGTTACAACATCTGTTTCATGATCTGCCAAACGCTTGGGAAGCCGCAGCATTGTGTAGAGTGCGGACATCTTTTGGAACTGATGCCCTGAGTTCACACTTGTAAAGCAAATTCTGAGAAGGAATGTTAACAATCAGTGAGAACTCTTTGGCTGTCCAAGGGTTAAAGTACAGGTTAGGACTGCCTGGAACAGCTTGTTACAGCCTGGTCTGCTGGGTGTGCATGCCCTTGTGGAATTGTCCCAACCTTCAGGTGGAGCTGTAAGACTCCTTCAAGAACCTTGTAGTACTTAGGCAGCGGTGGGACTACAAGTCCTAGAAACCCCTGACTGCCACCATGAACCACAGGATATCCATCATGTAGCTTTCAGTGGGCCGTGGTATCTTTTGTAAATTCTTACTTTCATTTCCAAACACTTATCTTTTTTGATGAATTGTGGGAGCCTGGGAATGACCTTGGAGGTGAAATAATACATACAATCACACTGCGAAATGGAGAAATGCAGCCAGCACATATGATTCCATAACCGATGTAGTCTGGCTCAGGGAATATCACTTGTAAGGCTATTTGCTGGATTGTGACTAACCTTTTTGCTACTTAATGCAGTTGATCTGCTGCAGCTTCTGCAGAATATGTCACCATCTTTATGCTGCGCCATTTGAGTTCACATAAAATAGGGACAGAAACCTTGATGTCGGTGCTGGGTCACTTATTGGGCTGCATGCTGTAGTTTTGATAAACACTGCTGATGATCTCTGGATAGGCCCATGTTATTGACTGAAAGCTGTGTGCTAAACTGTGCATGTACAGAGACCTGCCAATGAATTGTGAAAGACCACAGCTGATGCATATCAAATACTACCTAGCTAAAGCTAATTTTAGAGGACTAGCAGAGCTCCAGCAGTTATAACAGAATTTTACCAAAACAACAGCAAGAAGCCCAGTAAGTGGCACAGCTTTAGGTTAATTTCATGAGAGCATCTAAAAAAATCTAATCTGATTATCAACCAGAAAAAAACCAGACGATTTGTCACATGTATTTTTATCTGTGTGGCATTTGTTTTTCTACAACAGTGAATAAAATTTACAAGATCAAAAACTATGCTTCCTATGTTAAGAATTACAATATATCCATAAAAATCGGAAGCTATCTGAATGATCTCATTATTTAACCCATACATTAGAAAAGGCAAATCTCCAAGATACGGAAGAGAATAGTGCATAGCGCCAATTTATTCACATGGACAGTTAGTCATCTGTACAGCTGAATTTAATAACATTGGTCCAAGTCCTGTCTGTATGATGTCAGTTGTTTTCCATGGACGGCGCTCAGACCAAAGATATAGCCATGTGAACGTAGCCATAGAATCAGGGAAGGTCTCTGTACTTACTATACTCTGCTATCAGATGAGGCAGCATAAACCTGGTGACAGATTCTCTTTTATAGCTTCGCCCTCTCAAAGTCACGCTTAGTTATGGAACCAACAATAGAAGGTTTTTTTACTGTTAATATATTTTTGGCATTCGTATTATCCTTCACTGCAATATTCTTCTCATTCACTAATTAGCCAGACTTTAGGAGCTTTTATTGAAAACCACATAGCTAAAAAAAAGCAAATTCTGTACTTTAAGAGAGGCTAAGTTCGCACCACGTCCTGGTACTTGCTCAGAACTTCATTGGCTGCTTTCGTCTGGACGCAAGAAAAGGGTTATTTTTCAGATATTAGACGGAAGCCCCTGATGGACTGCTGAGCGGGAACCAGGACTTGGTGTCAACCTAATAGTTGTGTAAATGTCTGCTTTTCTTGCATTTAGTTCTCTTTTTACCTTTCGTGTAACCCTTAGACTAAAATGATAATTTGGGGGTTTTCTCTCCAGAGAAATAAATTGGACAGTTTATTTGTCATCCCTTTAAACAATTCCCATTTTTTCCCTGTGCTTTTATTTAGGAGCAATTCCTGTCCCTGCATACAGACTGGAGGGATGCCCTTGGCTTAGAAAAGATAACCCTTTTAAAATGTTTTATTTGGGGCATAGACTCCTCTTTCTTCCATCTAAAATCAAAAGTGATCACAGATTTTTTTTTTTTTTTTTCCATGTATTCTCGGAGTTAGGCCGGGGTCAGACTTGCAAGAAACTCGGACGATTCTCGCACGTCAATACCCGGCACTCGGATCTGAGCAATGAACTGCATAGAAATACATGCAGCTGAACGCTCTGATCCGAGTGCTGGGTATTGACGTGCGAGAATCGTCCGAGTTTCTTGCAAGTTTGACCCCGGCCTTAGACCTAGTATTTTAAAGTTCACTTAATTAATATCTATCATAACGAGAAATTCTTTACATGGTGAATAGTAGCTCCATGCACAAAGGTTGCAGCACTTGTTAACTACCAAAGTCACTGCTGATGTGCCAATAAAGCTGCGTCCTTGGAAGCCGGAGTCGCTTTCATAGGTAACCACATTCCTGGCAGACTGAGTTTTCACAAGGAGATCTCAAATTGTTGACCTTCTTTAGGAGTTGTACACATCATGTTATTGTCCTTCCGTCAGGTGATCAGCCTGAATTTCCGAAAGGCCATATTCAGAAGGAACCTCTGATCGAGCTATAAAGTGCAATGAGATAAAAGGAGTTCATCTGATACCACAGTATAGAAATCACAAAAGGAGTTCACAGATTATAGGCTGGAAGGACAAGATAAGGCATTAGCCAGACCACAGGCATTTCTGGTAAAGTTGTGAGAAAGCACTATTCTTGGAATAACTCAGAAACAAGGGTCCAGCTGCTGCAGTTTGGCAGATCCAAACGTGCTGCTCAGCTGATGTCTCAAAGCATGAAAATGTCCAGAGATGGATATAGAATCAGAAATGGGGTTTAATCCATATGTGTTTTGAAGACCAACTGACTTCTTCATCAGGACAATCACAAGTCAGGAGTTCATTCTCAGATGGCCACAAGTCTACTATCTAAGAAGCTGCTCACCTTTATTGGCATCCCTTCATTTTTTATAGACTGTACAATATCTTGAGAATTAAATGGAAATTAACCAAAGTTATATCCTCAGGATTTTTTCATTAGTGGTCCAAAGTAATACAACAATAAAACATTGTATTTCAACTTACATGTTGCAATTTGAAAGAAGAAACGGAATAAACAGCATGTGCAGCAGTAAAGGCTCCCCTAATTATTACTTGGTTGCACATCCTTTGGCACTGATGACAGTCTCCAAACGTTTCTTGTGGCCATCTATAAGCTTCTTGCACTTCTCAGCTGGTATTTTCTCCCATTCTTCCTTTGCAGTTTGTTCAAGCTTTTGAATGTTTTCAGGGTTGCTTTTCCTAATGGCAAATTTCAGCTGACCCCAAAGATTTTAAATGGGATTGGTCAGGACTCAACGATGGCCATTTTAAAACAGTCTATTTTATCTTTTCAACCATTCCTGTGTACTTTTGATGTGTGTTTTGGATCATTGTCTTGCTGGATGACCCATGATATTCAACTCCAACCAAGTTTTTTCTTACACTGGGTTAGATATTATGCTCTAAATCTCTTAAAAATTCTCTGATTTCATGATTCCTGTGATACGGCCAAGGCCTCCATTACCAGATGCCGCAAAGCAACCCCACATCATGGATCCTCCACCATGCTTAACTGTGGGTAGGCTGTTATTTTCCTTATAAGTTTCATTGCACCATCTGTAAACAAACTGTTGCTTGGCGTTGCCAAAAAGCTCAATTTTTGTTTCATCTGTTCACAGAACATTTTCCCATAAAATTGTGGTTTGTCAAGGTACTCTTTGGCAAAGATCAGTCGTTCTTTTTTATGTCTTTTCTTAAGCAATGATTTATTCCATGGCCTTTGCCCATAAAGCTCTACTTGGTTTAGTGTGTGCGGTACTTGTTGAAGCCACGATCCCAGACTGCTCCAGGATGGCCTTCAGGTCTTTAGATGTTTGACGTGGTGTTTTTTCCACCATTTGCACTAACCTTTGAAGACAATGTCTATTATCCTTTTTTCCCCCACATTCAGGAAGGTTCTTGACAGTCCGATGCTTGGCAAACTTCTTAACAACATTTTGCACTGTTGAAACTGGGTTACCAAAGTCTTTGGAGATTGCCTTATACCCTTTGGAAAGCTTTTGTTGGCTAATAATAGCAGCTCTGATGTCCTCAAACAGCTCCTTTGTCTTCACCATTGTGACAAAGGAATATGGCCTACCATGTGGCATTTTAAAACACTGAAGTCATCATTCATTGGCTAATTCATAGAAAAAACACAAAAATTGAGCTTGGTTTGAGTTGATACACATGCAGCATATATGCATGTTGACATTGGCCATAAAACCTGCAAAAGACAAAGTGAGCAAAAACCCTGCTGTAACTAAATAAGTAAAAGCAAAAGTGCATCTAAATAATACAGAGTTTTTAGTTATACTGTTTTTGATCAAAAGTAGCATGAAAGCCATCCCACCACGACACGGTAACTCTGTTCGGGATAGGCCTACACTGTCTAATATTAAAAACCTTGCTTTGTGTCAAAGTTGACATCAATGTGTGAACAAGGGCAGACAAAAGGACTGGGTCCCAAACAGTAGACACCAGTCTGGGGAAGCCTTAGGCTGTGTGCACACGCTGCGGATTTTCCTGCGGTTCCGCAGCGGTTTTGGCCGCTGCGGACCCACAGCAGTTTTTGCTGCGGTGTACAGTACAATGATTCCCTATGGGAATCAAAAACCGCAATGCAGACAGTGCGGAATTTTCTGCGCGGATTATCTGCGGTTTTCAATCCGCAGAAAGAATTGACATGTCAATTCTTTCTGCGGATTCTGCTGTGGTTTGCCATCTCCTCCATTGAGGAGATGAAAAACCGCAGAGCAATCCGCAGGTAAAACCGCAGGTATTTTGACCTGCAGATTTTACAAAATCCGCACCTAATCCGCAGCGTGTGCACACAGCCTTATATACAATTTCCAGCTCAGGAGAGGGAGGCCACACCCCAGCTTGCACAGAATGCAAAAAATACAAAGAAAAAACACAAAAATTGAGCTTGGTTTGAGTTGATACACATGCAGCATATATGCATGTTGACATTGGCCATAAAACATAAAACCTGCAAAAGACAAAGTGAGCAAAAACTCTGCTGTAACTAAATAAGTAAAAGCAAAAGTGCATCTAAATAATACAGAGTTTTTAGTTATAGTGTTTTTGATCAAAAGTAGCATGAAAGCCGTCCCACCACGACACGGTAACTCTGTTCGGGATAGTCCTACACTGTCTAATATTAAAAACCTTGCTTTGTGTCAAAGTTGACCTCAATGGGTGAACAAGGGCAGACAAAAGGACTGGATCCCAAACAGTAGACACCAGTCTGGGGAAGCCTTATATACAATTTCCAGCTCATTGTTGACATTGCATCTACTTTTGCTTTTACTTATTTACAGCAGGGTTTTTGCTCACTTTGTCTTTTGCAGGTTTTATGTTTTATAGCCAATGTGAACATGCATTTATGTGCTGCATGTGTACCAACTCAAACCAAGCTCAATTTTTGTGTTTTTTCTTTGTATTTTTTGCATTCTGTGCAAGCTGGGGTGTGGCCTCCCTCTCCTGAGCTGGAAATTGTATATAAGGCTTCCCCAGACTGGTGTCTACTGTTTGGGACTCAGTCCTTTGGTCTGCCCTTGTTCACACATTGAGGTCAACTTTGACACAAGGCAAGGTTTTTAATACTAGACAGCGAGGACAATCCCGAACAGTTACCGTGTCATGGTGGGATGGCTTTCATGCTACTTTTGATCAAAAACAGTATTACTAAAAACTCTGTATTATTTAGATGCACTTTTGCTTTTACTTATTTAGTTACAGCAGGGTTTTTGCTCACTTTGTCTTTTGCAGGTTTTATATTGGCTAATTCATGTCACATGGGCACCGACAATTAATAACAGGTGATTCTCATTTGTGATTTACCACAGGTGAGTCAAAATGTGTTTCCATACTAATTTAATGTAAAGGGGCCAATACCAGTGTCACAGCAACCTCTAGGTTTTTCTATTTTCCCTCCCATTGTTTTTGTTTTAAGTTATTGCTTGTCATTTGCTCTTTTGCATTTAACACAAGTGCTCTATACAAAAAAACTATTTCACTTGATTCATTTTTTTCAGGAGATATTCCCCATTATGTTACTAAAGCTGGAGTCACACATAGCGACTTACCAGTGATCCCAACAACGATATCAACGTGTCAGGATCGCTGGTAAGTCGCTATGTGATCGCTGGTGAGCTGTCACACAGACAGCTTCACCAGCGATCAGCACAGCGATGCCGAGCGCGCGGCGTCGCTGTGTTCGTTAGTTACCAGCGCGCTGATGGAGGGAGCTGGTAACTAAGGTACACATCGGGTTTCTAAGGGGCGTGCGTCACTTAGAAACCTGATGTGTACCTTGGTTACCAGCTCCCTGCATCAGCGCGCTGGTAACTAAGGTACACATCAGGTTTCTAAGCACCGCCCGATGATTAGAAACCCTGCGTTTTACCTTAGTTACCAGCTGATCGCTGGTCTCCCGCCTGTCACATGCAGCGATGCGTGCTGGCCAGCGGGAGACCAGCGACAAAAGAAATGTCCAGCGGTTTCCTACAGCGATCAGCGATACCGGCAGGGGTCCGCTCGCTGATCGCTGTCACACACAGCAATCTCGCTGGTGAGATCGCTGTTGTGTCACAAAACTCGCTAGTGAGATCTCTATGTGTAACGGGGCCTTTACACTTCATGGGTGCCAATAACAATGAGCAGGACTGTAGTAATGTGTCATAGACCTGTACTTGATAGTGCGCACAGTCAACAAGCAATGCTACAGGATGCTGTGCTCCATTTTCTCTGCTATATTTAGTCGGATTTATAAAGTCTGGTATTGTATATACCAGTCTAAGAAAGGAAGATTATTGCAGTAAATTGTGCCAAATTTTGTACACGTTGCATGCACTTTTAGATAGTCCTAAAGTTAGAAAATTAAATCTACCCCTCCTATGGGCCTTTGCAGATTTGGATCAAAATGTGCATCATTTAATAAAGAATGGTTGGTCATGCCCATGCCGAGACATTTTGCCCATTTTTTCAACGTTTGGCAAGCCGAGTGAACAAATCAGAGATTTTATACAATTTGAGACTATTACTAGCTGTGGCATAATTTATAATTTTTTGAGAGCTGTTTTTTTCAAAAGTGGATAATCTCTTTGTGGTATGACCCTTCCCTTTTGCAGTCTGGTTCATGAGATTATCCCACCAAAATCAGATCTGTTCTTTCCATCTGACGCCGTATGTAGAGATTTCATCCCCGAGAAACATTGCGTGGGATCACAGTGTGGTGCACAAGATGCACAACAGATTGTTTCAATCCACCATATGTTTTAGGAAAAGGTCATTCAAGGTAGGCAGGTTCACTCTGGCCATGTTGGAAGTCAGTTTTCCACCATGAGCGTCTAGGACATATTGCGAAGGTTTTGTGGGTTGATCCAATATTACTGAGAGTGAGACTATGAACTTTCTGAGATATAGATACGTAGATTATCTCACAAATGGCCTCCTCCACCATGAGAACAGGAATCCACAACCTGGTAGAAGTATGCGCCAGCTGAACGGACTTTTGGTTTGTGACATCGTGTCATACACGTGATGCACAACTTCAGTGATCATTAGGATTCTGTGCTCCTCTAGGAATTTAGAAACATGTAAAAATGTACGTTTCAAAGTCTAAACTTGTCAAGTAGAAAAAAAAATAAAAGCGGTCCCAGTAGTTCATTTACATGTAGTATTCTGGGATGTGTCTTCCAAGCAAGATGTCCTCAAACTTCTCATGAAGGGCAGGCTGCTCCTGTATACTGCTATCTGGTTCCAACCTGCCCCTGGCCGGAGGCGGCTTGTAGAACAGGTTTATTCATCCAGATATAGCAAGAAAGCAGCAGCAATAAGGACAGGGACACTACAAAGTGGGCTTATTCTAGACATTAGCGCCCCCGACTGTCAGGCGGACACGCCTTTGTGATCTTTCACTTCTGCGTTACACGTCATAACTTGCTGTGTTAGCGATTGATAGAACTGCTGCAGAATGAAGTGGGTATAATCCGGGCTGCACTTTGGCACATGACCATGTGTGACGTGACCAAGCCGAGCCCTACAACTGCCTTCTTACAACAGGAGGCACACGCCCTAAGATTGTGACATTCAGGAGAAAATGTACCATTGACACTAGAATGTACACTCGGAAACGGAAAGCCGATGATCTCTATACCACATGGATCTCATTTATGAATACAAGTGCAGAATACATCATAATTCAGTTATTATTATTACTGTGGACTGAAAGAGAAAATGGAATCTGTCTTCAGTTTGCTCCACCTATGTGCTGCATACCTGTTCAATTAGTACATAATACACTTTATATTTCTCTTTAGGCTGGAGTAGTCACAAGGGCATATGTTGTGTTCTGCGACAGAATCGGGGCCGATGATGCAAATGACACTCTGCTCAAACTGTTTCGCAAGCGTGCCAGCACGCCATGCTCCGATCCTCTCTCATGTGAGAATCACAGCACAGGTGCCAAGGAGATGGAGAAAGTCATTTCTCCACCTCCTCCATTGCCGGCATCCGCAGTAATCGGAGTGCCCTCGGATGGCATCCGCAGTAATCGGAGTGCCCTCGGATGGCATCCGCAGTAATCGGAGTGCCCTCGGATGGCATCCGCAGTAATCGGAGTGCCCTCGGATGGCATCCGCAGTAATCGGAGTGCCCTCGGATGGCATCCGCAGTAATCGGAGTGCCCTCGGATGGCATCCGCAGTAATCGGAGTGCCCTCGGATGGCATCCGCAGTAATCGGAGTGCCCTCGGATGGCATCCGCAGTAATCGGAGTGCCCTCGGATGGCATCCGCAGTAATCGGAGTGCCCTCGGATGGCATCCGCAGTAATCGGAGTGCCCTCGGATGGCATCCGCAGTAATCGGAGTGCCCTCGGATGGCATCCGCAGTAATCGGAGTGCCCTCGGATGGCATCCGCAGTAATCGGAGTGCCCTCGGATGGCATCCGCAGTAATCGGAGTGCCCTCGGATGGCATCCGCAGTAATCGGAGTGCCCTCGGATGGCATCCGCAGTAATCGGAGTGCCCTCGGATGGCATCCGCAGTAATCGGAGTGCCCTCGGATGGCATCCGCAGTAATCGGAGTGCCCTCGGATGGCATCCGCAGTAATCGGAGTGCCCTCGGATGGCATCCGCAGTAATCGGAGTGCCCTCGGATGGCATCCGCAGTAATCGGAGTGCCCTCGGATGGCATCCGCAGTAATCGGAGTGCCCTCGGATGGCATCCGCAGTAATCGGAGTGCACTCGGATGGCATCCGCAGTAATCTGACTGCACTCGGATGGCATCCGCAGTAATCTGACTGCACTCGGATGGCATCCGCAGTAATTGGACTGCACTCGGATGGCATCCGCAGTAATTGGACTGCACTTGGATGGCATCCGCAGTAATCGGACTGCACTCGGATGGCATCCGAGTGCAGCACGTAGTTTCACACGGACCATAGACTTATATGAGTGCATACAATCCAATTCTCATTGTCAAGTTGGCATGAGAAAATAATCGCAGATCTGAGCTGCTCCATAGAATAACACTGGACCAAATCCTATGCAACGTTTTATAGCATGGCACTTGGCCGTGTTATACACTTGTGTATAGTTGGGGTAAAAATACTTCCCCAGTACATCTCAAGCTACAATGATACAAGCAACAGTCTTGTCAAAGTACAATCTTAAACTTAAGGGGAATCTGACACCAGATTTTGGCTACCCCATTTCAGAGCATTATAATGTAGGGTTAGAAACCCTAATTCCAGTGATGTGTTACTTACTTTGCCGATTGTGGCAGTTTTGATTAGGATTTGTTGTATTTGCTGCAGATCTAGCAGCTCTCTCAATGCTGAGCTGTGTATTACCCTGCCCACACCACTGAATGACATATTTCTGGGATCCATTATAAAAACACTCCCAGCATGTGCTTTAGTACCTCCTGACAAACCACAGGCAGCAGTGAAACGCACGATGCCCCACATAAATACCATGATGACAAAAGGTATTCTCATTGTATTTTACTACTTCAGTTGATTTATTAGGATATCTTCTGTTCTTTTTTCTAGCATAGAAATTATATGCATTTTGTTATCAGTATTATGCTATGTATAAGTGACTCAATATAAGTGTGGGTATTTATAGTATTATTCTATGTGTCTTTAGGAGCTTTCAGACCAATTTCTTGGTCTCTCTTTTTCTCTTTCTTGATATATGATGTGTAATGTCCCATTGTATTAATATGAGGCAATAATAAAATATATTTTCGCATTTGTAGTGGTTTTTGGTTCCCCTTCTTCAAATGTAGGTTTATACATGTCTTGTTAATAAAGAGACTTTACTATATATGACGAGTTATCACTTCACGTACCCATAACAGTCTATGTCTTTGTTTTTTGGGGCAGACTGTATATCTGTGCAAAAATCATGACTACCAAGACAAGTCTAAGGCCGGGGTCACACTTGTAAGAAACTCGCACAGGTCTCAAGTCTCAATATCCAGCACTGCCGCCAGCACTCGGACCGGAGCACTCAGCTGCATAGAAATACATGCAGCTGCACACTCCGATCCCGAGTGCCGGGTATTGCGACGCAAGACCCGTGCGAGTTTCTCACAAGTGTGACCCCAGCCTAAGGCCGGGATCACACACAGCGAGATACGGCTGAGTCTCGCAGGTTAAAACCAAGCTCTGGCGTCGGCACTCCGGAGCGGAGCGTGCGGCTGCATAGAAATAAATGGAGCCGCACGCTCTGCTCCCGTGTGCTGACAGCAGTGCCGGGTATTACGATGCGAGACTCGGCCGTATTACTCGCATGTGTGATCCCCGCCTAAGCCTGTAAAAATCACAGACAGTACACGGATGGTGGCATTAGTGTATCATCGGTGTGCTGCCCATGATTAACAATGCAAAGGATAGGAGAAGCTTGGTAATCTATCCATAGGTGAAAAATCACTGATGACAACATTGATGACACTTGTACCATTTTTTTGCACGAGTGAAAACTCTGATGTCTGAATGAGGCCTAAACACAACATACAAATACAATGAGGGGGAGGATCAAAATGTCCTTCTAGAGAACCACAACAGCTGTGGAATATTTAGTGTGACCATAACTCTAAGGCCACGTTCACGTGTTGAGTATTTGGTGTGTTTTTTACCTCAGTATTTGTAAGACAAACCAGGAGGACAATTATAACAGAAACCTGTCACCACTTCTGGATTTATCACCCACTCCTGGTTTTGGCTTACAGATACTGAGGTAAAAAACTCACCAAACACTCAACATGTGCTCAGTGGTAGCACTATAGCATTGCAGCGCTCGTGTCATGTTTGTCTGGGTTTCGACCCACACTACAGAGACATACTAATAGGGAATGTAGATTGTGAGCCCAAAGGGGACAGTGATGATATCTATAGCTCCATGGATGGCGCTATGTAAGTGAATAAAATAAATGAGCCCTGCGGCTGTACTTTGCTTTATTCATACAATGAATGAGTAGACTACTCATTGATCCCAGTGCCTAAATCCTAGATTTTCAGGTAGACCAGCTGGCTCTATCGAACAAGTATTGGGCATGTTTGATACCTGTGCAATATTCAGGTAAAAAACAATTGATCAAAAACAGATAAAGGGTATGTGCACACGGTGCGTATTCTGCTTTGGAATTTTCTGCGCAGATTTCACTAAATCTGCAGGTCAAATGACCTGCGTATTTAGTGCTTTTTTTGTGTGGTTTCACTGCATGTTTTGTGCAGTTTTCCACCTGCGGATTTCCAGAATGGAGCAGGTGGAAAACTGCACCAAAAGCGCACAAAAGTGACATGCTGCTTTTTTCATTCTGCACCAAATCCGCGCAGAAAAATCCGCAGCACATGCACAGAGGATTTTGTTTCACATAGGCTACAATGGTGCTGTCCATCACATGCAGTTCTGCTGCGTATATGCAGCAGAAACGCACCGTGTGCACATAGCCAAAAGCTCCATTATGAGCGCGGCCTGACTGTAAGTCTTCGCATCTAGTGGTACCATTTGTGTTTAATGAATGATTCCACTATTAATCAAACTTTTGCAGAAAAAAAAAAAAATCAGATCTTTAATAACCTGGCATCTCTAGGGATTTGCAATAGTTACAATTCTGCTGGCTATCGAGCTTGTTTTACATTTTTCGAAAGCATCTTATTGTGTGACTCTCATCTTGGAAGTGTTCTCTCTGCGCAGAAAATCTGCTCCACGTGGAGGAACGAGCTGACAGTATGTGCAGCTGATCTGATTGCTGCAGTGGGTCACGAGGCCTACGCTGCAGAGGTTTTCTCAAGGTTTGTCTGGCACTGAAGAGTTAACAGGCGACGTCTTACTTCCGGGGCTGCTACCTTCCAGGCCAATAAGGAGACTCGCCCTCAATGGTGTCTGTGTGCTCCATAGAGGTCATATCCTAGGTGCAGGCCTAGAAGTGCAGAGGACTGGAGACCTCAGCAAGTTTCGCTTTACCAGTACTGACGTGGTCTCCTTCCTTCCACATTCTCTTTTGGAAAATCTCCTACATTTTCAGATTGGCATATTTTTAATTCTCACTTCAATATCATATAAAAAAGATACTTCATTTCCAATTCTTTTTATTACATAAAACTTAAGAATTACTTCCTAATACAAACTAGGTTTTCTCTGCATTTGGGTAATAGTCAGAAAAAGATCAAAAAACACATCTGGTTTCCTCCTCTTGATACAGGAACGATATATATCTTTGTACCGTGTTATTCAGTAGATAGAAAAATATTCAGAATTGAGAGTCCTCAGTGGTTGTTACCATCTTTTCAGTTAGCCACTAAGGCTATGTGCCCACGTTGCGTGTTAAAACGCAGTGAAAACCGGACTCCTTCCCAGAAATCGCGCGTTTTTTTCCGTGCGATTTCACCGCGATTTTCTCAAGCACTTACCAAGCGATTTGAGGCATCGCTTGGAAAGTGATTGACAGGTTGGTCACACTCATCAAACATAGTGTTTGACAAGTGTGACCAGCTTTTTACTATTGAGGCTGCCTATGCGGCATCAATAGTAAAAGATAAAATTTTAAAAATGATAAAAAAAATAAAAAATCGGGGTATATTTACCTTCCGGCGTCCCGCGCTGCATTCCCGGGCCTCAGCGTTCCCAGTAATGCCTTGCGAGACCTGTGATGACGTTGGTCTCGCGTTACTATAGCGATCTCACGAGACTACGTCATCACAGGACCTTGCCGCAAGGCATTACTGGGAACGCTGAGGCCCGGGATGGCAGCACAGGACATCGGAAGGTAAATATACCCCAATTTTTTATTCTTTTTTTTACAGGGGTATGGTACCCAGGGCCTGGAGGACAGTCTCCTCTCCTCCACACCGTGGGTACCAACCGCACATGAGACGCTTAACTTCCCGCATGGTGGGCATAGCCACATGCGGGAAGTAAGCGATTCTCATGCATTCCTATGGGTGCGGAATCGTGGCAATTCTTTGCGATTCCGCACAAGAGAATGATCATGCTGCGATATGTTTCCGCCGTGGAAAAAAGCGCAGCATTAGCACAGCATGTGCAGCATGCCATAGGAATGCACGGGGGGCGTTCTGTACACGATTTTTAAACGTTTTCGCGCCGAAAATCGAGGCAAAAAGGCTTAAAAATCGCATCGTGGGCACACAGCCTAAAAGGTAACACATTGCAAGCTTTTGAGACTACTCAGGTCTCACCAGGCATATAGATTAATACAAAATCTGAAGAATATGTCTGATGAAGAGACCTGAGTAGTCTCGAAAGCTTGCAAATTGTTACCATCTTTTCAGTTAGCCATTAAAAAGTATCAACCACTGAGGACTCAAATATTCTAAATCATTTTTCTCCACTTCAGATTGATCTACACATTGTTTATGAGTATTTGCCATATGTTCCTTTCTAGAAGTACTGCAGAGTATGTGTTTCCTGGTGTCAATAATTGTCCTCCAAATATGCATTAAGACCTGACAAAGAATCCAAAAAGCCTAAAAAATCAAGCTGGGCCCAAGAAGTGTAATGTAACCATTAGACCTGCATGTCACCTTGCAGATCTAGGCTGGTAATTGAGGAGCGCCATCATAAAATGCCAACCATGGTCACAGCGTAAGGTCCTATTCACACGGCGGCATTTCACATTTTCATTTTACACAACATTCACATGTTGCGCTTTTTTTTACCTCAGTATTTGTAAGCCAAAACCAGAGGAAAAGTCTAATAGAAACCTGTCACCACTGCTGCATTTATCCCCCACTCCTGGTTTTGGCTGACAGATACGGAGGTAAAATACTGAACGTGGCCTTAGTCTATGAACTGTTCTCACATCGGGGGGAGCCAAATTTGGTCCAAATTGCAATGTGAATGTGTCTAACACAAGTGCCTCCAAAAAAAAAAATAAAAATGAAAATTTGCCCTGTTACAAAAAAGAAAACAATTTCTGTATATTTCAGGCCATTGGTTCATGTTATATAAAAAGAAAAATGCTAGTAAAATTTAGGAGAATGCCCAATATTGCAGATCCACGCCAGCAGCGTTGCATTGTAGATTTTCTTGTCCCCAGCCTGCCCATAGCATTCACACCACAATTTTCCATGTTGACAGACACATCCATCTGCTGATGGGAGCCCATCACTGAGGCTGTTGGGCGATTACAGAAGTATGCCTGGTATTCAGAACAGACATGTCCCTGGCCAAGGAGCCAGGACAGCTATGGGAAGCCTCACATTTGCAGCTTGTTAACAAGCCACAACACCAGCTCCAGTTTCCATCACTATGGATAAACTTACAGCACTGGAATACTGAGGTTACATAAACTGCTACATTGTAGTTATGTGACCCAGATTAGCCACACAACTCCATAAAGCAGGAATGCACAGCTCCAGTCTTCAAGGGCCACCAATAGTGATGAGCGAGTATACTCATTGCTCAGGTGGTCTGAGGATTTTGGCATGCTTGGGAGATTTAATTTTCATCGCCTCTGTTGTACAATTTGCAACTGCTAGACAGCTTGAATACATGTGGGAATTCCCTATCAAACAGGCAATCCTCACATGTACTCAGCCTGCCTACAAGTCGCAAATCATGCAGATAAGACGACGAAAGCTAAATCGCCGAGCACGATAATATACTCGGAGGACACCAGAGCACGTTAGTGGACATCCAAGCAACAATGAAACTCGCTCATCACTAGCCACCAACAGCACGTTTGCAGGATTTCATTAGCATTGCACAAGGTGTCAGAATCATTACATGTGCAATACTAAAGAAATCCTGAAAACAAGCAGTTGTGACCCTTGAGGACTAGCGTTGTACATCCAGGCCATAAAAGTATCGGGACGCCGGCAGTGGAGGTGGTTAAAGTAATCGTTTCATCTTACACAGGTAAAGGTGGAAAGTGCTTGTAACAATCAGCAAGTCTGCACTTGGTATCTTGCTAAACCCACAAGGATTCTTTATTCTATTGTGTGCCACTTGTTTAGGTTACCAACCACCTCTGCAGGTGTGGTCAATCTTACTATGGAAGGAGTGCACTTGTAAAAAAAAAAAAACACAAGATAAGCACCATCATAAAAGGAGATGACTTTCAAACTTAGAAATCCAAGTACCCAGGTTACAGAAAGCTCCTGAAGGTATATTTTTGCATGAAGGCAAAGATCTGACAGGTAAGGTGTTGGTATAGTAGCACAATTAGTTATTTGCTTGCGACTGTACTATCGAGAATGAGGTAGCCCACTGGCCAGGACCACATAGTGCCTGAGACAAACATGCTTTGCAGTGCAAAGTCACGTTAAATAGTAACCATTGTTTGTTTTAATAAATCATGAGAAAAAAAAACAGCTTTAATACATTGAGAAAATCTGGTTCCTCTAGGTTAGAGCTGCTTATTTTCAAGTGTACCATTGATGAAATAATTAGATACATTTTAAATACCATTTGCTGATTACACCTGAAGGTGGTCCACATCACAAGCCAGATAGACCCCAGGTGGTAGAGACTACACTGGTTGATTAGAAAAAACAGGTTTAAAGTTTCCATTTTTATTAACCCAAGGCAAAAATGTTTCTATAATTTGAGTTCTGCTTAACAATAGCTTAAGTCATTAAACGAGAAACTGTTCCTTTTTTTTTTTTTTTATTTCCTCCAACCTAAGTTACTTAAAAACAGGACTGCCTGAAATAAAAATAAAGGAGCATTGAGTCCCATCAGGTCATCCCATCTACTGCCATAGACGCACTACAGATTGTTCGCTGCAGGCTCCACGGGAAGTGCTGGGCATAAGGGAATGATTTATGTTAATATGGAAAGATGGCGAGATCAGATTGGTTCCCAAACATTAACCAGCAAGATAACCGGTAACAATTTATAAATAAAAGGTGTGTTTGACAAAAACAAAACTCATAGGAAGTCCATGAACGCTCAGGGTATGTTACAGCATGCCAGACATGAGGACACATTTAGATGTATTTCTTCAGCTCATCGTACAAGACTAGCACAAAAGCACCACCCATTCCTCTCAGCACGTTGGACCATGCACCCTTGAAGAATGCCTTTGAACCTTCATCACGTGCAATCTTCCTCCAGCAGTCCATTGTGCCGGTGTACATGATCTCAGCTGCAAGGAAGAAAAAAGAAAAAAATAAACTACTAATCTGCAAGTTAAGCTTTTATAAACCATCAAAACACTCTAGATTATGAGAGAAAGCATCCAATGAGGCATTAAACCATTGCTGACAAACTGTCAAGTACAAACTTGGGCCTATATCAGTCCATATCTGAAGAGCAATGCCTGGACTGCTAGCAAGTTTCCTACACTGATCTTACAGCTTCAGATGAATACAAGACTGTCAAGTTTAGGTCAGGAGATCTCAGGCAAGTCCAGGCAATGCCATCCATGTACACACTGCCTTACCTGTGTCAAAGAGGGAAGGACTTGCCAAACTAAGTGAACACAAAGCGCTGCCCTTACCTCCTTTCCTCCCTGATTGCATCATCATACGACGACGGACAGTGTCGAATGGGTAGGAGACGAAACCGGCCACTGCTGTTACAGTCTGGGCAATCATCCAGCTGACGATGATGTGCGTGTTCTTAGGATCTGGTAGCATACCTGAAGGAAGAAGGGTTCAATGTTTAGTTAAGGAGCATGGCTTCCACCTTCTACTCTCTCCTCCAGCTCAAACCTCACCTTTAGCTGTGTCATAGATGCCGAAGTAAGCAGCTCTGTAAATGATGATGCCTTGGACAGACACATTGAAGCCCTGGTACAAGCCTTTAAGCCCATCAGATCTGAAGATCTTCACCAAGCAATCGCCCAGACCCTTGAATTCTCTATCGGCACCAGCTTTGCCAACATCAGCAGCTAGACGGGTTCTGGCAAAGTCAAGTGGGTAGACGAAGCATAGGGAGGTTGCCCCAGCAGCACCACCAGATGCCAGGTTTCCAGCAAAGTAACGCCAGAACTGGGTCCTCTTGTCAACACCATCCAGGAAGATCTTCTTGTACTTGTCTTTGAAAGCGAAGTTCAGGGCCTGGGTTGGGAAATATCTGATCACGTTGGCAAGGTTACCACGCCAGAAGGACACGAAACCTTGTTCTTTGGGGATACGGACAACGCAGTCCATGATTCCTTTGTATTGCTTGTCAGCGGTGATCTGTTTGCTGGCATGTTGGACCTAGAAGACAGGACTCAAGTTAGAGACTTATAAAATCCTTGTCCAACCTCACCTAGTAATCACAGGATGTAAAATCCACAACAGAACCAACAGCAACCAGAACTCTAAGAGGTGGCCACATTTTTGAGTTGTAAGACCACATACAAAAGGTGCCAATGCGAGAAGAGACCCCCCCCCCCCCCTCCAGCCATACAAGGCAGTACCAATGCAAAACACCGCCCCCCCTCCAGCCATACAAACGGGTACCAATGCAGAACACCCCCCCTCCAGCCATACAAAGGGGTACCGATGCAGAACACCCCCCCTCCAGCCATACAAAGGGGTACCAAGGCAAGACACCCCCCCTCGCCAGCCATACAAGGCGGTACCGATGCAAAACACCCCCCCCTCTCCAGACATACACAGGGGGTACCGATGCAAGACCCCTCCCCCAGATGAGGTTTCTAGGTTTCACCAGTCTAACAGGTTTTGGTACAAAAATTTGCACAAAATATTTTGTCTTTGGAGTTCCCAGCTTTGGAGCCAGGTGCAGTACTCCAGGCAAGGGCATAACCTACAGAAGATGGATGTTTCTAAAGAAGGAGTTGTACACTATTCCCCACAACATTAGATAAATGGAGAACTTGCACCACTCCCTGCTGATATCAGATCTCTAATATATCCTCCATTACATCTTTATTACCTCCCCCCATCAATAAGCCATGTGTTGCCCCCAGATGAGGCTCCCACCACCGGCCTGGACCGCGCGCCTCGCTCTGGTGACGTCACTCATTGTGCCGGCAGCTGACACGTGGTACTGAAGGGGCGGGGCCAGGAGAATCCCGGGAAGTCGTTACACAACCAACCGTCATCTGGAAGGGCAAGAAAGGAGGCCACCGCCATCCGGGCCGGGAGTGCCGTCCCCAGCCCTGCAGAGAAGCGCCAGGTTCGCGGCCTCTGAGCTGTGCAGGGCGCGCCAGGATTGCCCCTGATCCGCGCTGATTACTGCTCTCCTTGCTGCGACCTTGCTCACAGCGGAAGTGGCGCACTGTGATCACATAATCCGCAGTCACGAAAGGCCGAATCACTCAGTGACCCCGTCATCCGCTAGGCCCATAACCCCCACCATCCCGGCAGTCAAGGACACGGGATCACTCAGGGCCGCGATCACACGCCCGCCTCCTGCAGCCCCCGGGGGCGTCACAGGCCAGGTACCCCGCCACACCGCAGCGCCCGTCCTTACTTGCAGCAGCAGCTTGACCCTCTCAATGGGCGCTACAGCAGTCTTAGAAATGGCAGCGGCCACACCGCCGGCCAAGAAGTCCTTGGCGAAGGAGACGGCTGCGTCGGTCATATTGATCGCTGGATGGAGAGGCGAGTGGCTCTAACTGCTACGCTTCCGAGGGCTGGGAAGGATGCCGCTGAAATGGCCGGCTTATATAGCGCGAAATCTGGTGGGGGCGGGGGACCGCGCGCTTTCGCTGCTGATTGGTCGGAGGGGGGGCCGGAGAGCAGAGCCGGGATTGGAATGTGAGCTAGAGAGGCGTCCGCGCAGCTGGGAGGAGAGCGGGGGTGGGGCCGCCGGCGCTGGGCTGGGAGCCGTGACGTGGGGGGGAAGGAGCGAGTTGCTTGGTGACGACGTGTAGCGAGCCCCCAGTCATAAGGTAGTAGTAACCACTGGAGCGGCCTCTCCGCCTCACATAGTGAAGGGATAACGACTGTTTCATATTTCCGTCTGTTTATGTCACATAACGCCAATAATAACGGTTACATCCCTTATGGGCCACTGGATTCGTAGCAGCCTGCAAGTGGATGAAATGTAAAGGAGCCGCGGTGAGAGAGAGGAGAGAGAGACTCATGTCACATCTCACCCCAATCATCTGTCCCCTCACCCCAATCATCTGTCCCCTCACCCCAATCATGTCACATCTCACCCCAATCATCTGTCCCCTCACCCCAATCATCTGTCCCCTCACCCCAATCATGTCACATCTCACCCCAATCATGTCACATCTCACCCCAATCATCTGTCCCCTCACCCCAATCATCTGTCCCCTCACCCCAATCATGTCACATCTCACCCCAATCATCTGTCCCCTCACCCCAATCATGTCACATCTCACCCCAATCATCTGTTCCCTCACCCCAATCATCTGTCCCCTCACCCCAATCATGTCACATCTCACCCCAATCATCTGTTCCCTCACCCCAATCATGTCACATCTCACCCCAATCATCTGTTCCCTCACCCCATTCATGTCACATCTCACCCCAATCATGTCACATCTCACCCCAATCATCTGTCCCCTCACCCCAATCATGTCACATCTCACCCCAATCTGTCCCCTCACCCCAATCATCTGTCCCCTCACCCCATTCATGTCACATCTCACCCCATTCATGTCACATCTCACCCCAATCATGTCACATCTCACCCCAATCATGTCACATCTCACCCCATTCATGTCACATCTCACCCCAATCATGTCACATCTCACCCCAATCATGTCACATCTCACCCCAATCATCTGTTCCCTCACCCCAATCATGTCACATCTCACCCCAATCATCTGTTCCCTCACCCCATTCATGTCACATCTCACCCCAATCATCTGTCCCCTCACCCCAATCATGTCACATCTCACCCCAATCTGTCCCCTCACCCCAATCATCTGTCCCCTCACCCCATTCATGTCACATCTCACCCCAATCATCTGTTCCCTCACCCCAATCATGTCACATCTCACCCCAATCATTTGTTCCCTCACCCCAATCATGTCACATCTCACCCCAATCATCTGTCCCCTCACCCCAATCATGTCACATCTCACCCCAATCATCTGTTCCCTCACCCCATTCATGTCACATCTCACCCCAATCATGTCACATCTCACCCCAATCATCTGTCCCCTCACCCCAATCATGTCACATCTCACCCCTATCTGTCCCCTCACCCCAATCATCTGTCCCCTCACCCCATTCATGTCACATCTCACCCCAATCATCTGTTCCCTCACCCCAATCATGTCACATCTCACCCCAATCATCTGTCCCCTCACCCCAATCATGTCACATCTCACCCCAATCATCTGTTCCCTCACCCCATTCATGTCACATCTCACCCCAATCTGTCCCCTCACCCCAATCATGTCACATCTCACCCCAATCATCTGTCCCCTCACCCCAATCATGTCACATCTCACCCCTATCTGTCCCCTCACCCCAATCATCTGTTCCCTCACCCCAATCATGTCACATCTCACCCCAATCATCTGTTCCCTCACCCCATTCATGTCACATCTCACCCCAATCATGTCACATCTCACCCCAATCATCTGTCCCCTCACCCCAATCATGTCACATCTCACCCCAATCTGTCCCCTCACCCCAATCATCTGTCCCCTCACCCCATTCATGTCACATCTCACCCCATTCATGTCACATCTCACCCCAATCATGTCACATCTCACCCCAATCATGTCACATCTCACCCCATTCATGTCACATCTCACCCCAATCATGTCACATCTCACCCCAATCATCTGTTCCCTCACCCCAATCATGTCACATCTCACCCCAATCATCTGTTCCCTCACCCCATTCATGTCACATCTCACCCCAATCATCTGTCCCCTCACCCCAATCATGTCACATCTCACCCCAATCTGTCCCCTCTCCCTAATCATGTCACATCTCACACCAATCTGTCCCCTCACCCCAATCATCTGTCCCCTCACCCCATTCATGTCACATCTCACCCCAATCATCTGTTCCCTCACCCCAATCATGTCACATCTCACCCCAATCATCTGTTCCCTCACCCCAATCATGTCACATCTCACCCCAATCATCTGTCCCCTCACCCCAATCATGTCACATCTCACCCCAATCATCTGTTCCCTCACCCCATTCATGTCACATCTCACCCCAATCATGTCACATCTCACCCCAATCATCTGTCCCCTCACCCCAATCATGTCACATCTCACCCCTATCTGTCCCCTCACCCCAATCATCTGTCCCCTCACCCCATTCATGTCACATCTCACCCCAATCATCTGTTCCCTCACCCCAATCATGTCACATCTCACCCCAATCATCTGTCCCCTCACCCCAATCATATCACATCTCACCCCAATCATGTCACATCTCACCCCAGTCATGTCACATTTCACCCCAATCTGTCCCCTCACCCCATTCATGTCACATCTCACCCCAATCATCTGTCCCCTCACCCCAATCATGTCACATCTCACCCCAATCTGTCCCCTCACCCCAATCATCTGTCCCCTCACCCCATTCATGTCACATCTCACCCCAATCATCTGTTCCCTCACCCCATTCATGTCACATCTCACCCCAATCATCTGTCCCCTCACCCCATTCATGTCACATCTCACCCCAATCATCTGTTCCCTCACCCCAATCATGTCACATCTCACCCCAATCATCTGTTCCCTCACCCCATTCATGTCACATCTCACCCCAATCATCTGTCCCCTCACCCCAATCATGTCACATCTCACCCCAATCTGTCCCCTCACCCCAATCATCTGTCCCCTCACCCCATTAATGTCACATCTCACCCCAATCATCTGTTCCCTCACCCCAATCATGTCACATCTCACCCCAATCATCTGTTCCCTCACCCCAATCATGTCACATCTCACCCCAATCATCTGTCCCCTCACCCCAATCATGTCACATCTCACCCCAATCATCTGTTCCCTCACCCCATTCATGTCACATCTCACCCCAATCATCTGTCCCCTCACCCCATTCATGTCACATCTCACCCCAATCATCTGTCCCCTCACCCCAATCATGTCACATCTCACCCCAATCATCTGTTCCCTCACCCCAATCATGTCACATCTCACCCCAATCATCTGTTCCCTCACCCCATTCATGTCACATCTCACCCCAATCATGTCACATCTCACCCCAATCATCTGTCCCCTCACCCCAATCATGTCACATCTCACCCCTATCTGTCCCCTCACCCCAATCATCTGTCCCCTCACCCCATTCATGTCACATCTCACCCCAATCATCTGTTCCCTCACCCCAATCATGTCACATCTCACCCCAATCATCTGTCCCCTCACCCCAATCATATCACATCTCACCCCAATCATGTCACATCTCACCCCAGTCATGTCACATCTCACCCCAATCTGTCCCCTCACCCCATTCATGTCACATCTCACCCCAATCATCTGTCCCCTCACCCCAATCATGTCACATCTCACCCCAATCTGTCCCCTCACCCCAATCATCTGTCCCCTCACCCCATTCATGTCACATCTCACCCCAATCATCTGTTCCCTCACCCCATTCATGTCACATCTCACCCCAATCATGTCACATCTCACCCCAATCATCTGTTCCCTCACCCCAATCATCTGTCCCCTCACCCCAATCATGTCACATCTCACCCCAATCTGTCCCCTCACCCCAATCATGTCACATCTCACCCCAATCATCTGTCCCCTCACCCCAATCATGTCACATCTCACCCCAATCAAATGTCCCCTCACCCCAATCATATCACATCTCACCCCAATCATGTCACATCTCACCCCAGTCATGTCACATCTCACCCCAATCTGTCCCCTCACCCCATTCATGTCACATCTCACCCCAATCATCTGTCCCCTCACCCCAATCATGTCACATCTCACCCCAATCATGTCACATCTCACCCCAATCATGTCACATCTCACCCCAATCTGTCCCCTCACCCCAATCATGTCACATCTCACCCCAATCATGTCACATCTCTCCCCAATCATGTCACATCTCACCCCAATCTGTCCCCTCACCCCAATCATGTCACATCTCACCCCAATCATGTCACATCTCACCCCAATCATGTCACATCTCAGCCCAATCATGTCACATCTCACCCCAATCATCTGTCCCCTCACCCCAATCATCTGTCCCCTCACCCCAATCATGTCACATCTCACCCCAATCATGTCACATCTCACCCCATTCATGTCACATCTCACCCCAATCATCTGTCCCCTCACCCCAATCATGTCACATCTCACCCCAATCATCTGTTCCCTCACCCCATTCATGTCACATCTCACCCCAATCATGTCACATCTCACCCCAATCATCTGTCCCCTCACCCCAATCATGTCACATCTCACCCCAATCTGTCCCCTCACCCCAATCATCTGTCCCCTCACCCCATTCATGTCACATCTCACCCCAATCATCTGTTCCCTCACCCCAATCATGTCACATCTCACCCCAATCATCTGTTCCCTCACCCCAATCATCTGTCCCCTCACCCCAATCATGTCACATCTCACCCCAATCTGTCCCCTCACCCCAATCATCTGTCCCCTCACCCCATTCATGTCACATCTCACCCCAATCATCTGTTCCCTCACCCCATTCATGTCACATCTCACCCCAATCATGTCACATCTCACCCCAATCATGTCACATCTCACCCCAATCATCTGTTCCCTCACCCCAATCATCTGTCCCCTCACCCCAATCATGTCACATCTCACCCCAATCTGTCCCCTCACCCCATTCATGTCACATCTCACCCCAATCATCTGTCCCCTCACCCCAATCATGTCACATCTCACCCCAATCATCTGTCCCCTCACCCCAATCATATCACATCTCACCCCAATCATGTCACATCTCACCCCAGTCATGTCACATCTCACCCCAATCTGTCCCCTCACCCCATTCATGTCACATCTCACCCCAATCATCTGTCCCCTCACCCCAATCATGTCACATCTCACCCCAATCATGTCACATCTCACCCCAATCATGTCACATCTCACCCCAATCTGTCCCCTCACCCCAATCATGTCACATCTCACCCCAATCATGTCACATCTCTCCCCAATCATGTCACATCTCACCCCAATCTGTCCCCTCACCCCAATCATGTCACATCTCACCCCAATCATGTCACATCTCACCCCAATCATGTCACATCTCAGCCCAATCATGTCACATCTCACCCCAATCATCTGTCCCCTCACCCCAATCATCTGTCCCCTCACCCCAATCATGTCACATCTCACCCCAATCATGTCACATCTCACCCCATTCATGTCACATCTCACCCCAATCATCTGTCCCCTCACCCCAATCATGTCACATCTCACCCCAATCATCTGTTCCCTCACCCCATTCATGTCACATCTCACCCCAATCATGTCACATCTCACCCCAATCATCTGTCCCCTCACCCCAATCATGTCACATCTCACCCCAATCTGTCCCCTCACCCCAATCATCTGTCCCCTCACCCCATTCATGTCACATCTCACCCCAATCATCTGTTCCCTCACCCCAATCATGTCACATCTCACCCCAATCATCTGTTCCCTCACCCCAATCATCTGTCCCCTCACCCCAATCATGTCACATCTCACCCCAATCTGTCCCCTCACCCCAATCATCTGTCCCCTCACCCCATTCATGTCACATCTCACCCCAATCATCTGTTCCCTCACCCCATTCATGTCACATCTCACCCCAATCATGTCACATCTCACCCCAATCATGTCACATCTCACCCCAATCATCTGTTCCCTCACCCCAATCATCTGTCCCCTCACCCCAATCATGTCACATCTCACCCCAATCTGTCCCCTCACCCCATTCATGTCACATCTCACCCCAATCATCTGTCCCCTCACCCCAATCATGTCACATCTCACCCCAATCATCTGTCCCCTCACCCCAATCATATCACATCTCACCCCAATCATGTCACATCTCACCCCAGTCATGTCACATCTCACCCCAATCTGTCCCCTCACCCCATTCATGTCACATCTCACCCCAATCATCTGTCCCCTCACCCCAATCATGTCACATCTCACCCCAATCATGTCACATCTCACCCCAATCATGTCACATCTCACCCCAATCTGTCCCCTCACCCCAATCATGTCACATCTCACCCCAATCATGTCACATCTCACCCCAATCATGTCACATCTCACCCCAATCTGTCCCCTCACCCCAATCATGTCACATCTCACCCCAATCATGTCACATCTCACCCCAATCATGTCACATCTCAGCCCAATCATGTCACATCTCACCCCAATCATCTGTCCCCTCACCCCAATCATCTGTCCCCTCACCCCAATCATGTCACATCTCACCCCAATCATCTGTCCCCTCACCCCAATCATGTCACATCTCACCCCAATCATGTCACATCTCACCCCAATCATGTCACATCTCACCCCAATCTGTCCCCTCTCCCTAATCATGTCATATCTCACATCAATCTGTCCCCTTACACCAATCATGTCACTTCTCACCCCAATCTGTCCCCTCACCCTAATCATGTCACATCTCACACCAATCTGTCCCCTCACCCCAATCATGTCACATCTCACCCCAATCATGTCACATCTCACCCCAATCATCTGTTCCCTCACCCCAATCATCTGTCCCCTCACCCCAATCATGTCACATCTCACCCCAATCATCTGTCCCCTCACCCCAATCATGTCACATCTCACCCCAATCATGTCACATCTCACCCCAATCTGTCCCCTCACCCCAATCATGTCACATCTCACCCCAATCATGTCACATCTCACCCCAATCATGTCACATCTCACCCCAATCATCTGTCCCCTCACCCCAATCATCTGTCCCCTCACCCCAATCATGTCACATCTCACCCCAATCATGTCACATCTCACCCCAATCGTCACATCTCACCCCAATCATGTCACATCTCACCCCAATCATCTGTCCCCTCACCCCAATCATCTGTCCCCTCACCCCAATCATGTCACATCTCACCCCAATCATGTCACATCTCACCCCAATCATGTCACATCTCACCCCAATCATCTGTCCCCTCACCCCAATCATCTGTCCCCTCACCCCAATCATGTCACATCTCACCCCAATCATGTCACATCTCACCCCAATCATCTGTCCCCTCACCCCAATCTTATCACATCTCACCCCAATCTGTCCCCTCACCCCAATCATGTCACATCTCACCCCAATCTGTCCCCTCACCCCAATCATGTCACATCTCACCCCAATCATGTCACATCTCACCCCAATCATGTCACATCTCACCCCAATCATCTGTCCCCTCACCCCAATCATGTCACATCTCACCCCAATCTGTCTTCTCACCCCAATCATCTGTCCCCTCACCCCAATCATGTCACATCTCACCCCAATCATGTCACATCTCACCCCAATCATGTCACATCTCACCCCAATCATGTCACATCTCACCCCAATCATCTGTCCCCTCACCCCAATCTTGTCACATCTCACCCCAATCTGTCCCCTCACCCCAATCATGTCACATCTCACCCCAATCTGTCCCCTCACCCCAATCATGTCACATCTCACCCCAATCATGTCACATCTCACCCCAATCATCTGTCCCCTCACCCCAATCATGTCACATCTCACCCCAATCTGTCTTCTCACCCCAATCATCTGTCCCCTCACCCCAATCATATCACATCTCACCCCAATCATGTCACATCTCACCCCAATCATCTGTCCCCTCACCCCAATCATGTCACATCTCACCCCAATCATGTCACATCTCACCCCAATCATCTGTCCCCTCACCCCAATCATGTCACATCTCACCCCAATCATCTGTCCCCTCACCCCAATCATGTCACATCTCACCCCAATCATGTCACATCTCACCCCAATCATCTGTCCCCTCACCCCAATCATGTCACATCTCACCCCAATCTGTCCCCTCACCCCAATCATGTCACATCTCACCCCAATCATCTGTCCCCTCACCCCACCCCAATCATGTCACATCTCACCCCAATCTGTCCCCTCACTCAAATCATGTCACATCTCACCCCAATCTTGTCACATCTCACCCCAATCATCTGTCCCCTCACCCCAATCATGTCACATCTCACCCCAATCATCTGTCCCCTCACCCCAATCATGTCACATTTCACCCCAATCATGTCACATCTCACCCCAATCATCTGTCCCCTCACCCCAATCATGTCACATCTCACCCCAATCATCTGTCCCCTCACCCCAATCATGTCACATCTCACCCCAATCATGTCACATCTCACCCCAATCATCTGTCCCCTCACCCCAATCATGTCACATCTCACCCCAATCATCTGTCCCCTCACCCCAATCATGTCACATCTCACCCCAATCATGTCACATCTCACCCCAATCATCTGTCCCCTCACCCCAATCATGTCACATCTCACCCCAGTCATGTCACATCTCACCCCAATCATCTGTCCCCTCACCCCAATCATGTCACATCTCACCCCAATCATCTGTCCTCTCACCCCAATCATGTCACATCTCACCCCAACCATGTCACATCTCACCCCAATCATCTGTCCCCTCACCCCAATCATGTCACATCTCACCCCAATCATGTCACATCTCACCCCAATCATCTGTCCCCTCACCCCAATCATGTCACATCTCACCCCAATCATGTCACATCTCACCCCAATCTGTCCCCTCACCCCAATCATGTCACATCTCACCCCAATCTGTCCCCTCACCCCATTCATGTCACATCTCACCCCAATCATCTGTCCCCTCACCCCAATCATGTCACATCTCACCCCAATCATGTCACATCTCACCCCAATCATCTGTTCCCTCACCCCAATCATGTCACATCTCACCCCAATCTGTCCCCTTACCCCAATCATGTCACATCTCACCCCAATCATGTCACATCTCACCCCAATCATGTCACATCTCACCCCAATCATGTCACATCTCACCCCAATCATCTGTCCCCTCACCCCAATCATGTCACATCTCACCCCAATCATGTCACATCTCACCCCAATCTGTCCCCTCACCCCAATCATGTCACATCTCACCCCAATCATGTCACATCTCACCCCAATCATGTCACATCTCACCCCAATCTGTCCGCTCACCCCAATCATGTCACATCTCACCCCAATCATGTCACATCTCACCCCAATCATGTCACATCTCAGCCCAATCATGTCACATCTCACCCCAATCATCTGTCCCCTCACCCCAATCATCTGTCCCCTCACCCCAATCATGTCACATCTCACCCCAATCATCTGTCCCCTCACCCCAATCATGTCACATCTCACCCCAATCATGTCACATCTCACCCCAATCATGTCACATCTCACCCCAATCTGTCCCCTCTCCCTAATCATGTCATATCTCACCCCAATCTGTCCCCTCACCCCAATCATGTCATATCTCACATCAATCTGTCCCCTTACACCAATCATGTCACTTCTCACCCCAATCTGTCCCCTCACCCTAATCATGTCACATCTCACACCAATCTGTCCCCTCACCCCAATCATGTCACATCTCACCCCAATCATGTCACATCTCACCCCAATCATGTCACATCTCACCCCAATCATCTGTTCCCTCACCCCAATCATCTGTCCCCTCACCCCAATCATGTCACATCTCACCCCAATCATCTGTCCCCTCACCCCAATCATGTCACATCTCACCCCAATCATGTCACATCTCACCCCAATCTGTCCCCTCACCCCAATCATGTCACATCTCACCCCAATCATGTCACATCTCACCCCAATCATCTGTCCCCTCACCCCAATCATCTGTCCCCTCACCCCAATCATGTCACATCTCACCCCAATCATGTCACATCTCACCCCAATCATGTCACATCTCACCCCAATCATGTCACATCTCACCCCAATCATCTGTCCCCTCACCCCAATCATCTGTCCCCTCACCCCAATCATGTCACATCTCACCCCAATCATGTCACATCTCACCCCAATCATGTCACATCTCACCCCAATCATCTGTCCCCTCACCCCAATCATCTGTCCCCTCACCCCAATCATGTCACATCTCACCCCAATCATGTCACATCTCACCCCAATCATCTGTCCTCTCACCCCAATCTTATCACATCTCACCCCAATCTGTCCCCTCACCCCAATCATGTCACATCTCACCCCAATCTGTCCCCTCACCCCAATCATGTCACATCTCACCCCAATCATGTCACATCTCACCCCAATCATGTCACATCTCACCCCAATCATCTGTCCCCTCACCCCAATCATGTCACATCTCACCCCAATCTGTCTTCTCACCCCAATCATCTGTCCCCTCACCCCAATCATGTCACATCTCACCCCAATCATGTTACATCTCACCCCAATCATGTCACATCTCACCCCAATCATGTCACATCTCACCCCAATCATCTGTCCCCTCACCCCAATCTTGTCACATCTCACCCCAATCTGTCCCCTCACCCCAATCATGTCACATCTCACCCCAATCTGTCCCCTCACCCCAATCATGTCACATCTCACCCCAATCATGTCTCATCTCACCCCAATCATGTCACATCTCACCCCAATCATCTGTCCCCTCACCCCAATCATGTCACATCTCACCCCAATCTGTCTTCTCACCCCAATCATCTGTCCCCTCACCCCAATCATATCACATCTCACCCCAATCATGTCACATCTCACCCCAATCATCTGTCCCCTCACCCCAATCATGTCACATCTCACCCCAATCATGTCACATCTCACCCCAATCATCTGTCCGCTCACCCCAATCATGTCACATCTCACCCCAATCATCTGTCCCCTCACCCCAATCATGTCACATCTCACCCCAATCATGTCACATCTCACCCCAATCATCTGTCCCCTCACCCCAATCATGTCACATCTCACCCCAATCTGTCCCCTCACCCCAATCATGTCACATCTCACCCCAATCATCTGTCCCCTCACCCCAATTATGTCACATCTCACCCCAATCTGTCCCCTCACTCAAATCATGTCACATCTCACCCCAATCTTGTCACATCTCACCCCAATCATCTGTCCCCTCACCCCAATCATGTCACATCTCACCCCAATCATCTGTCCCCTCACCCCAATCATGTCACATCTCACCCCAATCATGTCACATCTCACCCCAATCATCTGTCCCCTCACCCCAATCATGTCACATCTCACCCCAATCATCTGTCCCCTCACCCCAATCATGTCACATCTCACCCCAATCATGTCACATCTCACCCCAATCATCTGTCCCCTCACCCCAATCATGTCACATCTCACCCCAATCATCTGTCCCCTCACCCCAATCATGTCACATCTCACCCCAACCATGTCACATCTCACCCCAATCATCTGTCCCCTCACCCCAATCATGTCACATCTCACCCCAATCATGTCACATCTCACCCCAATCATCTGTCCCCTCACCCCAATCATGTCACATCTCACCCCAATCATCTGTCCCCTCACCCCAATCATGTCACATCTCACCCCAATCATCTGTCCCCTCACCCCAATCATGTCACATCTCACCCCAATCTGTCCCCTCACCCCAATCATGTCACATCTCACCCCAATCATGTCACATCTCACCCCAATCATCTGTCCCCTCACCCCAATCATGTCACATCTCACCCCAATCATCTGTCCCCTCACCCCAATCATGTCATATCTCACCCCAATCTGTCCCCTCACCCCAATCATGTCACATCTCACCCCAATCTGTCCCCTCACCCCAATCATGTCACATCTCACCCCAATCTTTCCCCTCACCCCAATCATGTCACATCTCACCCCAATCTGTCCCCTCACCCCAATCATGTCACATCTCACCCCAATCTGTCCCCTCACCTCAATCATGTCACATCTCACCCCAATCTGTCCCCTCACCCCAATCATGTCACATCTCACCCCAATCTGTCCCCTCACCCCAATCATGTCACATCTCACCCCAATCTGTCCCCTCACCCCAATCATGTCACATCTCACCCCAATCTGTCCCCTCTCCCTAATCATGTCACATCTCACACCAATCTGTCCCCTCACCCCAATCATGTCACATTTCACCCCAATCTGTCCCCTCACCCCAATCATGTCACATCTCATCCCAATCTGTCCCCTCACCCCAATCATGTCACATCCCACCCCAATAATCTGTCCCTTCACCCCAATCATGTCACATCTCACCCCAATCTGTCCCCTCTCCCTAATCATGTCACATCTCACCCCATTCTGTCCCCTCACCCCAATCATGTCATATCTCAAATCAATCTGTCCCCTCACCCCAATCATGTCACATCTCACCCCAATCTGTCCCCTCACCCCAATCATGTCACATCTCACCCCAATCTGTCCCCTCTCCCTAATCATGTCACATCTCACACCAATCTGTCCCCTCACCCCAATCATGTCACTTCTCACACCAATCTGTCCCCTCACCCCAATCATGTCACATCTCACCCCAATCTGTCCCCTCACCCCAATCATGTAACAGCTCACCTCAATCTGTCCCCTCACCCCAATCATGTCACATCTCACCCCAATCTGTCCCCTCACCCCAATCATGTAACAGCTCACCTCAATCTGTCCCCTCACCCCAATCATGTCACATCTCGCCCCAATCTGTCCCCTCTCCCTAATCATGTCACATCTCACCCCAATCTGTCCCCTCACCCCAATCATGTCATATCTCACCCCAATGTGTCCCATCACCCCAATCATGTCACATCTCACCCCAATCTGTCCCCTCTCCCTAATCATGTCACATCTCACACCAATCTGTCCCCTCACCCCAATCATGTCATATCTCACATCAATCTGTCCCCTCACCCCAATCATGTCACATCTCACACCAATCTGTCCCCTTACACCAATCCTGTCACATCTCACCCCAAGCTGTCCCCTCACCCCAATCATGTCACATCTCACCCCAATCTGTCCCCTCACCCCAATCATGTCACATCTCACCCCAATCTGTCCCCTCACCTCAATCATGTCACATCTCACCCCAATCTGTCCCCTCACCCCAATCATGTCACATCTCACCCCAATCATCTGTCCCCTCACCCCAATCATGTCACATCTCACCCCAATCTGTCCCCTTACCCCAATCATGTCACATCTCACCCCAATCTGTCCCCTCACCTCAATCATGTCAAATCTCACCCCAATCTGTCCCCTCTCCCTAATCATGTCACATCTCACCTCAATCTGTCCCCTCACCCCATTCATGTCATATCTCACTTCAATCTGTCCCCTCACCCCAATCATATCACACCTCACCCCAATCTGTCCCCTCACCCCAATCATGTCACATCTCACCCCAATTTGTCCCCTCTCCCTAATCATGTCACATCTCACCCCAATCTGTCCCCTCACCCCAATCATGTCATATCTCACATCAATCTGTCCCCTCACCCCAATCATGTCACATCTCACCCCAATCTGTCCCCTCTCCCTAATCATGTCACATCTCACCCCAATCTGTCCCCTCACCCCAATCATGTCACATCTCACCCCAATCTGTCCCCTCACCCCAATCATGTCACATCTCACCCCAATCTGTCCCCTTACCCCAATCATGTCACATCTCACCCCAATCTGTCCCCTCACCCCAATCATGTCACATCTCACACCAATCTGTCCCCTCACCCCAATCATTTCACTTCTCACACCAATCTGTCCCCTCACCCCAATCATGACACATCTCACCCCAATCTGTCCCCTCACCCCAATCATGTCACAACTCACCCCAATCTGTCCCCTCACCCCAATCATGTCACATCTCACCCCAATCTGTCCCCTCTCCCTAATCATGTCACATCTCACCCCAATCTGTCCCCTCACCCCAATCATGTCATATCTCACATCAATCTGTCCCCTCACCCCAATCATGTCACATCTCACACCAATCTGTCCTCTCACCCCAATCATGTCACATCTCACCCCAATCTGTCCCCTCACCCCAATCATGTCACATCTCACCCCAATCTGTCCCCTCACCTCTATCATGTCACATCTCACCCCAATCTGTCCTCTCACCTCAATCATGTCACATCTCACCCCAATCTGTCCCCTCACCCCAATCATGTCACATCTCACCCCAATCTGTCCCCTAACCCAAATCATGTCACATCTCACCCCAATCTGTCCCCTCTCCCCAATCATGTCACATCTCACCCCTATCTGTCCCCTCACCCCAATCATGTCACATCTCACCCCAATCTGTCCCCCCACCCCAATCATGTCACATCTCACCCCAATCTGTCCCCTCACCCCAATCATGTCACATCTCACCCCATTCTGACCCCTCTCCATAATCATGTCACATCTCAAACCAATCTGTCCCCTCACCCCAATCATGTCACATCTCACCCCAATCTGTCCCCTCACCCCAATCATGTCACATCTCACCCCAATCTGTCCCCTCACCACAATCATGTCACATCTCACCCCAATCTGTCCCCTCACCCCAATCATGTCACATCTCACCCCAATCTGTCCCCTCACCCCAATCATGTCACATCTCACCCCAATCTGTCCCCTCTCCCTAATCATGTCACATCTCACCCCAATCTGTCCACTCACCCCAATCATGTCACTTCTCACACCAATCTGTCCCCTCACCCCAATCATGTCACATCTCACCCCAATCTGTCCCCTCACCCCAATCATGTCACAGCTCACCTCAATCTGTCCCCTCACCCCAATCATGTCACATCTCGCCCCAATCTGTCCCCTCTCCCTAATCATGTCACATCTCACCCCAATCTGTCCCCTCACCCCAATCATGTCATATCTCACCCCAATCTGTCCCCTCACCCCAATCATGTCACATCTCACCCCAATCTGTCCCCTCTCCCTAATCATGTCACAGCTCACCCCAATCTGTCCCCTCACCCCAATCATGTCATATCTAACATCAAACTGTCCCCTCACCCCAATCATGTCACATCTCACCCCAATCTGTCCCCTCACCCCAATCATGTCACATCTAACCCCAATCTGTCCCCTCTCCCTAATCATGTCACATCTCTCACCAATCTGTCCCCTCACCCCAATCATGTCACATCTCACCCCAATCTGTCCCCTCACCCCAATCATGTCACATCTCACCCCAATCTGTCCCCTCACCCCAATCATGTCACATCTCACCCCAATCTGTCCCCTCACCCCAATCATGTCACATCTCACACCAATCTGTCCTCTCACCCCAATCATGTCATATCTCACCCCAATCTGTCCCCTCACCCCAATCATGTCACATCTCACCCCAATCTGTCCCCTCACCTCAATCATGTCACATCTCACCCCAATCTGTCTTCTCACCTCAATCATGTCACATCTCACCCCAATCTGTCCCCTCACCCCAATCATGTCACATCTCACCCCAATCTGTCCCCTAACCCCAATCATGTCACATCTCACCCCAATCTGTCCCCTCACCCCAATCATGTCACATCTCACCCCAATCTGTCCCCTCTCCCTAATCATGTCACATCTCACACCAATCTGTCCCCTCACCCCAATCATGTCACATCTCACCCCAATCTGTCCCCTCACCCCAATCATGTCACAACTCACCCCAATCTGTCCCCTCACCCCAATCATGTCACATCTCACCCCAATCTGTCCCCTCACCTCAATCATGTCACATCTCACCCCAATCTGTCCCCTCACCCCAATCATGTCACATCTCACCCCAATCTGTCCCCTCACCCCAATCATGTCACATCTCACCCCAATCTGTCCCCTCACCCCAATCATGTCACATCTCACCCCAATCTGTCCCCTCACCCCAATCATGTCACATCTCACCCCAATCTGTCCCCTCACCTCAATCATGTTACATCTCACCCCAATATGTCCCCTCACCCCAATCATGTCACATCTCACCCCAATCTGTCCCCTCACCCCAATCATGTCACATCTCATCCCAATCTGTCCCCTCTCCCTAATCATGTCACATCTCACACCAATCTGTCCCCTCACCCCAATCATGTCACATCTCACCCCAATCTGTCCCCTCACCCCAATCATGTCACATCTCACCCCAATCAGTCCCCTCACCTCAATCATGTCACATCTCATCCCAATCTGTCCCCTCAGCCCAATCATGTCACTTCTCACCCCAATCTGTCCCCTCACCCCAATCATGTCACATCTCACCCCAATCTGTCCCCTCACCTCAATCATGTCACATCTCACCCCAATCTGTCCCCTCACCCCAATCATGTCATATCTCACATCAATTTGTCCCCTCACCCCAATCATGTCACATCTCACCCCAATCTGTCCCCTCACCCCAATCATGTCACATCTCACCCCAATCTGTCCCCTCTCCCTAATCATGTCACATCTCACACCAATCTGTCCCCTCACCCCAATCATGTCACTTCTCACCCCAATCTGTCCCCTCACCCCAATCATGTCACATCTCACCCCAATCTGTCCCCTCACCCCAATCATGTCACAGCTCACCTCAATCTGTCCCCTCACCCCAATCATGTCACATCTCGCCCCAATCTGTCCCCTCTCCCTAATCATGTCACATCTCACCCCAATCTGTCCCCTCACCCCAATCATGTCATATCTCACCCCAATCTGTCCCATCACCCCAATCATGTCACATCTCACCCCAATCTGTCCCCTCTCCCTAATCATGTCACATCTCACCCCAATCTGTCCCCTCACCCCAATCATGTCATTTCTCACATCAATCTGTCCCCTCACCCCAATCATGTCACATCTCACCCCAATCTGTCCCGTCACCCCAATCATGTCACATCTCACCCCAATCTGTCCCCTCTCCCTAATCATGTCACATCTCACACCAATCTGTCCCCTCACCCCAATCATGTCACATCTCACCCCAATCTGTCCCCTCACCCCAATCATGTCACATCTCACCCCAATCTGTCCCCTCACCCCAATCATGTCACATCTCACCCCAATCTGTTCCCTCACCCCAATCATTTCACATCTCACACCAATCTGTCCCCTCACCCCAATCATGCCACTTCTCACACCAATCTGTCCCCTCACCCCAATCATGTCACATCTTACCCCAATCTGTCCCCTCACCCCAATCATGTCACAGCTCACCTCAATCTGTCCCCTCACCCCAATCATGTCACATCTCGCCCCAATCTGTCCCCTCTCCCTAATCATGTCACATGTCACCCCAATCTGTCCCCTCACCCCAATCAAGTCATATCTCACCCCAATCTGTCCCCTCACCCCAATTATGTCACATCTCACCCCAATCTGTCCCCTCTCCCTAATCATGTCACATCTCACACCAATCTGTTCCCTCACCCCAATCATGTCACATCTCACCCCAATCTGTCCCCTCACCCCAATCATGTCACATCTCACCCCAATCTGTCCCCTCACCCCAATCATGTAACATCTCACCCCAATCTGTCCCCTCACCCTAATCATGTCACATCTCACACCAATCTGTCCCCTCACCCCAATCATGTCACATCTCACCCCAATCTGTCCCCTCACCCCAATCATGTCACATCTCACCCCAATTTGTCCCCTCTTCCTAATCATGTCACATCTCACACCAATCTGTCCCCTCACCCCAATAATGTCACATCTCACCCCAATCTGTCCCCTCTCCCCAATCATGTCACATCTCACCCCAATCTGTCCCCTCTCCCTAATCATGTCACATCTCACACCAATCTGTCCCCTCACCCCAATCATGTCACATCTCACCCCAATCTGTCCCCTCATCCCAATCATGTCACATCTCACCCCAATCTGTCCCCTCACCCCAATCATGTAACATCTCACCCCTATCTGTCCCCTCACCTCAATCATGTCACATCTCACCCCAATCTGTCCCCTCACCCCAATCATGTCACATCTCACCCCAATCTGTCCCCTCACCCCAATCATGTCACATCTCACCCCAATCTGTCCCCTCTCCCTAATCATGTCACATCTCACACCAATCTGTCCCCTCACCCCAATCATGTCACATCTCACCCCAATTTGTCCCCTCACCCCAATCATGTCACATCTCACCCCAATCTGTCCCCTCACCCCAATCACGTCACATCTCACCCCAATCTGTCCCCTCTCCCTAATCATGTCACATCTCACACCAATCTGTCCCCTCACCCCAATCATGTCACATCTCACCCCAATCTGTCCCCTCACCCCAATCATGTCACATCTCATCCCAATCTGTCCCCTCACCCCAATCATGTCACATCTCACCCCAATCATCTGACCCTTCACCCCAATCATGTCACATCTCACCGCAATCTATCCCCTCACCCCAATCATGTCACATCTCACCCCAATCTGTCCCCTCTCCCTAATCATGTCACATCTCACCCCAATCTGTCCCCTCACCCCAATCATGTCATATCTCACATCAATCTGTCCCCTCACCCCAATCATGTCACATCTCACCCCAATCTATCCCCTCACCCCAATCATGTCACATCTCACCCCAATCTGTCCCCTCTCCCTAATCATGTCACATCTCACACCAATCTGTCCCCTCACCCCAATCATGTCACTTCTCACACCAATCTGTCCCCTCACCCCAATCATGTCACATCTCACCCCAATCTGTCCCCTCACCCCAATCATGTCACAGCTCACCTCAATCAGTCCCCTCACCCCAATCATGTCACATCTCGCCCCAATCTGTCCCCTCTCCCTAATCATGTCACATGTCACCCCAATCTGTCCCCTCACCCCAATCATGTCATATCTCACCCCAATCTGTCCCCTCACCCCAGTTATGTCACATCTCACCCCAATCTGTCCCCTCTCCCTAATCATGTCACATCTCACCCCAATCTGTCCCCTCACCCCAATCATGTCATATCTCACATCAATCTGTCCCCTCACCCCAATCATGTCACATCTCACCCCAATCTGTCCCCTCACCCCAATCATGTCACATCTCACCCCAATCTGTCCCCTCTCCCTAATCATGTCACATCTCACACCAATCTGTCCCCTCACCCCAATCATGTCACATCTCACCCCATTCTGTCCCCTCACCCCAATCATGTCACATCTCACCCCAATCTGTCCCCTATCCCTAATCATGTCACATCTCACACCAATCTGTCCCCTCACCCCAATCATGTCACATCTCACACCAATCTGTCCCCTCACCCCAATCATGTCAGTTCTCACACCAATCTGTCCCCTCTCCCTAATCATGTCACATCTCACACCAATCTGTCCCCTCACCCCAATCATGTCACATCTCACCCCAATCTGTCCCCTCACCCCAATCATGTCACATCTCACCCCAATCTGTCCCCTTTCCCTAATCATGTCACATCTCACACCAATCTGTCCCCTCACCCCAATCATGTCACATCTCACACCAATCTGTCCCCTCACCCCAATCATGTCACTTCTCACACCAATCTGTCCCCTCACCCCAATCATGTCACATCTCACCCCAATCTGTCCCCTCACCCCAATCATGTCACATCTCACCCCAATCTGTCCCCTCACCCCAATCGTGACACATCTCACCCCAATCTGAACCCCTCTCCCTAATCATGTCACATCTCACCCCAATCTGTCCCCTCACCCCAATCATGTCACAGCTCACCTCAATCTGTCCCCTCACCCCAATCATGTCACATCTCGCCCCAATCTGTCCCCTCTCCCTAATCATGTCACATCTCACCCCAATCTGTCCCCTAACCCCAATCATGTCACATCTCACCCCAATCTGTCCCCTCTCCCTAATCATGTCACAGCTCACCCCAATCTGTCCCCTCACCCCAATCATGTCATATCTCACATCAATCTGTCCCCTCACCCCAATCATGTCAAATCTCACCCCAATCTGTTCCCTCACCCCAATCATGTCACATCTAACCCCAATCTGTCCCCTCTCCCTAATCATGTCACATCTCACACCAATCTATCCCCTCACCCCAATCATGTCACATCTCACCCCAATCTGTCCCCTCACCCCAATCATGTCACATCTCACCCCAATCTGTCCCCTCACCCCAATCATGTCACATCTCACCCCAATCTGTTCCCTCACCCCAATCATGTCACATCTCACACCAATCTGTCCTCTCACCCCAATCATGTCACATCTCACCCCAATCTGTCCCCTCACCCCAATCATGTCACATCTCACCCCAATCTGTCCCCTTACCTCAATCATGTCACATCTCACCCCAATCTGTCCCCTCTCCCTAATCATGTCACATCTCACCCCAATCTGTCCCCTCACCCCAATCATGTCATATCTCACATCAATCTGTCCCCTCACCCCAATCATGTCACATCTCACCCCAATCTGTCCCCTCACCCCAATCATGTCATATCTCACCCCAATCTGTCCCCTCTCCCTAATCATTTCACATCTCACACCAATCTGTCCCCTCACCCCAATCATGTCACATCTCACCCCAATCTGTCCCCTCACCCCAATCATGTCACATCTCACCCCAATCTGTCCCCTCACCCCAATCATGTCACATCTCACCCCAATCTGTCCCCTCTCCCTAATCATGTCACATCTCACACCAATCTGTCCCCTCACCCCAATCATGTCATATCTCACATCAATCTGTCCCCTCACCCCAATCATGTCACATCTCACACCAATCTGTCCCCTTACACCAATCCTGTCACATCTCACCCCAAGCTGTCCCCTCACCCCAATCATGTCACATCTCACCCCAATCTGTCCCCTCACCCCAATCATGTCACATCTCACCCCAATCTGTCCCCTCACCTCAATCATGTCACATCTCACCCCAATCTGTCCCCTCACCCCAATCATGTCACATCTCACCCCAATCATCTGACCCCTCACCCCAATCATGTCACATCTCACCCCAATCTGTCCCCTTACCCCAATCATGTCACATCTCACCCCAATCTGTCCCCTCACCTCAATCATGTCAAATCTCACCCCAATCTGTCCCCTCTCCCTAATCATGTCACATCTCACCTCAATCTGTCCCCTCACCCCATTCATGTCATATCTCACTTCAATCTGTCCCCTCACCCCAATCATATCACACCTCACCCCAATCTGTCCCCTCAACCCAATCATGTCACATCTCACCCCAATTTGTCCCCTCTCCCTAATCATGTCACATCTCACCCCAATCTGTCCCCTCACCCCAATCATGTCATATCTCACATCAATCTGTCCCCTCACCCCAATCATGTCACATCTCACCCCAATCTGTCCCCTCTCCCTAATCATGTCACATCTCACCCCAATCTGTCCCCTCACCCCAATCATGTCATATCTCACATCAATCTGTCCCCTCACCCCAATCATGTCACATCTCACCCCGATCTGTCCCCTCACCCCAATCATGTCACATCTCACCTCAATCTGTCCCCTCACCCCAATCATGTCACATCTCACCCCAATCTGTCCCCTCACCCCAATCATGTCACAACTCACCCCAATCTGTCCCCTCACCCCAATCATGTCACATCTCACCCCAATCTGTCCCCTCTCCCTAATCATGTCACATCTCACCCCAATCTGTCCCCTCACCCCAATCATGTCACATCTCACACCAATCTGTCCTCTCACCCCAATCATGTCACATCTCACCCCAATCTGTCCCCTCACCCCAATCATGTCACATCTCACCCCAATCTGTCCCCTCACCTCAATCATGTCACATCTCACCCCAATCTGTCCTCTCACCTCAATCATGTCACATCTCACCCCAATCTGTCCCTTTACCCCAATCATGTCACATCTCACCCCAATCTGTCCCCTTACCTCAATCATGTCAAATCTCACCCCAATCTGTCCCCTCTCCCTAATCATGTCACATCTCACCTCAATCTGTCCCCTCACCCCATTCATGTCATATCTCACTTCAATCTGTCCCCTCACCCCAATCATATCACACCTCACCCCAATCTGTCCCCTCAACCCAATCATGTCACATCTCACCCCAATTTGTCCCCTCTCCCTAATCATGTCACATCTCACCCCAATCTGTCCCCTCACCCCAATCATGTCATATCTCACATCAATCTGTCCCCTCACCCCAATCATGTCACATCTCACCCCAATCTGTCCCCTCTCCCTAATCATGTCACATCTCACCCCAATCTGTCCCCTCACCCCAATCATGTCATATCTCACATCAATCTGTCCCCTCACCCCAATCATGTCACATCTCACCCCGATCTGTCCCCTCACCCCAATCATGTCACATCTCACCCCAATCTGTCTCCTCACCCCAATCATGTCACATCTCACCCCAATCTGTCCCCTCACCCCAATCATGTCACATCTCACCCCAATCTGTCCCCTCACCCCAATCATGTCACATCTCACCCCAATCTGTCCCCTCACCCCAATCATGTCACATCTCACCCCAATATGTCCCCTCACCCCAATCATGTCACATCTCACACCAATCTGTCCCCTCACCCCAATCATGTCACTTCTCACACCAATCTGTCCCCTCACCCCAATCATGTCACATCTCACCCCAATCATGTCACAACTCACCCCAATCTGTCCCCTCACCCCAATCATGTCACATCTCACCTCAATCTGTCCCCTCTCCCTAATCATGTCACATCTCACCCCAATCTGTCCCCTCACCCCAATCATGTCATATCTCACATCAATCTGTCCCCTCACCCCAATCATGTCACATCTCACACCAATCTGTCCTCTCACCCCAATCATGTCACATCTCACCCCAATCTGTCCCCTCACCCCAATCATGTCACATCTCACCCCAATCTGTCCCCTCACCTCAATCATGTCACATCTCACCCCAATCTGTCCTCTCACCTCAATCATGTCACATCTCACCCCAATCTGTCGCCTCACCCCAATCATTTCACATCTCACACCAATCTGTCCCCTCACCCCAATCATGTCACATCTCACCCCAATCTGTCCCCTCACCCCAATCATGTCACATCTCACCCCAATCTGTCCCCTCACCACAATCATGTCACTTCTCACCCCAATCTGTCCGCTCACCCCAATCATGTCACATCTCACCCCAATCTGTCCCCTCACCCCAATCATGTCACATCTCACCCCAATCTGTCCCCTCTCCCTAATCATGTCACATCTCACCCCAATCTGTCCCCTCACCCCAATCATGTCACTTCTCACACCAATCTGTCCCCTCACCCCAATCATGTCACATCTCACCCCAATCTGTCCCCTCACCCCAATCATGTAACAGCTCACCTCAATCTGTCCCCTCACCCCAATCATGTCACATCTCGCCCCAATCTGTCCCCTCTCCCTAATCATGTCACATCTCACCCCAATCTGTCCCCTCACCCCAATCATGTCATATCTCACCCCAATCTGTCCCCTCACCCCAATCATGTCACATCTCACCCCAATCTGTCCCCTCTCCCTAATCATGTCACAGCTCACCCCAATCTGTCCCCTCACCCCAATCATGTCATATCTCACATCAATCTGTCCCCTCACCCCAATCATGTCACATCTCACCCCAATCTGTCCCCTCACCCCAATCATGTCACATCTAACCCCAATCTGTCCCCTCTCCCTAATCATGTCACATCTCACACCAATCTGTCCCCTCACCCCAATCATGTCACATCTCACCCCAATCTGTCCCCTCACCCCAATCATGTCACATCTCACCCCACTCTGTCCCCTCACCCCAATCATGTCACATCTCACCCCAATTTGTCCTCTCACCCCAATCATGTCACATCTCACCCCAATCTGTCCCCTCTCCCCAATCATGTCACATCTCACACCAATCTGTCCCCTCACCCCAATCATGTCATATCTCACATCAATCTGTCCCCTCACCCCAATCATGTCACATCTCACACCAATCTGTCCCCTTACACCAATCCTGTCACATCTCACCCCAAGCTGTCCCCTCACCCCAATCATGTCACATCTCACCCCAATCTGTCCCCTCACCCCAATCATGTCACATCTCACCCCAATCTGTCCCCTCACCTCAATCATGTCACATCTCACCCCAATCTGTCCCCTCACCCCAATCATGTCACATCTCACCCCAATCATCTGACCCCTCACCCCAATCATGTCACATCTCACCCCAATCTGTCCCCTTACCCCAATCATGTCACATCTCACCCCAATCTGTCCCCTCACCTCAATCATGTCAAATCTCACCCCAATCTGTCCCCTCTCCCTAATCATGTCACATCTCACCTCAATCTGTCCCCTCACCCCATTCATGTCATATCTCACTTCAATCTGTCCCCTCACCCCAATCATATCACACCTCACCCCAATCTGTCCCCTCAACCCAATCATGTCACATCTCACCCCAATTTGTCCCCTCTCCCTAATCATGTCACATCTCACCCCAATCTGTCCCCTCACCCCAATCATGTCATATCTCACATCAATCTGTCCCCTCACCCCAATCATGTCACATCTCACCCCAATCTGTCCCCTCTCCCTAATCATGTCACATCTCACCCCAATCTGTCCCCTCACCCCAATCATGTCATATCTCACATCAATCTGTCCCCTCACCCCAATCATGTCACATCTCACCCCGATCTGTCCCCTCACCCCAATCATGTCACATCTCACCTCAATCTGTCCCCTCACCCCAATCATGTCACATCTCACCCCAATCTGTCCCCTCACCCCAATCATGTCACAACTCACCCCAATCTGTCCCCTCACCCCAATCATGTCACATCTCACCCCAATCTGTCCCCTCTCCCTAATCATGTCACATCTCACCCCAATCTGTCCCCTCACCCCAATCATGTCACATCTCACACCAATCTGTCCTCTCACCCCAATCATGTCACATCTCACCCCAATCTGTCCCCTCACCCCAATCATGTCACATCTCACCCCAATCTGTCCCCTCACCTCAATCATGTCACATCTCACCCCAATCTGTCCTCTCACCTCAATCATGTCACATCTCACCCCAATCTGTCCCTTTACCCCAATCATGTCACATCTCACCCCAATCTGTCCCCTTACCTCAATCATGTCAAATCTCACCCCAATCTGTCCCCTCTCCCTAATCATGTCACATCTCACCTCAATCTGTCCCCTCACCCCATTCATGTCATATCTCACTTCAATCTGTCCCCTCACCCCAATCATATCACACCTCACCCCAATCTGTCCCCTCAACCCAATCATGTCACATCTCACCCCAATTTGTCCCCTCTCCCTAATCATGTCACATCTCACCCCAATCTGTCCCCTCACCCCAATCATGTCATATCTCACATCAATCTGTCCCCTCACCCCAATCATGTCACATCTCACCCCAATCTGTCCCCTCTCCCTAATCATGTCACATCTCACCCCAATCTGTCCCCTCACCCCAATCATGTCATATCTCACATCAATCTGTCCCCTCACCCCAATCATGTCACATCTCACCCCGATCTGTCCCCTCACCCCAATCATGTCACATCTCACCCCAATCTGTCTCCTCACCCCAATCATGTCACATCTCACCCCAATCTGTCCCCTCACCCCAATCATGTCACATCTCACCCCAATCTGTCCCCTCACCCCAATCATGTCACATCTCACCCCAATCTGTCCCCTCACCCCAATCATGTCACATCTCACCCCAATCTGTCCCCTCACCCCAATCATGTCACATCTCACACCAATCTGTCCCCTCACCCCAATCATGTCACTTCTCACACCAATCTGTCCCCTCACCCCAATCATGTCACATCTCACCCCAATCATGTCACAACTCACCCCAATCTGTCCCCTCACCCCAATCATGTCACATCTCACCTCAATCTGTCCCCTCTCCCTAATCATGTCACATCTCACCCCAATCTGTCCCCTCACCCCAATCATGTCATATCTCACATCAATCTGTCCCCTCACCCCAATCATGTCACATCTCACACCAATCTGTCCTCTCACCCCAATCATGTCACATCTCACCCCAATCTGTCCCCTCACCCCAATCATGTCACATCTCACCCCAATCTGTCCCCTCACCTCAATCATGTCACATCTCACCCCAATCTGTCCTCTCACCTCAATCATGTCACATCTCACCCCAATCTGTCGCCTCACCCCAATCATTTCACATCTCACACCAATCTGTCCCCTCACCCCAATCATGTCACATCTCACCCCAATCTGTCCCCTCACCCCAATCATGTCACATCTCACCCCAATCTGTCCCCTCACCACAATCATGTCACTTCTCACCCCAATCTGTCCGCTCACCCCAATCATGTCACATCTCACCCCAATCTGTCCCCTCACCCCAATCATGTCACATCTCACCCCAATCTGTCCCCTCTCCCTAATCATGTCACATCTCACCCCAATCTGTCCCCTCACCCCAATCATGTCACTTCTCACACCAATCTGTCCCCTCACCCCAATCATGTCACATCTCACCCCAATCTGTCCCCTCACCCCAATCATGTAACAGCTCACCTCAATCTGTCCCCTCACCCCAATCATGTCACATCTCGCCCCAATCTGTCCCCTCTCCCTAATCATGTCACATCTCACCCCAATCTGTCCCCTCACCCCAATCATGTCATATCTCACCCCAATCTGTCCCCTCACCCCAATCATGTCACATCTCACCCCAATCTGTCCCCTCTCCCTAATCATGTCACAGCTCACCCCAATCTGTCCCCTCACCCCAATCATGTCATATCTCACATCAATCTGTCCCCTCACCCCAATCATGTCACATCTCACCCCAATCTGTCCCCTCACCCCAATCATGTCACATCTAACCCCAATCTGTCCCCTCTCCCTAATCATGTCACATCTCACACCAATCTGTCCCCTCACCCCAATCATGTCACATCTCACCCCAATCTGTCCCCTCACCCCAATCATGTCACATCTCACCCCACTCTGTCCCCTCACCCCAATCATGTCACATCTCACCCCAATTTGTCCTCTCACCCCAATCATGTCACATCTCACCCCAATCTGTCCCCTCTCCCCAATCATGTCACATCTCACCCCAATCTGTCCCCTCACCTCAGTCATGTCACATCTCACCCCAATCTGTCTTCTCACCTCAATCACGTCACATCTCACCCCAATCTGTCCCCTCACCCCAATCATGTCACATCTCACCCCAATCTGTCCCCTAACCACAATCATGTCACATCTCACCCCAATCTGTCCCCTCACCCCAATCATGTCACATCTCACCCCAATCTGTCCCCGCTCCCTAATCATGTCACATCTCACACCAATCTGTCCCCTCACCCCAATCATGTCACATCTCACCCCAATCTGTCCCCTCACCCCAATCATGTCACAACTCACCCCAATCTGTCCCCTCACCCCAATCATGTCACATCTCACCCCAATCTGTCCCCTCACCTCAATCATGTCACATCTCACCCCAATCTGTCCCCTCACCCCAATCATGTCACATCTCACCCCAATCTGTCCCCTCACCCCAATCATGTCACATCTCACCCCAATCTGTCCCCTCACCCCAATCATGTCTCATCTCACCCCAATCTGTCCCCTCACCCCAATCATGTCACATCTCACCCCAATCTGTCCCCTCACCTCAATCATGTCACATCTCACCCCAATCTGTCCCCTCACCCCAATCATGTCACATCTCACCCCAATCTGTCCCCTCACCCCAATCATGTCACATCTCACCCCAATCTGTCCCCTCACCCCAATCATGTCACATCTCACCCCAATCTGTCCCCTCTCCCTAATCATGTCACATCTCACACCAATCTGTCCCCTCACCCCAATCATGTCACATCTCACCCCAATCTGTCCCCTCACCCCAATCATGTCACATCTCACCCCAATCAGTCCCCTCACCTCAATCATGTCACATCTCATCCCAATCTGTCCCCTCACCCCAATCATGTCACATCTCACCCCAATCATCTGTCCCTTCACCCCAATCATGTCACATCTCACCCCAATCTGTCCCCTCAACCCAATCATATCACATCTCACCCCAATCTGTCCCCTCTCCCTAATCATGTCACATCTCACCCCAATCTGTCCCCTCACCCCAATCATGTCACATCTCACCCCAATCTGTCCCCTCTCCCTAATCATGTCACATCTCACACCAATCTGTCCCCTCACCCCAATCATGTCACTTCTCACCCCAATCTGTCCCCTCACCCCAATCATGTCACATCTCACCCCAATCTGTCCCCTCACCTCAATCATGTCACATCTCACCCCAGTCTGTCCCCTCACCCCAATCATGTCATATCTCACATCAATCTGTCCCCTCACCCCAATCATGTCACATCTCACCCCAATCTGTCCCCTCACCCCAATCATGTCACATCTCACCCCAATCTGTCCCCTCTCTCTAATCATGTCACATCTCACACCAATCTGTCCCCTCACCCCAATCATGTCACATCTCACCCCAATCTGTCCCCTCACCCCAATCATGTCACATCTCACCCCAATCTGTCCCCTCTCTCTAATCATGTCACATCTCACACCAATCTGTCCCCTCACCCCAATCATGTCACTTCTCACCCCAATCTGTCCCCTCACCCCAATCATGTCACAGCTCACCCCAATCTGTCCCCTCACCCCAATCATGTCATATCTAACATCAATCTGTCCCCTCACCCCAATCATGTCACATCTCACCCCAATCTGTCCCCTCACCCCAATCATGTCACATCTAACCCCAATCTGTCCCCTCTCCCTAATCATGTCACATCTCACACCAATCTGTCCCCTCACCCCAATCATGTCACATCTCACCCCAATCTGTCCCCTCACCCCAATCATGTCACATCTCACCCCAATCTGTCCCCTCACCCCAATCATGTCACATCTCACCCCAATCTGTCCCCTCACCCCAATCATGTCACATCTCACACCAATCTGTCCTCTCACCCCAATCATGTCATATCTCACCCCAATCTGTCCCCTCACCCCAATCATGTCACATCTCACCCCAATCTGTCCCCTCACCTCAATCATGTCACATCTCACCCCAATCTGTCTTCTCACCTCAATCATGTCACATCTCACCCCAATCTGTCCCCTCACCCCAATCATGTCACATCTCACCCCAATCTGTCCCCTAACCCCAATCATGTCACATCTCACCCCAATCTGTCCCCTCACCCCAATCATGTCACATCTCACCCAATCTGTCCCCTCTCCCTAATCATGTCACATCTCACACCAATCTGTCCCCTCACCCCAATCATGTCACATCTCACCCCAATCTGTCCCCTCACCCCAATCATGTCACAACTCACCCCAATCTGTCCCCTCACCCCAATCATGTCACATCTCACCCCAATCTGTCCCCTCACCTCAATCATGTCACATCTCACCCCAATCTGTCCCCTCACCCCAATCATGTCACATCTCACCCCAATCTGTCCCCTCACCCCAATCATGTCACATCTCACCCCAATCTGTCCCCTCACCCCAATCATGTCACATCTCACCCCAATCTGTCCCCTCACCCCAATCATGTCACATCTCACCCCAATCTGTCCCCTCACCTCAATCATGTCACATCTCACCCCAATCTGTCCCCTCACCCCAATCATGTCACATCTCACCCCAATCTGTCCCCTCACCCCAATCATGTCACATCTCACCACAATCTGTCCCCTCACCCCAATCATGTCACATCTCATCCCAATCTGTCCCCTCTCCCTAATCATGTCACATCTCACACCAATCTGTCCCCTCACCCCAATCATGTCACATCTCACCCCAATCTGTCCCCTCACCCCAATCATGTCACATCTCACCCCAATCAGTCCCCTCACCTCAATCATGTCACATCTCATCCCAATCTGTCCCCTCACCCCAATCATGTCACATCTCACCCCAATCATCTGTCCCTTCACCCCAATCATGTCACATCTCACCCCAATCTGTCCCCTCAACCCTATCATGTCACATCTCACCCCAATCTGTCCCCTCACCCCAATCATGTCATATCTCACATCAATCTGTCCCCTCACCCCAATCATGTCACATCTCACCCCAATCTGTCCCCTCACCCCAATCATGTCACATCTCACCCCAATCTGTCCCCTCTCCCTAATCATGTCACATCTCACACCAATCTGTCCCCTCACCCCAATCATGTCACTTCTCACCCCAATCTATCCCCTCACCCCATTCATGTCACATCTCACCCCAATCTGTCCCCTCACCTCAATCATGTCACATCTCACCCCAATCTGTCCCCTCACCCCAATCATGTCATATCTCACATCAATCTGTCCCCTCACCCCAATCATGTCACATCTCACCCCAATCTGTCCCCTCACCCCAATCATGTCACATCTCACCCCAATCTGTCCCCTCTCCCTAATCATGTCACATCTCACACCAATCTGTCCCCTCACCCCAATCATGTCACTTCTCACCCCAATCTGTCCCCTCACCCCAATCATATCACATCTCACCCTAATCTGTCCCCTCACCCCAATCATGTCACAGCTCACCTCAATCTGTACCCTCACCCCAATCATGTCACATCTCGCCCCAATCTGTCCCCTCTCCCTAATCATGTCACATCTCACCCCAATCTGTCCCCTCACCCCAATCATGTCACATCTCACCCCAATCTGTCCCCTCACCCCAATCATGTCACATCTCACCCCAATCTGTCCCCTCTCCCTAATCATGTCACAGCTCACCCCAATCTGTCCCCTCACCCCAATCATGTCATATCTCACATCAATCTGTCCCCTCACCCCAATCATGTCACATCTCACCCCAATCTGTCCCCTCACCCCAATCATGTCACATCTAACCCCAATCTGTCCCCTCTCCCTAATCATGTCACATCTCACACCAATCTGTCCCCTCACCCCAATCATGTCACATCTCACCCCCATCTGTCCCCTCACCCTAATCATGTCACATCTCACCCCACTCTGTCCCCTCACCCGGATCATGTCACATCTCACCCCAATTTGTCCTCTCACCCCAATCATGTCACATCTCACCCCAATCTGTCCCCTCACCCCAATCATGTCACATCTCACCCCAATCTGTCCCCTCATCTCAATCATGTCACATCTCACCCCAATCTGTCTTCTCACCTCAATCATGTCACATCTCACCCCTATCTGTCCCCTCACCCCAATCATGTCACATCTCACCCCAATCTGTCCCCTAACCCCAATCATGTCACATCTCACCCCAATCTGTCCCCTCACCCCAATCATGTCACATCTCACCCCAATCTGTCCCCGCTCCCTAATCATGTCACATCTCACACCAATCTGTCCCCTCACCCCAATCATGTCACATCTCACCCCAATCTGTCCCCTCACCCCAATCATGTCACAACTCACCCCAATCTGTCCCCTCACCCCAATCATGTCACATCTCACCCCAATCTGTCCCCTCACCTCAATCATGTCACATCTCACCCCAATCTGTCCCCTCACCCCAATCATGTCACATCTCACCCCAATCTGTCCCCTCACCCCAATCATGTCACATCTCACCCCAATCTGTCCCCTCACCCCAATCATGTCTCATCTCACCCCAATCTGTCCCCTCACCCCAATCATGTCACATCTCACCCCAATCTGTCCCCTCACCTCAATCATGTCACATCTCACCCCAATCTGTCCCCTCACCCCAATCATGTCACATCTCACCCCAATCTGTCCCCTCACCCCAATCATGTCACATCTCACCCCAATCTGTCCCCTCACCCCAATCATGTCACATCTCACCCCAATCTGTCCCCTCTCCCTAATCATGTCACATCTCACACCAATCTGTCCCCTCACCCCAATCATGTCACATCTCACCCCAATCTGTCCCCTCACCCCAATCATGTCACATCTCACCCCAATCAGTCCCCTCACCTCAATCATGTCACATCTCATCCCAATCTGTCCCCTCACCCCAATCATGTCACATCTCACCCCAATCATCTGTCCCTTCACCCCAATCATGTCACATCTCACCCCAATCTGTCCCCTCAACCCAATCATATCACATCTCACCCCAATCTGTCCCCTCTCCCTAATCATGTCACATCTCACCCCAATCTGTCCCCTCACCCCAATCATGTCACATCTCACATCAATCTGTCCCCTCACCCCAATCATGTCACATCTCACCCCAATCTGTCCCCTCACCCCAATCATGTCACATCTCACCCCAATCTGTCCCCTCTCTCTAATCATGTCACATCTCACACCAATCTGTCCCCTCACCCCAATCATGTCACTTCTCACCCCAATCTGTCCCCTCACCCCAATCATGTCACATCTCACCCCAATCTGTCCCCTCACCCCAATCATGTCACAGCTCACCTCAATCTGTCCCCTCACCCCAATCATGTCACATCTCGCCCCAATCTGTCCCCTCTCCCTAATCATGTCACATCTCACCCCAATCTGTCCCCTCACCCCAATCATGTCACATCTCACCCCAATCATCTGTCCCCTCACCCCAATCATGTCACAACTCACCCCAATCATCTGTCCCCTCACCCCAATCATGTCACATCTCACCCCAATCATCTGTCCCCTCACCCCAATCATGTCACATCTCACCCCAATCTGTCCCCTCACCCCAATCATGTCACATCTCACCCCAATCATGTCACATCTCACCCTAATCATCTGTCCCCTCACCCCAATCATGTCACATCTCACCCCAATCATCTGTCCCCTCACCACAATCATGTCACATCTCACCCCAATCATCTGTCCCCTCACCCCAATCATGTCACATCTCACCCCAATCTGTCCCCTCACCCCAATCATGTCACATCTCACCCCAATCATGTCACATCTCACCCCAGTCATCTGTCCCCTCACCCCAATCATGTCACATCTCACCCCAATCTGTCCCCTCACCCCAATCATGTCACATCTCACCCCAATCTGTCCCCTCACCCCAATCATGTCACATCTCACCCCAATCATGTCACATCTCACACCAATCTGTCCCCTCACCCCAATCATGTCACATCTCACCCCAATCATGTCACATCTCACCCCAATCATGTCACATCTCACCCCAATCATCTGTCCCCTCACCCCAATCATGTCACATCTCACCCCAATCATCTGTCCCCTCACCCCAATCATGTCACATCTCACCCCAATCATGTCACATCTCACCCCAATCATGTCACATCTCACCCCAATCATGTCACATCTCACCCCAATCATCTGTCCCCTCACCCCAATCATGTCACATCTCACCCCAATCTGTCCCCTCACCCCAATCATGTCACATCTCACCCCAATCTGTCCCCTCACCCCAATCATGTCACATCTCACACCAATCTGTCCTCTCACCCCAATCATGTCACATCTCACCCCAATCTGTCCCCTCACCCCAATCATGTCACATCTCACCCCAATCTGTCCCATCACCTCAATCATGTCACATCTCACCCCAGTCTGTCTTCTCACCTCAATCATGTCACATCTCACCCCAATCTGTCCCCTCACCCCAATCATGTCACATCTCACCCCAATCTGTCCCCTAACCCCAATCATGTCACATCTCACCCCAATCTTTCCCCTCACCCCAATCATGTCACATCTCACCCCAATCTGTCCCCTCTCCCTAATCATGTCACATCTCACACCAATCTGTCCCCTCACCCCAATCATGTCACATCTCACCCCAATCTGTCCCCGCTCCCTAATCATGTCACATCTCACACCAATCTGTCCCCTCACCCCAATCATGTCACATCTCACCCCAATCTGTCCCCTCACCCCAATCATGTCACAACTCACCCCAATCTGTCCCCTCACCCCAATCATGTCACATCTCACCCCAATCTGTCCCCTCACCTCAATCATGTCACATCTCACCCCAATCTGTCCCCTCACCCCAATCATGTCACATCTCACCCCAATCTGTCCCCTCACCCCAATCATGTCACATCTCACCCCAATCTGTCCCCTCACCCCAATCATGTCTCATCTCACCCCAATCTGTCCCCTCACCCCAATCATGTCACATCTCACCCCAATCTGTCCCCTCACCTCAATCATGTCACATCTCACCCCAATCTGTCCCCTCACCCCAATCATGTCACATCTCACCCCAATCTGTCCCCTCACCCCAATCATGTCACATCTCACCCCAATCTGTCCCCTCACCCCAATCATGTCACATCTCACCCCAATCTGTCCCCTCTCCCTAATCATGTCACATCTCACACCAATCTGTCCCCTCACCCCAATCATGTCACATCTCACCCCAATCTGTCCCCTCACCCCAATCATGTCACATCTCACCCCAATCAGTCCCCTCACCTCAATCATGTCACATCTCATCCCAATCTGTCCCCTCACCCCAATCATGTCACATCTCACCCCAATCATCTGTCCCTTCACCCCAATCATGTCACATCTCACCCCAATCTGTCCCCTCAACCCAATCATATCACATCTCACCCCAATCTGTCCCCTCTCCCTAATCATGTCACATCTCACCCCAATCTGTCCCCTCACCCCAATCATGTCACATCTCACCCCAATCTGTCCCCTCTCCCTAATCATGTCACATCTCACACCAATCTGTCCCCTCACCCCAATCATGTCACTTCTCACCCCAATCTGTCCCCTCACCCCAATCATGTCACATCTCACCCCAATCTGTCCCCTCACCTCAATCATGTCACATCTCACCCCAGTCTGTCCCCTCACCCCAATCATGTCATATCTCACATCAATCTGTCCCCTCACCCCAATCATGTCACATCTCACCCCAATCTGTCCCCTCACCCCAATCATGTCACATCTCACCCCAATCTGTCCCCTCTCTCTAATCATGTCACATCTCACACCAATCTGTCCCCTCACCCCAATCATGTCACATCTCACCCCAATCTGTCCCCTCACCCCAATCATGTCACATCTCACCCCAATCTGTCCCCTCTCTCTAATCATGTCACATCTCACACCAATCTGTCCCCTCACCCCAATCATGTCACTTCTCACCCCAATCTGTCCCCTCACCCCAATCATGTCACAGCTCACCCCAATCTGTCCCCTCACCCCAATCATGTCATATCTAACATCAATCTGTCCCCTCACCCCAATCATGTCACATCTCACCCCAATCTGTCCCCTCACCCCAATCATGTCACATCTAACCCCAATCTGTCCCCTCTCCCTAATCATGTCACATCTCACACCAATCTGTCCCCTCACCCCAATCATGTCACATCTCACCCCAATCTGTCCCCTCACCCCAATCATGTCACATCTCACCCCAATCTGTCCCCTCACCCCAATCATGTCACATCTCACCCCAATCTGTCCCCTCACCCCAATCATGTCACATCTCACACCAATCTGTCCTCTCACCCCAATCATGTCATATCTCACCCCAATCTGTCCCCTCACCCCAATCATGTCACATCTCACCCCAATCTGTCCCCTCACCTCAATCATGTCACATCTCACCCCAATCTGTCTTCTCACCTCAATCATGTCACATCTCACCCCAATCTGTCCCCTCACCCCAATCATGTCACATCTCACCCCAATCTGTCCCCTAACCCCAATCATGTCACATCTCACCCCAATCTGTCCCCTCACCCCAATCATGTCACATCTCACCCAATCTGTCCCCTCTCCCTAATCATGTCACATCTCACACCAATCTGTCCCCTCACCCCAATCATGTCACATCTCACCCCAATCTGTCCCCTCACCCCAATCATGTCACAACTCACCCCAATCTGTCCCCTCACCCCAATCATGTCACATCTCACCCCAATCTGTCCCCTCACCTCAATCATGTCACATCTCACCCCAATCTGTCCCCTCACCCCAATCATGTCACATCTCACCCCAATCTGTCCCCTCACCCCAATCATGTCACATCTCACCCCAATCTGTCCCCTCACCCCAATCATGTCACATCTCACCCCAATCTGTCCCCTCACCCCAATCATGTCACATCTCACCCCAATCTGTCCCCTCACCTCAATCATGTCACATCTCACCCCAATCTGTCCCCTCACCCCAATCATGTCACATCTCACCCCAATCTGTCCCCTCACCCCAATCATGTCACATCTCACCCCAATCTGTCCCCTCACCCCAATCATGTCACATCTCATCCCAATCTGTCCCCTCTCCCTAATCATGTCACATCTCACACCAATCTGTCCCCTCACCCCAATCATGTCACATCTCACCCCAATCTGTCCCCTCACCCCAATCATGTCACATCTCACCCCAATCAGTCCCCTCACCTCAATCATGTCACATCTCATCCCAATCTGTCCCCTCACCCCAATCATGTCACATCTCACCCCAATCATCTGTCCCTTCACCCCAATCATGTCACATCTCACCCCAATCTGTCCCCTCAACCCTATCATGTCACATCTCACCCCAATCTGTCCCCTCACCCCAATCATGTCATATCTCACATCAATCTGTCCCCTCACCCCAATCATGTCACATCTCACCCCAATCTGTCCCCTCACCCCAATCATGTCACATCTCACCCCAATCTGTCCCCTCTCCCTAATCATGTCACATCTCACACCAATCTGTCCCCTCACCCCAATCATGTCACATCTCACCCCAATCTGTCCCCTCTCCCTAATCATGTCACATCTCACCCCAATCTATCCCCTCACCCCATTCATGTCACATCTCACCCCAATCTGTCCCCTCACCTCAATCATGTCACATCTCACCCCAATCTGTCCCCTCACCCCAATCATGTCATATCTCACATCAATCTGTCCCCTCACCCCAATCATGTCACATCTCACCCCAATCTGTCCCCTCACCCCAATCATGTCACATCTCACCCCAATCTGTCCCCTCTCCCTAATCATGTCACATCTCACACCAATCTGTCCCCTCACCCCAATCATGTCACTTCTCACCCCAATCTGTCCCCTCACCCCAATCATATCACATCTCACCCTAATCTGTCCCCTCACCCCAATCATGTCACAGCTCACCTCAATCTGTACCCTCACCCCAATCATGTCACATCTCGCCCCAATCTGTCCCCTCTCCCTAATCATGTCACATCTCACCCCAATCTGTCCCCTCACCCCAATCATGTCACATCTCACCCCAATCTGTCCCCTCACCCCAATCATGTCACATCTCACCCCAATCTGTCCCCTCTCCCTAATCATGTCACAGCTCACCCCAATCTGTCCCCTCACCCCAATCATGTCATATCTCACATCAATCTGTCCCCTCACCCCAATCATGTCACATCTCACCCCAATCTGTCCCCTCACCCCAATCATGTCACATCTAACCCCAATCTGTCCCCTCTCCCTAATCATGTCACATCTCACACCAATCTGTCCCCTCACCCCAATCATGTCACATCTCACCCCCATCTGTCCCCTCACCCTAATCATGTCACATCTCACCCCACTCTGTCCCCTCACCCGGATCATGTCACATCTCACCCCAATTTGTCCTCTCACCCCAATCATGTCACATCTCACCCCAATCTGTCCCCTCACCCCAATCATGTCACATCTCACCCCAATCTGTCCCCTCATCTCAATCATGTCACATCTCACCCCAATCTGTCTTCTCACCTCAATCATGTCACATCTCACCCCTATCTGTCCCCTCACCCCAATCATGTCACATCTCACCCCAATCTGTCCCCTAACCCCAATCATGTCACATCTCACCCCAATCTGTCCCCTCACCCCAATCATGTCACATCTCACCCCAATCTGTCCCCGCTCCCTAATCATGTCACATCTCACACCAATCTGTCCCCTCACCCCAATCATGTCACATCTCACCCCAATCTGTCCCCTCACCCCAATCATGTCACAACTCACCCCAATCTGTCCCCTCACCCCAATCATGTCACATCTCACCCCAATCTGTCCCCTCACCTCAATCATGTCACATCTCACCCCAATCTGTCCCCTCACCCCAATCATGTCACATCTCAACCCAATCTGTCCCCTCACCCCAATCATGTCACATCTCACCCCAATCTGTCCCCTCACCCCAATCATGTCTCATCTCACCCCAATCTGTCCCCTCACCCCAATCATGTCACATCTCACCCCAATCTGTCCCCTCACCTCAATCATGTCACATCTCACCCCAATCTGTCCCCTCACCCCAATCATGTCACATCTCACCCCAATCTGTCCCCTCACCCCAATCATGTCACATCTCACCCCAATCTGTCCCCTCACCCCAATCATGTCACATCTCACCCCAATCTGTCCCCTCTCCCTAATCATGTCACATCTCACACCAATCTGTCCCCTCACCCCAATCATGTCACATCTCACCCCAATCTGTCCCCTCACCCCAATCATGTCACATCTCACCCCAATCAGTCCCCTCACCTCAATCATGTCACATCTCATCCCAATCTGTCCCCTCACCCCAATCATGTCACATCTCACCCCAATCATCTGTCCCTTCACCCCAATCATGTCACATCTCACCCCAATCTGTCCCCTCAACCCAATCATATCACATCTCACCCCAATCTGTCCCCTCTCCCTAATCATGTCACATCTCACCCCAATCTGTCCCCTCACCCCAATCATGTCACATCTCACATCAATCTGTCCCCTCACCCCAATCATGTCACATCTCACCCCAATCTGTCCCCTCACCCCAATCATGTCACATCTCACCCCAATCTGTCCCCTCTCTCTAATCATGTCACATCTCACACCAATCTGTCCCCTCACCCCAATCATGTCACTTCTCACCCCAATCTGTCCCCTCACCCCAATCATGTCACATCTCACCCCAATCTGTCCCCTCACCCCAATCATGTCACAGCTCACCTCAATCTGTCCCCTCACCCCAATCATGTCACATCTCGCCCCAATCTGTCCCCTCTCCCTAATCATGTCACATCTCACCCCAATCTGTCCCCTCACCCCAATCATGTCACATCTCACCCCAATCATCTGTCCCCTCACCCCAATCATGTCACAACTCACCCCAATCATCTGTCCCCTCACCCCAATCATGTCACATCTCACCCCAATCATCTGTCCCCTCACCCCAATCATGTCACATCTCACCCCAATCTGTCCCCTCACCCCAATCATGTCACATCTCACCCCAATCATGTCACATCTCACCCTAATCATCTGTCCCCTCACCCCAATCATGTCACATCTCACCCCAATCATCTGTCCCCTCACCACAATCATGTCACATCTCACCCCAATCATCTGTCCCCTCACCCCAATCATGTCACATCTCACCCCAATCTGTCCCCTCACCCCAATCATGTCACATCTCACCCCAATCATGTCACATCTCACCCCAGTCATCTGTCCCCTCACCCCAATCATGTCACATCTCACCCCAATCTGTCCCCTCACCCCAATCATGTCACATCTCACCCCAATCTGTCCCCTCACCCCAATCATGTCACATCTCACCCCAATCATGTCACATCTCACACCAATCTGTCCCCTCACCCCAATCATGTCACATCTCACCCCAATCATGTCACATCTCACCCCAATCATGTCACATCTCACCCCAATCATCTGTCCCCTCACCCCAATCATGTCACATCTCACCCCAATCATCTGTCCCCTCACCCCAATCATGTCACATCTCACCCCAATCATGTCACATCTCACCCCAATCATGTCACATCTCACCCCAATCATGTCACATCTCACCCCAATCATCTGTCCCCTCACCCCAATCATGTCACATCTCACCCCAATCTGTCCCCTCACCCCAATCATGTCACATCTCACCCCAATCTGTCCCCTCACCCCAATCATGTCACATCTCACACCAATCTGTCCTCTCACCCCAATCATGTCACATCTCACCCCAATCTGTCCCCTCACCCCAATCATGTCACATCTCACCCCAATCTGTCCCATCACCTCAATCATGTCACATCTCACCCCAGTCTGTCTTCTCACCTCAATCATGTCACATCTCACCCCAATCTGTCCCCTCACCCCAATCATGTCACATCTCACCCCAATCTGTCCCCTAACCCCAATCATGTCACATCTCACCCCAATCTTTCCCCTCACCCCAATCATGTCACATCTCACCCCAATCTGTCCCCTCTCCCTAATCATGTCACATCTCACACCAATCTGTCCCCTCACCCCAATCATGTCACATCTCACCCCAATCTGTCCCCTCACCCCAATCATGTCACAACTCACCCCAATCTGTCCCCTCACCCCAATCATGTCACATCTCACCCCAATCTGTCCCCTCACCTCAATCATGTCACATCTCACCCCAATCTGTCCCCTCACCCCAATCATGTCACATCTCACCCCAATCTGTCCCCTCACCCCAATCATGTCACATCTCACCCCAATCTTTCCCCTCACCCCAATCATGTCACATCTCACCCCAATCTGTCCCCTCACCCCAATCATGTCACATCTCACCCCAATCTGTCCCCTCACCTCAATCATGTCACATCTCACCCCAATCTGTCCCCTCACCCCAATCATGTCACATCTCACCCCAATCTGTCCCCTCACCCCAATCATGTCACATCTCACCCCAATCTGTCCCCTCACCCCAATCATGTCACATCTCACCCCAATCTGTCCCCTCTCCCTAATCATGTCACATCTCACACCAATCTGTCCCCTCACCCCAATCATGTCACATCTCACCCCAATCTGTCCCCTCACCCCAATCATGTCACATCTCACCCCAATCTGTCCCCTCTCCCTAATCATGTCACAGCTCACCCCAATCTGTCCCCTCACCCCAATCATGTCATATCTCACATCAATCTGTCCCCTCACCCCAATCATGTCACATCTCACCCCAATCTGTCCCCTCACCCCAATCATGTCACATCTAACCCCAATCTGTCCCCTCTCCCTAATCATGTCACATCTCACACCAATCTGTCCCCTCACCCCAATCATGTCACATCTCACCCCAATCTGTCCCCTCACCCCAATCATGTCACATCTCACCCCAATCTGTCCCCTCACCCCAATCATGTCACATCTCACCCCAATCTGTCCCCTCACCCCAATCATGTCACATCTCACACCAATCTGTCCTCTCACCCCAATCATGTCATATCTCACCCCAATCATCTGTCCCCTCACCCCATTCATGTCACATCTCACCCCAATCTGTCCCCTCACCCCAATCATGTCACATCTCACCCCAATCATGTCACATCTCACCCCAATCATCTGTCCCCTCACCCCAATCATGTCACATCTCACCCCAATCATCTGTCCCCTCACCACAATCATGTCACATCTCACCCCAATCATCTGTCCCCTCACCCCAATCATGTCACATCTCACCCCAATCTGTCCCCTCACCCCAATCATGTCACATCTCACCCTAATCATGTCACATCTCACCCCAGTCATCTGTCCCCTCACCCCAATCATGTCACATCTCACCCCAATCTGTCCCCTCACCCCAATCATGTCACATCTCACCCCAATCTGTCCCCTCACCCCAATCATGTCACATCTCACCCCAATCATGTCACATCTCACACCAATCTGTCCCCTCACCCCAATCATGTCACATCTCACCCCAATAATGTCACATCTCACCCCAATCATGTCACATCTCACCCCAATCATCTGTCCCCTCACCCCAATCATGTCACATCTCACCCCAATCATCTGTCCCCTCACCCCAATCATGTCACATCTCACCCCAATCATGTCACATCTCACCCCAATCATGTCACATCTCACCCCAATCATCTGTCCCCTCACCCCAATCATGTCACATCTCACCCCAATCTGTCCCCTCACCCCAATCATGTCACATCTCACCCCAATCTGTCCCCTCACCCCAATCATGTCACATCTCACACCAATCTGTCCTCTCACCCCAATCATGTCACATCTCACCCCAATCTGTCCCCTCACCCCAATCATGTCACATCTCACCCCAATCTGTCCCATCACCTCAATCATGTCACATCTCACCCCAATCTGTCTTCTCACCTCAATCATGTCACATCTCACCCCAATCTGTCCCCTCACCCCAATCATGTCACATCTCACCCCAATCTGTCCCCTCACCCCAATCATGTCACATCTCACCCCAATCTGTCCCCTCACCTCAATCATGTCACATCTCACCCCAATCTGTCCCCTCACCCCAATCATGTCACATCTCACCCCAATCTGTCCCCTCACCCCAATCATGTCACATCTCACCCCAATCTGTCCCCTCACCCCAATCATGTCACATCTCATCCCAATCTGTCCCCTCTCCCTAATCATGTCACATCTCACACCAATCTGTCCCCTCACCCCAATCATGTCACATCTCACCCCAATCTGTCCCCTCACCCCAATCATGTCACATCTCACCCCAATCAGTCCCCTCACCTCAATCATGTCACATCTCATCCCAATCTGTCCCCTCACCCCAATCATGTCACATCTCACCCCAATCATCTGTCCCTTCACCCCAATCATGTCACATCTCACCCCAATCTGTCCCCTCAACCCTATCATGTCACATCTCACCCCAATCTGTCCCCTCACCCCAATCATGTCATATCTCACATCAATCTGTCCCCTCACCCCAATCATGTCACATCTCACCCCAATCTGTCCCCTCACCCCAATCATGTCACATCTCACCCCAATCTGTCCCCTCTCCCTAATCATGTCACATCTCACACCAATCTGTCCCCTCACCCCAATCATGTCACATCTCACCCCAATCTGTCCCCTCTCCCTAATCATGTCACATCTCACCCCAATCTATCCCCTCACCCCATTCATGTCACATCTCACCCCAATCTGTCCCCTCACCTCAATCATGTCACATCTCACCCCAATCTGTCCCCTCACCCCAATCATGTCATATCTCACATCAATCTGTCCCCTCACCCCAATCATGTCACATCTCACCCCAATCTGTCCCCTCACCCCAATCATGTCACATCTCACCCCAATCTGTCCCCTCTCCCTAATCATGTCACATCTCACACCAATCTGTCCCCTCACCCCAATCATGTCACTTCTCACCCCAATCTGTCCCCTCACCCCAATCATATCACATCTCACCCTAATCTGTCCCCTCACCCCAATCATGTCACAGCTCACCTCAATCTGTACCCTCACCCCAATCATGTCACATCTCGCCCCAATCTGTCCCCTCTCCCTAATCATGTCACATCTCACCCCAATCTGTCCCCTCACCCCAATCATGTCACATCTCACCCCAATCTGTCCCCTCACCCCAATCATGTCACATCTCACCCCAATCTGTCCCCTCTCCCTAATCATGTCACAGCTCACCCCAATCTGTCCCCTCACCCCAATCATGTCATATCTCACATCAATCTGTCCCCTCACCCCAATCATGTCACATCTCACCCCAATCTGTCCCCTCACCCCAATCATGTCACATCTAACCCCAATCTGTCCCCTCTCCCTAATCATGTCACATCTCACACCAATCTGTCCCCTCACCCCAATCATGTCACATCTCACCCCCATCTGTCCCCTCACCCTAATCATGTCACATCTCACCCCACTCTGTCCCCTCACCCGGATCATGTCACATCTCACCCCAATTTGTCCTCTCACCCCAATCATGTCACATCTCACCCCAATCTGTCCCCTCACCCCAATCATGTCACATCTCACCCCAATCTGTCCCCTCATCTCAATCATGTCACATCTCACCCCAATCTGTCTTCTCACCTCAATCATGTCACATCTCACCCCTATCTGTCCCCTCACCCCAATCATGTCACATCTCACCCCAATCTGTCCCCTAACCCCAATCATGTCACATCTCACCCCAATCTGTCCCCTCACCCCAATCATGTCACATCTCACCCCAATCTGTCCCCGCTCCCTAATCATGTCACATCTCACACCAATCTGTCCCCTCACCCCAATCATGTCACATCTCACCCCAATCTGTCCCCTCACCCCAATCATGTCACAACTCACCCCAATCTGTCCCCTCACCCCAATCATGTCACATCTCACCCCAATCTGTCCCCTCACCTCAATCATGTCACATCTCACCCCAATCTGTCCCCTCACCCCAATCATGTCACATCTCAACCCAATCTGTCCCCTCACCCCAATCATGTCACATCTCACCCCAATCTGTCCCCTCACCCCAATCATGTCTCATCTCACCCCAATCTGTCCCCTCACCCCAATCATGTCACATCTCACCCCAATCTGTCCCCTCACCTCAATCATGTCACATCTCACCCCAATCTGTCCCCTCACCCCAATCATGTCACATCTCACCCCAATCTGTCCCCTCACCCCAATCATGTCACATCTCACCCCAATCTGTCCCCTCACCCCAATCATGTCACATCTCACCCCAATCTGTCCCCTCTCCCTAATCATGTCACATCTCACACCAATCTGTCCCCTCACCCCAATCATGTCACATCTCACCCCAATCTGTCCCCTCACCCCAATCATGTCACATCTCACCCCAATCAGTCCCCTCACCTCAATCATGTCACATCTCATCCCAATCTGTCCCCTCACCCCAATCATGTCACATCTCACCCCAATCATCTGTCCCTTCACCCCAATCATGTCACATCTCACCCCAATCTGTCCCCTCAACCCAATCATATCACATCTCACCCCAATCTGTCCCCTCTCCCTAATCATGTCACATCTCACCCCAATCTGTCCCCTCACCCCAATCATGTCACATCTCACATCAATCTGTCCCCTCACCCCAATCATGTCACATCTCACCCCAATCTGTCCCCTCACCCCAATCATGTCACATCTCACCCCAATCTGTCCCCTCTCTCTAATCATGTCACATCTCACACCAATCTGTCCCCTCACCCCAATCATGTCACTTCTCACCCCAATCTGTCCCCTCACCCCAATCATGTCACATCTCACCCCAATCTGTCCCCTCACCCCAATCATGTCACAGCTCACCTCAATCTGTCCCCTCACCCCAATCATGTCACATCTCGCCCCAATCTGTCCCCTCTCCCTAATCATGTCACATCTCACCCCAATCTGTCCCCTCACCCCAATCATGTCACATCTCACCCCAATCATCTGTCCCCTCACCCCAATCATGTCACAACTCACCCCAATCATCTGTCCCCTCACCCCAATCATGTCACATCTCACCCCAATCATCTGTCCCCTCACCCCAATCATGTCACATCTCACCCCAATCTGTCCCCTCACCCCAATCATGTCACATCTCACCCCAATCATGTCACATCTCACCCTAATCATCTGTCCCCTCACCCCAATCATGTCACATCTCACCCCAATCATCTGTCCCCTCACCACAATCATGTCACATCTCACCCCAATCATCTGTCCCCTCACCCCAATCATGTCACATCTCACCCCAATCTGTCCCCTCACCCCAATCATGTCACATCTCACCCCAATCATGTCACATCTCACCCCAGTCATCTGTCCCCTCACCCCAATCATGTCACATCTCACCCCAATCTGTCCCCTCACCCCAATCATGTCACATCTCACCCCAATCTGTCCCCTCACCCCAATCATGTCACATCTCACCCCAATCATGTCACATCTCACACCAATCTGTCCCCTCACCCCAATCATGTCACATCTCACCCCAATCATGTCACATCTCACCCCAATCATGTCACATCTCACCCCAATCATCTGTCCCCTCACCCCAATCATGTCACATCTCACCCCAATCATCTGTCCCCTCACCCCAATCATGTCACATCTCACCCCAATCATGTCACATCTCACCCCAATCATGTCACATCTCACCCCAATCATGTCACATCTCACCCCAATCATCTGTCCCCTCACCCCAATCATGTCACATCTCACCCCAATCTGTCCCCTCACCCCAATCATGTCACATCTCACCCCAATCTGTCCCCTCACCCCAATCATGTCACATCTCACACCAATCTGTCCTCTCACCCCAATCATGTCACATCTCACCCCAATCTGTCCCCTCACCCCAATCATGTCACATCTCACCCCAATCTGTCCCATCACCTCAATCATGTCACATCTCACCCCAGTCTGTCTTCTCACCTCAATCATGTCACATCTCACCCCAATCTGTCCCCTCACCCCAATCATGTCACATCTCACCCCAATCTGTCCCCTAACCCCAATCATGTCACATCTCACCCCAATCTTTCCCCTCACCCCAATCATGTCACATCTCACCCCAATCTGTCCCCTCTCCCTAATCATGTCACATCTCACACCAATCTGTCCCCTCACCCCAATCATGTCACATCTCACCCCAATCTGTCCCCTCACCCCAATCATGTCACAACTCACCCCAATCTGTCCCCTCACCCCAATCATGTCACATCTCACCCCAATCTGTCCCCTCACCTCAATCATGTCACATCTCACCCCAATCTGTCCCCTCACCCCAATCATGTCACATCTCACCCCAATCTGTCCCCTCACCCCAATCATGTCACATCTCACCCCAATCTTTCCCCTCACCCCAATCATGTCACATCTCACCCCAATCTGTCCCCTCACCCCAATCATGTCACATCTCACCCCAATCTGTCCCCTCACCTCAATCATGTCACATCTCACCCCAATCTGTCCCCTCACCCCAATCATGTCACATCTCACCCCAATCTGTCCCCTCACCCCAATCATGTCACATCTCACCCCAATCTGTCCCCTCACCCCAATCATGTCACATCTCACCCCAATCTGTCCCCTCTCCCTAATCATGTCACATCTCACACCAATCTGTCCCCTCACCCCAATCATGTCACATCTCACCCCAATCTGTCCCCTCACCCCAATCATGTCACATCTCACCCCAATCTGTCCCCTCTCCCTAATCATGTCACAGCTCACCCCAATCTGTCCCCTCACCCCAATCATGTCATATCTCACATCAATCTGTCCCCTCACCCCAATCATGTCACATCTCACCCCAATCTGTCCCCTCACCCCAATCATGTCACATCTAACCCCAATCTGTCCCCTCTCCCTAATCATGTCACATCTCACACCAATCTGTCCCCTCACCCCAATCATGTCACATCTCACCCCAATCTGTCCCCTCACCCCAATCATGTCACATCTCACCCCAATCTGTCCCCTCACCCCAATCATGTCACATCTCACCCCAATCTGTCCCCTCACCCCAATCATGTCACATCTCACACCAATCTGTCCTCTCACCCCAATCATGTCATATCTCACCCCAATCATCTGTCCCCTCACCCCATTCATGTCACATCTCACCCCAATCTGTCCCCTCACCCCAATCATGTCACATCTCACCCCAATCATGTCACATCTCACCCCAATCATCTGTCCCCTCACCCCAATCATGTCACATCTCACCCCAATCATCTGTCCCCTCACCACAATCATGTCACATCTCACCCCAATCATCTGTCCCCTCACCCCAATCATGTCACATCTCACCCCAATCTGTCCCCTCACCCCAATCATGTCACATCTCACCCTAATCATGTCACATCTCACCCCAGTCATCTGTCCCCTCACCCCAATCATGTCACATCTCACCCCAATCTGTCCCCTCACCCCAATCATGTCACATCTCACCCCAATCTGTCCCCTCACCCCAATCATGTCACATCTCACCCCAATCATGTCACATCTCACACCAATCTGTCCCCTCACCCCAATCATGTCACATCTCACCCCAATAATGTCACATCTCACCCCAATCATGTCACATCTCACCCCAATCATCTGTCCCCTCACCCCAATCATGTCACATCTCACCCCAATCATCTGTCCCCTCACCCCAATCATGTCACATCTCACCCCAATCATGTCACATCTCACCCCAATCATGTCACATCTCACCCCAATCATCTGTCCCCTCACCCCAATCATGTCACATCTCACCCCAATCTGTCCCCTCACCCCAATCATGTCACATCTCACCCCAATCTGTCCCCTCACCCCAATCATGTCACATCTCACACCAATCTGTCCTCTCACCCCAATCATGTCACATCTCACCCCAATCTGTCCCCTCACCCCAATCATGTCACATCTCACCCCAATCTGTCCCATCACCTCAATCATGTCACATCTCACCCCAATCTGTCTTCTCACCTCAATCATGTCACATCTCACCCCAATCTGTCCCCTCACCCCAATCATGTCACATCTCACCCCAATCTGTCCCCTAACCCCAATCATGTCACATCTCACCCCAATCTTTCCCCTCACCCCAATCATGTCACATCTCACCCCAATCTGTCCCCTCTCCCTAATCATGTCACATCTCACACCAATCTGTCCCCTCACCCCAATCATGTCACAACTCACCCCAATCTGTCCCCTCACCCCAATAATGTCACATCTCACCCCAATCTGTCCCCTCACCTCAATCATGTCACATCTCACCCCAATCTGTCCCCTCACCCCAATCATGTCACATCTCACCCCAATCTGTCCCCTCACCCCAATCATGTCACATCTCACCCCAATCTTTCCCCTCACCCCAATCATGTCACATCTCACCCCAATCTGTCCCCTCACCCCAATCATGTCACATCTCACCCCAATCTGTCCCCTCACCTCAATCATGTCACATCTCACCCCAATCTGTCCCCTCACCCCAATCATGTCACATCTCACCCCAATCTGTCCCCTCACCCCAATCATGTCACATCTCACCCCAATCTGTCCCCTCACCCCAATCATGTCACATCTCACCCCAATCTGTCCCCTCTCCCTAATCATGTCACATCTCACACCAATCTGTCCCCTCACCCCAATCATGTCACATCTCACCCCAATCTGTCCCCTCACCCCAATCATGTCACATCTCACCCCAATCTGTCCCCTCTCCCTAATCATGTCACAGCTCACCCCAATCTGTCCCCTCACCCCAATCATGTCATATCTCACATCAATCTGTCCCCTCACCCCAATCTTGTCACATCTCACCCCAATCTGTCCCCTCACCCCAATCATGTCACATCTAACCCCAATCTGTCCCCTCTCCCTAATCATGTCACATCTCACACCAATCTGTCCCCTCACCCCAATCATGTCACATCTCACCCCAATCTGTCCCCTCACCCCAATCATGTCACATCTCACCCCAATCTGTCCCCTCACCCCAATCATGTCACATCTCACCCCAATCTGTCCCCTCACCCCAATCATGTCACATCTCACACCAATCTGTCCTCTCACCCCAATCATGTCATATCTCACCCCAATCTGTCCCCTCACCCCAATCATGTCACATCTCACCCCAATCTGTCCCCTCACCTCAATCATGTCACATCTCACCCCAATCTGTCTTCTCACCTCAATCATGTCACATCTCACCCCAATCTGTCCCCTCACCCCAATCATGTCACATCTCACCCCAATCTGTCCCCTCACCCCAATCATGTCACATCTCACCCCAATCTGTCCCCTCACCCCAATCATGTCACATCTCACCCCAATCTGTCCCCTCACCCCAATCATGTCACATCTCACCCCAATCTGTCCCCTCACCCCAATCATGTCACATCTCACCCCAATCTGTCCCCTCACCCCAATCATGTCACATCTCACCCCAATCTGTCCCCTCACCCCAATCATGTCACATCTCACCCCAATCTGTCCCCTCACCTCAATCATGTCACATCTCACCCCAATCTGTCCCCTCACCCCAATCATGTCACATCTCACCCCAATCTGTCCCCTCACCCCAATCATGTCACATCTCACCCCAATCTGTCCCCTCACCCCAATCATGTCACATCTCACCCCAATCTGTCCCCTCTCCCTAATCATGTCACATCTCACACCAATCTGTCCCCTCACCCCAATCATGTCACATCTCACCCCAATCTGTCCCCTCACCCCAATCATGTCACATCTCACCCCAATCAGTCCCCTCACCTCAATCATGTCACATCTCATCCCAATCTGTCCCCTCACCCCAATCATGTCACATCTCACCCCAATCATCTGTCCCCTCACCCCAATCATGTCACATCTCACCCCAATCATCTGTCCCTTCACCCCAATCATGTCACATCTCACCCCAATCTGTCCCCTCAACCCAATCATGTCACATCTCACCCCAATCTGTCCCCTCACCCCAATCATGTCATATCTCATATCAATCTTTCCCCTCACCCCAATCATGTCACATCTCACCCCAATCTGTCCCCTCTCCCTAATCATGTCACATCTCACACCAATCTGTCCCCTCACCCCAATCATGTCACTTCTCACCCCAATCTGTCCCCTCACCCCAATCATGTCACATCTCACCCCAATCTGTCCCCTCACCTCAATCATGTCACATCTCACCCCAATCTGTCCCCTCACCCCAATCATGTCATATCTCACATCAATCTGTCCCCTCACCCCAATCATGTCACTTCTCACACCAATCTGTCCCCTCACCCCAATCATGTCAGTTCTCACACCAATCTGTCCCCTCTCCCTAATCATGTCACATCTCACACCAATCTGTCCCCTCACCCCAATCATGTCACATCTCACCCCAATCTGTCCCCTCACCCCAATCATGTCACATCTCACCCCAATCTGTCCCCTTTCCCTAATCATGTCACATCTCACACCAATCTGTCCCCTCACCCCAATCATGTCACATCTCACACCAATCTGTCCCCTCACCCCAATCATGTCACTTCTCACACCAATCTGTCCCCTCACCCCAATCATGTCACATCTCACCCCAATCTGTCCCCTCACCCCAATCATGTCACATCTCACCCCAATCTGTCCCCTCACCCCAATCGTGTCACATCTCACCCCAATCTGAACCCCTCTCCCTAATCATGTCACATCTCACCCCAATCTGTCCCCTCACCCCAATCATGTCACAGCTCACCTCAATCTGTCCCCTCACCCCAATCATGTCACATCTCGCCCCAATCTGTCCCCTCTCCCTAATCATGTCACATCTCACCCCAATCTGTCCCCTCACCCCAATCATGTCATATCTCACACCAATCTGTCCCCTCACCCCAATCATGTCACATCTCACCCCAATCTGTCCCCTCTCCCTAATCATGTCACAGCTCACCCCAATCTGTCCCCTCACCCCAATCATGTCATATCTCACATCAATCTGTCCTCTCACCCCAATCATGTCAAATCTCACCCCAATCTGTTCCCTCACCCCAATCATGTCACATCTAACCCCAATCTGTCCCCTCTCCCTAATCATGTCACATCTCACACCAATCTGTCCCCTCACCCCAATCATGTCACATCTCACCCCAATCTGTCCCCTCACCCCAATCATGTCACATCTCACCCCAATCTGTCCCCTCACCCCAATCATGTCACATCTCACCCCAATCTGTTCCCTCACCCCAATCATGTCACATCTCACACCAATCTGTCCTCTCACCCCAATCATGTCACATCTCACCCCAATCTGTCCCCTCACCCCAATCATGTCACATCTCACCCCAATCTGTCCCCTTACCTCAATCATGTCACATCTCACCCCAATCTGTCTTCTCACCTCAATCATGTCACATCTCACCCCAATCTGTCCCCTCACCCCAATCATGTCACATCTCACCCCAATCTGTCCCCTAACCCCAATCATGTCACATCTCACCCCAATCTGTCCCCTCACCCCAATCATGTCACATCTCACCCCAATCTGTCCCCTCTCCCTAATCATGTCACATCTCACACCAATCTGTCCCCTCACCCCAATCATGTCACATCTCACCCCAATCTGTCCCCTCACCCCAATCATGTCACAACTCACCCCAATCTGTCCCCTCACCCCAATCATGTCACATCTCACCCCAATCTGTCCCCTCACCTCAATCATGTCACATCTCACCCCAATCTGTCCCCTCACCCCAATCATGTCACATCTCACCCCAATCTGTCCCCTCACCCCAATCATGTCACATCTCACCCCAATCTTTCCCCTAACCCCAATCATGTCACATCTCACCCCAATCTGTCCCCTCACCCCAATCATGTCACATCTCACCCCAATCTGTCCCCTCACCTCAATCATGTCACATCTCACCCCAATCTGTCCCCTCACCCCAATCATGTCACATCTCACCCCAATCTGTCCCCTCACCCCAATCATGTCACATCTCACCCCAATCTGTCCCCTCACCCCAATCATGTCACATCTCACCTCAATCTGTCCCCTCTCCCTAATCATGTCACATCTCACACCAATCTGTCCCCTCACCCCAATCATGTCACATCTCACCCCAATCTGTCCCCTCACCCCAATCATGTCACATCTCACCCCAATCAGTCCCCTCACCTCAATCATGTCACATCTCATCCCAATCTGTCCCCTCACCCCAATCATGTCACATCTCACCCCAATAATCTGTCCCTTCACCCCAATCATGTCACATCTCACCCCAATCTGTCCCCTCTCCCTAATCATGTCACATCTCACCCCATTCTGTCCCCTCACCCCAATCATGTCATATCTCAAATCAATCTGTCCCCTCACCCCAATCATGTCACATCTCACCTCAATCTGTCCCCTCACCCCAATCATGTCACATCTCACCCCAATCTGTCCCCTCTCCCTAATCATGTCACATCTCACACCAATCTGTCCCCTCACCCCAATCATGTGACTTCTCACACCAATCTGTCCCCTCACCCCAATCATGTCACATCTCACCCCAATCTGTTCCCTCACCCCAATCATGTCACAGCTCACCTCAATCTGTCCCCTCACCCCAATCATGTCACATCTCGCCCCAATCTGTCCCCTCTCCCTAATCATGTCACATCTCACCCCAATCTGTCCCCTCACCCCAATCATGTCATATCTCACCCCAATCTGTCCCATCACCCCAATCATGTCACATCTCACCCCAATCTGTCCCCTCTCCCTAATCATGTCACATCTCACCCCAATCTGTCCCCTCACCCCAATCATGTCATATCTCACATCAATCTGTCCCCTCACCCCAATCATGTCACATCTCACCCCAATCTGTCCCCTCACCCCAATCATGTCACATCTCACCCCAATCTGTCCCCTCTCCCTAATCATTTCACATCTCACACCAATCTGTCCCCTCACCCCAATCATGTCACATCTCACCCCAATCTGTCCCCTCACCCCAATCATGTCACATCTCACCCCAATCTGTCCCCTCACCCCAATCATGTCACATCTCACCCCAATCTGTCCCCTCTCCCTAATCATGTCACATCTCACACCAATCTGTCCCCTCACCCCAATCATGTCATATCTCACATCAATCTGTCCCCTCACCCCAATCATGTCACATCTCACACCAATCTGTCCCCTTACACCAATCCTGTCACATCTCACCCCAAGCTGTCCCCTCACCCCAATCATGTCACATCTCACCCCAATCTGTCCCCTCATCCCAATCATGTCACATCTCACCCCAATCTGTCCCCTCACCCCAATCATGTAACATCTCACCCCTATCTGTCCCCTCACCTCAATCATGTCACATCTCACCCCAATCTGTCCCCTCTCCCTAATCATGTCACATCTCACACCAATCTGTCCCCTCACCCCAATCATGTCACATCTCACCCCAATTTGTCCCCTCACCCCAATCATGTCACATCTCACCCCAATCTGTCCCCTCACCCCAATCACGTCACATCTCACCCCAATCTGTCCCCTCTCCCTAATCATGTCACATCTCACACCAATCTGTCCCCTCACCCCAATCATGTCACATCTCACCCCAATCTGTCCCCTCACCCCAATCATGTCACATCTCATCCCAATCTGTCCCCTCACCCCAATCATGTCACATCTCACCCCAATCATCTGACCCTTCACCCCAATCATGTCACATCTCACCGCAATCTATCCCCTCACCCCAATCATGTCACATCTCACCCCAATCTGTCCCCTCTACCTAATCATGTCACATCTCACCCCAATCTGTCCCCTCACCCCAATCATGTCATATCTCACATCAATCTGTCCCCTCACCCCAATCATGTCACATCTCACCCCAATCTATCCCCTCACCCCAATCATGTCACATCTCACCCCAATCTGTCCCCTCTCCCTAATCATGTCACATCTCACACCAATCTGTCCCCTCACCCCAATCATGTCACTTCTCACACCAATCTGTCCCCTCACCCCAATCATGTCACATCTCACCCCAATCTGTCCCCTCACCCCAATCATGTCACAGCTCACCTCAATCAGTCCCCTCACCCCAATCATGTCACATCTCGCCCCAATCTGTCCCCTCTCCCTAATCATGTCACATGTCACCCCAATCTGTCCCCTCACCCCAATCATGTCATATCTCACCCCAATCTGTCCCCTCACCCCAGTTATGTCACATCTCACCCCAATCTGTCCCCTCTCCCTAATCATGTCACATCTCACCCCAATCTGTCCCCTCACCCCAATCATGTCATATCTCACATCAATCTGTCCCCTCACCCCAATCATGTCACATCTCACCCCAATCTGTCCCCTCACCCCAATCATGTCACATCTCACCCCAATCTGTCCCCTCTCCCTAATCATGTCACATCTCACACCAATCTGTCCCCTCACCCCAATCATGTCACATCTCACCCCATTCTGTCCCCTCACCCCAATCATGTCACATCTCACCCCAATCTGTCCCCTATCCCTAATCATGTCACATCTCACACCAATCTGTCCCATCACCCCAATCATGTCACATCTCACACCAATCTGTCCCCTCACCCCAATCATGTCAGTTCTCACACCAATCTGTCCCCTCTCCCTAATCATGTCACATCTCACACCAATCTGTCCCCTCACCCCAATCATGTCACATCTCACCCCAATCTGTCCCCTCACCCCAATCATGTCACATCTCACCCCAATCTGTCCCCTTTCCCTAATCATGTCACATCTCACACCAATCTGTCCCCTCACCCCAATCATGTCACATCTCACACCAATCTGTCCCCTCACCCCAATCATGTCACTTCTCACACCAATCTGTCCCCTCACCCCAATCATGTCACATCTCACCCCAATCTGTCCCCTCACCCCAATCATGTCACATCTCACCCCAATCTGTCCCCTCACCCCAATCGTGACACATCTCACCCCAATCTGAACCCCTCTCCCTAATCATGTCACATCTCACCCCAATCTGTCCCCTCACCCCAATCATGTCACAGCTCACCTCAATCTGTCCCCTCACCCCAATCATGTCACATCTCGCCCCAATCTGTCCCCTCTCCCTAATCATGTCACATCTCACCCCAATCTGTCCCCTAACCCCAATCATGTCACATCTCACCCCAATCTGTCCCCTCTCCCTAATCATGTCACAGCTCACCCCAATCTGTCCCCTCACCCCAATCATGTCATATCTCACATCAATCTGTCCCCTCACCCCAATCATGTCAAATCTCACCCCAATCTGTTCCCTCACCCCAATCATGTCACATCTAACCCCAATCTGTCCCCTCTCCCTAATCATGTCACATCTCACACCAATCTGTCCCCTCACCCCAATCATGTCACATCTCACCCCAATCTGTCCCCTCACCCCATTCATGTCACATCTCACCCCAATCTGTCCCCTCACCCCAATCATGTCACATCTCACCCCAATCTGTTCCCTCACCCCAATCATGTCACATCTCACACCAATCTGTCCTCTCACCCCAATCATGTCACATCTCACCCCAATCTGTCCCCTCACCCCAATCATGTCACATCTCACCCCAATCTGTCCCCTTACCTCAATCATGTCACATCTCACCCCAATCTGTCCCCTCTCCCTAATCATGTCACATCTCACCCCAATCTGTCCCCTCACCCCAATCATGTCATATCTCACATCAATCTGTCCCCTCACCCCAATCATGTCACATCTCACCCCAATCTGTCCCCTCACCCCAATCATGTCATATCTCACCCCAATCTGTCCCCTCTCCCTAATCATTTCACATCTCACACCAATCTGTCCCCTCACCCCAATCATGTCACATCTCACCCCAATCTGTCCCCTCACCCCAATCATGTCACATCTCACCCCAATCTGTCCCCTCACCCCAATCATGTCACATCTCACCCCAATCTGTCCCCTCTCCCTAATCATGTCACATCTCACACCAATCTGTCCCCTCACCCCAATCATGTCATATCTCACATCAATCTGTCCCCTCACCCCAATCATGTCACATCTCACACCAATCTGTCCCCTTACACCAATCCTGTCACATCTCACCCCAAGCTGTCCCCTCACCCCAATCATGTCACATCTCACCCCAATCTGTCCCCTCACCCCAATCATGTCACATCTCACCCCAATCTGTCCCCTCACCTCAATCATGTCACATCTCACCCCAATCTGTCCCCTCACCCCAATCATGTCACATCTCACCCCAATCATCTGTCCCCTCACCCCAATCATGTCACATCTCACCCCAATCTGTCCCCTTACCCCAATCATGTCACATCTCACCCCAATCTGTCCCCTCACCTCAATCATGTCAAATCTCACCCCAATCTGTCCCCTCTCCCTAATCATGTCACATCTCACCTCAATCTGTCCCCTCACCCCATTCATGTCATATCTCACTTCAATCTGTCCCCTCACCCCAATCATATCACACCTCACCCCAATCTGTCCCCTCAACCCAATCATGTCACATCTCACCCCAATTTGTCCCCTCTCCCTAATCATGTCACATCTCACCCCAATCTGTCCCCTCACCCCAATCATGTCATATCTCACATCAATCTGTCCCCTCACCCCAATCATGTCACATCTCACCCCAATCTGTCCCCTCTCCCTAATCATGTCACATCTCACCCCAATCTGTCCCCTCACCCCAATCATGTCATATCTCACATCAATCTGTCCCCTCACCCCAATCATGTCACATCTCACCCCGATCTGTCCCCTCACCCCAATCATGTCACATCTCACCTCAATCTGTCCCCTCACCCCAATCATGTCACATCTCACCCCAATCTGTCCCCTCACCCCAATCATGTCACAACTCACCCCAATCTGTCCCCTCACCCCAATCATGTCACATCTCACCCCAATCTGTCCCCTCTCCCTAATCATGTCACATCTCACCCCAATCTGTCCCCTCACCCCAATCATGTCACATCTCACACCAATCTGTCCTCTCACCCCAATCATGTCACATCTCACCCCAATCTGTCCCCTCACCCCAATCATGTCACATCTCACCCCAATCTGTCCCCTCACCTCAATCATGTCACATCTCACCCCAATCTGTCCTCTCACCTCAATCATGTCACATCTCACCCCAATCTGTCCCTTTACCCCAATCATGTCACATCTCACCCCAATCTGTCCCCTTACCTCAATCATGTCAAATCTCACCCCAATCTGTCCCCTCTCCCTAATCATGTCACATCTCACCTCAATCTGTCCCCTCACCCCATTCATGTCATATCTCACTTCAATCTGTCCCCTCACCCCAATCATATCACACCTCACCCCAATCTGTCCCCTCAACCCAATCATGTCACATCTCACCCCAATTTGTCCCCTCTCCCTAATCATGTCACATCTCACCCCAATCTGTCCCCTCACCCCAATCATGTCATATCTCACATCAATCTGTCCCCTCACCCCAATCATGTCACATCTCACCCCAATCTGTCCCCTCTCCCTAATCATGTCACATCTCACCCCAATCTGTCCCCTCACCCCAATCATGTCATATCTCACATCAATCTGTCCCCTCACCCCAATCATGTCACATCTCACCCCGATCTGTCCCCTCACCCCAATCATGTCACATCTCACCCCAATCTGTCTCCTCACCCCAATCATGTCACATCTCACCCCAATCTGTCCCCTCACCCCAATCATGTCACATCTCACCCCAATCTGTCCCCTCACCCCAATCATGTCACATCTCACCCCAATCTGTCCCCTCACCCCAATCATGTCACATCTCACCCCAATCTGTCCCCTCACCCCAATCATGTCACATCTCACACCAATCTGTCCCCTCACCCCAATCATGTCACTTCTCACACCAATCTGTCCCCTCACCCCAATCATGTCACATCTCACCCCAATCTGTCCCCTCACCCCAATCATGTCACAACTCACCCCAATCTGTCCCCTCACCCCAATCATGTCACATCTCACCTCAATCTGTCCCCTCTCCCTAATCATGTCACATCTCACCCCAATCTGTCCCCTCACCCCAATCATGTCATATCTCACATCAATCTGTCCCCTCACCCCAATCATGTCACATCTCACACCAATCTGTCCTCTCACCCCAATCATGTCACATCTCACCCCAATCTGTCCCCTCACCCCAATCATGTCACATCTCACCCCAATCTGTCCCCTCACCTCAATCATGTCACATCTCACCCCAATCTGTCCTCTCACCTCAATCATGTCACATCTCACCCCAATCTGTCGCCTCACCCCAATCATTTCACATCTCACACCAATCTGTCCCCTCACCCCAATCATGTCACATCTCACCCCAATCTGTCCCCTCACCCCAATCATGTCACATCTCACCCCAATCTGTCCCCTCACCACAATCATGTCACTTCTCACCCCAATCTGTCCCCTCACCCCAATCATGTCACATCTCACCCCAATCTGTCCCCTCACCCCAATCATGTCACATCTCACCCCAATCTGTCCCCTCTCCCTAATCATGTCACATCTCACCCCAATCTGTCCCCTCACCCCAATCATGTCACTTCTCACACCAATCTGTCCCCTCACCCCAATCATGTCACATCTCACCCCAATCTGTCCCCTCACCCCAATCATGTAACAGCTCACCTCAATCTGTCCCCTCACCCCAATCATGTCACATCTCGCCCCAATCTGTCCCCTCTCCCTAATCATGTCACATCTCACCCCAATCTGTCCCCTCACCCCAATCATGTCATATCTCACCCCAATCTGTCCCCTCACCCCAATCATGTCACATCTCACCCCAATCTGTCCCCTCTCCCTAATCATGTCACAGCTCACCCCAATCTGTCCCCTCACCCCAATCATGTCATATCTCACATCAATCTGTCCCCTCACCCCAATCATGTCACATCTCACCCCAATCTGTCCCCTCACCCCAATCATGTCACATCTAACCCCAATCTGTCCCCTCTCCCTAATCATGTCACATCTCACACCAATCTGTCCCCTCACCCCAATCATGTCACATCTCACCCCAATCTGTCCCCTCACCCCAATCATGTCACATCTCACCCCACTCTGTCCCCTCACCCCAATCATGTCACATCTCACCCCAATTTGTCCTCTCACCCCAATCATGTCACATCTCACCCCAATCTGTCCCCTCTCCCCAATCATGTCACATCTCACCCCAATCTGTCCCCTCACCTCAATCATGTCACATCTCACCCCAATCTGTCTTCTCACCTCAATCACGTCACATCTCACCCCAATCTGTCCCCTCACCCCAATCATGTCACATCTCACCCCAATCTGTCCCCTAACCACAATCATGTCACATCTCACCCCAATCTGTCCCCTCACCCCAATCATGTCACATCTCACCCCAATCTGTCCCCGCTCCCTAATCATGTCACATCTCACACCAATCTGTCCCCTCACCCCAATCATGTCACATCTCACCCCAATCTGTCCCCTCACCCCAATCATGTCACAACTCACCCCAATCTGTCCCCTCACCCCAATCATGTCACATCTCACCCCAATCTGTCCCCTCACCTCAATCATGTCACATCTCACCCCAATCTGTCCCCTCACCCCAATCATGTCACATCTCACCCCAATCTGTCCCCTCACCCCAATCATGTCACATCTCACCCCAATCTGTCCCCTCACCCCAATCATGTCACATCTCACCCCAATCTGTCCCCTCTCCCTAATCATGTCACATCTCACACCAATCTGTCCCCTCACCCCAATCATGTCACATCTCACCCCAATCTGTCCCCTCACCCCAATCATGTCACATCTCACCCCAATCAGTCCCCTCACCTCAATCATGTCACATCTCATCCCAATCTGTCCCCTCACCCCAATCATGTCACATCTCACCCCAATCATCTGTCCCTTCACCCCAATCATGTCACATCTCACCCCAATCTGTCCCCTCAACCCAATCATATCACATCTCACCCCAATCTGTCCCCTCTCCCTAATCATGTCACATCTCACCCCAATCTGTCCCCTCACCCCAATCATGTCACATCTCACCCCAATCTGTCCCCTCTCCCTAATCATGTCACATCTCACACCAATCTGTCCCCTCACCCCAATCATGTCACATCTCACCCCAATCTGTCCCCTCACCCCAATCATGTCACATCTCACCCCAATCTGTCCCCTCACCCCAATCATGTCACATCTCACCCCAATCTGTCCCCTCTCCCTAATCATGTCACATCTCACACCAATCTGTCCCCTCACCCCAATCATGTCACTTCTCACCCCAATCTGTCCCCTCACCCCAATCATGTCACATCTCACCCCAATCTGTCCCCTCACCTCAATCATGTCACATCTCACCCCAGTCTGTCCCCTCACCCCAATCATGTCATATCTCACATCAATCTGTCCCCTCACCCCAATCATGTCACATCTCACCCCAATCTGTCCCCTCACCCCAATCATGTCACATCTCACCCCAATCTGTCCCCTCTCTCTAATCATGTCACATCTCACACCAATCTGTCCCCTCACTCCAATCATGTCACATCTCACCCCAATCTGTCCCCTCACCCCAATCATGTCACATCTCACCCCAATCTGTCCCCTCTCTCTAATCATGTCACATCTCACACCAATCTGTCCCCTCACCCCAATCATGTCACTTCTCACCCCAATCTGTCCCCTCACCCCAATCATGTCACAGCTCACCCCAATCTGTCCCCTCACCCCAATCATGTCATATCTAACATCAATCTGTCCCCTCACCCCAATCATGTCACATCTCACCCCAATCTGTCCCCTCACCCCAATCATGTCACATCTAACCCCAATCTGTCCCCTCTCCCTAATCATGTCACATCTCACACCAATCTGTCCCCTCACCCCAATCATGTCACATCTCACCCCAATCTGTCCCCTCACCCCAATCATGTCACATCTCACCCCAATCTGTCCCCTCACCCCAATCATGTCACATCTCACCCCAATCTGTCCCCTCACCCCAATCATGTCACATCTCACCCCAATCTGTCCCCTCACCCCAATCATGTCTCATCTCACCCCAATCTGTCCCCTCACCCCAATCATGTCACATCTCACCCCAATCTGTCCCCTCACCTCAATCATGTCACATCTCACCCCAATCTGTCCCCTCACCCCAATCATGTCACATCTCACCCCAATCTGTCCCCTCACCCCAATCATGTCACATCTCACCCCAATCTGTCCCCTCACCCCAATCATGTCACATCTCACCCCAATCTGTCCCCTCTCCCTAATCATGTCACATCTCACACCAATCTGTCCCCTCACCCCAATCATGTCACATCTCACCCCAATCTGTCCCCTCACCCCAATCATGTCACATCTCACCCCAATCAGTCCCCTCACCTCAATCATGTCACATCTCATCCCAATCTGTCCCCTCACCCCAATCATGTCACATCTCACCCCAATCATCTGTCCCTTCACCCCAATCATGTCACATCTCACCCCAATCTGTCCCCTCAACCCAATCATATCACATCTCACCCCAATCTGTCCCCTCTCCCTAATCATGTCACATCTCACCCCAATCTGTCCCCTCACCCCAATCATGTCACATCTCACCCCAATCTGTCCCCTCTCCCTAATCATGTCACATCTCACACCAATCTGTCCCCTCACCCCAATCATGTCACTTCTCACCCCAATCTGTCCCCTCACCCCAATCATGTCACATCTCACCCCAATCTGTCCCCTCACCTCAATCATGTCACATCTCACCCCAGTCTGTCCCCTCACCCCAATCATGTCATATCTCACATCAATCTGTCCCCTCACCCCAATCATGTCACATCTCACCCCAATCTGTCCCCTCACCCCAATCATGTCACATCTCACCCCAATCTGTCCCCTCTCTCTAATCATGTCACATCTCACACCAATCTGTCCCCTCACTCCAATCATGTCACATCTCACCCCAATCTGTCCCCTCACCCCAATCATGTCACATCTCACCCCAATCTGTCCCCTCACCCCAATCATGTCACATCTCACCCCAATCTGTCCCCTCACCCCAATCATGTCTCATCTCACCCCAATCTGTCCCCTCACCCCAATCATGTCACATCTCACCCCAATCTGTCCCCTCACCTCAATCATGTCACATCTCACACCAATCTGTCCCCTCACTCCAATCATGTCACATCTCACCCCAATCTGTCCCCTCACCCCAATCATGTCACATCTCACCCCAATCTGTCCCCTCACCCCAATCATGTCACATCTCACCCCAATCTGTCCCCTCACCCCAATCATGTCTCATCTCACCCCAATCTGTCCCCTCACCCCAATCATGTCACATCTCACCCCAATCTGTCCCCTCACCTCAATCATGTCACATCTCACCCCAATCTGTCCCCTCACCCCAATCATGTCACATCTCACCCCAATCTGTCCCCTCACCCCAATCATGTCACATCTCACCCCAATCTGTCCCCTCACCCCAATCATGTCACATCTCACCCCAATCTGTCCCCTCTCCCTAATCATGTCACATCTCACACCAATCTGTCCCCTCACCCCAATCATGTCACATCTCACCCCAATCTGTCCCCTCACCCCAATCATGTCACATCTCACCCCAATCAGTCCCCTCACCTCAATCATGTCACATCTCATCCCAATCTGTCCCCTCACCCCAATCATGTCACATCTCACCCCAATCATCTGTCCCTTCACCCCAATCATGTCACATCTCACCCCAATCTGTCCCCTCAACCCAATCATATCACATCTCACCCCAATCTGTCCCCTCTCCCTAATCATGTCACATCTCACCCCAATCTGTCCCCTCACCCCAATCATGTCACATCTCACCCCAATCTGTCCCCTCTCCCTAATCATGTCACATCTCACACCAATCTGTCCCCTCACCCCAATCATGTCACATCTCACCCCAATCTGTCCCCTCACCCCAATCATGTCACATCTCACCCCAATCTGTCCCCTCACCCCAATCATGTCACATCTCACCCCAATCTGTCCCCTCTCCCTAATCATGTCACATCTCACACCAATCTGTCCCCTCACCCCAATCATGTCACTTCTCACCCCAATCTGTCCCCTCACCCCAATCATGTCACATCTCACCCCAATCTGTCCCCTCACCTCAATCATGTCACATCTCACCCCAGTCTGTCCCCTCACCCCAATCATGTCATATCTCACATCAATCTGTCCCCTCACCCCAATCATGTCACATCTCACCCCAATCTGTCCCCTCACCCCAATCATGTCACATCTCACCCCAATCTGTCCCCTCTCTCTAATCATGTCACATCTCACACCAATCTGTCCCCTCACTCCAATCATGTCACATCTCACCCCAATCTGTCCCCTCACCCCAATCATGTCACATCTCACCCCAATCTGTCCCCTCTCTCTAATCATGTCACATCTCACACCAATCTGTCCCCTCACCCCAATCATGTCACTTCTCACCCCAATCTGTCCCCTCACCCCAATCATGTCACAGCTCACCCCAATCTGTCCCCTCACCCCAATCATGTCATATCTAACATCAATCTGTCCCCTCACCCCAATCATGTCACATCTCACCCCAATCTGTCCCCTCACCCCAATCATGTCACATCTAACCCCAATCTGTCCCCTCTCCCTAATCATGTCACATCTCACACCAATCTGTCCCCTCACCCCAATCATGTCACATCTCACCCCAATCTGTCCCCTCACCCCAATCATGTCACATCTCACCCCAATCTGTCCCCTCACCCCAATCATGTCACATCTCACCCCAATCTGTCCCCTCACCCCAATCATGTCACATCTCACCCCAATCTGTCCCCTCACCCCAATCATGTCTCATCTCACCCCAATCTGTCCCCTCACCCCAATCATGTCACATCTCACCCCAATCTGTCCCCTCACCTCAATCATGTCACATCTCACCCCAATCTGTCCCCTCACCCCAATCATGTCACATCTCACCCCAATCTGTCCCCTCACCCCAATCATGTCACATCTCACCCCAATCTGTCCCCTCACCCCAATCATGTCACATCTCACCCCAATCTGTCCCCTCTCCCTAATCATGTCACATCTCACACCAATCTGTCCCCTCACCCCAATCATGTCACATCTCACCCCAATCTGTCCCCTCACCCCAATCATGTCACATCTCACCCCAATCAGTCCCCTCACCTCAATCATGTCACATCTCATCCCAATCTGTCCCCTCACCCCAATCATGTCACATCTCACCCCAATCATCTGTCCCTTCACCCCAATCATGTCACATCTCACCCCAATCTGTCCCCTCAACCCAATCATATCACATCTCACCCCAATCTGTCCCCTCTCCCTAATCATGTCACATCTCACCCCAATCTGTCCCCTCACCCCAATCATGTCACATCTCACCCCAATCTGTCCCCTCTCCCTAATCATGTCACATCTCACACCAATCTGTCCCCTCACCCCAATCATGTCACTTCTCACCCCAATCTGTCCCCTCACCCCAATCATGTCACATCTCACCCCAATCTGTCCCCTCACCTCAATCATGTCACATCTCACCCCAGTCTGTCCCCTCACCCCAATCATGTCATATCTCACATCAATCTGTCCCCTCACCCCAATCATGTCACATCTCACCCCAATCTGTCCCCTCACCCCAATCATGTCACATCTCACCCCAATCTGTCCCCTCTCTCTAATCATGTCACATCTCACATCAATCTGTCCCCTCACTCCAATCATGTCACATCTCACCCCAATCTGTCCCCTCACCCCAATCATGTCACATCTCACCCCAATCTGTCCCCTCTCTCTAATCATGTCACATCTCACACCAATCTGTCCCCTCACCCCAATCATGTCACTTCTCACCCCAATCTGTCCCCTCACCCCAATCATGTCACAGCTCACCCCAATCTGTCCCCTCACCCCAATCATGTCATATCTAACATCAATCTGTCCCCTCACCCCAATCATGTCACATCTCACCCCAATCTGTCCCCTCACCCCAATCATGTCACATCTAACCCCAATCTGTCCCCTCTCCCTAATCATGTCACATCTCACACCAATCTGTCCCCTCACCCCAATCATGTCACATCTCACCCCAATCTGTCCCCTCACCCCAATCATGTCACATCTCACCCCAATCTGTCCCCTCACCCCAATCATGTCACATCTCACCCCAATCTGTCCCCTCACCCCAATCATGTCACATCTCACACCAATCTGTCCTCTCACCCCAATCATGTCATATCTCACCCCAATCTGTCCCCTCACCCCAATCATGTCACATCTCACCCCAATCTGTCCCCTCACCTCAATCATGTCACATCTCACCCCAATCTGTCTTCTCACCTCAATCATGTCACATCTCACCCCAATCTGTCCCCTCACCCCAATCATGTCACATCTCACCCCAATCTGTCCCCTAACCCCAATCATGTCACATCTCACCCCAATCTGTCCCCTCACCCCAATCATGTCACATCTCACCCAATCTGTCCCCTCTCCCTAATCATGTCACATCTCACACCAATCTGTCCCCTCACCCCAATCATGTCACATCTCACCCCAATCTGTCCCCTCACCCCAATCATGTCACAACTCACCCCAATCTGTCCCCTCACCCCAATCATGTCACATCTCACCCCAATCTGTCCCCTCACCTCAATCATGTCACATCTCACCCCAATCTGTCCCCTCACCCCAATCATGTCACATCTCACCCCAATCTGTCCCCTCACCCCAATCATGTCACATCTCACCCCAATCTGTCCCCTCACCCCAATCATGTCACATCTCACCCCAATCTGTCCCCTCACCCCAATCATGTCACATCTCACCCCAATCTGTCCCCTCACCTCAATCATGTCACATCTCACCCCAATCTGTCCCCTCACCCCAATCATGTCACATCTCACCCCAATCTGTCCCCTCACCCCAATCATGTCACATCTCACCCCAATCTGTCCCCTCACCCCAATCATGTCACATCTCATCCCAATCTGTCCCCTCTCCCTAATCATGTCACATCTCACACCAATCTGTCCCCTCACCCCAATCATGTCACATCTCACCCCAATCTGTCCCCTCACCCCAATCATGTCACATCTCACCCCAATCAGTCCCCTCACCTCAATCATGTCACATCTCATCCCAATCTGTCCCCTCACCCCAATCATGTCACATCTCACCCCAATCATCTGTCCCTTCACCCCAATCATGTCACATCTCACCCCAATCTGTCCCCTCAACCCTATCATGTCACATCTCACCCCAATCTGTCCCCTCACCCCAATCATGTCATATCTCACATCAATCTGTCCCCTCACCCCAATCATGTCACATCTCACCCCAATCTGTCCCCTCACCCCAATCATGTCACATCTCACCCCAATCTGTCCCCTCTCCCTAATCATGTCACATCTCACACCAATCTGTCCCCTCACCCCAATCATGTCACTTCTCACCCCAATCTATCCCCTCACCCCAATCATGTCACATCTCACCCCAATCTGTCCCCTCACCTCAATCATGTCACATCTCACCCCAATCTGTCCCCTCACCCCAATCATGTCATATCTCACATCAATCTGTCCCCTCACCCCAATCATGTCACATCTCACCCCAATCTGTCCCCTCACCCCAATCATGTCACATCTCACCCCAATCTGTCCCCTCTCCCTAATCATGTCACATCTCACACCAATCTGTCCCCTCACCCCAATCATGTCACTTCTCACCCCAATCTGTCCCCTCACCCCAATCATATCACATCTCACCCTAATCTGTCCCCTCACCCCAATCATGTCACAGCTCACCTCAATCTGTACCCTCACCCCAATCATGTCACATCTCGCCCCAATCTGTCCCCTCTCCCTAATCATGTCACATCTCACCCCAATCTGTCCCCTCACCCCAATCATGTCACATCTCACCCCAATCTGTCCCCTCACCCCAATCATGTCACATCTCACCCCAATCTGTCCCCTCTCCCTAATCATGTCACAGCTCACCCCAATCTGTCCCCTCACCCCAATCATGTCATATCTCACATCAATCTGTCCCCTCACCCCAATCATGTCACATCTCACCCCAATCTGTCCCCTCACCCCAATCATGTCACATCTAACCCCAATCTGTCCCCTCTCCCTAATCATGTCACATCTCACACCAATCTGTCCCCTCACCCCAATCATGTCACATCTCACCCCCATCTGTCCCCTCACCCCAATCATGTCACATCTCACCCCACTCTGTCCCCTCACCCGGATCATGTCACATCTCACCCCAATTTGTCCTCTCACCCCAATCATGTCACATCTCACCCCAATCTGTCCCCTCACCCCAATCATGTCACATCTCACCCCAATCTGTCCCCTCATCTCAATCATGTCACATCTCACCCCAATCTGTCTTCTCACCTCAATCATGTCACATCTCACCCCTATCTGTCCCCTCACCCCAATCATGTCACATCTCACCCCAATCTGTCCCCTAACCCCAATCATGTCACATCTCACCCCAATCTGTCCCCTCACCCCAATCATGTCACATCTCACCCCAATCTGTCCCCGCTCCCTAATCATGTCACATCTCACACCAATCTGTCCCCTCACCCCAATCATGTCACATCTCACCCCAATCTGTCCCCTCACCCCAATCATGTCACAACTCACCCCAATCTGTCCCCTCACCCCAATCATGTCACATCTCACCCCAATCTGTCCCCTCACCTCAATCATGTCACATCTCACCCCAATCTGTCCCCTCACCCCAATCATGTCACATCTCACCCCAATCTGTCCCCTCACCCCAATCATGTCACATCTCACCCCAATCTGTCCCCTCACCCCAATCATGTCTCATCTCACCCCAATCTGTCCCCTCACCCCTATCATGTCACATCTCACCCCAATCTGTCCCCTCACCTCAATCATGTCACATCTCACCCCAATCTGTCCCCTCACCCCAATCATGTCACATCTCACCCCAATCTGTCCCCTCACCCCAATCATGTCACATCTCACCCCAATCTGTCCCCTCACCCCAATCATGTCACATCTCACCCCAATCTGTCCCCTCTCCCTAATCATGTCACATCTCACACCAATCTGTCCCCTCACCCCAATCATGTCACATCTCACCCCAATCTGTCCCCTCACCCCAATCATGTCACATCTCACCCCAATCAGTCCCCTCACCTCAATCATGTCACATCTCATCCCAATCTGTCCCCTCACCCCAATCATGTCACATCTCACCCCAATCATCTGTCCCTTCACCCCAATCATGTCACATCTCACCCCAATCTGTCCCCTCAACCCAATCATATCACATCTCACCCCAATCTGTCCCCTCTCCCTAATCATGTCACATCTCACCCCAATCTGTCCCCTCACCCCAATCATGTCACATCTCACATCAATCTGTCCCCTCACCCCAATCATGTCACATCTCACCCCAATCTGTCCCCTCACCCCAATCATGTCACATCTCACCCCAATCTGTCCCCTCTCTCTAATCATGTCACATCTCACACCAATCTGTCCCCTCACCCCAATCATGTCACTTCTCACCCCAATCTGTCCCCTCACCCCAATCATGTCACATCTCACCCCAATCTGTCCCCTCACCTCAATCATGTCACATCTCACCCCAATCTGTCCCCTCACCCCAATCATGTCACATCTCACCCCAATCTGTCCCCTCACCCCAATCATGTCACATCTCACCCCAATCTGTCCCCTCACCCCAATCATGTCACATCTCACCCCAATCTGTCCCCTCTCCCTAATCATGTCACATCTCACACCAATCTGTCCCCTCACCCCAATCATGTCACATCTCACCCCAATCTGTCCCCTCACCCCAATCATGTCACATCTCACCCCAATCAGTCCCCTCACCTCAATCATGTCACATCTCATCCCAATCTGTCCCCTCACCCCAATCATGTCACATCTCACCCCAATCATCTGTCCCTTCACCCCAATCATGTCACATCTCACCCCAATCATCTGTCCCCTCACCCCAATCATGTCACATCTCACCCCAATCATGTCACATCTCACCCCAATCATGTCACATCTCACCCCAATCATGTCACATCTCACCCCAATCATCTGTCCCCTCACCCCAATCATGTCACATCTCACCCCAATCTGTCCCCTCACCCCAATCATGTCACATCTCACCCCAATCTGTCCCCTCACCCCAATCATGTCACATCTCACACCAATCTGTCCTCTCACCCCAATCATGTCACATCTCACCCCAATCTGTCCCCTCACCCCAATCATGTCACATCTCACCCCAATCTGTCCCCTCTCCCTAATCATGTCACATCTCACTCCAATCTGTCCCCTCACCCTAATCATGTCACATCTCACCCCAATCTGTCCCCTCACCCCAATCATGTCACAACTCACCCCAATCTGTCCCCTCACCCCAATCATGTCACATCTCACCCCAATCTGTCTCCTCACCTCAATCATGTCACATCTCACCCCAATCTGTCCCCTCACCCCAATCATGTCACATCTCACCCCAATCTGTCCCCTCACCCCAATCATGTCACATCTCACCCCAATCTGTCCCCTCACCCCAATCATGTCACATCTCACCCCAATCTGTCCCCTCACCCCAATCATGTCACATCTCACCCCAATCTGTCCCCTCACCTCAATCATGTCACATCTCACCCCAATCTGTCCCCTCACCCCAATCATGTCACATCTCACCCCAATCTGTCCCCTCACCCCAATCATGTCACATCTCACCCCAATCTGTCCCCTCACCCCAATCATGTCACATCTCACCCCAATCTGTCCCCTCTCCCTAATCATGTCACATCTCACACCAATCAGTCCCCTCACCCCAATCATGTCACATCTCACCCCAATCTGTCCCCTCACCCCAATCATGTCACATCTCACCCCAATCAGTCCCCTCACCTCAATCATGTCACATCTCATCCCAATCTGTCCCCTCACCCCAATCATGTCACATCTCACCCCAATCATCTGTCCCCTCACCCCAATCATGTCACATCTCACCCCAATCATCTGTCCCTTCACCCCAATCATGTCACATCTCACCCCAATCTGTCCCCTCAACCCAATCATGTCACATCTCACCCCAATCTGTCCCCTCACCCCAATCATGTCATATCTCATATCAATCTTTCCCCTCACCCCAATCATGTCACATCTCACCCCAATCTGTCCCCTCTCCCTAATCATGTCACATCTCACACCAATCTGTCCCCTCACCCCAATCATGTCACTTCTCACCCCAATCTGTCCCCTCACCCCAATCATGTCACATCTCACCCCAATCTGTCCCCTCACCTCAATCATGTCACATCTCACCCCAATCTGTCCCCTCACCCCAATCATGTCATATCTCACATCAATCTGTCCCCTCACCCCAATCATGTCACTTCTCACACCAATCTGTCCCCTCACCCCAATCATGTCAGTTCTCACACCAATCTGTCCCCTCTCCCTAATCATGTCACATCTCACACCAATCTGTCCCCTCACCCCAATCATGTCACATCTCACCCCAATCTGTCCCCTCACCCCAATCATGTCACATCTCACCCCAATCTGTCCCCTTTCCCTAATCATGTCACATCTCACACCAATCTGTCCCCTCACCCCAATCATGTCACATCTCACACCAATCTGTCCCCTCACCCCAATCATGTCACTTCTCACACCAATCTGTCCCCTCACCCCAATCATGTCACATCTCACCCCAATCTGTCCCCTCACCCCAATCATGTCACATCTCACCCCAATCTGTCCCCTCACCCCAATCGTGTCACATCTCACCCCAATCTGAACCCCTCTCCCTAATCATGTCACATCTCACCCCAATCTGTCCCCTCACCCCAATCATGTCACAGCTCACCTCAATCTGTCCCCTCACCCCAATCATGTCACATCTCGCCCCAATCTGTCCCCTCTCCCTAATCATGTCACATCTCACCCCAATCTGTCCCCTCACCCCAATCATGTCATATCTCACACCAATCTGTCCCCTCACCCCAATCATGTCACATCTCACCCCAATCTGTCCCCTCTCCCTAATCATGTCACAGCTCACCCCAATCTGTCCCCTCACCCCAATCATGTCATATCTCACATCAATCTGTCCTCTCACCCCAATCATGTCAAATCTCACCCCAATCTGTTCCCTCACCCCAATCATGTCACATCTAACCCCAATCTGTCCCCTCTCCCTAATCATGTCACATCTCACACCAATCTGTCCCCTCACCCCAATCATGTCACATCTCACCCCAATCTGTCCCCTCACCCCAATCATGTCACATCTCACCCCAATCTGTCCCCTCACCCCAATCATGTCACATCTCACCCCAATCTGTTCCCTCACCCCAATCATGTCACATCTCACACCAATCTGTCCTCTCACCCCAATCATGTCACATCTCACCCCAATCTGTCCCCTCACCCCAATCATGTCACATCTCACCCCAATCTGTCCCCTTACCTCAATCATGTCACATCTCACCCCAATCTGTCTTCTCACCTCAATCATGTCACATCTCACCCCAATCTGTCCCCTCACCCCAATCATGTCACATCTCACCCCAATCTGTCCCCTAACCCCAATCATGTCACATCTCACCCCAATCTGTCCCCTCACCCCAATCATGTCACATCTCACCCCAATCTGTCCCCTCTCCCTAATCATGTCACATCTCACACCAATCTGTCCCCTCACCCCAATCATGTCACATCTCACCCCAATCTGTCCCCTCACCCCAATCATGTCACAACTCACCCCAATCTGTCCCCTCACCCCAATCATGTCACATCTCACCCCAATCTGTCCCCTCACCTCAATCATGTCACATCTCACCCCAATCTGTCCCCTCACCCCAATCATGTCACATCTCACCCCAATCTGTCCCCTCACCCCAATCATGTCACATCTCACCCCAATCTTTCCCCTAACCCCAATCATGTCACATCTCACCCCAATCTGTCCCCTCACCCCAATCATGTCACATCTCACCCCAATCTGTCCCCTCACCTCAATCATGTCACATCTCACCCCAATCTGTCCCCTCACCCCAATCATGTCACATCTCACCCCAATCTCTCCCCTCACCCCAATCATGTCACATCTCACCCCAATCTGTCCCCTCACCCCAATCATGTCACATCTCACCTCAATCTGTCCCCTCTCCCTAATCATGTCACATCTCACACCAATCTGTCCCCTCACCCCAATCATGTCACATCTCACCCCAATCTGTCCCCTCACCCCAATCATGTCACATCTCACCCCAATCAGTCCCCTCACCTCAATCATGTCACATCTCATCCCAATCTGTCCCCTCACCCCAATCATGTCACATCTCACCCCAATAATCTGTCCCTTCACCCCAATCATGTCACATCTCACCCCAATCTGTCCCCTCTCCCTAATCATGTCACATCTCACCCCATTCTGTCCCCTCACCCCAATCATGTCATATCTCAAATCAATCTGTCCCCTCACCCCAATCATGTCACATCTCACCTCAATCTGTCCCCTCACCCCAATCATGTCACATCTCACCCCAATCTGTCCCCTCTCCCTAATCATGTCACATCTCACACCAATCTGTCCCCTCACCCCAATCATGTGACTTCTCACACCAATCTGTCCCCTCACCCCAATCATGTCACATCTCACCCCAATCTGTTCCCTCACCCCAATCATGTCACAGCTCACCTCAATCTGTCCCCTCACCCCAATCATGTCACATCTCGCCCCAATCTGTCCCCTCTCCCTAATCATGTCACATCTCACCCCAATCTGTCCCCTCACCCCAATCATGTCATATCTCACCCCAATCTGTCCCATCACCCCAATCATGTCACATCTCACCCCAATCTGTCCCCTCTCCCTAATCATGTCACATCTCACCCCAATCTGTCCCCTCACCCCAATCATGTCATATCTCACATCAATCTGTCCCCTCACCCCAATCATGTCACATCTCACCCCAATCTGTCCCCTCACCCCAATCATGTCACATCTCACCCCAATCTGTCCCCTCTCCCTAATCATTTCACATCTCACACCAATCTGTCCCCTCACCCCAATCATGTCACATCTCACCCCAATCTGTCCCCTCACCCCAATCATGTCACATCTCACCCCAATCTGTCCCCTCACCCCAATCATGTCACATCTCACCCCAATCTGTCCCCTCTCCCTAATCATGTCACATCTCACACCAATCTGTCCCCTCACCCCAATCATGTCATATCTCACATCAATCTGTCCCCTCACCCCAATCATGTCACATCTCACACCAATCTGTCCCCTTACACCAATCCTGTCACATCTCACCCCAAGCTGTCCCCTCACCCCAATCATGTCACATCTCACCCCAATCTGTCCCCTCACCCCAATCATGTCACATCTCACCCCAATCTGTCCCCTCACCTCAATCATGTCACATCTCACCCCAATCATCTGTCCCCTCACCCCAATCATGTCACATCTCACCCCAATCTGTCCCCTTACCCCAATCATGTCACATCTCACCCCAATCTGTCCCCTCACCTCAATCATGTCAAATCTCACCCCAATCTGTCCCCTCTCCCTAATCATGTCACATCTCACCTCAATCTGTCCCCTCACCCCATTCATGTCATATCTCACTTCAATCTGTCCCCTCACCCCAATCATATCACACCTCACCCCAATCTGTCCCCTCAACCCAATCATGTCACATCTCACCCCAATTTGTCCCCTCTCCCTAATCATGTCACATCTCACCCCAATCTGTCCCCTCACCCCAATCATGTCATATCTCACATCAATCTGTCCCCTCACCCCAATCATGTCACATCTCACCCCAATCTGTCCCCTATCCCTAATCATGTCACATCTCACCCCAATCTGTCCCCTCACCCCTATCATGTCATATCTCACATCAATCTGTCCCCTCACCCCAATCATGTCACATCTCACCCCGATCTGTCCCCTCACCCCAATCATGTCACATCTCACCCCAATCTGTCTCCTCACCCCAATCATGTCACATCTCACCCCAATCTGTCCCCTCACCCCAATCATGTCACATCTCACCCCAATCTGTCCCCTCACCCCAATCATGTCACATCTCACCCCAATCTGTCCCCTCACCCCAATCATGTCACATCTCACCCCAATCTGTCCCCTCACCCCAATCATGTCACGTCTCACCCCAATCTGTCCCCTCTCCCTAATCATGTCACATCTCACCCCAATCTGTCCACTCACCCCAATCATGTCACTTCTCACACCAATCTGTCCCCTCACCCCAATCATGTCACATCTCACCCCAATCTGTCCCCTCACCCCAATCATGTCACAGCTCACCTCAATCTGTCCCCTCACCCCAATCATGTCACATCTCGCCCCAATCTGTCCCCTCTCCCTAATCATGTCACATCTCACCCCAATCTGTCCCCTCACCCCAATCATGTCATATCTCACCCCAATCTGTCCCCTCACCCCAATCATGTCACATCTCACCCCAATCTGTCCCCTCTCCCTAATCATGTCACAGCTCACCCCAATCTGTCCCCTCTCCCTAATCATGTCACAGCTCACCCCAATCTGTCCCCTCACCCCAATCATGTCATATCTAACATCAAACTGTCCCCTCACCCCAATCATGTCACATCTCACCCCAATCTGTCCCCTCACCCCAATCATGTCACATCTAACCCCAATCTGTCCCCCTCACCCCAATCTGTCCCCTCACCCCAATCATGTCACATCTCACCCCAATCTGTCCCCTCACCCCAATCATGTCACATCTCACACCAATCTGTCCTCTCACCCCAATCATGTCATATCTCACCCCAATCTGTCCCCTCACCCCAATCATGTCACATCTCACCCCAATCTGTCCCCTCACCTCAATCATGTCACATCTCACCCCAATCTGTCTTCTCACCTCAATCATGTCACATCTCACCCCAATCTGTCCCCTCACCCCAATCATGTCACATCTCACCCCAATCTGTCCCCTAACCCCAATCATGTCACATCTCACCCCAATCTGTCCCCTCACCCCAATCATGTCACATCTCACCCCAATCTGTCCCCTCTCCCTAATCATGTCACATCTCACACCAATCTGTCCCCTCACCCCAATCATGTCACATCTCACCCCAATCTGTCCCCTCACCCCAATCATGTCACAACTCACCCCAATCTGTCCCCTCACCCCAATCATGTCACATCTCACCCCAATCTGTCCCCTCACCTCAATCATGTCACATCTCACCCCAATCTGTCCCCTCACCCCAATCATGTCACATCTCACCCCAATCTGTCCCCTCACCCCAATCATGTCACATCTCACCCCAATCTGTCCCCTCACCCCAATCATGTCACATCTCACCCCAATCTGTCCCCTCACCCCAATCATGTCACATCTCACCCCAATCTGTCCCCTCACCTCAATCATGTCACATCTCACCCCAATCTGTCCCCTCACCCCAATCATGTCACATCTCACCCCAATCTGTCCCCTCACCCCAATCATGTCACATCTCACCCCAATCTGTCCCCTCACCCCAATCATGTCACATCTCATCCCAATCTGTCCCCTCTCCCTAATCATGTCACATCTCACACCAATCTGTCCCCTCACCCAAATCATGTCACATCTCACCCCAATCTGTCCCCTCACCCCAATCATGTCACATCTCACCCCAATCAGTCCCCTCACCTCAATCATGTCACATCTCATCCCAATCTGTCCCCTCACCCCAATCATGTCACATCTCACCCCAATCATCTGTCCCTTCACCCCAATCATGTCACATCTCACCCCAATCTGTCCCCTCAACCCAATCATGTCACATCTCACCCCAATCTGTCCCCTCACCCCAATCATGTCATATCTCACATCAATCTGTCCCCTCACCCCAATCATGTCACATCTCACCCCAATCTGTCCCCTCACCCCAATCATGTCACATCTCACCCCAATCTGTCCCCTCTCCCTAATCATGTCACATCTCATACCAATCTGTCCCCTCACCCCAATCATGTCACTTCTCACCCCAATCTGTCCCCTCACCCCAATCATGTCACATCTCACCCCAATCTGTCCCCTCACCTCAATCATGTCACATCTCACCCCAATCTGTCCCCTCACCCCAATCATGTCATATCTCACATCAATTTGTCCCCTCACCCCAATCATGTCACATCTCACCCCAATCTGTCCCCTCAACCCAATCATGTCACATCTCACCCCAATCTGTCCCCTCTCCCTAATCATGTCACATCTCACACCAATCTGTCCCCTCACCCCAATCATGTCACTTCTCACCCCAATCTGTCCCCTCACCCCAATCATGTCACATCTCACCCCAATCTGTCCCCTCACCCCAATCATGTCACAGCTCACCTCAATCTGTCCCCTCACCCCAATCATGTCACATCTCGCCCCAATCTGTCCCCTCTCCCTAATCATGTCACATCTCACCCCAATCTGTCCCCTCACCCCAATCATGTCATATCTCACCCCAATCTGTCCCATCACCCCAATCATGTCACATCTCACCCCAATCTGTCCCCTCTCCCTAATCATGTCACATCTCACCCCAATCTGTCCCCTCACCCCAATCATGTCATTTCTCACATCAATCTGTCCCCTCACCCCAATCATGTCACATCTCACCCCAATCTGTCCCGTCACCCCAATCATGTCACATCTCACCCCAATCTGTCCCCTCTCCCTAATCATGTCACATCTCACACCAATCTGTCCCCTCACCCCAATCATGTCACATCTCACCCCAATCTGTCCCCTCACCCCAATCATGTCACATCTCACCCCAATCTGTCCCCTCACCCCAATCATGTCACATCTCACCCCAATCTGTTCCCTCACCCCAATCATTTCACATCTCACACCAATCTGTCCCCTCACCCCAATCATGCCACTTCTCACACCAATCTGTCCCCTCACCCCAATCATGTCACATCTCACCCCAATCTGTCCCCTCACCCCAATCATGTCACAGCTCACCTCAATCTGTCCCCTCACCCCAATCATGTCACATCTCGCCCCAATCTGTCCCCTCTCCCTAATCATGTCACATGTCACCCCAATCTGTCCCCTCACCCCAATCAAGTCATATCTGACCCCAATCTGTCCCCTCACCCCAATTATGTCACATCTCACCCCAATATCTGTCCCCTCTCCCTAATCATGTCACATCTCACACCAATCTGTCCCCTCACCCCAATCATGTCACATCTCACCCCAATCTGTCCCCTCACCCCAATCATGTCACATCTCACCCCATTCTGTCCCCTCACCCCAATCATGTAACATCTCACCCCAATCTGTCCCCTCACCCTAATCATTTCACATCTCACACCAATCTGTCCCCTCACCCCAATCATGTCACATCTCACCCCAATCTGTCCCCTCACCCCAATCATGTCACATCTCACCCCAATTTGTCCCATCTTCCTAATCATGTCACATCTCACACCAATCTGTCCCCTCACCCCAATAATGTCACATCTCACCCCAATCTGTCCCCTCTCCCCAATCATGTCACATCTCACCCCAATCTGTCCCCTCTCCCTAATCATGTCACATCTCACACCAATCTGTCCCCTCACCCCAATCATGTCACATCTCACCCCAATCTGTCCCCTCATCCCAATCATGTCACATCTCACCCCAATCTGTCCCCTCACCCCAATCATGTAACATCTCACCCCTATCTGTCCCCTCACCTCAATCATGTCACATCTCACCCCAATCTGTCCCCTCACCCCAATCATGTCACATCTCACCCCAATCTGTCCCCTCACCCCAATCATGTCACATCTCACCCCAATCTGTCCCCTCTCCCTAATCATGTCACATCTCACACCAATCTGTCCCCTCACCCCAATCATGTCACATCTCACCCCAATTTGTCCCCTCACCCCAATCATGTCACATCTCACCCCAATCTGTCCCCTCACCCCAATCACGTCACATCTCACCCCAATCTGTCCCCTCTCCCTAATCATGTCACATCTCACACCAATCTGTCCCCTCACCCCAATCATGTCACATCTCACCCCAATCTGTCCCCTCACCCCAATCATGTCACATCTCATCCCAATCTGTCCCCTCACCCCAATCATGTCACATCTCACCCCAATCATCTGACCCTTCACCCCAATCATGTCACATCTCACCGCAATCTATCCCCTCACCCCAATCATGTCACATCTCACCCCAATCTGTCCCCTCTCCCTAATCATGTCACATCTCACCCCAATCTGTCCCCTCACCCCAATCATGTCATATCTCACATCAATCTGTCCCCTCACCCCAATCATGTCACATCTCACCCCAATCTATCCCCTCACCCCAATCATGTCACATCTCACCCCAATCTGTCCCCTCTCCCTAATCATGTCACATCTCACACCAATCTGTCCCCTCACCCCAATCATGTCACTTCTCACACCAATCTGTCCCCTCACCCCAATCATGTCACATCTCACCCCAATCTGTCCCCTCACCCCAATCATGTCACAGCTCACCTCAATCAGTCCCCTCACCCCAATCATGTCACATCTCGCCCCAATCTGTCCCCTCTCCCTAATCATGTCACATGTCACCCCAATCTGTCCCCTCACCCCAATCATGTCATATCTCACCCCAATCTGTCCCCTCACCCCAGTTATGTCACATCTCACCCCAATCTGTCCCCTCTCCCTAATCATGTCACATCTCACCCCAATCTGTCCCCTCACCCCAATCATGTCATATCTCACATCAATCTGTCCCCTCACCCCAATCATGTCACATCTCACCCCAATCTGTCCCCTCACCCCAATCATGTCACATCTCACCCCAATCTGTCCCCTCTCCCTAATCATGTCACATCTCACACCAATCTGTCCCCTCACCCCAATCATGTCACATCTCACCCCATTCTGTCCCCTCACCCCAATCATGTCACATCTCACCCCAATCTGTCCCCTATCCCTAATCATGTCACATCTCACACCAATCTGTCCCCTCACCCCAATCATGTCACATCTCACACCAATCTGTCCCCTCACCCCAATCATGTCAGTTCTCACACCAATCTGTCCCCTCTCCCTAATCATGTCACATCTCACACCAATCTGTCCCCTCACCCCAATCATGTCACATCTCACCCCAATCTGTCCCCTCACCCCAATCATGTCACATCTCACCCCAATCTGTCCCCTTTCCCTAATCATGTCACATCTCACACCAATCTGTCCCCTCACCCCAATCATGTCACATCTCACACCAATCTGTCCCCTCACCCCAATCATGTCACTTCTCACACCAATCTGTCCCCTCACCCCAATCATGTCACATCTCACCCCAATCTGTCCCCTCACCCCAATCATGTCACATCTCACCCCAATCTGTCCCCTCACCCCAATCGTGACACATCTCACCCCAATCTGAACCCCTCTCCCTAATCATGTCACATCTCACCCCAATCTGTCCCCTCACCCCAATCATGTCACAGCTCACCTCAATCTGTCCCCTCACCCCAATCATGTCACATCTCGCCCCAATCTGTCCCCTCTCCCTAATCATGTCACATCTCACCCCAATCTGTCCCCTAACCCCAATCATGTCACATCTCACCCCAATCTGTCCCCTCTCCCTAATCATGTCACAGCTCACCCCAATCTGTCCCCTCACCCCAATCATGTCATATCTCACATCAATCTGTCCCCTCACCCCAATCATGTCAAATCTCACCCCAATCTGTTCCCTCACCCCAATCATGTCACATCTAACCCCAATCTGTCCCCTCTCCCTAATCATGTCACATCTCACACCAATCTGTCCCCTCACCCCAATCATGTCACATCTCACCCCAATCTGTCCCCTCACCCCAATCATGTCACATCTCACCCCAATCTGTCCCCTCACCCCAATCATGTCACATCTCACCCCAATCTGTTCCCTCACCCCAATCATGTCACATCTCACACCAATCTGTCCTCTCACCCCAATCATGTCACATCTCACCCCAATCTGTCCCCTCACCCCAATCATGTCACATCTCACCCCAATCTGTCCCCTTACCTCAATCATGTCACATCTCACCCCAATCTGTCCCCTCTCCCTAATCATGTCACATCTCACCCCAATCTGTCCCCTCACCCCAGTCATGTCATATCTCACATCAATCTGTCCCCTCACCCCAATCATGTCACATCTCACCCCAATCTGTCCCCTCACCCCAATCATGTCATATCTCACCCCAATCTGTCCCCTCTCCCTAATCATTTCACATCTCACACCAATCTGTCCCCTCACCCCAATCATGTCACATCTCACCCCAATCTGTCCCCTCACCCCAATCATGTCACATCTCACCCCAATCTGTCCCCTCACCCCAATCATGTCACATCTCACCCCAATCTGTCCCCTCTCCCTAATCATGTCACATCTCACACCAATCTGTCCCCTCACCCCAATCATGTCATATCTCACATCAATCTGTCCCCTCACCCCAATCATGTCACATCTCACACCAATCTGTCCCCTTACACCAATCCTGTCACATCTCACCCCAAGCTGTCCCCTCACCCCAATCATGTCACATCTCACCCCAATCTGTCCCCTCACCCCAATCATGTCACATCTCACCCCAATCTGTCCCCTCACCTCAATCATGTCACATCTCACCCCAATCTGTCCCCTCACCCCAATCATGTCACATCTCACCCCAATCATCTGTCCCCTCACCCCAATCATGTCACATCTCACCCCAATCTGTCCCCTTACCCCAATCATGTCACATCTCACCCCAATCTGTCCCCTCACCTCAATCATGTCAAATCTCACCCCAATCTGTCCCCTCTCCCTAATCATGTCACATCTCACCTCAATCTGTCCCCTCACCCCATTCATGTCATATCTCACTTCAATCTGTCCCCTCACCCCAATCATATCACACCTCACCCCAATCTGTCCCCTCAACCCAATCATGTCACATCTCACCCCAATTTGTCCCCTCTCCCTAATCATGTCACATCTCACCCCAATCTGTCCCCTCACCCCAATCATGTCATATCTCACATCAATCTGTCCCCTCACCCCAATCATGTCACATCTCACCCCAATCTGTCCCCTCTCCCTAATCATGTCACATCTCACCCCAATCTGTCCCCTCACCCCAATCATGTCATATCTCACATCAATCTGTCCCCTCACCCCAATCATGTCACATCTCACCCCGATCTGTCCCCTCACCCCAATCATGTCACATCTCACCTCAATCTGTCCCCTCACCCCAATCATGTCACATCTCACCCCAATCTGTCCCCTCACCCCAATCATGTCACAACTCACCCCAATCTGTCCCCTCACCCCAATCATGTCACATCTCACCCCAATCTGTCCCCTCTCCCTAATCATGTCACATCTCACCCCAATCTGTCCCCTCACCCCAATCATGTCACATCTCACACCAATCTGTCCTCTCACCCCAATCATGTCACATCTCACCCCAATCTGTCCCCTCACCCCAATCATGTCACATCTCACCCCAATCTGTCCCCTCACCTCAATCATGTCACATCTCACCCCAATCTGTCCTCTCACCTCAATCATGTCACATCTCACCCCAATCTGTCCCTTTACCCCAATCATGTCACATCTCACCCCAATCTGTCCCCTTACCTCAATCATGTCAAATCTCACCCCAATCTGTCCCCTCTCCCTAATCATGTCACATCTCACCTCAATCTGTCCCCTCACCCCATTCATGTCATATCTCACTTCAATCTGTCCCCTCACCCCAATCATATCACACCTCACCCCAATCTGTCCCCTCAACCCAATCATGTCACATCTCACCCCAATTTGTCCCCTCTCCCTAATCATGTCACATCTCACCCCAATCTGTCCCCTCACCCCAATCATGTCATATCTCACATCAATCTGTCCCCTCACCCCAATCATGTCACATCTCACCCCAATCTGTCCCCTCTCCCTAATCATGTCACATCTCACCCCAATCTGTCCCCTCACCCCAATCATGTCATATCTCACATCAATCTGTCCCCTCACCCCAATCATGTCACATCTCACCCCGATCTGTCCCCTCACCCCAATCATGTCACATCTCACCCCAATCTGTCTCCTCACCCCAATCATGTCACATCTCACCCCAATCTGTCCCCTCACCCCAATCATGTCACATCTCACCCCAATCTGTCCCCTCACCCCAATCATGTCACATCTCACCCCAATCTGTCCCCTCACCCCAATCATGTCACATCTCACCCCAATCTGTCCCCTCACCCCAATCATGTCACATCTCACACCAATCTGTCCCCTCACCCCAATCATGTCACTTCTCACACCAATCTGTCCCCTCACCCCAATCATGTCACATCTCACCCCAATCTGTCCCCTCACCCCAATCATGTCACAACTCACCCCAATCTGTCCCCTCACCCCAATCATGTCACATCTCACCTCAATCTGTCCCCTCTCCCTAATCATGTCACATCTCACCCCAATCTGTCCCCTCACCCCAATCATGTCATATCTCACATCAATCTGTCCCCTCACCCCAATCATGTCACATCTCACACCAATCTGTCCTCTCACCCCAATCATGTCACATCTCACCCCAATCTGTCCCCTCACCCCAATCATGTCACATCTCACCCCAATCTGTCCCCTCACCTCAATCATGTCACATCTCACCCCAATCTGTCCTCTCACCTCAATCATGTCACATCTCACCCCAATCTGTCGCCTCACCCCAATCATTTCACATCTCACACCAATCTGTCCCCTCACCCCAATCATGTCACATCTCACCCCAATCTGTCCCCTCACCCCAATCATGTCACATCTCACCCCAATCTGTCCCCTCACCACAATCATGTCACTTCTCACCCCAATCTGTCCCCTCACCCCAATCATGTCACATCTCACCCCAATCTGTCCCCTCACCCCAATCATGTCACATCTCACCCCAATCTGTCCCCTCTCCCTAATCATGTCACATCTCACCCCAATCTGTCCCCTCACCCCAATCATGTCACTTCTCACACCAATCTGTCCCCTCACCCCAATCATGTCACATCTCACCCCAATCTGTCCCCTCACCCCAATCATGTAACAGCTCACCTCAATCTGTCCCCTCACCCCAATCATGTCACATCTCGCCCCAATCTGTCCCCTCTCCCTAATCATGTCACATCTCACCCCAATCTGTCCCCTCACCCCAATCATGTCATATCTCACCCCAATCTGTCCCCTCACCCCAATCATGTCACATCTCACCCCAATCTGTCCCCTCTCCCTAATCATGTCACAGCTCACCCCAATCTGTCCCCTCACCCCAATCATGTCATATCTCACATCAATCTGTCCCCTCACCCCAATCATGTCACATCTCACCCCAATCTGTCCCCTCACCCCAATCATGTCACATCTAACCCCAATCTGTCCCCTCTCCCTAATCATGTCACATCTCACACCAATCTGTCCCCTCACCCCAATCATGTCACATCTCACCCCAATCTGTCCCCTCACCCCAATCATGTCACATCTCACCCCACTCTGTCCCCTCACCCCAATCATGTCACATCTCACCCCAATTTGTCCTCTCACCCCAATCATGTCACATCTCACCCCAATCTGTCCCCTCTCCCCAATCATGTCACATCTCACCCCAATCTGTCCCCTCACCTCAATCATGTCACATCTCACCCCAATCTGTCTTCTCACCTCAATCACGTCACATCTCACCCCAATCTGTCCCCTCACCCCAATCATGTCACATCTCACCCCAATCTGTCCCCTAACCACAATCATGTCACATCTCACCCCAATCTGTCCCCTCACCCCAATCATGTCACATCTCACCCCAATCTGTCCCCGCTCCCTAATCATGTCACATCTCACACCAATCTGTCCCCTCACCCCAATCATGTCACATCTCACCCCAATCTGTCCCCTCACCCCAATCATGTCACAACTCACCCCAATCTGTCCCCTCACCCCAATCATGTCACATCTCACCCCAATCTGTCCCCTCACCTCAATCATGTCACATCTCACCCCAATCTGTCCCCTCACCCCAATCATGTCACATCTCACCCCAATCTGTCCCCTCACCCCAATCATGTCACATCTCACCCCAATCTGTCCCCTCACCCCAATCATGTCTCATCTCACCCCAATCTGTCCCCTCACCCCAATCATGTCACATCTCACCCCAATCTGTCCCCTCACCTCAATCATGTCACATCTCACCCCAATCTGTCCCCTCACCCCAATCATGTCACATCTCACCCCAATCTGTCCCCTCACCCCAATCATGTCACATCTCACCCCAATCTGTTCCCTCACCCCAATCATGTCACATCTCACCCCAATCTGTCCCCTCTCCCTAATCATGTCACATCTCACACCAATCTGTCCCCTCACCCCAATCATGTCACATCTCACCCCAATCTGTCCCCTCACCCCAATCATGTCACATCTCACCCCAATCAGTCCCCTCACCTCAATCATGTCACATCTCATCCCAATCTGTCCCCTCACCCCAATCATGTCACATCTCACCCCAATCATCTGTCCCTTCACCCCAATCATGTCACATCTCACCCCAATCTGTCCCCTCAACCCAATCATATCACATCTCACCCCAATCTGTCCCCTCTCCCTAATCATGTCACATCTCACCCCAATCTGTCCCCTCACCCCAATCATGTCACATCTCACCCCAATCTGTCCCCTCTCCCTAATCATGTCACATCTCACACCAATCTGTCCCCTCACCCCAATCATGTCACTTCTCACCCCAATCTGTCCCCTCACCCCAATCATGTCACATCTCACCCCAATCTGTCCCCTCACCTCAATCATGTCACATCTCACCCCAGTCTGTCCCCTCACCCCAATCATGTCATATCTCACATCAATCTGTCCCCTCACCCCAATCATGTCACATCTCACCCCAATCTGTCCCCTCACCCCAATCATGTCACATCTCACCCCAATCTGTCCCCTCTCTCTAATCATGTCACATCTCACACCAATCTGTCCCCTCACCCCAATCATGTCACATCTCACCCCAATCTGTCCCCTCACCCCAATCATGTCACATCTCACCCCAATCTGTCCCCTCTCTCTAATCATGTCACATCTCACACCAATCTGTCCCCTCACCCCAATCATGTCACTTCTCACCCCAATCTGTCCCCTCACCCCAATCATGTCACAGCTCACCCCAATCTGTCCCCTCACCCCAATCATGTCATATCTAACATCAATCTGTCCCCTCACCCCAATCATGTCACATCTCACCCCAATCTGTCCCCTCACCCCAATCATGTCACATCTAACCCCAATCTGTCCCCTCTCCCTAATCATGTCACATCTCACACCAATCTGTCCCCTCACCCCAATCATGTCACATCTCACCCCAATCTGTCCCCTCACCCCAATCATGTCACATCTCACCCCAATCTGTCCCCTCACCCCAATCATGTCACATCTCACCCCAATCTGTCCCCTCACCCCAATCATGTCACATCTCACACCAATCTGTCCTCTCACCCCAATCATGTCATATCTCACCCCAATCTGTCCCCTCACCCCAATCATGTCACATCTCACCCCAATCTGTCCCCTCACCTCAATCATGTCACATCTCACCCCTATCTGTCTTCTCACCTCAATCATGTCACATCTCACCCCAATCTGTCCCCTCACCCCAATCATGTCACATCTCACCCCAATCTGTCCCCTAACCCCAATCATGTCACATCTCACCCCAATCTGTCCCCTCACCCCAATCATGTCACATCTCACCCAATCTGTCCCCTCTCCCTAATCATGTCACATCTCACACCAATCTGTCCCCTCACCCCAATCATGTCACATCTCACCCCAATCTGTCCCCTCACCCCAATCATGTCACAACTCACCCCAATCTGTCCCCTCACCCCAATCATGTCACATCTCACCCCAATCTGTCCCCTCACCTCAATCATGTCACATCTCACCCCAATCTGTCCCCTCACCCCAATCATGTCACATCTCACCCCAATCTGTCCCCTCACCCCAATCATGTCACATCTCACCCCAATCTGTCCCCTCACCCCAATCATGTCACATCTCACCCCAATCTGTCCCCTCACCCCAATCATGTCACATCTCACCCCAATCTGTCCCCTCACCTCAATCATGTCACATCTCACCCCAATCTGTCCCCTCACCCCAATCATGTCACATCTCACCCCAATCTGTCCCCTCACCCCAATCATGTCACATCTCACCCCAATCTGTCCCCTCACCCCAATCATGTCACATCTCATCCCAATCTGTCCCCTCTCCCTAATCATGTCACATCTCACACCAATCTGTCCCCTCACCCCAATCATGTCACATCTCACCCCAATCTGTCCCCTCACCCCAATCATGTCACATCTCACCCCAATCAGTCCCCTCACCTCAATCATGTCACATCTCATCCCAATCTGTCCCCTCACCCCAATCATGTCACATCTCACCCCAATCATCTGTCCCTTCACCCCAATCATGTCACATCTCACCCCAATCTGTCCCCTCAACCCTATCATGTCACATCTCACCCCAATCTGTCCCCTCACCCCAATCATGTCATATCTCACATCAATCTGTCCCCTCACCCCAATCATGTCACATCTCACCCCAATCTGTCCCCTCACCCCAATCATGTCACATCTCACCCCAATCTGTCCCCTCTCCCTAATCATGTCACATCTCACACCAATCTGTCCCCTCACCCCAATCATGTCACTTCTCACCCCAATCTATCCCCTCACCCCAATCATGTCACATCTCACCCCAATCTGTCCCCTCACCTCAATCATGTCACATCTCACCCCAATCTGTCCCCTCACCCCAATCATGTCATATCTCACATCAATCTGTCCCCTCACCCCAATCATGTCACATCTCACCCCAATCTGTCCCCTCACCCCAATCATGTCACATCTCACCCCAATCTGTCCCCTCTCCCTAATCATGTCACATCTCACACCAATCTGTCCCCTCACCCCAATCATGTCACTTCTCACCCCAATCTGTCCCCTCACCCCAATCATATCACATCTCACCCTAATCTGTCCCCTCACCCCAATCATGTCACAGCTCACCTCAATCTGTACCCTCACCCCAATCATGTCACATCTCGCCCCAATCTGTCCCCTCTCCCTAATCATGTCACATCTCACCCCAATCTGTCCCCTCACCCCAATCATGTCACATCTCACCCCAATCTGTCCCCTCACCCCAATCATGTCACATCTCACCCCAATCTGTCCCCTCTCCCTAATCATGTCACAGCTCACCCCAATCTGTCCCCTCACCCCAATCATGTCATATCTCACATCAATCTGTCCCCTCACCCCAATCATGTCACATCTCACCCCAATCTGTCCCCTCACCCCAATCATGTCACATCTAACCCCAATCTGTCCCCTCTCCCTAATCATGTCACATCTCACACCAATCTGTCCCCTCACCCCAATCATGTCACATCTCACCCCCATCTGTCCCCTCACCCCAATCATGTCACATCTCACCCCACTCTGTCCCCTCACCCGGATCATGTCACATCTCACCCCAATTTGTCCTCTCACCCCAATCATGTCACATCTCACCCCAATCTGTCCCCTCACCCCAATCATGTCACATCTCACCCCAATCTGTCCCCTCATCTCAATCATGTCACATCTCACCCCAATCTGTCTTCTCACCTCAATCATGTCACATCTCACCCCTATCTGTCCCCTCACCCCAATCATGTCACATCTCACCCCAATCTGTCCCCTAACCCCAATCATGTCACATCTCACCCCAATCTGTCCCCTCACCCCAATCATGTCACATCTCACCCCAATCTGTCCCCGCTCCCTAATCATGTCACATCTCACACCAATCTGTCCCCTCACCCCAATCATGTCACATCTCACCCCAATCTGTCCCCTCACCCCAATCATGTCACAACTCACCCCAATCTGTCCCCTCACCCCAATCATGTCACATCTCACCCCAATCTGTCCCCTCACCTCAATCATGTCACATCTCACCCCAATCTGTCCCCTCACCCCAATCATGTCACATCTCACCCCAATCTGTCCCCTCACCCCAATCATGTCACATCTCACCCCAATCTGTCCCCTCACCCCAATCATGTCTCATCTCACCCCAATCTGTCCCCTCACCCCAATCATGTCACATCTCACCCCAATCTGTCCCCTCACCTCAATCATGTCACATCTCACCCCAATCTGTCCCCTCACCCCAATCATGTCACATCTCACCCCAATCTGTCCCCTCACCCCAATCATGTCACATCTCACCCCAATCTGTCCCCTCACCCCAATCATGTCACATCTCACCCCAATCTGTCCCCTCTCCCTAATCATGTCACATCTCACACCAATCTGTCCCCTCACCCCAATCATGTCACATCTCACCCCAATCTGTCCCCTCACCCCAATCATGTCACATCTCACCCCAATCTGTCCCCTCACCCCAATCATGTCACATCTCACCCCAATCAGTCCCCTCACCTCAATCATGTCACATCTCATTCCAATCTGTCCCCTCACCCCAATCATGTCACATCTCACCCCAATCATCTGTCCCTTCACCCCAATCATGTCACATCTCACCCCAATCTGTCCCCTCAACCCAATCATATCACATCTCACCCCAATCTGTCCCCTCTCCCTAATCATGTCACATCTCACCCCAATCTGTCCCCTCACCCCAATCATGTCACATCTCACATCAATCTGTCCCCTCACCCCAATCATGTCACATCTCACCCCAATCTGTCCCCTCACCCCAATCATGTCACATCTCACCCCAATCTGTCCCCTCTCTCTAATCATGTCACATCTCACACCAATCTGTCCCCTCACCCCAATCATGTCACTTCTCACCCCAATCTGTCCCCTCACCCCAATCATGTCACATCTCACCCCAATCTGTCCCCTCACCCCAATCATGTCACAGCTCACCTCAATCTGTCCCCTCACCCCAATCATGTCACATCTCGCCCCAATCTGTCCCCTCTCCCTAATCATGTCACATCTCACCCCAATCTGTCCCCTCACCCCAATCATGTCACATCTCACCCCAATCATCTGTCCCCTCACCCCAATCATGTCACATCTCACCCCAATCATCTGTCCCCTCACCCCAATCATGTCACATCTCACCCCAATCATCTGTCCCCTCACCCCAATCATGTCACATCTCACCCCAATCTGTCCCCTCACCCCAATCATGTCACATCTCACCCCAATCATGTCACATCTCACCCCAATCATCTGTCCCCTCACCCCAATCATGTCACATCTCATCCCAATCATCTGTCCCCTCACCACAATCATGTCACATCTCACCCCAATCATCTGTCCCCTCACCCCAATCATGTCACATCTCACCCCAATCTGTCCCCTCACCCCAATCATGTCACATCTCACCCCAATCATGTCACATCTCACCCCAGTCATCTGTCCCCTCACCCCAATCATGTCACATCTCACCCCAATCTGTCCCCTCACCCCAATCATGTCACATCTCACCCCAATCTGTCCCCTCACCCCAATCATGTCACATCTCACCCCAATCATGTCACATCTCACACCAATCTGTCCCCTCACCCCAATCATGTCACATCTCACCCCAATCATGTCACATCTCACCCCAATCATGTCACATCTCACCCCAATCATCTGTCCCCTCACCCCAATCATGTCACATCTCACCCCAATCATCTGTCCCCTCACCCCAATCATGTCACATCTCACCCCAATCATGTCACATCTCACCCCAATCATGTCACATCTCACCCCAATCATCTGTCCCCTCACCCCAATCATGTCACATCTCACCCCAATCTGTCCCCTCACCCCAATCATGTCACATCTCACCCCAATCTGTCCCCTCACCCCAATCATGTCACATCTCACACCAATCTGTCCTCTCACCCCAATCATGTCACATCTCACCCCAATCTGTCCCCTCACCCCAATCATGTCACATCTCACCCCAATCTGTCTTCTCACCTCAATCATGTCACATCTCACCCCAATCTGTCCCCTCACCCCAATCATGTCACATCTCACCCCAATCTGTCCCCTAACCCCAATCATGTCACATCTCACCCCAATCTTTCCCCTCACCCCAATCATGTCACATCTCACCCCAATCTGTCCCCTCTCCCTAATCATGTCACATCTCACACCAATCTGTCCCCTCACCCCAATCATGTCACATCTCACCCCAATCTGTCCCCTCACCCCAATCATGTCACAACTCACCCCAATCTGTCCCCTCACCCCAATCATGTCACATCTCACCCCAATCTGTCCCCTCACCTCAATCATGTCACATCTCACCCCAATCTGTCCCCTCACCCCAATCATGTCACATCTCACCCCAATCTGTCCCCTCACCCCAATCATGTCACATCTCACCCCAATCTTTCCCCTCACCCCAATCATGTCACATCTCACCCCAATCTGTCCCCTCACCCCAATCATGTCACATCTCACCCCAATCTGTCCCCTCACCTCAATCATGTCACATCTCACCCCAATCTGTCCCCTCACCCCAATCATGTCACATCTCACCCCAATCTGTCCCCTCACCCCAATCATGTCACATCTCACCCCAATCTGTCACCTCACCCCAATCATGTCACATCTCACCCCAATCTGTCCCCTCTCCCTAATCATGTCACATCTCACACCAATCTGTCCCCTCACCCCAATCATGTCACATCTCACCCCAATCTGTCCCCTCACCCCAATCATGTCACATCTCACCCCAATCTGTCCCCTCTCCCTAATCATGTCACAGCTCACCCCAATCTGTCCCCTCACCCCAATCATGTCATATCTCACATCAATCTGTCCCCTCACCCCAATCATGTCACATCTCACCCCAATCTGTCCCCTCACCCCAATCATGTCACATCTAACCCCAATCTGTCCCCTCTCCCTAATCATGTCACATCTCACACCAATCTGTCCCCTCACCCCAATCATGTCACATCTCACCCCAATCTGTCCCCTCACCCCAATCATGTCACATCTCACCCCAATCTGTCCCCTCACCCCAATCATGTCACATCTCACCCCAATCTGTCCCCTCACCCCAATCATGTCACATCTCACACCAATCTGTCCTCTCACCCCAATCATGTCATATCTCACCCCAATCATCTGTCCCCTCACCCCATTCATGTCACATCTCACCCCAATCTGTCCCCTCACCCCAATCATGTCACATCTCACCCCAATCATGTCACATCTCACCCCAATCATCTGTCCCCTCACCCCAATCATGTCACATCTCACCCCAATCATCTGTCCCCTCACCACAATCATGTCACATATCACCCCAATCATCTGTCCCCTCACCCCAATCATGTCACATCTCACCCCAATCTGTCCCCTCACCCCAATCATGTCACATCTCACCCCAATCATGTCACATCTCACCCCAGTCATCTGTCCCCTCACCCCAATCATGTCACATCTCACCCCAATCTGTCCCCTCACCCCAATCATGTCACATCTCACCCCAATCTGTCCCCTCACCCCAATCATGTCACATCTCACCCCAATCATGTCACATCTCACACCAATCTGTCCCCTCACCCCAATCATGTCACATCTCACCCCAATAATGTCACATCTCACCCCAATCATGTCACATCTCACCCCAATCATCTGTCCCCTCACCCCAATCATGTCACATCTCACCCCAATCATCTGTCCCCTCACCCCAATCATGTCACATCTCACCCCAATCATGTCACATCTCACCCCAATCATGTCACATCTCACCCCAATCATCTGTCCCCTCACCCCAATCATGTCACATCTCACCCCAATCTGTCCCCTCACCCCAATCATGTCACATCTCACCCCAATCTGTCCCCTCACCCCAATCATGTCACATCTCACACCAATCTGTCCTCTCACCCCAATCATGTCACATCTCACCCCAATCTGTCCCCTCACCCCAATCATGTCACATCTCACCCCAATCTGTCCCATCACCTCAATCATGTCACATCTCACCCCAATCTGTCTTCTCACCTCAATCATGTCACATCTCACCCCAATCTGTCCCCTCACCCCAATCATGTCACATCTCACCCCAATCTGTCCCCTAACCCCAATCATGTCACATCTCACCCCAATCTTTCCCCTCACCCCAATCATGTCACATCTCACCCCAATCTGTCCCCTCTCCCTAATCATGTCACATCTCACACCAATCTGTCCCCTCACCCCAATCATGTCACATCTCACCCCAATCTGTCCCCTCACCCCAATCATGTCACAACTCACCCCAATCTGTCCCCTCACCCCAATCATGTCACATCTCACCCCAATCTGTCCCCTCACCTCAATCATGTCACATCTCACCCCAATCTGTCCCCTCACCCCAATCATGTCACATCTCACCCCAATCTGTCCCCTCACCCCAATCATGTCACATCTCACCCCAATCTTTCCCCTCACCCCAATCATGTCACATCTCACCCCAATCTGTCCCCTCACCCCAATCATGTCACATCTCACCCCAATCTGTCCCCTCACCTCAATCATGTCACATCTCACCCCAATCTGTCCCCTCACCCCAATCATGTCACATCTCACCCCAATCTGTCCCCTCACCCCAATCATGTCACATCTCACCCCAATCTGTCCCCTCACCCCAATCATGTCACATCTCACCCCAATCTGTCCCCTCTCCCTAATCATGTCACATCTCACACCAATCTGTCCCCTCACCCCAATCATGTCACATCTCACCCCAATCTGTCCCCTCACCCCAATCATGTCACATCTCACCCCAATCTGTCCCCTCTCCCTAATCATGTCACAGCTCACCCCAATCTGTCCCCTCACCCCAATCATGTCATATCTCACATCAATCTGTCCCCTCACCCCAATCATGTCACATCTCACCCCAATCTGTCCCCTCACCCCAATCATGTCACATCTAACCCCAATCTGTCCCCTCTCCCTAATCATGTCACATCTCACACCAATCTGTCCCCTCACCCCAATCATGTCACATCTCACCCCAATCTGTCCCCTCACCCCAATCATGTCACATCTCACCCCAATCTGTCCCCTCACCCCAATCATGTCACATCTCACCCCAATCTGTCCCCTCACCCCAATCATGTCACTTCTCACACCAATCTGTCCTCTCACCCCAATCATGTCATATCTCACCCCAATCTGTCCCCTCACCCCAATCATGTCACATCTCACCCCAATCTGTCCCCTCACCTCAATCATGTCACATCTCACCCCAATCTGTCTTCTCACCTCAATCATGTCACATCTCACCCCAATCTGTCCCCTCACCCCAATCATGTCACATCTCACCCCAATCTGTCCCCTAACCCCAATCATGTCACATCTCACCCCAATCTGTCCCCTCACCCCAATCATGTCACATCTCACCCCAATCTGTCCCCTCTCCCTAATCATGTCACATCTCACACCAATCTGTCCCCTCACCCTAATCATGTCACATCTCACCCCAATCTGTCCCCTCACCCCAATCATGTCACAACTCACCCCAATCTGTCCCCTCACCCCAATCATGTCACATCTCACCCCAATCTGTCTCCTCACCTCAATCATGTCACATCTCACCCCAATCTGTCCCCTCACCCCAATCATGTCACATCTCACCCCAATCTGTCCCCTCACCCCAATCATGTCACATCTCACCCCAATCTGTCCCCTCACCCCAATCATGTCACATCTCACCCCAATCTGTCCCCTCACCCCAATCATGTCACATCTCACCCCAATCTGTCCCCTCACCTCAATCATGTCACATCTCACCCCAATCTGTCCCCTCACCCCAATCATGTCACATCTCACCCCAATCTGTCCCCTCACCCCAATCATGTCACATCTCACCCCAATCTGTCCCCTCACCCCAATCATGTCACATCTCACCCCAATCTGTCCCCTCTCCCTAATCATGTCACATCTCACACCAATCTGTCCCCTCACCCCAATCATGTCACATCTCACCCCAATCTGTCCCCTCACCCCAATCATGTCACATCTCACCCCAATCAGTCCCCTCACCTCAATCATGTCACATCTCATCCCAATCTGTCCCCTCACCCCAATCATGTCACATCTCACCCCAATCATCTGTCCCCTCACCCCAATCATGTCACATCTCACCCCAATCATCTGTCCCTTCACCCCAATCATGTCACATCTCACCCCAATCTGTCCCCTCAACCCAATCATGTCACATCTCACCCCAATCTGTCCCCTCACCCCAATCATGTCATATCTCATATCAATCTGTCCCCTCACCCCAATCATGTCACATCTCACCCCAATCTGTCCCCTCTCCCTAATCATGTCACATCTCACACCAATCTGTCCCCTCACCCCAATCATGTCACTTCTCACCCCAATCTGTCCCCTCACCCCAATCATGTCACATCTCACCCCAATCTGTCCCCTCACCTCAATCATGTCACATCTCACCCCAATCTGTCCCCTCACCCCAATCATGTCATATCTCACATCAATCTGTCCCCTCACCCCAATCATGTCACTTCTCACACCAATCTGTCCCCTCACCCCAATCATGTCAGTTCTCACACCAATCTGTCCCCTCTCCCTAATCATGTCACATCTCACACCAATCTGTCCCCTCACCCCAATCATGTCACATCTCACCCCAATCTGTCCCCTCACCCCAATCATGTCACATCTCACCCCAATCTGTCCCCTTTCCCTAATCATGTCACATCTCACACCAATCTGTCCCCTCACCCCAATCATGTCACATCTCACACCAATCTGTCCCCTCACCCCAATCATGTCACTTCTCACACCAATCTGTCCCCTCACCCCAATCATGTCACATCTCACCCCAATCTGTCCCCTCACCCCAATCATGTCACATCTCACCCCAATCTGTCCCCTCACCCCAATCGTGTCACATCTCACCCCAATCTGAACCCCTCTCCCTAATCATGTCACATCTCACCCCAATCTGTCCCCTCACCCCAATCATGTCACAGCTCACCTCAATCTGTCCCCTCACCCCAATCATGTCACATCTCGCCCCAATCTGTCCCCTCTCCCTAATCATGTCACATCTCACCCCAATCTGTCCCCTCACCCCAATCATGTCATATCTCACACCAATCTGTCCCCTCACCCCAATCATGTCACATCTCACCCCAATCTGTCCCCTCTCCCTAATCATGTCACAGCTCACCCCAATCTGTCCCCTCACCCCAATCATGTCATATCTCACATCAATCTGTCCTCTCACCCCAATCATGTCAAATCTCACCCCAATCTGTTCCCTCACCCCAATCATGTCACATCTAACCCCAATCTGTCCCCTCTCCCTAATCATGTCACATCTCACACCAATCTGTCCCCTCACCCCAATCATGTCACATCTCACCCCAATCTGTCCCCTCACCCCAATCATGTCACATCTCACCCCAATCTGTCCCCTCACCCCAATCATGTCACATCTCACCCCAATCTGTTCCCTCACCCCAATCATGTCACATCTCACACCAATCTGTCCTCTCACCCCAATCATGTCACATCTCACCCCAATCTGTCCCCTCACCCCAATCATGTCACATCTCACCCCAATCTGTCCCCTTACCTCAATCATGTCACATCTCACCCCAATCTGTCTTCTCACCTCAATCATGTCACATCTCACCCCAATCTGTCCCCTCACCCCAATCATGTCACATCTCACCCCAATCTGTCCCCTAACCCCAATCATGTCACATCTCACCCCAATCTGTCCCCTCACCCCAATCATGTCACATCTCACCCCAATCTGTCCCCTCTCCCTAATCATGTCACATCTCACACCAATCTGTCCCCTCACCCCAATCATGTCACATCTCACCCCAATCTGTCCCCTCACCCCAATCATATCACAACTCACCCCAATCTGTCCCCTCACCCCAATCATGTCACATCTCACCCCAATCTGTCCCCTCACCTCAATCATGTCACATCTCACCCCAATCTGTCCCCTCACCCCAATCATGTCACATCTCACCCCAATCTGTCCCCTCACCCCAATCATGTCACATCTCACCCCAATCTTTCCCCTAACCCCAATCATGTCACATCTCACCCCAATCTGTCCCCTCACCCCAATCATGTCACATCTCACCCCAATCTGTCCCCTCACCTCAATCATGTCACATCTCACCCCAATCTGTCCCCTCACCCCAATCATGTCACATCTCACCCCATTCTGTCCCCTCACCCCAATCATGTCACATCTCACCCCAATCTGTCCCCTCACCCCAATCATGTCACATCTCACCTCAATCTGTCCCCTCTCCCTAATCATGTCACATCTCACACCAATCTGTCCCCTCACCCCAATCATGTCACATCTCACCCCAATCTGTCCCCTCACCCCAATCATGTCACATCTCACCCCAATCAGTCCCCTCACCTCAATCATGTCACATCTCATCCCAATCTGTCCCCTCACCCCAATCATGTCACATCTCACCCCAATAATCTGTCCCTTCACCCCAATCATGTCACATCTCACCCCAATCTGTCCCCTCTCCCTAATCATGTCACATCTCACCCCATTCTGTCCCCTCACCCCAATCATGTCATATCTCAAATCAATCTGTCCCCTCACCCCAATCATGTCACATCTCACCTCAATCTGTCCCCTCACCCCAATCATGTCACATCTCACCCCAATCTGTCCCCTCTCCCTAATCATGTCACATCTCACACCAATCTGTCCCCTCACCCCAATCATGTGACTTCTCACACCAATCTGTCCCCTCACCCCAATCATGTCACATCTCACCCCAATCTGTTCCCTCACCCCAATCATGTCACAGCTCACCTCAATCTGTCCCCTCACCCCAATCATGTCACATCTCGCCCCAATCTGTCCCCTCTCCCTAATCATGTCACATCTCACCCCAATCTGTCCCCTCACCCCAATCATGTCATATCTCACCCCAATCTGTCCCATCACCCCAATCATGTCACATCTCACCCCAATCTGTCCCCTCTCCCTAATCATGTCACATCTCACCCCAATCTGTCCCCTCACCCCAATCATGTCATATCTCACATCAATCTGTCCCCTCACCCCAATCATGTCACATCTCACCCCAATCTGTCCCCTCACCCCAATCATGTCACATCTCACCCCAATCTGTCCCCTCTCCCTAATCATTTCACATCTCACACCAATCTGTCCCCTCACCCCAATCATGTCACATCTCACCCCAATCTGTCCCCTCACCCCAATCATGTCACATCTCACCCCAATCTGTCCCCTCACCCCAATCATGTCACATCTCACCCCAATCTGTCCCCTCTCCCTAATCATGTCACATCTCACACCAATCTGTCCCCTCACCCCAATCATGTCATATCTCACATCAATCTGTCCCCTCACCCCAATCATGTCACATCTCACACCAATCTGTCCCCTTACACCAATCCTGTCACATCTCACCCCAAGCTGTCCCCTCACCCCAATCATGTCACATCTCACCCCAATCTGTCCCCTCACCCCAATCATGTCACATCTCACCCCAATCTGTCCCCTCACCTCAATCATGTCACATCTCACCCCAATCATCTGTCCCCTCACCCCAATCATGTCACATCTCACCCCAATCTGTCCCCTTACCCCAATCATGTCACATCTCACCCCAATCTGTCCCCTCACCCCAATCATGTCACAGCTCACCTCAATCTGTCCCCTCACCCCAATCATGTCACATCTCGCCCCAATCTGTCCCCTCTCCCTAATCATGTCACATCTCACCCCAATCTGTCCCCTCACCCCAATCATGTCATATCTCACACCAATCTGTCCCCTCACCCCAATCATGTCACATCTCACCCCAATCTGTCCCCTCTCCCTAATCATGTCACAGCTCACCCCAATCTGTCCCCTCACCCCAATCATGTCATATCTCACATCAATCTGTCCTCTCACCCCAATCATGTCAAATCTCACCCCAATCTGTTCCCTCACCCCAATCATGTCACATCTAACCCCAATCTGTCCCCTCTCCCTAATCATGTCACATCTCACACCAATCTGTCCCCTCACCCCAATCATGTCACATCTCACCCCAATCTGTCCCCTCACCCCAATCATGTCACATCTCACCCCAATCTGTCCCCTCACCCCAATCATGTCACATCTCACCCCAATCTGTTCCCTCACCCCAATCATGTCACATCTCACACCAATCTGTCCTCTCACCCCAATCATGTCACATCTCACCCCAATCTGTCCCCTCACCCCAATCATGTCACATCTCACCCCAATCTGTCCCCTTACCTCAATCATGTCACATCTCACCCCAATCTGTCTTCTCACCTCAATCATGTCACATCTCACCCCAATCTGTCCCCTCACCCCAATCATGTCACATCTCACCCCAATCTGTCCCCTAACCCCAATCATGTCACATCTCACCCCAATCTGTCCCCTCACCCCAATCATGTCACATCTCACCCCAATCTGTCCCCTCTCCCTAATCATGTCACATCTCACACCAATCTGTCCCCTCACCCCAATCATGTCACATCTCACCCCAATCTGTCCCCTCACCCCAATCATATCACAACTCACCCCAATCTGTCCCCTCACCCCAATCATGTCACATCTCACCCCAATCTGTCCCCTCACCTCAATCATGTCACATCTCACCCCAATCTGTCCCCTCACCCCAATCATGTCACATCTCACCCCAATCTGTCCCCTCACCCCAATCATGTCACATCTCACCCCAATCTTTCCCCTAACCCCAATCATGTCACATCTCACCCCAATCTGTCCCCTCACCCCAATCATGTCACATCTCACCCCAATCTGTCCCCTCACCTCAATCATGTCACATCTCACCCCAATCTGTCCCCTCACCCCAATCATGTCACATCTCACCCCATTCTGTCCCCTCACCCCAATCATGTCACATCTCACCCCAATCTGTCCCCTCACCCCAATCATGTCACATCTCACCTCAATCTGTCCCCTCTCCCTAATCATGTCACATCTCACACCAATCTGTCCCCTCACCCCAATCATGTCACATCTCACCCCAATCTGTCCCCTCACCCCAATCATGTCACATCTCACCCCAATCAGTCCCCTCACCTCAATCATGTCACATCTCATCCCAATCTGTCCCCTCACCCCAATCATGTCACATCTCACCCCAATAATCTGTCCCTTCACCCCAATCATGTCACATCTCACCCCAATCTGTCCCCTCTCCCTAATCATGTCACATCTCACCCCATTCTGTCCCCTCACCCCAATCATGTCATATCTCAAATCAATCTGTCCCCTCACCCCAATCATGTCACATCTCACCTCAATCTGTCCCCTCACCCCAATCATGTCACATCTCACCCCAATCTGTCCCCTCTCCCTAATCATGTCACATCTCACACCAATCTGTCCCCTCACCCCAATCATGTGACTTCTCACACCAATCTGTCCCCTCACCCCAATCATGTCACATCTCACCCCAATCTGTTCCCTCACCCCAATCATGTCACAGCTCACCTCAATCTGTCCCCTCACCCCAATCATGTCACATCTCGCCCCAATCTGTCCCCTCTCCCTAATCATGTCACATCTCACCCCAATCTGTCCCCTCACCCCAATCATGTCATATCTCACCCCAATCTGTCCCATCACCCCAATCATGTCACATCTCACCCCAATCTGTCCCCTCTCCCTAATCATGTCACATCTCACCCCAATCTGTCCCCTCACCCCAATCATGTCATATCTCACATCAATCTGTCCCCTCACCCCAATCATGTCACATCTCACCCCAATCTGTCCCCTCACCCCAATCATGTCACATCTCACCCCAATCTGTCCCCTCTCCCTAATCATTTCACATCTCACACCAATCTGTCCCCTCACCCCAATCATGTCACATCTCACCCCAATCTGTCCCCTCACCCCAATCATGTCACATCTCACCCCAATCTGTCCCCTCACCCCAATCATGTCACATCTCACCCCAATCTGTCCCCTCTCCCTAATCATGTCACATCTCACACCAATCTGTCCCCTCACCCCAATCATGTCATATCTCACATCAATCTGTCCCCTCACCCCAATCATGTCACATCTCACACCAATCTGTCCCCTTACACCAATCCTGTCACATCTCACCCCAAGCTGTCCCCTCACCCCAATCATGTCACATCTCACCCCAATCTGTCCCCTCACCCCAATCATGTCACATCTCACCCCAATCTGTCCCCTCACCTCAATCATGTCACATCTCACCCCAATCATCTGTCCCCTCACCCCAATCATGTCACATCTCACCCCAATCTGTCCCCTTACCCCAATCATGTCACATCTCACCCCAATCTGTCCCCTCACCTCAATCATGTCAAATCTCACCCCAATCTGTCCCCTCTCCCTAATCATGTCACATCTCACCTCAATCTGTCCCCTCACCCCATTCATGTCATATCTCACTTCAATCTGTCCCCTCACCCCAATCATATCACACCTCACCCCAATCTGTCCCCTCAACCCAATCATGTCACATCTCACCCCAATTTGTCCCCTCTCCCTAATCATGTCACATCTCACCCCAATCTGTCCCCTCACCCCAATCATGTCATATCTCACATCAATCTGTCCCCTCACCCCAATCATGTCACATCTCACCCCAATCTGTCCCCTCTCCCTAATCATGTCACATCTCACCCCAATCTGTCCCCTCACCCCTATCATGTCATATCTCACATCAATCTGTCCCCTCACCCCAATCATGTCACATCTCACCCCGATCTGTCCCCTCACCCCAATCATGTCACATCTCACCCCAATCTGTCTCCTCACCCCAATCATGTCACATCTCACCCCAATCTGTCCCCTCACCCCAATCATGTCACATCTCACCCCAATCTGTCCCCTCACCCCAATCATGTCACATCTCACCCCAATCTGTCCCCTCACCCCAATCATGTCACATCTCACCCCAATCTGTCCCCTCACCCCAATCATGTCACATCTCACACCAATCTGTCCCCTCACCCCAATCATGTCACTTCTCACACCAATCTGTCCCCTCACCCCAATCATGTCACATCTCACCCCAATCTGTCCCCTCACCCCAATCATGTCACAACTCACCCCAATCTGTCCCCTCACCCCAATCATGTCACATCTCACCCCAATCTGTCCCCTCTCCCTAATCATGTCACATCTCACCCCAATCTGTCCCCTCACCCCAATCATGTCATATCTCACATCAATCTGTCCCCTCACCCCAATCATGTCACATCTCACACCAATCTGTCCTCTCACCCCAATCATGTCACATCTCACCCCAATCTGTCCCCTCACCCCAATCATGTCACATCTCACCCCAATCTGTCCCCTCACCTCAATCATGTCACATCTCACCCCAATCTGTCCTCTCACCTCAATCATGTCACATCTCACCCCAATCTGTTGCCTCACCCCAATCATGTCACATCTCACCCCAATCTGTCCCCTCACCCCAATCATGTCACATCTCACCCCAATCTGTCCCCTCACCACAATCATGTCACATCTCACCCCAATCTGTCCCCTCACCCCAATCATGTCACATCTCACCCCAATCTGTCCCCTCACCCCAATCATGTCACATCTCACCCCAATCTGTCCCCTCTCCCTAATCATGTCACATCTCACTCCAATCTGTCCCCTCACCCCAATCATGTCACTTCTCACACCAATCTGTCCCCTCACCCCAATCATGTCACATCTCACCCCAATCTGTCCCCTCACCCCAATCATGTAACAGCTCACCTCAATCTATCCCCTCACCTTAATCATGTCACATCTCGCCCCAATCTGTCCCCTCTCCCTAATCATGTCACATCTCACCCCAATCTGTCCCCTCACCCCAATCATGTCATATCTCACCCCAATCTGTCCCCTCACCCCAATCATGTCACATCTCACCCCAATCTGTCCCCTCTCCCTAATCATGTCACAGCTCACCCCAATCTGTCCCCTCACCCCAATCATGTCATATCTCACATCAATCTGTCCCCTCACCCCAATCATGTCACATCTCACCCCAATCTGTCCCCTCACCCCAATCATGTCACATCTAACCCCAATCTGTCCCCTCTCCCTAATCATGTCACATCTCACACCAATCTGTCCCCTCACCCCAATCATGTCACATCTCACCCCAATCTGTCCCCTCACCCCAATCATGTCACATCTCACCCCACTCTGTCCCCTCACCCCAATCATGTCACATCTCACCCCAATTTGTCCTCTCACCCCAATCATGTCACATCTCACCCCAATCTGTCCCCTCACCCCAATCATGTCACATCTCACCCCAATCTGTCCCCTCACCTCAATCATGTCACATCTCACCCCAATCTGTCTTCTCACCTCAATCATGTCACATCTCACCCCAATCTGTCCCCTCACCCCAATCATGTCACATCTCACCCCAATCTGTCCCCTAACCACAATCATGTCACATCTCACCCCAATCAGTCCCCTCACCCCAATCATGTCACATCTCACCCCAATCTGTCCCCGCTCCCTAATCATGTCACATCTCACACCAATCTGTCCCCTCACCCCAATCATGTCACATCTCACCCCAATCTGTCCCCTCACCCCAATCATGTCACAACTCACCCCAATCTGTCCCCTCACCCCAATCATGTCACATCTCACCCCAATCTGTCCCCTCACCTCAATCATGTCACATCTCACCCCAATCTGTCCCCTCACCCCAATCATGTCACATCTCACCCCAATCTGTCCCCTCACCCCAATCATGTCACATCTCACCCCAATCTGTCCCCTCACCCCAATCATGTCTCATCTCACCCCAATCTGTCCCCTCACCCCAATCATGTCACATCTCACCCCAATCTGTCCCCTCACCTCAATCATGTCACATCTCACCCCAATCTGTCCCCTCACCCCAATCATGTCACATCTCACCCCAATCTGTCCCCTCACCCCAATCATGTCACATCTCACCCCAATCTGTCCCCTCACCCCAATCATGTCACATCTCACCCCAATCTGTCCCCTCTCCCTAATCATGTCACATCTCACACCAATCTGTCCCCTCACCCCAATCATGTCACATCTCACCCCAATCTGTCCCCTCACCCCAATCATGTCACATCTCACCCCAATCAGTCCCCTCACCTCAATCATGTCACATCTCATCCCAATCTGTCCCCTCACCCCAATCATGTCACATCTCACCCCAATCATCTGTCCCTTCACCCCAATCATGTCACATCTCACCCCAATCTGTCCCCTCAACCCAATCATATCACATCTCACCCCAATCTGTCCCCTCTCCCTAATCATGTCACATCTCACCCCAATCTGTCCCCTCACCCCAATCATGTCACATCTCACCCCAATCTGTCCCCTCTCCCTAATCATGTCACATCTCACACCAATCTGTCCCCTCACCCCAATCATGTCACTTCTCACCCCAATCTGTCCCCTCACCCCAATCATGTCACATCTCACCCCAATCTGTCCCCTCACCTCAATCATGTCACATCTCACCCCAGTCTGTCCCCTCACCCCAATCATGTCATATCTCACATCAATCTGTCCCCTCACCCCAATCATGTCACATCTCACCCCAATCTGTCCCCTCACCCCAATCATGTCACATCTCACCCCAGTCTGTCCCCTCACCCCAATCATGTCATATCTCACATCAATCTGTCCCCTCACCCCAATCATGTCACATCTCACCCCAATCTGTCCCCTCACCCCAATCATGTCACATCTCACCCCAATCTGTCCCCTCTCTCTAATCATGTCACATCTCACACCAATCTGTCCCCTCACCCCAATCATGTCACATATCACCCCAATCTGTCCCCTCACCCCAATCATGTCACTTCTCACCCCAATCTGTCCCCTCACCCCAATCATGTCACAGCTCACCCCAATCTGTCCCCTCACCCCAATCATGTCATATCTAACATCAATCTGTCCCCTCACCCCAATCATGTCACATCTCACCCCAATCTGTCCCCTCACCCCAATCATGTCACATCTAACCCCAATCTGTCCCCTCTCCCTAATCATGTCACATCTCACACCAATCTGTCCCCTCACCCCAATCATGTCACATCTCACCCCAATCTGTCCCCTCACCCCAATCATGTCACATCTCACCCCAATCTGTCCCCTCACCCCAATCATGTCACATCTCACCCCAATCTGTCCCCTCACCCCAATCATGTCACATCTCACACCAATCTGTCCTCTCACCCCAATCATGTCATATCTCACCCCAATCTGTCCCCTCACCCCAATCATGTCACATCTCACCCCAATCTGTCCCCTCACCTCAATCATGTCACATCTCACCCCAATCTGTCTTCTCACCTCAATCATGTCACATCTCACCCCAATCTGTCCCCTCACCCCAATCATGTCACATCTCACCCCAATCTGTCCCCTAACCCCAATCATGTCACATCTCACCCCAATCTGTCCCCTCACCCCAATCATGTCACATCTCACCCCAATCTGTCCCCTCTCCCTAATCATGTCACATCTCACACCAATCTGTCCCCTCACCCCAATCATGTCACATCTCACCCCAATCTGTCCCCTCACCCCAATCATGTCACAACTCACCCCAATCTGTCCCCTCACCCCAATCATGTCACATCTCACCCCAATCTGTCCCCTCACCTCAATCATGTCACATCTCACCCCAATCTGTCCCCTCACCCCAATCATGTCACATCTCACCCCAATCTGTCCCCTCACCCCAATCATGTCACATCTCACCCCAATCTGTCCCCTCACCCCAATCATGTCACATCTCACCCCAATCTGTCCCCTCACCCCAATCATGTCACATCTCACCCCAATCTGTCCCCTCACCTCAATCATGTCACATCTCACCCCAATCTGTCCCCTCACCCCAATCATGTCACATCTCACCCCAATCTGTCCCCTCACCCCAATCATGTCACTTCTCACCCCAATCTGTCCCCTCACCCCAATCATGTCACATCTCATCCCAATCTGTCCCCTCTCCCTAATCATGTCACATCTCACACCAATCTGTCCCCTCACCCCAATCATGTCACATCTCACCCCAATCTGTCCCCTCACCCCAATCATGTCACATCTCACCCCAATCAGTCCCCTCACCTCAATCATGTCACATCTCATCCCAATCTGTCCCCTCACCCCAATCATGTCACATCTCACCCCAATCATCTGTCCCTTCACCCCAATCATGTCACATCTCACCCCAATCTGTCCCCTCAACCCTATCATGTCACATCTCACCCCAATCTGTCCCCTCACCCCAATCATGTCATATCTCACATCAATCTGTCCCCTCACCCCAATCATGTCACATCTCACCCCAATCTGTCCCCTCACCCCAATCATGTCACATCTCACCCCAATCTGTCCCCTCTCCCTAATCATGTCACATCTCACACCAATCTGTCCCCTCACCCCAATCATGTCACTTCTCACCCCAATCTATCCCCTCACCCCAATCATGTCACATCTCACCCCAATCTGTCCCCTCACCTCAATCATGTCACATCTCACCCCAATCTGTCCCCTCACCCCAATCATGTCATATCTCACATCAATCTGTCCCCTCACCCCAATCATGTCACATCTCACCCCAATCTGTCCCCTCACCCCAATCATGTCACATCTCACCCCAATCTGTCCCCTCTCCCTAATCATGTCACATCTCACACCAATCTGTCCCCTCACCCCAATCATGTCACTTCTCACCCCAATCTGTCCCCTCACCCCAATCATATCACATCTCACCCTAATCTGTCCCCTCACCCCAATCATGTCACAGCTCACCTCAATCTGTACCCTCACCCCAATCATGTCACATCTCGCCCCAATCTGTCCCCTCTCCCTAATCATGTCACATCTCACCCCAATCTGTCCCCTCACCCCAATCATGTCATATCTCACCCCAATCTGTCCCCTCACCCCAATCATGTCACATCTCACCCCAATCTGTCCCCTCTCCCTAATCATGTCACAGCTCACCCCAATCTGTCCCCTCACCCCAATCATGTCATATCTCACATCAATCTGTCCCCTCACCCCAATCATGTCACATCTCACCCCAATCTGTCCCCTCACCCCAATCATGTCACATCTAACCCCAATCTGTCCCCTCTCCCTAATCATGTCACATCTCACACCAATCTGTCCCCTCACCCCAATCATGTCACATCTCACCCCAATCTGTCCCCTCACCCCAATCATGTCACATCTCACCCCACTCTGTCCCCTCACCCCAATCATGTCACATCTCACCCCAATTTGTCCTCTCACCCCAATCATGTCACATCTCACCCCAATCTGTCCCCTCACCCCAATCATGTCACATCTCACCCCAATCTGTCCCCTCATCTCAATCATGTCACATCTCACCCCAATCTGTCTTCTCACCTCAATCATGTCACATCTCACCCCTATCTGTCCCCTCACCCCAATCATGTCACATCTCACCCCAATCTGTCCCCTAACCCCAATCATGTCACATCTCACCCCAATCTGTCCCCTCACCCCAATCATGTCACATCTCACCCCAATCTGTCCCCGCTCCCTAATCATGTCACATCTCACACCAATCTGTCCCCTCACCCCAATCATGTCACATCTCACCCCAATCTGTCCCCTCACCCCAATCATGTCACAACTCACCCCAATCTGTCCCCTCACCCCAATCATGTCACATCTCACCCCAATCTGTCCCCTCACCTCAATCATGTCACATCTCACCCCAATCTGTCCCCTCACCCCAATCATGTCACATCTCACCCCAATCTGTCCCCTCACCCCAATCATGTCACATCTCACCCCAATCTGTCCCCTCACCCCAATCATGTCTCATCTCACCCCAATCTGTCCCCTCACCCCAATCATGTCACATCTCACCCCAATCTGTCCCCTCACCTCAATCATGTCACATCTCACCCCAATCTGTCCCCTCACCCCAATCATGTCACATCTCACCCCAATCTGTCCCCTCACCCCAATCATGTCACATCTCACCCCAATCTGTCCCCTCACCCCAATCATGTCACATCTCACCCCAATCTGTCCCCTCTCCCTAATCATGTCACATCTCACACCAATCTGTCCCCTCACCCCAATCATGTCACATCTCACCCCAATCTGTCCCCTCACCCCAATCATGTCACATCTCACCCCAATCAGTCCCCTCACCTCAATCATGTCACATCTCATCCCAATCTATCCCCTCACCCCAATCATGTCACATCTCACCCCAATCATCTGTCCCTTCACCCCAATCATGTCACATCTCACCCCAATCTGTCCCCTCAACCCAATCATATCACATCTCACCCCAATCTGTCCCCTCTCCCTAATCATGTCACATCTCACACCAATCTGTCCCCTCACCCCAATCATGTCACATCTCACATCAATCTGTCCCCTCACCCCAATCATGTCACATCTCACCCCAATCTGTCCCCTCACCCCAATCATGTCACATCTCACCCCAATCTGTCCCCTCTCTCTAATCATGTCACATCTCACACCAATCTGTCCCCTCACCCCAATCATGTCACTTCTCACCCCAATCTGTCCCCTCACCCCAATCATGTCACATCTCACCCCAATCTGTCCCCTCACCCCAATCATGTCACAGCTCACCTCAATCTGTCCCCTCACCCCAATCATGTCACATCTCGCCCCAATCTGTCCCCTCTCCCTAATCATGTCACATCTCACCCCAATCTGTCCCCTCACCCCAATCATGTCACATCTCACCCCAATCATCTGTCCCCTCACCCCAATCATGTCACATCTCACCCCAATCATCTGTCCCCTCACCCCAATCATTTCACATCTCACCCCAATCATCTGTCCCCTCACCCCAATCATGTCACATCTGACCCCAATCTGTCCCCTCACCCCAATCATGTCACATCTCACCCCAATCATGTCACATCTCACCCCAATCATCTGTCCCCTCACCCCAATCATGTCACATCTCACCCCAATCATCTGTCCCCTCACCACAATCATGTCACATCTCACCCCAATCATCTGTCCCCTCACCCCAATCATGTCACATCTCACCCCAATCTGTCCCCTCACCCCAATCATGTCACATCTCACCCCAATCATGTCACATCTCACCCCAGTCATCTGTCCCCTCACCCCAATCATGTCACATCTCACCCCAATCTGTCCCCTCACCCCAATCATGTCACATCTCACCCCAATCTGTCCCCTCACCCCAATCATGTCACATCTCACCCCAATCATGTCACATCTCACACCAATCTGTCCCCTCACCGCAATCATGTCACATCTCACCCCAATCATGTCACATCTCACCCCAATCATGTCACATCTCACCCCAATCATCTGTCCCCTCACCCCAATCATGTCACATCTCACCCCAATCATCTGTCCCCTCACCCCAATCATGTCACATCTCACCCCAATCATGTCACATCTCACCCCAATCATGTCACATCTCACCCCAATCATGTCACATCTCACCCCAATCTGTCCCCTCACCCCAATCATGTCACATCTCACCCCAATCAGTCCCCTCACCTCAATCATGTCACATCTCATCCCAATCTATCCCCTCACCCCAATCATGTCACATCTCACCCCAATCATCTGTCCCTTCACCCCAATCATGTCACATCTCACCCCAATCTGTCCCCTCAACCCAATCATATCACATCTCACCCCAATCTGTCCCCTCTCCCTAATCATGTCACATCTCACACCAATCTGTCCCCTCACCCCAATCATGTCACATCTCACATCAATCTGTCCCCTCACCCCAATCATGTCACATCTCACCCCAATCTGTCCCCTCACCCCAATCATGTCACATCTCACCCCAATCTGTCCCCTCTCTCTAATCATGTCACATCTCACACCAATCTGTCCCCTCACCCCAATCATGTCACTTCTCACCCCAATCTGTCCCCTCACCCCAATCATGTCACATCTCACCCCAATCTGTCCCCTCACCCCAATCATGTCACAGCTCACCTCAATCTGTCCCCTCACCCCAATCATGTCACATCTCGCCCCAATCTGTCCCCTCTCCCTAATCATGTCACATCTCACCCCAATCTGTCCCCTCACCCCAATCATGTCACATCTCACCCCAATCATCTGTCCCCTCACCCCAATCATGTCACATCTCACCCCAATCATCTGTCCCCTCACCCCAATCATGTCACATCTCACCCCAATCATCTGTCCCCTCACCCCAATCATGTCACATCTGACCCCAATCTGTCCCCTCACCCCAATCATGTCACATCTCACCCCAATCATGTCACATCTCACCCCAATCATCTGTCCCCTCACCCCAATCATGTCACATCTCACCCCAATCATCTGTCCCCTCACCACAATCATGTCACATCTCACCCCAATCATCTGTCCCCTCACCCCAATCATGTCACATCTCACCCCAATCTGTCCCCTCACCCCAATCATGTCACATCTCACCCCAATCTGTCCCCTCACCTCAATCATGTCACATCTCACCCCAATCTGTCCTCTCACCCCAATCATGTCACATCTCACCCCAATCTGTCCCCTCACCCCAATCATGTCACATCTCACCCCAATCTGTCCCCTCACCCCAATCATGTCACATCTCACCCCAATCTGTCCCCTCTCCCTAATCATGTCACATCTCACACCAATCTGTCCCCTCACCCCAATCATGTCACATCTCACCCCAATCTGTCCCCTCACCCCAATCATGTCACATCTCACACCAATCTGTCCTCTCACCCCAATCATGTCATATCTCACCCCAATCTGTCCCCTCACCCCAATCATGTCACATCTCACCCCAATCTGTCCCCTCACCTCAATCATGTCACATCTCACCCCAATCTGTCTTCTCACCTCAATCATGTCACATCTCACCCCAATCTGTCCCCTCACCCCAATCATGTCACATCTCACCCCAATCTGTCCCCTAACCCCAATCATGTCACATCTCACCCCAATCTGTCCCCTCACCCCAATCATGTCACATCTCACCCCAATCTGTCCCCTCTCCCTAATCATGTCACATCTCACACCAATCTGTCCCCTCACCCCAATCATGTCACATCTCACCCCAATCTGTCCCCTCTCCCCAATCATGTCACAACTCACCCCAATCTGTCCCCTCACCCCAATCATGTCACATCTCACCCCAATCTGTCCCCTCACCTCAATCATGTCACATCTCACCCCAATCTGTCCCCTCACCCCAATCATGTCACATCTCACCCCAATCTGTCCCCTCACCCCAATCATGTCTCATCTCACCCCAATCTGTCCCCTCACCCCAATCATGTCACATCTCACCCCAATCTGTCCCCTCACCTCAATCATGTCACATCTCACCCCAATCTGTCCCCTCACCCCAATCATGTCACATCTCACCCCAATCTGTCCCCTCACCCCAATCATGTCACATCTCACCCCAATCTGTCCCCTCACCCAAATCATGTCACATCTCAACCCAATCTGTCCCCTCTCCCTAATCATGTCACATCTCACACCAATCTGTCCCCTCACCCCAATCATGTCACATCTGACCCCAATCTGTCCCCTCACCCCAATCATGTCACATCTCACCCCAATCAGTCCCCTCACCTCAATCATGTCACATCTCATCCCAATCTGTCCCCTCACCCCAATCATGTCACATCTCACCCCAATCATCTGTCCCTTCACCCCAATCATGTCACATCTCACCCCAATCTGTCCCCTCAACCCAATCATATCACATCTCACCCCAATCTGTCCCCTCTCCCTAATCATGTCACATCTCACCCCAATCTGTCCCCTCACCCCAATCATGTCACATCTCACATCAATCTGTCCCCTCACCCCAATCATGTCACATCTCACCCCAATCTGTCCCCTCACCCCAATCATGTCACATCTCACCCCAATCTGTCCCCTCTCTCTAATCATGTCACATCTCACACCAATCTGTCCCCTCACCCCAATCATGTCACTTCTCACCCCAATCTGTCCCCTCACCCCAATCATGTCACATCTCACCCCAATCTGTCCCCTCACCCCAATCATGTCACAGCTCACCTCAATCTGTCCCCTCACCCCAATCATGTCACATCTCGCCCCAATCTGTCCCCTCTCCCTAATCATGTCACATCTCACCCCAATCTGTCCCCTCACCCCAATCATGTCACATCTCACCCCAATCATCTGTCCCCTCACCCCAATCATGTCACATCTCACCCCAATCATCTGTCCCCTCACCCCAATCATGTCACATCTCACCCCAATCATCTGTCCCCTCTCCCCAATCATGTCACATCTCACCCCAATCTGTCCCCTCACCCCAATCATGTCACATCTCACCCCAATCATGTCACATCTCACCCCAATCATCTGTCCCCTCACCCCAATCATGTCACATCTCACCCCAATCATCTGTCCCCTCACCACAATCATGTCACATCTCACCCCAATCATCTGTCCCCTCACCCCAATCATGTCACATCTCACCCCAATCTGTCCCCTCACCCCAATCATGTCACATCTCACCCCAATCATGTCACATCTCACCCCAGTCATCTGTCCCCTCACCCCAATCATGTCACATCTCACCCCAATCTGTCCCCTCACCCCAATCATGTCACATCTCACCCCAATCTGTCCCCTCACCCCAATCATGTCACATCTCACCCCAATCATGTCACATCTCACACCAATCTGTCCCCTCACCCCAATCATGTCACATCTCACCCCAATCATGTCACATCTCACCCCAATCATGTCACATCTCACCCCAATCATCTGTCCCCTCACCCCAATCATGTCACATCTCACCCCAATCATCTGTCCCCTCACCCCAATCATGTCACATCTCACCCCAATCATGTCACATCTCACCCCAATCATGTCACATCTCACCCCAATCATGTCACATCTCACCCCAATCATCTGTCCCCTCACCCCAATCATGTCACATCTCACCCCAATCTGTCCCCTCACCCCAATCATGTCACATCTCACCCCAATCTGTCCCCTCACCCCAATCATGTCACATCTCACACCAATCTGTCCTCTCACCCCAATCATGTCACATCTCACCCCAATCTGTCCCCTCACCCCAATCATGTCACATCTCACCCCAATCTGTCCCATCACCTCAATCATGTCACATCTCACCCCAATCTGTCTTCTCACCTCAATCATGTCACATCTCACCCCAATCTGTCCCCTCACCCCAATCATGTCACATCTCACCCCAATCTGTCCCCTAACCCCAATCATGTCACATCTCACCCCAATCTTTCCCCTCACCCCAATCATGTCACATCTCACCCCAATCTGTCCCCTCTCCCTAATCATGTCACATCTCACACCAATCTGTCCCCTCACCCCAATCATGTCACATCTCACCCCAATCTGTCCCCTCACCCCAATCATGTCACAACTCACCCCAATCTGTCCCCTCACCCCAATCATGTCACATCTCACCCCAATCTGTCCCCTCACCTCAATCATGTCACATCTCACCCCAATCTGTCCCCTCACCCCAATCATGTCACATCTCACCCCAATCTGTCCCCTCACCCCAATCATGTCACATCTCACCCCAATCTTTCCCCTCACCCCAATCATGTCACATCTCACCCCAATCTGTCCCCTCACCCCAATCATGTCAAATCTCACCCCAATCTGTCCCCTCACCTCAATCATGTCACATCTCACCCCAATCTGTCCCCTCACCCCAATCATGTCACATCTCACCCCAATCTGTCCCCTCACCCCAATCATGTCACATCTTACCCCAATCTGTCCCCTCACCCCAATCATGTCACATCTCACCCCAATCTGTCCCCTCTCCCTAATCATGTCACATCTCACACCAATCTGTCCCCTCACCCCAATCATGTCACATCTCACCCCAATCTGTCCCCTCACCCCAATCATGTCACATCTCACCCCAATCTGTCCCCTCTCCCTAATCATGTCACAGCTCACCCCAATCTGTCCCCTCACCCCAATCATGTCATATCTCACATCAATCTGTCCCCTCACCCCAATCATGTCACATCTCACCCCAATCTGTCCCCTCACCCCAATCATGTCACATCTAACCCCAATCTGTCCCCTCTCCCTAATCATGTCACATCTCACACCAATCTGTCCCCTCACCCCAATCATGTCACATCTCACCCCAATCTGTCCCCTCACCCCAATCATGTCACATCTCACCCCAATCTGTCCCCTCACCCCAATCATGTCACATCTCACCCCAATCTGTCCCCTCACCCCAATCATGTCACATCTCACACCAATCTGTCCTCTCACCCCAATCATGTCATATCTCACCCCAATCATCTGTCCCCTCACCCCAATCATGTCACATCTCACCCAAATCTGTCCCCTCACCCCAATCATGTCACATCTCACCCCAATCATGTCACATCTCACCCCAATCATCTGTCCCCATACCCCAATCATGTCACATCTCACCCCAATCATCTGTCCCCTCACCACAATCATGTCACATCTCACCCCAATCATCTGTCCCCTCACCCCAATCATGTCACATCTCACCCCAATCTGTCCCCTCACCCCAATCATGTCACATCTCACCCCAATCATGTCACATCTCACCCCAGTCATCTGTCCCCTCACCCCAATCATGTCACATCTCACCCCAATCTGTCCCCTCACCCCAATCATGTCACATCTCACCCCAATCTGTCCCCTCACCCCAATCATGTCACATCTCACCCCAATCATGTCACATCTCACACCAATCTGTCCCCTCACCCCAATCATGTCACATCTCACCCCAATCATGTCACATCTCACCCCAATCATGTCACATCTCACCCCAATCATCTGTCCCCTCACCCCAATCATGTCACATCTCACCCCAATCATCTGTCCCCTCACCCCAATCATGTCACATCTCACCCCAATCATGTCACATCTCACCCCAATCATGTCACATCTCACCCCAATCATGTCACATCTCACCCCAATCATCTGTCCCCTCACCCCAATCATGTCACATCTCACCCCAATCTGTCCCCTCACCCCAATCATGTCACATCTCACCCCAATCTGTCCCCTCACCCCAATCATGTCACATCTCACACCAATCTGTCCTCTCACCCCAATCATGTCACATCTCACCCCAATCTGTCCCCTCACCCCAATCATGTCACATCTCACCCCAATCTGTCCCATCACCTCAATCATGTCACATCTCACCCCAATCTGTCTTCTCACCTCAATCATGTCACATCTCACCCCAATCTGTCCCCGCACCCCAATCATGTCACATCTCACCCCAATCTGTCCCCTAACCCCAATCATGTCACATCTCACCCCAATCTTTCCCCTCACCCCAATCATGTCACATCTCACCCCAATCTGTCCCCTCTCCCTAATCATGTCACATCTCACACCAATCTGTCCCCTCACCCCAATCATGTCACATCTCACCCCAATCTGTCCCCTCACCCCAATCATGTCACAACTCACCCCAATCTGTCCCCTCACCCCAATCATGTCACATCTCACCCCAATCTGTCCCCTCACCTCAATCATGTGACATCTCACCCCAATCTGTCCGCTCACCCCAATCATGTCACATCTCACCCCAATCTGTCCCCTCACCCCAATCATGTCACATCTCACCCCAATCTTTCCCCTCACCCCAATCATGTCACATATCACCCCAATCTGTCCCCTCACCCCAATCATGTCACATCTCACCCCAATCTGTCCCCTCACCTCAATCATGTCACATCTCACCCCAATCTGTCCCCTCACCCCAATCATGTCACATCTCACCCCAATCTGTCCCCTCACCCCAATCATGTCACATCTCACCCCAATCTGTCCCCTCACCCCAATCATGTCACATCTCACCCCAATCTGTCCCCTCTCCCTAATCATGTCACATCTCACACCAATCTGTCCCCTCACCCCAATCATGTCACATCTCACCCCAATCTGTCCCCTCACCCCAATCATGTCACATCTCACCCCAATCTGTCCCCTCTCCCTAATCATGTCACAGCTCACCCCAATCTGTCCCCTCACCCCAATCATGTCATATCTCACATCAATCTGTCCCCTCACCCCAATCATGTCACATCTCACCCCAATCTGTCCCCTCACCCCAATCATGTCACATCTAACCCCAATCTGTCCCCTCTCCCTAATCATGTCACATCTCACACCAATCTGTCCCCTCACCCCAATCATGTCACATCTCACCCCAATCTGTCCCCTCACCCCAATCATGTCACATCTCACCCCAATCTGTCCCCTCACCCCAATCATGTCACATCTCACCCCAATCTGTCCCCTCACCCCAATCATGTCACATCTCACACCAATCTGTCCTCTCACCCCAATCATGTCATATCTCACCCCAATCTGTCCCCTCACCCCAATCATGTCACATCTCACCCCAATCTGTCCCCTCACCTCAATCATGTCACATCTCACCCCAATCTGTCTTCTCACCTCAATCATGTCACATCTCACCCCAATCTGTCCCCTCACCCCAATCATGTCACATCTCACCCCAATCTGTCCCCTAACCCCAATCATGTCACATCTCACCCCAATCTGTCCCCTCACCCCAATCATGTCACATCTCACCCCAATCTGTCCCCACTCCCTAATCATGTCACATCTCACACCAATCTGTCCCCTCACCCTAATCATGTCACATCTCACCCCAATCTGTCCCCTCACCCCAATCATGTCACAACTCACCCCAATCTGTCCCCTCACCCCAATCATGTCACATCTCACCCCAATCTGTCCCCTCACCTCAATCATGTCACATCTCACCCCAATCTGTCCCCTCACCCCAATCATGTCACATCTCACCCCAATCTGTCCCCTCACCTCAATCATGTCACATCTCACCCCAATCTGTCCCCTCACCCCAATCATGTCACATCTCACCCCAATCTGTCCCCTCACCCCAATCATGTCACATCTCACCCCAATCTGTCCCCTCACCCCAATCATGTCACATCTCACCCCAGTCATCTGTCCCCTCACCCCAATCATGTCACATCTCACCCCAATCTGTCCCCTCACCCCAATCATGTCACATCTCACCCCAATCTGTCCCCTCACCCCAATCATGTCACATCTCACCCCAATCATGTCACATCTCACACCAATCTGTCCCCTCACCCCAATCATGTCACATCTCACCCCAATCATGTCACATCTCACCCCAATCATGTCACATCTCACCCCAATCATCTGTCCCCTCACCCCAATCATGTCACATCTCACCCCAATCATCTGTCCCCTCACCCCAATCATGTCACATCTCACCCCAATCATGTCACATCTCACCCCAATCATGTCACATCTCACCCCAATCATGTCACATCTCACCCCAATCATCTGTCCCCTCACCCCAATCATGTCACATCTCACCCCAATCTGTCCCCTCACCCCAATCATGTCACATCTCACCCCAATCTGTCCCCTCACCCCAATCATGTCACATCTCACACCAATCTGTCCTCTCACCCCAATCATGTCACATCTCACCCCAATCTGTCCCCTCACCCCAATCATGTCACATCTCACCCCAATCTGTCCCATCACCTCAATCATGTCACATCTCACCCCAATCTGTCTTCTCACCTCAATCATGTCACATCTCACCCCAATCTGTCCCCGCACCCCAATCATGTCACATCTCACCCCAATCTGTCCCCTAACCCCAATCATGTCACATCTCACCCCAATCTTTCCCCTCACCCCAATCATGTCACATCTCACCCCAATCTGTCCCCTCTCCCTAATCATGTCACATCTCACACCAATCTGTCCCCTCACCCCAATCATGTCACATCTCACCCCAATCTGTCCCCTCACCCCAATCATGTCACAACTCACCCCAATCTGTCCCCTCACCCCAATCATGTCACATCTCACCCCAATCTGTCCCCTCACCTCAATCATGTCACATCTCACCCCAATCTGTCCCCTCACCCCAATCATGTCACATCTCACCCCAATCTGTCCCCTCACCCCAATCATGTCACATCTCACCCCAATCTTTCCCCTCACCCCAATCATGTCACATATCACCCCAATCTGTCCCCTCACCCCAATCATGTCACATCTCACCCCAATCTGTCCCCTCACCTCAATCATGTCACATCTCACCCCAATCTGTCCCCTCACCCCAATCATGTCACATCTCACCCCAATCTGTCCCCTCACCCCAATCATGTCACATCTCACCCCAATCTGTCCCCTCACCCCAATCATGTCACATCTCACCCCAATCTGTCCCCTCTCCCTAATCATGTCACATCTCACACCAATCTGTCCCCTCACCCCAATCATGTCACATCTCACCCCAATCTGTCCCCTCACCCCAATCATGTCACATCTCACCCCAATCTGTCCCCTCTCCCTAATCATGTCACAGCTCACCCCAATCTGTCCCCTCACCCCAATCATGTCATATCTCACATCAATCTGTCCCCTCACCCCAATCATGTCACATCTCACCCCAATCTGTCCCCTCACCCCAATCATGTCACATCTAACCCCAATCTGTCCCCTCTCCCTAATCATGTCACATCTCACACCAATCTGTCCCCTCACCCCAATCATGTCACATCTCACCCCAATCTGTCCCCTCACCCCAATCATGTCACATCTCACCCCAATCTGTCCCCTCACCCCAATCATGTCACATCTCACCCCAATCTGTCCCCTCACCCCAATCATGTCACATCTCACACCAATCTGTCCTCTCACCCCAATCATGTCATATCTCACCCCAATCTGTCCCCTCACCCCAATCATGTCACATCTCACCCCAATCTGTCCCCTCACCTCAATCATGTCACATCTCACCCCAATCTGTCTTCTCACCTCAATCATGTCACATCTCACCCCAATCTGTCCCCTCACCCCAATCATGTCACATCTCACCCCAATCTGTCCCCTAACCCCAATCATGTCACATCTCACCCCAATCTGTCCCCTCACCCCAATCATGTCACATCTCACCCCAATCTGTCCCCTCTCCCTAATCATGTCACATCTCACACCAATCTGTCCCCTCACCCTAATCATGTCACATCTCACCCCAATCTGTCCCCTCACCCCAATCATGTCACAACTCACCCCAATCTGTCCCCTCACCCCAATCATGTCACATCTCACCCCAATCTGTCCCCTCACCTCAATCATGTCACATCTCACCCCAATCTGTCCCCTCACCCCAATCATGTCACATCTCACCCCAATCTGTCCCCTCACCTCAATCATGTCACATCTCACCCCAATCTGTCCCCTCACCCCAATCATGTCACATCTCACCCCAATCTGTCCCCTCACCCCAATCATGTCACATCTCACCCCAATCTGTCCCCTCACCCCAATCATGTCACATCTCACCCCAATCTGTCCCCTCTCCCTAATCATGTCACATCTCACACCAATCTGTCCCCTCACCCCAATCATGTCACATCTCACCCCAATCTGTCCCCTCACCCCAATCATGTCACATCTCACCCCAATCAGTCCCCTCACCTCAATCATGTCACATCTCATCCCAATCTGTCCCCTCACCCCAATCATGTCACATCTCACCCCAGTCATCTGTCCCTTCACCCCAATCATGTCACATCTCACCCCAATCTGTCCCCTCAACCCAATCATGTCACATCTCACCCCAATCTGTCCCCTCACCCCAATCATGTCATATCTCACATCAATCTGTCCCCTCACCCCAATCATGTCACATCTCACCCCAATCTGTCCCCTCTCCCTAATCATGTCACATCTCACACCAATCTGTCCCCTCACCCCAATCATGTCACTTCTCACCCCAATCTGTCCCCTCACCCCAATCATGTCACATCTCACCCCAATCTGTCCCCTCACCTCAATCATGTCACATCTCACCCCAATCTGTCCCCTCACCCCAATCATGTCATATCTCACATCAATCTGTCCCCTCACCCCAATCATGTCACATCTCACCCCAATCTGTCCCCTCACCCCAATCATGTCACATCTCACCCCAATCTGTCCCCTCTCCCTAATCATGTCACATCTCACACCAATCTGTCCCCTCACCCCAATCATGTCACTTCTCACCCCAATCTGTCCCCTCACCCCAATCATGTCACATCTCACCCCAATCTGTCCCCTCACCCCAATCATGTCACAGCTCACCTCAATCTGTCCCCTCACCCCAATCATGTCACATCTCGCCCCAATCTGTCCCCTCTCCCTAATCATGTCACATCTCACCCCAATCTGTCCCCTCACCCCAATCATGTCATATCTCACCCCAATCTGTCCCATCACCCCAATCATGTCACATCTCACCCCAATCTGTCCCCTCTCCCTAATCATGTCACATCTCACCCCAATCTGTCCCCTCACCCCAATCATGTCATATCTCACAACAATCTGTCCCCTCACCCCAATCATGTCACATCTCACCCCAATCTGTCCCGTCACCCCAATCATGTCACATCTCACCCCAATCTGTCCCCTCTCCCTAATCATGTCACATCTCACACCAATCTGTCCCCTCACCCCAATCATGTCACATCTCACTCCAATCTGTCCCTTCACCCCAATCATGTCACATCTCACCCCAATCTGTCCCCTCACCCCAATCATGTCACATCTCACCCCAATCTGTTCCCTCACCCCAATCATTTCACATCTCACACCAATCTGTCCCCTCACCCCAATCATGTCACTTCTCACACCAATCTGTCCCCTCACCCCAATCATGTCACATCTCACCCCAATCTGTCCCCTCACCCCAATCATGTCACAGCTCACCTCAATCTGTCCCCTCACCCCAATCATGTAACATCTCGCCCCAATCTGTCCCCTCTCCCTAATCATGTCACATGTCACCCCAATCTGTCCCCTCACCCCAATCAAGTCATATCTCACCCCAATCTGTCTCCTCACCCCAATTTTGTCACATCTCACCCCAATCTGTCCCCTCTCCCTAATCATGTCACATCTCACACCAATCTGTCCCCTCACCCCAATCATGTCACATCTCACCCCAATCTGTCAACTCACCCCAATCATGTCACATCTCACCCCAATCTGTCCCCTCACCCCAATCATGTAACATCTCACCCCAATCTGTCCCCTCACCCTAATCATGTCACATCTCACACCAATCTGTCCCCTCACCCCAATCATGTCACATCTCACCCCAATCTGTCCCCTCACCCCAATCATGTCACATCTCACCCCAATTTGTCCCCTCTTCCTAATCATGTCACATCTCACACCAATCTGTCCCCTCACCCCAATCATGTCACATCTCACCCCAATCTGTCCCCTCTCCCCAATCATGTCACATCTCACCCCAATCTGTCCCCTCTCCCTAATCATGTCACATCTCACACCAATCTGTCCCCTCACCCCAATCATGTCACATCTCACCCCAATCTGTCCCCTCACCCCAATCATGTCACATCTCACACCAATCTGTCCTCTCACCCCAATCATGTCATATCTCACCCCAATCTGTCCCCTCACCCCAATCATGTCACATCTCACCCCAATCTGTCCCCTCACCTCAATCATGTCACATCTCACCCCAATCTGTCTTCTCACCTCAATCATGTCACATCTCACCCCAATCTGTCCCCTCACCCCAATCATGTCACATCTCACCCCAATCTGTCCCCTAACCCCAATCATGTCACATCTCACCCCAATCTGTCCCCTCACCCCAATCATGTCACATCTCACCCCAATCTGTCCCCTCTCCCTAATCATGTCACATCTCACACCAATCTGTCCCCTCACCCTAATCATGTCACATCTCACCCCAATCTGTCCCCTCACCCCAATCATGTCACAACTCACCCCAATCTGTCCCCTCACCCCAATCATGTCACATCTCACCCCAATCTGTCCCCTCACCTCAATCATGTCACATCTCACCCCAATCTGTCCCCTCACCCCAATCATGTCACATCTCACCCCAATCTGTCCCCTCACCTCAATCATGTCACATCTCACCCCAATCTGTCCCCTCACCCCAATCATGTCACATCTCACCCCAATCTGTCCCCTCTCCCTAATCATGTCACATCTCACACCAATCTGTCCCCTCACCCCAATCATGTCACATCTCACCCCAATCTGTCCCCTCACCCCAATCGTGTCACATCTCACCCCAATCTGTCCCCTATCCCTAATCATGTCACATCTCACACCAATCTGTCCCCTCACCCCAATCATGTCACATCTCACACCAATCTGTCCCCTCACCCCAATCATGTCAGTTCTCACACCAATCTGTCCCCTCTCCCTAATCATGTCACATCTCACACCAATCTGTCCCCTCACCCCAATCATGTCACATCTCACCCCAATCTGTCCCCTCACCCCAATCATGTCACATCTCACCCCAATCTGTCCCCTTTCCCTAATCATGTCATATCTCACACCAATCTGTCCCCTCACCCCAATCATGTCACATCTCACACCAATCTGTCCCCTCACCCCAATCATGTCACTTCTCACACCAATCTGTCCCCTCACCCCAATCATGTCACATCTCACCCCAATCTGTCCCCTCACCCCAATCATGTCACATCTCACCCCAATCTGTCCCCTCACCCCAATCGTGTCACATCTCACCCCAATCTGAACCCCTCTCCCTAATCATGTCACATCTCACCCCAATCTGTCCCCTCACCCCAATCATGTCACAGCTCACCTCAATCTGTCCCCTCACCCCAATCATGTCACATCTCGCCCCAATCTGTCCCCTCTCCCTAATCATGTCACATCTTACCCCAATCTGTCCCCTCACCCCAATCATGTCATATCTCACCCCAATCTGTCCCCTCACCCCAATCATGTCACATCTCACCCCAATCTGTCCCCTCTCCCTAATCATGTCACAGCTCACCCCAATCTGTCCCCTCACCCCAATCATGTCATATCTCACATCAATCTGTCCCCTCATCCCAATCATGTCAAATCTCACCCCAATCTGTTCCCTCACCCCAATCATGTCACATCTAACCCCAATCTGTCCCATCTCCCTAATCATGTCACATCTCACACCAATCTGTCCCCTCACCCCAATCATGTCACATCTCACCCCAATCTGTCCCCTCACCCCAATCATGTCACATCTCACCCCAATCTGTCCCCTCACCCCAATCATGTCACATTTCACCCCAATCTGTTCCCTCACCCCAATCATGTCACATCTCACACCAATCTGTCCTCTCACCCCAATCATGTCACATCTCACCCCAATCTGTCCCCTCACCCCAATCATGTCACATCTCACCCCAATCTGTCCCCTTACCTCAATCATGTCACATCTCACCCCAATCTGTCTTCTCACCTCAATCATGTCACATCTCACCCCAATCTGTCCCCTCACCCCAATCATGTCACATCTCACCCCAATCTGTCCACTAACCCCAATCATGTCACATCTCACCCCAATCTGTCCCCTCACCCCAATCATGTCACATCTCACCCCAATTTGTCCCCTCTCCCTAATCATGTCACATCTCACACCAATCTGTCCCCTCACCCCAATCATGTCACATCTCACCCCAATCTGTCCCCTCACCCCAATCATGTCACAACTCACCCCAATCTGACCCCTCACCCCAATTATGTCACATCTCACCCCAATCTGTCCCCTCACCTCAATCATGTCACATCTCACCCCAATCTGTCCCCTCACCCCAATCATGTCACATCTCACCCCAATCTGTCCCCTCACCCCAATCATGTCACATCTCACCCCAATCTTTCCCCTAACCCCAATCATGTCACATCTCACCCCAATCTGTCCCCTCACCCCAATCATGTCACATCTCACCCCAATCTGTCCCCTCACCTCAATCATGTCACATCTCACCCCAATCTGTCCCCTCACCCCAATCATGTCACATCTCACCCCAATCTGTCCCCTCACCCCAATCATGTCACATCTCACCCCAATCTGTCCCCTCACCCCAATCATGTCACATCTCACCTCAATCTGTCCCCTCTCCCTAATCATGTCACATCTCACACCAATCTGTCCCCTCACCCCAATCATGTCACATCTCACCCCAATCTGTCCCCTCACCCCAATCATGTCACATGTCACCCCAATCAGTCCCCTCACCTCAATCATGTCACATCTCATCCCAATCTGTCCCCTCACCCCAATCATGTCACATCTCACCCCAATAATCTGTCCCTTCACCCCAATCATGTCATATCTCACCCCAATCTGTCCCCTCTCCCTAATCATGTCACATCTCACCCCATTCTGTCCCCTCACCCCAATCATGTCATATCTCAAATCAATCTGTCCCCTCACCCCAATCATGTCACATCTCAACCCAATCTGTCCCCTCACCCCAATCATGTCACATCTCACCCCAATCTGTCCCCTCTCCCTAATCATGTCACATCTCACACCAATCTGTCCCCTCACCCCAATCATGTCACTTCTCACACCAATCTGTCCCCTCACCCCAATCATGTCACATCTCACCCCAATCTGTCCCCTCACCCCAATCATGTCACAGCTCACCTCAATCTGTCCCCTCACCCCAATCATGTCACATCTCGCCCCAATCTGTCCCTTCTCCCTAATCATGTCACATCTCACCCCAATCTGTCCCCTCACCCCAATCATGTCATATCTCACCCCAATCTGTCCCATCACCCCAATCATGTCACATCTCACCCCAATCTGTCCCCTCTCCCTAATCATGTCACATCTCACCCCAATCTGTCCCCTCACCCCAATCATGTCATATCTCACATCAATCTGTCCCCTCACCCCAATCATGTCACATCTCACCCCAATCTGTCCCCTCACCCCAATCATGTCACATCTCACCCCAATCTGTCCCCTCTCCCTAATCATTTCACATCTCACACCAATCAGTCCCCTCACCTCAATCATGTCACATCTCATCCCAATCTGTCCCCTCACCCCAATCATGTCACATCTCACCCCAATAATCTGTCCCTTCACCCCAATCATGTCACATCTCACCCCAATCTGTCCCCTCTCCCTAATCATGTCACATCTCACCCCATTCTGTCCCCTCACCCCAATCATGTCATATCTCAAATCAATCTGTCCCCTCACCCCAATCATGTCACATCTCACACCAATCAGTCCCTTCACACCAATCATGTCACATCTCACCCCAATCTGTCCCCTCACCCCAATCATGTCACATCTCACCCCAATCTGTCCCCTCACCTCAATCATGTCACATCTCACCCCAATCTGTCCCCTCACCCCAATCATGTCACATCTCACCCCAATCTGTCCCCTCACCCCAATCATGTCACATCTCACCCCAATCTGTCCCCTCTCCCTAATCATTTCACATCTCACACCAATCTGTCCCCTCACCCCAATCATGTCACATCTCACCCCAATCTGTCCCCTCACCCCAATCATGTCACATCTCACCCCAATCTGTCCCCTCACCCCAATCATGTCACATCTCACCCCAATCTGTCCCCTCACCCCAATCATGTCACATCTCACCCCAATCTGTCCCCTCACCCCAATCATGTCACATCTCACCCCAATTAGTCCTCTCACCCCAATCATGTCACATCTCACCCCAATCTGTCCCCTCACCCCAATCATGTCACATTTCACCCCAATCTGTTCCCTCACCTCAATCATGTCACATCTCACCCCAATCTGTCTTCTCACCTCAATCATGTCACATCTCACCCCAATCTGTCCCCTCACCCCAATCATGTCACATCACACCCCAATCTGTCCCCTAACCCCAATCATGTCACATCTCACCCCAATCTGTCCCCTCACCCCAATCATGTCACATCTCACCCCAATCTGTCCCCGCTCCCTAATCATGTCACATCTCACACCAATCTGTCCCCTCACCCCAATCATATCACATCTCACCCCAATCTGTCCCCTCACCCCAATCATGTCACAACTCACCCCAATCTGTCCCCTCACCCCAATCATGTCACATCTCACCCCAATCTGTCCCCTCACCTCAATCATCTCACCCCAATCTGTCCCCTCACCCCAATCATGTCACATCTCACCCCAATCTGTCCCCTCACCCCAATCATGTCACATCTCACCCCAATCTGTCCCCTCACCCCAATCATGTCTCATCTCACCCCAATCTGTCCCCTCACCCCAATCATGTCACATCTCACCCCAATCTGTCCCCTCACCTCAATCATGTCACATCTCACCCCAATCTGTCCCCTCACCCCAATCATGTCACATCTCACCCCAATCATCTGTCCCTTCACCCCAATCATGTCACATCTCACCCCAATCTGTCCCCTCAACCCAATCATGTCACATCTCACCCCAATCTGTCCCCTCTCCCTAATCATGTCACATCTCACCCCAGTCTGTCCCCTCACCCCAATCATGTCACATCTCACCCCAATCTGTCCCCTCTCCCTAATCATGTCACAGCTCACCCCAATCTGTCCCCTCACCCCAATCATGTCATATCTCACATCAATCTGTCCCCTCACCCCAATCATGTCACATCTCACCCCAATCTGTCCCCTCACCCCAATCATGTCACATCTAACCCCAATCTGTCCCCTCTCCCTAATCATGTCACATCTCACACCAATCTGTCCCCTCACCCCAATCATGTCACATCTCACCCCAATCTGTCCCCTCACCCCAATCATGTCACATCTCACCCCAATCTGTCCCCTCACCCCAATCATGTCACATCTCACCCCAATCTGTCCCCTAACCCCAATCATGTCACATCTCACCCCAATCTGTCCCCTCACCCCAATCATGTCACATCTCACCCCAATCTGTCCCCGCTCCCTAATCATGTCACATCTCACACCAATCTGTCCCCTCACCCCAATCATGTCACATCTCACCCCAATCTTTCCCCTCACCCCAATCATGTCACAACTCACCCCAATCTGTCCCCTCACCCCAATCATGTCACATCTCACCCCAATCTGTCCCCTCACCTCAATCATGTCACATCTCACCCCAATCTGTCCCCTCACCCCAATCATGTCACATCTCACCCCAATCTGTCCCCTCACCCCAATCATGTCACATCTCACCCCAATCTGTCCCCTCACCCCAATCATGTCTCATCTCACCCCAATCTGTCCCCTCACCCCAATCATGTCACATCTCACCCCAATCTGTCCCCTCACCTCAATCATGTCACATCTCACCCCAATCTGTCCCCTCACCCCAATCATGTCACATCTCACCCCAATCTGTCCCCTCACCCCAATCATGTCACATCTCACCCCAATCTGTCCCCTCACCCCAATCATGTCACATCTCACCCCAATATGTCCCCTCTCCCTAATCATGTCACATCTTATCCCAATCTGTCCCCTCACCCCAATCATATCATATCTCACATCAATCTGTCCCCTCACCCCAATCATGTCACATCTCACCCCAATCTGTCCCCGCACCCCAATCATGTCACATCTCACCCCAATCTGTCCCCTCTCCCTAATCATGTCACATCTCACACCAATCTGTCCCCTCACCCCAATCATGTCACTTCTCACACCAATCTGTCCCCTCACCCCAATCATGTCACATCTCACCCCAATCTGTCCCCTCACCCCAATCATGTCACAGCTCACCTCAATCAGTCCCCTCACCCCAATCATGTCACATCTCGCCCCAATCTGTCCCCTCTCCCTAATCATGTCACATGTCACCCCAATCTGTCCCCTCACCCCAATCATGTCATATCTCACCCCAATCTGTCCCCTCACCCCAATTATGTCACATCTCACCCCAATCTGTCCCCTCTCCCTAATCATGTCACATCTCACCCCAATCTGTCCCCTCACCCCAATCATGTCATATCTCACATCAATCTGTCCCCTCACCCCAATCATGTCACATCTCACCCCAATCTGTCCCCTCACCCCAATCATGTCACATCTCACCCCAATCTGTCCCCTCTCCCTAATCATGTCACATCTCACACCAATCTGTCCCCTCACCCCAATCATGTCACATCTCACCCCAATCTGTCCCCTCACACCAATCATGTCACATCTCACCCCAATCTGTCCCCTATCCCTAATCATGTCACATCTCACACCAATCTGTCCCCTCACCCCAATCATGTCACATCTCACACCAATCTGTCCCCTCACCCCAATCATGTCAGTTCTCACACCAATCTGTCCCCTCTCCCTAATCATGTCACATCTCACACCAATCTGTCCCCTCACCCCAATCATGTCACATCTCACCCCAATCTGTCCCCTCACCCCAATCATGTCACATCTCACCCCAATCTGTCCCCTTTCCCTAATCATGTCACATCTCACACCAATCTGTCCCCTCACCCCAATCATGTCACATCTCACACCAATCTGTCCCCTCACCCCAATCATGTCACTTCTCACACCAATCTGTCCCCTCACCCCAATCATGTCACATCTCACCCCAATCTGTCCCCTCACCCCAATCATGTCACATCTCACCCCAATCTGTCCCCTCACCCCAATCGTGTCACATCTCACCCCAATCTGAACCCCTCTCCCTAATCATGTCACATCTCACCCCAATCTGTCCCCTCACCCCAATCATGTCACAGCTCACCTCAATCTGTCCCCTCACCCCAATCATGTCACATCTCGCCCCAATCTGTCCCCTCTCCCTAATCATGTCACATCTCACCCCAATCTGTCCCCTCACCCCAATCATGTCATATCTCACCCCAATCTGTCCCCTCACCCCAATCATGTCACATCTCACCCCAATCTGTCCCCTCTCCCTAATCATGTCACAGCTCACCCCAATCTGTCCCCTCACCCCAATCATGTCATATCTCACATCAATCTGTCCCCTCATCCCAATCATGTCAAATCTCACCCCAATCTGTCCCCTCACCCCAATTATGTCACATCTCACCCCAATCTGTCCCCTCTCCCTAATCATGTCACATCTCACCCCAATCTGTCCCCTCACCCCAATCATGTCATATCTCACATCAATCTGTCCCCTCACCCCAATCATGTCACATCTCACCCCAATCTGTCCCCTCACCCCAATCATGTCACATCTCACCCCAATCTGTCCCCTCTCCCTAATCATGTCACATCTCACACCAATCTGTCCCCTCACCCCAATCATGTCACATCTCACCCCAATCTGTCCCCTCACCCCAATCATGTCACATCTCACCCCAATCTGTCCCCTATCCCTAATCATGTCACATCTCACACCAATCTGTCCCCTCACCCCAATCATGTCACATCTCACACCAATCTGTCCCCTCACCCCAATCATGTCAGTTCTCACACCAATCTGTCCCCTCTCCCTAATCATGTCACATCTCACACCAATCTGTCCCCTCACCCCAATCATGTCACATCTCACCCCAATCTGTCCCCTCACCCCAATCATGTCACATCTCACCCCAATCTGTCCCCTTTCCCTAATCATGTCACATCTCACACCAATCTGTCCCCTCACCCCAATCATGTCACATCTCACACCAATCTGTCCCCTCACCCCAATCATGTCACTTCTCACACCAATCTGTCCCCTCACCCCAATCATGTCACATCTCACCCCAATCTGTCCCCTCACCCCAATCATGTCACATCTCACCCCAATCTGTCCCCTCACCCCAATCGTGTCACATCTCACCCCAATCTGAACCCCTCTCCCTAATCATGTCACATCTCACCCCAATCTGTCCCCTCACCCCAATCATGTCACAGCTCACCTCAATCTGTCCCCTCACCCCAATCATGTCACATCTCGCCCCAATCTCTCCCCTCTCCCTAATCATGTCACATCTCACCCCAATCTGTCCCCTCACCCCAATCATGTCATATCTCACCCCAATCTGTCCCCTCACCCCAATCATGTCACATCTCACCCCAATCTGTCCCCTCTCCCTAATCATGTCACAGCTCACCCCAATCTGTCCCCTCACCCCAATCATGTCATATCTCACATCAATCTGTCCCCTCATCCCAATCATGTCAAATCTCACCCCAATCTGTTCCCTCACCCCAATCATTTCACATCTAACCCCAATCTGTCCCATCTCCCTAATCATGTCACATCTCACACCAATCTGTCCCCTCACCCCAATCATGTCACATCTCACCCCAATCTGTCCCCTCACCCCAATCATGTCACATCTCACCCCAATCTGTCCCCTCACCCCAATCATGTCACATCTCACCCCAATCTGTTCCCTCACCCCAATCATGTCACATCTCACACCAATCTGTCCTCTCACCCCAATCATGTCACATCTCACCCCAATCTGTCCCCTCACCCCAATCATGTCACATCTCACCCCAATCTGTCCCCTTACCTCAATCATGTCACATCTCACCCCAATCTGTCTTCTCACCTCAATCATGTCACATCTCACCCCAATCTGTCCCCTCTCCCTAATCATGTCACATCTCACACCAATCTGTCCCCTCACCCCAATCATGTCACATCTCACCCCAATCTGTCCCCTCACCCTAATCATGTCACATCTCACCCCAATCTGTCCCCTCACCCCAATCATGTCATATCTCACCCCAATCTGTCCCCTCACCCCAATCATGTCACATCTCACCCCAATCTGTCCCCTCACCCCAATCATGTCACATCTCACCCCAATCTGTCCCCTCTCCCTAATCATGTCACATCTCACACCAATCTGTCCCCTCACCCCAATCATGTCACATCTCACCCCAATCTGTCCCCTCACCCCAATCATGTCACATCTCACCCCAATCTGTCCCCTCTCCCTAATCATGTCACATCTCACACCAATCTGTCCCCTCACCCCAATCATGTCACATCTCACCCCAATCTGTCCCCTCACCCCAATCGTGTCACATCTCACCACAATCTGTCCCCTATCCCTAATCATGTCACATCTCACACCAATCTGTCCCCTCACCCCAATCATGTCACATCTCACACCAATCTGTCCCCTCACCCCAATCATGTCAGTTCTCACACCAATCTGTCCCCTCTCCCTAATCATGTCACATCTCACACCAATCTGTCCCCTCACCCCAATCATGTCACATCTCACCCCAATCTGTCCCCTCACCCCAATCATGTCACATCTCACCCCAATCTGTCCCCTTTCCCTAATCATGTCACATCTCACACCAATCTGTCCCCTCACCCCAATCATGTCACATCTCACACCAATCTGTCCCCTCACCCCAGTCATGTCACTTCTCACACCAATCTGTCCCCTCACCCCAATCATGTCACATCTCACCCCAATCTGTCCCCTCACCCCAATCATGTCACATCGCACCCCAATCTGTCCCCTCACCCCAATCGTGTCACATCTCACCCCAATCTGAACCCCTCTCCCTAATCATGTCACATCTCACCCCAATCTGTCCCCTCACCCCAATCATGTCACAGCTCACCTCAATCTGTCCCCTCACCCCAATCATGTCACATCTCGCCCCAATCTGTCCCCTCTCCCTAATCATGTCACATCTCACCCCAATCTGTCCCCTCACCCCAATCATGTCATATCTCACCCCAATCTGTCCCCTCACCCCAATCATGTCACATCTCACCCCAATCTGTCCCCTCTCCCTAATCATGTCACAGCTCACCCCAATCTGTCCCCTCACCCCAATCATGTCATATCTCACATCAATCTGTCCCCTCATCCCAATCATGTCAAATCTCACCCCAATCTGTTCCCTCACCCCAATCATGTCACATCTCACCCCAATCTGTCCCATCTCCCTAATCATGTCACATCTCACACCAATCTGTCCCCTCACCCCAATCATGTCACATCTCACCCCAATCTGTCCCCTCACCCCAATCATGTCACATCTCACCCCAATCTGTCCCCTCACCCCAATCATGTCACATCTCACCCCAATCTGTTCCCTCACCCTAATCATGTCACATCTCACACCAATCTGTCCTCTCACCCCAATCATGTCACATCTCACCCCAATCTGTCCCCTCACCCCAATCATGTCACATCTCACCCCAATCTGTCCCCTTACCTCAATCATGTCACATCTCACCCCAATCTGTCTTCTCACCTCAATCATGTCACATCTCACCCCAATCTGTCCCCTCACCCCAATCATGTCACATCTCACCCCAATCTGTCCACTAACCCCAATCATGTCACATCTCACCCCAATCTGTCCCCTCACCCCAATCATGTCACATCTCACCCCAATCTGTCCCCTCTCCCTAATCATGTCACATCTCACACCAATCTGTCCCCTCACCCCAATCATGTCACATCTCACCCCAATCTTTCCCCTCACCCCAATCATGTCACAACTCACCCCAATCTGTCCCCTCACCCCAATCATGTCACATCTCACCCCAATCTGTCCCCTCACCTCAATCATGTCACATCTCACCCCAATCTGTCCCCTCACCCCAATCATGTCACATCTCACCCCAATCTGTCCCCTCACCCCAATCATGTCACATCTCACCCCAATCTTTCCCCTAACCCCAATCATGTCACATCTCACCCCAATCTGTCCCCTCACCCCAATCATGTCACATCTCACCCCAATCTGTCCCCTCACCTCAATCATGTCACATCTCACCCCAATCTGTCCCCTCACCCCAATCATGTCACATCTCACCCCAATCTGTCCCCTCACCCCAATCATGTCACATCTCACCCCAATCTGTCCCCTCACCCCAATCATGTCACATCTCACCTCAATCTGTCCCCTCTCCCTAATCATGTCACATCTCACACCAATCTGTCCCCTCACCCCAATCATGTCACATCTCACCCCAATCTGTCCCCTCACCCCAATCATGTCACATCTCACCCCAATCAGTCCCCTCACCTCAATCATGTCACATCTCATCCCAATCTGTCCCCTCACCCCAATCATGTCACATCTCACCCCAATAATCTGTCCCTTCACCCCAATCATGTCACATCTCACCCCAATCTGTCCCCTCTCCCTAATCATGTCACATCTCACCCCATTCTGTCCCCTCACCCCAATCATGTCATATCTCAAATCAATCTGTCCTCTCACCCCAATCATGTCACATCTCACCCCAATCTGTCCCCTCACCCCAATCATGTCACATCTCACCCCAATCTGTCCCCTCTCCCTAATCATGTCACATCTCACACCAATCTGTCCCCTCACCCCAATCATGTCACTTCTCACACCAATCTGTCCCCTCACCCCAATCATGTCACATCTCACCCCAATCTGTCCCCTCACCCCAATCATGTCACAGCTCACCTCAATCTGTCCCCTCACCCCAATCATGTCACATCTCGCCCCAATCTGTCCCCTCTCCCTAATCATGTCACATCTCACCCCAATCTGTCCCCTCACCCCAATCATGTCATATCTCACCCCAATCTGTCCCATCACCCCAATCATGTCACATCTCACCCCAATCTGTCCCCTCTCCCTAATCATGTCACATCTCACCCCAATCTGTCCCCTCACCCCAATCATGTCATATCTCACATCAATCTGTCCCCTCACCCCAATCATGTCACATCTCACCCCAATCTGTCCCCTCACCCCCATCATGTCACATCTTACCCCAATCTGTCCCCTCTCCCTAATCATTTCACATCTCACACCAATCTGTCCCCTCACCCCAATCATGTCACATCTCACCCCAATCTGTCCCCTCTCCCTAATCATGTCACATCTCACACCAATCTGTCCCCTCACCCCAATCATGTCACTTCTCACACCAATCTGTCCCCTCACCCCAATCATGTCACATCTCACCCCAATCTGTCCCCTCACCCCAATCATGTCACAGCTCACCTCAATCTGTCCCCTCACCCCAATCATGTCACATCTCGCCCCAATCTCTCCCCTCTCCCTAATCATGTCACATCTCACCCCAATCTGTCCCCTCACCCCAATCATGTCATATCTCACCCCAATCTGTCCCATCACCCCAATCATGTCACATCTCACCCCAATCTGTCCCCTCTCCCTAATCATGTCACATCTCACCCCAATCTGTCCCCTCACCCCAATCATGTCATATCTCACATCAATCTGTCCCCTCACCCCAATCATGTCACATCTCACCCCAATCTGTCCCCTCACCCCAATCATGTCACATCTCACCCCAATCTGTCCCCTCTCCCTAATCATTTCACATCTCACACCAATCTGTCCCCTCACCCCAATCATGTCACATCTCACCCCAATCTGTCCCCTCACCCCCAATCATGTCACATCTCACCCCAATCTGTCCCCTCACCCCAATCATGTCACATCTCACCCCAATCTGTCCCCTCTCCCTAATCATGTCACATCTCACACCAATCTGTCCCCTCACCCCAATCATGTCATATCTCACATCAATCTGTCCCCTCACCCCAATTATGTCACATCTCACACCAATCTGTCCCCTTACACCAATCCTGTCACATCTCACCCCAAGCTGTCCCCTCACCCCAATCATGTCACATCTCACCCCAATCTGTCCCCTCACCCCAATCATGTCACATCTCACCCCAATCTGTCCCCTCACCTCAATCATGTCACATCTCACCCCAATCTGTCCCCTCACCCCAATCATGTCACATCTCACCCCAATCATCTGTCCCCTCACCCCAATCATGTCACATCTCACCCCAATCTGTCCCCTTACCCCAATCATGTCACATCTCACCCCAATCTGTCCCCTCACCTCAATCATGTCAAATCTCACCCCAATCTGTCCCCTCTCCCTAATCATGTCACATCTCACCTCAATCTGTCCCCTCACCCCATTCATGTCATATCTCACTTCAATCTGTCCCCTCACCCCAATCATATCACACCTCACCCCAATCTGTCCCCTCACCCCAATCATGTCACATCTCACCCCAATTTGTCCCCTCTCCCTAATCATGTCACATCTCACCCCAATCTGTCCCCTCACCCCAATCATGTCATATCTCACATCAATCTGTCCCCTCACCCCAATCATGTCACATCTCACCCCAATCTGTCCCCTCACCCCAATCATGTCACATCTCACCCCAATCTGTCTCCTCACCCCAAACATGTCACATCTCACCCCAATCTGTCCCCTCACCCCAATCATGTCACATCTCACCCCAATCTGTCCCCTCACCCCAATCATGTCACATCTCACCCCAATCTGTCCCCTCACCCCAATCATGTCACATCTCACCCAAATCTGTCCCCTCACCCCAATCATGTCACATCTCACACCAATCTGTCCCCTCACCCCAATCATGTCACTTCTCACACCAATCTGTCCCCTCACCCCAATCATGTCACATCTCACCCCAATCTGTCCCCTCACCCCAATCATGTCACAACTCACCCCAATCTGTCCCCTCACCCCAATCATGTCACATCTCACCCCAATCTGTCCCCTCTCCCTAATCATGTCACATCTCACCCCAATCTGTCCCCTCACCCCAATCATGTCATATCTCACATCAATCTGTCCCCTCACCCCAATCATGTCACATCTCACACCAATCTGTCCTCTCACCCCAATCATGTCACATCTCACCCCAATCTGTCCCCTCACCCCAATCATGTCACATCTCACCCCAATATGTCCCCTCACCTCAATCATGTCACATCTCACCCCAATCTGTCCTCTCACCTCAATCATGTCACATCTCACCCCAATCTGTCCCCGCACCCCAATCATTTCACATCTCACACCAATCTGTCCCCTCACCCCAATCATGTCACATCTCACCCCAATCTGTCCCCTCACTCCAATCATGTCACATCTCACCCCAATCTGTCCCCTCACCACAATCATGTCACATCTCACCCCAATCTGTCCCCTCACCCCAATCATGTCACATCTCACCCCAATCTGTCCCCTCACCCCAATCATGTCACATCTCACCCCAATCTGTCCCCTCTCCCTAATCATGTCACATCTCACCCCAATCTGTCCCCTCACCCCAATCATGTCACTTCTCACACCAATCTGTCCCCTCACCCCAATCATGTCACATCTCACCCCAATCTGTCCCCTCACCCCAATCATGTCACAGCTCACCTCAATCTGTCCCCTCACCCCAATCATGTCACATCTCGCCCCAATCTGTCCCCTCTCCCTAATCATGTCACATCTCACCCCAATCTGTCCCCTCACCCCAATCATGTCATATCTCACCCCAATCTGTCCCCTCACCCCAATCATGTCACATCTCACCCCAATCTGTCCCCTCTCCCTAATCATGTCACAGCTCAACCCAATCTGTCCCCTCACCCCAATCATGTCATATCTCACATCAATCTGTCCCCTCACCCCAATCATGTCACATCTCACCCCAATCTGTCCCCTCACCCCAATCATGTCACATCTAACCCCAATCTGTCCCCTCTCCCTAATCCTGTCACATCTCACACCAATCTGTCCCCTCACCCCAATCATGTCACATCTCACCCCAATCTGTCCCCTCACCCCAATCATGTCACATCTCACCCCAATCTGTCCCCGCTCCCTAATCATATCACATCTCACACCAATCTGTCCCCTCACCCCAATCATGTCACATCTCACCCCAATCTGTCCCCTCACCCCAATCATGTCACATCTCACCCCAATTTGTCCTCTCACCCCAATCATGTCACATCTCACCCCAATCTGTCCCCTCACCCCAATCATGTCACATTTCACCCCAATCTGTCCCCTCACCTCAATCATGTCACATCTCACCCCAATCTGTCTTCTCACCTCAATCATGTCACATCTCACCCCAATCTGTCCCCTCACCCCAATCATGTCACATCACACCCCAATCTGTCCCCTAACCCCAATCATGTCACATCTCACCCCAATCTGTCCCCTCACCCCAATCATGTCACATCTCACCCCAATCTGTCCCCGCTCCCTAATCATGTCACATCTCACACCAATCTGTCCCCTCACCCCAATCATGTCACATCTCACCCCAATCTGTCCCCTCACCCCAATCATGTCACAACTCACCCCAATCTGTCCCCTCACCCCAATCATGTCACATCTCACCCCAATCTGTCCCCTCACCTCAATCATCTCACATCTCACCCCAATCTGTCCCCTCACCCCAATCATGTCACATCTCACCCCAATCTGTCCCCTCACCCCAATCATGTCACATCTCACCCCAATCTGTCCCCTCACCCCAATCATGTCTCATCTCTCCCCAATCTGTCCCCTCACCCCAATCATGTCACATCTCACCCCAATCTGTCCCCTCACCTCAATCATGTCACATCTCACCCCAATCTGTCCCCTCACCCCAATCATGTCACATCTCACCCCAATCTGTCCCCTCACCCCAATCATGTCACATCTCACCCCAATCTGTCCCCTCACCCCAATCATGTCACATCTCACCCCAATCTGTCCCCTCTCCCTAATCATGTCACATCTCACACCAATCTGTCCCCTCACCCCAATCATGTCACATCTCACCCCAATCTGTCCCCTCACCCCAATCATGTCACATCTCACCCCAATCAGTCCCCTCACCTCAATCATGTCACATCTCATCCCAATCTGTCCCCTCACCCCAATCATGTCACATCTCACCCCAATCATCTGTCCCTTCACCCCAATCATGTCACATCTCACCCCAATCTGTCCCCTCAACCCAATCATGTCACATCTCACCCCAATCTGTCCCCTCTCCCTAATCATGTCACATCTCACCCCAATCTGTCCCCTCACCCCAATCATGTCACATCTCACATCAATCTGTCCCCTCACCCCAATCATGTCACATCTCACCCCAATCTGTCCCCTCACCCCAATCATGTCACATCTCACCCCAATCTGTCCCCTCTCCCTAATCATGTCACATCTCACACCAATCTGTCCCCTCACCCCAATCATGTCACATCTCACCCCAATCTGTCCCCTCACCTCAATCATGTCACATCTCACCCCAATCTGTCCTCTCACCTCAATCATGTCACATCTCACCCCAATCTGTCCCCTCACCCCAATCATTTCACATCTCACACCAGTCTGTCCCCTCACCCCAATCATGTCACATCTCACCCCAATCTGTCCCCTCACCCCAATCATGTCACATCTCACCCCAATCTGTCCCCTCACCACAATCATGTCACATCTCACCCCAATCTGTCCCCTCACCCCAATCATGTCACATCTCACCCAAATCTGTCCCCTCACCCCAATCATGTCACATCTCACACCAATCTGTCCCCTCACCCCAATCATGTCACTTCTCACACCAATCTGTCCCCTCACCCCAATCATGTCACATCTCACCCCAATCTGTCCCCTCACCCCAATCATGTCACAACTCACCCCAATCTGTCCCCTCACCCCAATCATGTCACATCTCACCCCAATCTGTCCCCTCTCCCTAATCATGTCACATCTCACCCCAATCTGTCCCCTCACCCCAATCATGTCATATCTCACATCAATCTGTCCCCTCACCCCAATCATGTCACATCTCACACCAATCTGTCCTCTCACCCCAATCATGTCACATCTCACCCCAATCTGTCCCCTCACCCCAATCATGTCACATCTCACCCCAATATGTCCCCTCACCTCAATCATGTCACATCTCACCCCAATCTGTCCTCTCACCTCAATCATGTCACATGTCACCCCAATCTGTCCCCGCACCCCAATCATTTCACATCTCACACCAATCTGTCCCCTCACCCCAATCATGTCACATCTCACCCCAATCTGTCCCCTCACCCCAATCATGTCACATCTCACCCCAATCTGTCCCCTCACCACAATCATGTCACATCTCACCCCAATCTGTCCCCTCACCCCAATCATGTCACATCTCACCCCAATCTGTCCCCTCACCCCAATCATGTCACATCTCACCCCAATCTGTCCCCTCTCCCTAATCATGTCACATCTCACCCCAATCTGTCCCCTCACCCCAATCATGTCACTTCTCACACCAATCTGTCCCCTCACCCCAATCATGTCACATCTCACCCCAATCTGTCCCCTCACCCCAATCATGTCACAGCTCACCTCAATCTGTCCCCTCACCCCAATCATGTCACATCTCGCCCCAATCTGTCCCCTCTCCCTAATCATGTCACATCTCACCCCAATCTGTCCCCTCACCCCAATCATGTCATATCTCACCCCAATCTGTCCCCTCACCCCAATCATGTCACATCTCACCCCAATCTGTCCCCTCTCCCTAATCATGTCACAGCTCACCCCAATCTGTCCCCTCACCCCAATCATGTCATATCTCACATCAATCTGTCCCCTCACCCCAATCATGTCACATCTCACCCCAATCTGTCCCCTCACCCCAATCATGTCACATCTAACCCCAATCTGTCCCCTGTCCCTAATCATGTCACATCTCACACCAATCTGTCCCCTCACCCCAATCATGTCACATCTCACCCCAATCTGTCCCCTCACCCCAATCATATCACATCTCACCCCAATCTGTCCCCTCACCCCAATCATGTCACATCTCACCCCAATCTGTCCCCTCACCCCAATCATGTCACATCTCACCCCAATTTGTCCTCTCACCCCAATCATGTCACATCTCACCCCAATCTGTCCCCTCACCCCAATCATGTCACATTTCACCCCAATCTGTCCCCTCACCTCAATCATGTCACATCTCACCCCAATCTGTCTTCTCACCTCAATCATGTCACATCTCACCCCAATCTGTCCCCTCACCCCAATCATGTCACATCACACCCCAATCTGTCCCCTAACCCCAATCATGTCACATCTCACCCCAATCTGTCCCCTCACCCCAATCATGTCACATCTCACCCCAATCTGTCCCCGCTCCCTAATCATGTCACATCTCACACCAATCTGTCCCCTCACCCCAATCATGTCACATCTCACCCCAATCTGTCCCCTCACCCCAATCATGTCACAACTCACCCCAATCTGTCCCCTCACCCCAATCATGTCACATCTCACCCCAATCTGTCCCCTCACCTCAATCATCTCACATCTCACCCCAATCTGTCCCCTCACCCCAATCATGTCACATCTCACCCCAATCTGTCCCCTCACCCCAATCATGTCACATCTCACCCCAATCTGTCCCCTCACCCCAATCATGTCTCATCTCTCCCCAATCTGTCCCCTCACCCCAATCATGTCACATCTCACCCCAATCTGTCCCCTCACCTCAATCATGTCACATCTCACCTCAATCTGTCCCCTCACCCCAATCATGTCACATCTCACCCCAATCTGTCCCCTCACCCCAATCATGTCACATCTCACCCCAATCTGTCCCCTCACCCCAATCATGTCACATCTCACCCCAATCTGTCCCCTCTCCCTAATCATGTCACATCTCACACCAATCTGTCCCCTCACCCCAATCATGTCACATCTCACCCCAATCTGTCCCCTCACCCCAATCATGTCACATCTCACCCCAATCAGTCCCCTCACCTCAATCATGTCACATCTCATCCCAATCTGTCCCCTCACCCCAATCATGTCACATCTCACCCCAATCATCTGTCCCTTCACCCCAATCATGTCACATCTCACCCCAATCTGTCCCCTCAACCCAATCATGTCACATCTCACCCCAATCTGTCCCCTCTCCCTAATCATGTCACATCTCACCCCAATCTGTCCCCTCACCCCAATCATGTCACATCTCACATCAATCTGTCCCCTCACCCCAATCATGTCACATCTCACCCCAATCTGTCCCCTCACCCCAATCATGTCACATCTCACCCCAATCTGTCCCCTCTCCCTAATCATGTCACATCTCACACCAATCTGTCCCCTCACCCCAATCATGTCACATCTCACCCCAATCTGTCCCCTCACCTCAATCATGTCACATCTCACCCCAATCTGTCCTCTCACCTCAATCATGTCACATCTCACCCCAATCTGTCCCCTCACCCCAATCATTTCACATCTCACACCAGTCTGTCCCCTCACCCCAATCATGTCACATCTCACCCCAATCTGTCCCCTCACCCCAATCATGTCACATCTCACCCCAATCTGTCCCCTCACCACAATCATGTCACATCTCACCCCAATCTGTCCCCTCACCCCAATCATGTCACATCTCACCCCAATCTGTCCCCTCACCCCAATCATGTCACATCTCACCCCAATCTGTCCCCTCTCCCTAATCATGTCACATCTCACCTCAATCTGTCCCCTCACCCCAATCATGTCACTTCTCACACCAATCTGTCCCCTCACCCCAATCATGTCACATCTCACCCCAATCTGTCCCCTCACCCCAATCATGTCACAGCTCACCTCAATCTGTCCCCTCACCCCAATCATGTCACATCTCGCCCAAATCTGTCCCCTCTCCTTAATCATGTCACATCTCACCCCAATCTGTCCCCTCACCCCAATCATGTCATATCTCACCCCAATCTGTCCCCTCACCCCAATCATGTCACATCTCACCCCAATCTGTCCCCTCTCCCTAATCATGTCACAGCTCACCCCAATCTGTCCCCTCACCCCAATCATGTCATATCTCACATCAATCTGTCCCCTCACCCCAATCATGTCACATCTCACCCCAATCTGTCCCCTCACCCCAATCATGTCACATCTAACCCCAATCTGTCCCCTCTCCCTAATCATGTCACATCTCACACCAATCTGTCCCCTCACCCCAATCATGTCACATCTCATCCCAATCTGTCCCCTCACCCCAATCATGTCACATCTCACCCCAATCTGTCCCCTCACCCCAATCATGTCACATCTCACCCCAATCTGTCCCCTCACCCCAATCATGTCACATCTCACCCCAATTTGTCCTCTCACCCCAATCATGTCACATCTCACCCCAATCTGTCCCCTCACCCCAATCATGTCACATCTCACCCCAATCTGTCCCCTCACCTCAATCATGTCACATCTCACCCCAATCTGTCTTCTCACCTCAATCATGTCACATCTCACCCCAATCTGTCCCCTCACCCCAATCATGTCACATCTCACCCCAATCTGTCCCCTAACCCCAATCATGTCACATCTCACCCCAATCTGTCCCCTCACCCCAATCATGTCACATCTCACCCCAATCTGTCCCCGCTCCCTAATCATGTCACATCTCACACCAATCTGTCCCCTCACCCCAATCATGTCACATCTCACCCCAATCTGTCCCCTCACCCCAATCATGTCACAACTCACCCCAATCTGTCCCCTCACCCCAATCATGTCACATCTCACCCCAATCTGTCCCCTCACCTCAATCATGTCACATCTCACCCCAATCTGTCCCCTCACCCCAATCATGTCACATCTCACCCCAATCTGTCCCCTCACCCCAATCATGTCACATCTCACCCCAATCTGTCCCCTCACCCCAATCATGTCTCATCTCACCCCAATCTGTCCCCTCACCCCAATCATGTCACATCTCACCCCAATCTGTCCCCTCACCTCAATCATGTCACATCTCACCCCAATCTGTCCCCTCACCCCAATCATGTCACATCTCACCCCAATCTGTCCCCTCACCCCAATCATGTCACATCTCACCCCAATCTGTCCCCTCACCCCAATCATGTCACATCTCACCCCAATCTGTCCCCTCTCCCTAATCATGTCACATCTCACACCAATCTGTCCCCTCACCCCAATCATGTCAGATCTCACCCCAATCTGTCCCCTCACCCCAATCATGTCACATCTCACCCCAATCAGTCCCCTCACCTCAATCATGTCACATCTCATCCCAATCTGTCCCCTCACCCCAATCATGTCACATCTCACCCCAATCATCTGTCCCTTCACCCCAATCATGTCACATCTCACCCCAATCTGTCCCCTCAACCCAATCATGTCACATCTCACCCCAATCTGTCCCCTCTCCCTAATCATGTCACATCTCACCCCAATCTGTCCCCTCACCCCAATCATGTCACATCTCACATCAATCTGTCCCCTCACCCCAATCATGTCACATCTCACCCCAATCTGTCCCCTCACCCCAATCATGTCACATCTCACCCCAATCTGTCCCCTCTCCCTAATCATGTCACATCTCACACCAATCTGTCCCCTCACCCCAATCATGTCACATCTCACCCCAATCTGTCCCCTCTCTCTAATCATGTCACATCTCACACCAATCTGTCCCCTCACCCCAATCATGTCACTTCTCACCTCAATCTGTCCCCTCACCCCAATCATGTCACATCTCGCCCCAATCTGTCCCCTCTCCCTAATCATGTCACATCTCACCCCAATCTGTCCCCTCACCCCAATCATGTCACATCTCACCCCAATCATCTGTCCCCTCACCCCAATCATGTCACATCTCACCCCAATCATCTGTCCCCTCACCCCAATCATGTCACATCTCACCCCAATCTGTCCCCTCACCCCAATCATGTCACATCTCACCCCAATCTGTCCCCTCACCCCAATCATGTCACAGCTCACCTCAATCTGTCCCCTCACCCCAATCATGTCACATCTCGCCCCAATCTGTCCCCTCTCCCTAATCATGTCACATCTCACCCCAATCTGTCCCCTCACCCCAATCATGTCATATCTCACCCCAATCTGTCCCATCACCCCAATCATGTCACATCTCACCCCAATCTGTCCCCTCTCCCTAATCATGTCACATCTCACCCCAATCTGTCCCCTCACCCCAATCATGTCATATCTCACATCAATCTGTCCCCTCACCCCAATCATGTCACATCTCACCCCAATCTGTCCCGTCACCCCAATCATGTCACATCTCACCCCAATCTGTCCCCTCTCCCTAATCATGTCACATCTCACACCAATCTGTCCCCTCACCCCAATCATGTCACATCTCACCCCAATCTGTCCCCTCACCCCAATCATGTCACATCTCACCCCAATCTGTCCCCTCACCCCAATCATGTCACATCTCACCCCAATCTGTTCCCTCACCCCAATCATTTCACATCTCACACCAATCTGTCCCCTCACCCCAATCATGTCACTTCTCACACCAATCTGTCCCCTCACCCCAATCATGTCACATCTCACCCCAATCTGTCCCCTCACCCCAATCATGTCACAGCTCACCTCAATCTGTCCCCTCACCCCAATCATGTCACATCTCGCCCCAATCTGTCCCCTCTCCCTAATCATGTCACATGTCACCCCAATCTGTCCCCTCACCCCAATCAAGTCATATCTCACCCCAATCTGTCCCCTCACCCCAATTATGTCACATCTCACCCCAATCTGTCCCCTCTCCCTAATCATGTCACATCTCACACCAATCTGTCCCCTCACCCCAATCATGTCACATCTCACCCCAATCTGTCCCCTCACCCCAATCATGTCACATCTCACCCCAATCTGTCCCCTCACCCCAATCATGTAACATCTCACCCCAATCTGTCCCCTCACCCTAATCATGTCACATCTCACACCAATCTGTCCCCTCACCCCAATCATGTCACATCTCACCCCAATCTGTCCCCTCACCCCAATCATGTCACATCTCACCCCAATTTGTCCCCTCTTCCTAATCATGTCACATCTCACACCAATCTGTCCCCTCACCCCAATCATGTCACATCTCACCCCAATCTGTCCCCTCTCCCCAATCTTGTCACATCTCACCCCAATCTGTCCCCTCTCCCTAATCATGTCACATCTCACACCAATCTGTCCCCTCACCCCAATCATGTCACATCTCACCCCAATCTGTCCCCTCACCCCAATCATGTCACATCTCACCCCAATCTGTCCCCTCACCCCAATCATGTAACATCTCACCCCTATCTGTCCCCTCACCTCAATCATGTCACATCTCACCCCAATCTGTCCCCTCACCCCAATCATGTCACATCTCACCCCAATCTGTCCCCTCACCCCAATCATGTCACATCTCACCCCAATCTGTCCCCTCTCCCTAATCATGTCACATCTCACACCAGTCTGTCCCCTCACCCCAATCATGTCACATCTCACCCCAATTTGTCCCCTCACCCCAATCATGTCACATCTCACCCCAATCTGTCCCCTCACCCCAATCATGTCACATCTCACCCCAATCTGTCCCCTCTCCCTAATCATGTCACATCTCACACCAATCTGTCCCCTCACCCCAATCATGTCACATCTCACCCCAATCTGTCCCATCACCCCAATCATGTCACATCTCACCCCAATCTGTCCCCTCTCCCTAATCATGTCACATCTCACCCCAATCTGTCCCCTCACCCCAATCATGTCATATCTCACATCAATCTGTCCCCTCACCCCAATCATGTCACATCTCACCCCAATCTGTCCCGTCACCCCAATCATGTCACATCTCACCCCAATCTGTCCCCTCTCCCTAATCATGTCACATCTCACACCAATCTGTCCCCTCACCCCAATCATGTCACATCTCACCCCAATCTGTCCCCTCACCCCAATCATGTCACATCTCACCCCAATCTGTCCCCTCACCCCAATCATGTCACATCTCACCCCAATCTGTTCCCTCACCCCAATCATTTCACATCTCACACCAATCTGTCCCCTCACCCCAATCATGTCACTTCTCACACCAATCTGTCCCCTCACCCCAATCATGTCACATCTCACCCCAATCTGTCCCCTCACCCCAATCATGTCACAGCTCACCTCAATCTGTCCCCTCACCCCAATCATGTCACATCTCGCCCCAATCTGTCCCCTCTCCCTAATCATGTCACATGTCACCCCAATCTGTCCCCTCACCCCAATCAAGTCATATCTCACCCCAATCTGTCCCCTCACCCCAATTATGTCACATCTCACCCCAATCTGTCCCCTCTCCCTAATCATGTCACATCTCACACCAATCTGTCCCCTCACCCCAATCATGTCACATCTCACCCCAATCTGTCCCCTCACCCCAATCATGTCACATCTCACCCCAATCTGTCCCCTCACCCCAATCATGTAACATCTCACCCCAATCTGTCCCCTCACCCTAATCATGTCACATCTCACACCAATCTGTCCCCTCACCCCAATCATGTCACATCTCACCCCAATCTGTCCCCTCACCCCAATCATGTCACATCTCACCCCAATTTGTCCCCTCTTCCTAATCATGTCACATCTCACACCAATCTGTCCCCTCACCCCAATCATGTCACATCTCACCCCAATCTGTCCCCTCTCCCCAATCATGTCACATCTCACCCCAATCTGTCCCCTCACCCCAATCATGTCACATCTCACCCCAATCTGACCCCTCTCCATAATCATGTCACATCTCACACCAATCTGTCCCCTCACCCCAATCATGTCACATCTCACCCCAATCTGTCCCCTCACCCCAATCATGTCACATCTCACCCCAATCTGTCCCCTCACCACAATCATGTCACATCTCACCCCAATCTGTTCCCTCACCCCAATCATGTCACATCTCACCCCAATCTGTCCCCTCACCCCAATCATGTCACATCTCACCCTAATCTGTCCCCTTTCCCTAATCATGTCACATCTCACCCCAATCTGTCCCCTCACCCCAATCATGTCACTTCTCACACCAATCTGTCCCCTCACCCCAATCATGTCACATCTCACCCCAATCTGTCCCCTCACCCCAATCATGTCACAGCTCACCTCAATCTGTCCCCTCACCCCAATCATGTCACATCTCGCCCCAATCTGTCCCCTCTCCCTAATCATGTCACATCTCACCCCAATCTGTCCCCTCACCCCAATCATGTCATATCTCACTCCAATCTGTCCCCTCACCCCAATCATGTCACATCTCACCCCAATCTGTCCCCTCACCCCAATCATGTCATATCTCACCCCAATCTGTCCCCTCACCTCAATCATGTCACATCTCACCCCAATCTGTCTTCTCACCTCAATCATGTCACATCTCACCCCAATCTGTCCCCTCACCCCAATCATGTCACATCTCACCCCAATCTGTCCCCTAACCCCAATCATGTCACATCTCACCCCAATCTGTCCCCTCACCCCAATCATGTCACATCTCACCCCAATCTGTCCCCTCTCCCTAATCATGTCACATCTCACACCAATCTGTCCCCTCACCCCAATCATGTCACATCTCACCCCAATCTGTCCCCTCACCCCAATCATGTCACAACTCACCCCAATCTGTCCCCTCACCCCAATCATGTCACATCTCACCCCAATCTGTCCCCTCACCTCAATCATGTCACATCTCACCCCAATCTGTCCCCTCACCCCAATCATGTCACATCTCACCCCAATCTGTCCCCTCACCCCAATCATGTCACATCTCACCCCAATCTGTCCCCTCACCCCAATCATGTCACATCTCACCCCAATCTGTCCCCTCACCCCAATCATGTCACATCTCACCCCAATCTGTCCCCTCACCTCAATCATGTCACATCTCACCCCAATCTGTCCCCTCACCCCAATCATGTCACATCTCACCCCAATCTGTCCCCTCACCCCAATCATGTCACATCTCACCCCAATCTGTCCCCTCACCCCAATCATGTCACATCTCACCCCAATCTGTCCCCTCTCCCTAATCATGTCACATCTCACACCAATCTGTCCCCTCACCCCAATCATGTCACATCTCACCCCAATCTGTCCCCTCACCCCAATCATGTCACATCTCACCCCAATCAGTCCCCTCACCTCAATCATGTCACATCTCATCCCAATCATCTGTCCCTTCACCCCAATCATGTCACATCTCACCCCAATCTGTCCCCTCACCCCAATCATGTCATATCTCACATCAATCTGTCCCCTCACCCCAATCATGTCACATCTCACACCAATCTGTCCTCTCACCCCAATCATGTCACATCTCACCCCAATCTGTCCCCTCACCCCAATCATGTCACATCTCTCCCCAATCTGTCCCCTCACCTCAATCATGTCACATTTCACCCCAATCTGTCCTCTCACCTCAATCATGTCACATCTCACCCCAATCTGTCCCCTCACCCCAATCATTTCACATCTCACCCCAATCTGTCCCCTAACCCAAATCATGTCACATCTCACCCCAATCTGTCCCCTCTCCCCAATCATGTCACATCTCACCCCTATCTGTCCCCTCACCCCAATCATGTCACATCTCACCCCAATCTGTCCCCTCACCCCAATCATGTCACATCTCACCCCAATCTGTCCCCTCACCCCAATCATGTCACATCTCACCCCAATCTGACCCCTCTCCATAATCATGTCACATCTCACACCAATCTGTCCCCTCACCCCAATCATGTCACATCTCACCCCAATCTGTCCCCTCACCCCAATCATGTCACATCTCACCCCAATCTGTCCCCTCACCACAATCATGTCACATCTCACCCCAATCTGTTCCCTCACCCCAATCATGTCACATCTCACCCCAATCTGTCCCCTCACCCCAATCATGTCACATCTCACCCTAATCTGTCCCCTTTCCCTAATCATGTCACATCTCACCCCAATCTGTCCCCTCACCCCAATCATGTCACTTCTCACACCAATCTGTCCCCTCACCCCAATCATGTCACATCTCACCCCAATCTGTCCCCTCACCCCAATCATGTCACAGCTCACCTCAATCTGTCCCCTCACCCCAATCATGTCACATCTCGCCCCAATCTGTCCCCTCTCCCTAATCATGTCACATCTCACCCCAATCTGTCCCCTCACCCCAATCATGTCATATCTCACTCCAATCTGTCCCCTCACCCCAATCATGTCACATCTCACCCCAATCTGTCCCCTCACCCCAATCATGTCATATCTCACCCCAATCTGTCCCCTCACCTCAATCATGTCACATCTCACCCCAATCTGTCTTCTCACCTCAATCATGTCACATCTCACCCCAATCTGTCCCCTCACCCCAATCATGTCACATCTCACCCCAATCTGTCCCCTAACCCCAATCATGTCACATCTCACCCCAATCTGTCCCCTCACCCCAATCATGTCACATCTCACCCCAATCTGTCCCCTCTCCCTAATCATGTCACATCTCACACCAATCTGTCCCCTCACCCCAATCATGTCACATCTCACCCCAATCTGTCCCCTCACCCCAATCATGTCACAACTCACCCCAATCTGTCCCCTCACCCCAATCATGTCACATCTCACCCCAATCTGTCCCCTCACCTCAATCATGTCACATCTCACCCCAATCTGTCCCCTCACCCCAATCATGTCACATCTCACCCCAATCTGTCCCCTCACCCCAATCATGTCACATCTCACCCCAATCTGTCCCCTCACCCCAATCATGTCACATCTCACCCCAATCTGTCCCCTCACCCCAATCATGTCACATCTCACCCCAATCTGTCCCCTCACCTCAATCATGTCACATCTCACCCCAATCTGTCCCCTCACCCCAATCATGTCACATCTCACCCCAATCTGTCCCCTCACCCCAATCATGTCACATCTCACCCCAATCTGTCCCCTCACCCCAATCATGTCACATCTCACCCCAATCTGTCCCCTCTCCCTAATCATGTCACATCTCACACCAATCTGTCCCCTCACCCCAATCATGTCACATCTCACCCCAATCTGTCCCCTCACCCCAATCATGTCACATCTCACCCCAATCAGTCCCCTCACCTCAATCATGTCACATCTCATCCCAATCTGTCCCCTCACCCCAATCATGTCACATCTCACCCCAATCATCTGTCCCTTCACCCCAATCATGTCACATCTCACCCCAATCTGTCCCCTCAACCCAATCATGTCACATCTCACCCCAATCTGTCCCCTCACCCCAATCATGTCATATCTCACATCAATCTGTCCCCTCACCCCAATCATGTCACATCTCACCCCAATCTGACCCCTCACCCCAATCATGTCACATCTCACCCCAATCTGTCCCCTCTCCCTAATCATGTCACATCTCACACCAATCTGTCCCCTCACCCCAATCATGTCACTTCTCACCCCAATCTGTCCCCTCACCCCAATCATGTCACATCTCACCCCAATCTGTCCCCTCACCTCAATCATGTCACATCTCACCCCAATCTGTCCCCTCACCCCAATCATGTCATATCTCACATCAATCTGTCCCCTCACCCCAATCATATCACATCTCACCCCAATCTGTCCCCTCACCCCAATCATGTCACATCTCACCCCAATCTGTCCCCTCTCCCTAATCATGTCACATCTCACACCAATCTGTCCCCTCACCCCAATCATGTCACTTCTCACCCCAATCTGTCCCCTCACCCCAATCATGTCACATCTCACCCCAATCTGTCCCCTCACCCCAATCATGTCACAGCTCACCTCAATCTGTCCCCTCACCCCAATCATGTCACATCTCGCCCCAATCTGTTCCCTCTCCCTAATCATGTCACATCTCACCCCAATCTGTCCCCTCACCCCAATCATGTCATATCTCACCCCAATCTGTCCCATCACCCCAATCATGTCACATCTCACCCCAATCTGTCCCCTCTCCCTAATCATGTCACATCTCACCCCAATCTGTCCCCTCACCCCAATCATGTCACATCTCACCCCAATCTGTCCCCTCACCCCAATCATGTCACAACTCACCCCAATCTGTCCCCTCACCCCAATCATGTCACATCTCACCCCAATCTGTCCCCTCACCTCAATCATGTCACATCTCACCCCAATCTGTCCCCTCACCCCAATCATGTCACATCTCACCCCAATCTGTCCCCTCACCCCAATCATGTCACATCTCACCCCAATCTGTCCCCTCACCCCAATCATGTCACATCTCACCCCAATCTGTCCCCTCACCCCAATCATGTCACATCTCACCCCAATCTGTCCCCTCACCTCAATCATGTCACATCTCACCCCAATCTGTCCCCTCACCCCAATCATGTCACATCTCACCCCAATCTGTCCCCTCACCCCAATCATGTCACATCTCACCCCAATCTGTCCCCTCACCCCAATCATGTCACATCTCACCCCAATCTGTCCCCACTCCCTAATCATGTCACATCTCACACCAATCTGTCCCCTCACCCCAATCATGTCACATCTCACCCCAATCTGTCCCCTCACCCCAATCATGTCACATCTCACCCCAATCATCTGTCCCTTCACCCCAATCATGTCACATCTCACCCCAATCTGTCCCCTCAACCCAATCATGTCACATCTCACCCCAATCTGTCCCCTCACCCCAATCATGTCATATCTCACATCAATCTGTCCCCTCACCCCAATCATGTCACATCTCACCCCAATCTGACCCCTCACCCCAATCATGTCACATCTCACCCCAATCTGTCCCCTCTCCCTAATCATGTCATATCTCACATCAATCTGTCCCCTCACCCCAATCATGTCACATCTCACCCCAATCTGACCCCTCACCCCAATCATGTCACATCTCACCCCAATCATCTGTCCCTTCACCCCAATCATGTCACATCTCACCCCAATCTGTCCCCTCAACCCAATCATGTCACATCTCACCCCAATCTGTCCCCTCACCCCAATCATGTCATATCTCACATCAATCTGTCCCCTCACCCCAATCATGTCACATCTCACCCCAATCTGACCCCTCACCCCAATCATGTCACATCTCACCCCAATCTGTCCCCTCTCCCTAATCATGTCACATCTCACACCAATCTGTCCCCTCACCCCAATCATGTCACTTCTCACCCCAATCTGTCCCCTCACCCCAATCATGTCACATCTCACCCCAATCTGTCCCCTCACCTCAATCATGTCACATCTCACCCCAATCTGTCCCCTCACCCCAATCATGTCATATCTCACATCAATCTGTCCCCTCACCCCAATCATGTCACATCTCACCCCAATCTGTCCCCTCACCCCAATCATGTCACATCTCACCCCAATCTGTCCCCTCTCCCTAATCATGTCACATCTCACACCAATCTGTCCCCTCACCCCAATCATGTCACTTCTCACCCCAATCTGTCCCCTCACCCCAATCATGTCACATCTCACCCCAATCTGTCCCCTCACCCCAATCATGTCACAGCTCACCTCAATCTGTCCCCTCACCCCAATCATGTCACATCTCGCCCCAATCTGTTCCCTCTCCCTAATCATGTCACATCTCACCCCAATCTGTCCCCTCACCCCAATCATGTCATATCTCACCCCAATCTGTCCCATCACCCCAATCATGTCACATCTCACCCCAATCTGTCCCCTCTCCCTAATCATGTCACATCTCACCCCAATCTGTCCCCTCACCCCAATCATGTCACATCTCACCCCAATCTGTCCCCTCACCCCAATCATGTCACAACTCACCCCAATCTGTCCCCTCACCCCAATCATGTCACATCTCACCCCAATCTGTCCCCTCACCTCAATCATGTCACATCTCACCCCAATCTGTCCCCTCACCCCAATCATGTCACATCTCACCCCAATCTGTCCCCTCACCCCAATCATGTCACATCTCACCCCAATCTGTCCCCTCACCCCAATCATGTCACATCTCACCCCAATCTGTCCCCTCACCCCAATCATGTCACATCTCACCCCAATCTGTCCCCTCACCTCAATCATGTCACATCTCACCCCAATCTGTCCCCTCACCCCAATCATGTCACATCTCACCCCAATCTGTCCCCTCACCCCAATCATGTCACATCTCACCCCAATCTGTCCCCTCACCCCAATCATGTCACATCTCACCCCAATCTGTCCCCACTCCCTAATCATGTCACATCTCACACCAATCTGTCCCCTCACCCCAATCATGTCACATCTCACCCCAATCTGTCCCCTCACCCCAATCATGTCACATCTCACCCCAATCAGTCCCCTCACCTCAATCATGTCACATCTCATCCCAATCTGTCCCCTCACCCCAATCATGTCACATCTCACCCCAATCATCTGTCCCTTCACCCCAATCATGTCACATCTCACCCCAATCTGTCCCCTCAACCCAATCATGTCACATCTCACCCCAATCTGTCCCCTCACCCCAATCATGTCATATCTCACATCAATCTGTCCCCTCACCCCAATCATGTCACATCTCACCCCAATCTGACCCCTCACCCCAATCATGTCACATCTCACCCCAATCTGTCCCCTCTCCCTAATCATGTCACATCTCACACCAATCTGTCCCCTCACCCCAATCATGTCACTTCTCACCCCAATCTGTCCCCTCACCCCAATCATGTCACATCTCACCCCAATCTGTCCCCTCACCTCAATCATGTCACATCTCACCCCAATCTGTCCCCTCACCCCAATCATGTCATATCTCACATCAATCTGTCCCCTCACCCCAATCATGTCACATCTCACCCCAATCTGTCCCCTCACCCCAATCATGTCACATCTCACCCCAATCTGTCCCCTCTCCCTAATCATGTCACATCTCACACCAATCTGTCCCCTCACCCCAATCATGTCACTTCTCACCCCAATCTGTCCCCTCACCCCAATCATGTCACATCTCACCCCAATCTGTCCCCTCACCCCAATCATGTCACAGCTCACCTCAATCTGTCCCCTCACCCCAATCATGTCACATCTCGCCCCAATCTGTTCCCTCTCCCTAATCATGTCACATCTCACCCCAATCTGTCCCCTCACCCCAATCATGTCATATCTCACCCCAATCTGTCCCATCACCCCAATCATGTCACATCTCACCCCAATCTGTCCCCTCTCCCTAATCATGTCACATCTCACCCCAATCTGTCCCCTCACCCCAATCATGTCATATCTCACCCCAATCTGTCCCATCACCCCAATCATGTCACATCTCACCCCAATCTGTCCCCTCTCCCTAATCATGTCACATCTCACCCCAATCTGTCCCCTCACCCCAATCATGTCATATCTCACATCAATCTGTCCCCTCACCCCAATCATGTCACATCTCACCCCAATCTGTCCCGTCACCCCAATCATGTCACATCTCACCCCAATCTGTCCCCTCTCCCTAATCATGTCACATCTCACACCAATCTGTCCCCTCACCCCAATCATGTCACATCTCACCCCAATCTGTCCCCTCACCCCAATCATGTCACATCTCACCCCAATCTGTCCCCTCACCCCAATCATGTCACATCTCACCCCAATCTGTCCCCTCTCTCTAATCATGTCACATCTCACACCAATCTGTCCCCTCACCCCAATCATGTCACTTCTCACCCCAATCTGTCCCCTCACCCCAATCATGTCACATCTCACCCCAATCTGTCCCCTCACCCCAATCATGTCACAGCTCACCTCAATCTGTCCCCTCACCCCAAACATGTCACATCTCGCCCCAATCTGTCCCCTCTCCCTAATCATGTCACATCTCACCCCAATCTGTCCCCTCACCCCAATCATGTCACATCTCACCCCAATCATCTGTCCCCTCACCCCAATCATGTCACATCTCACCCCAATCATCTGTCCCCTCACCCCAATCATGTCACATCTTACCCCAATCATCTGTCCCCTCACCCCAATCATGTCACATCTCACCCCAATCTGTCCCCTCACCCCAATCATGTCACATCTCACCCCAATCATGTCACATCTCACCCCAATCATCTGTCCCCTCACCCCAATCATGTCACATCTCACCCCAATCATCTGTCCCCTCACCACAATCATGTCACATCTCACCCCAATCATCTGTCCCCTCACCCCAATCATGTCACATCTCACCCCAATCTGTCCCCTCACCCCAATCATGTCACATCTCACCCCAATCATGTCACATCTCACCCCAGTCATCTGTCCCCTCACCCCAATCATGTCACATCTCACCCCAATCTGTCCCCTCACCCCAATCATGTCACATCTTACCCCAATCTGTCCCCTCACCCCAATCATGTCACATCTCACCCCAATCATGTCACATCTCACACCAATCTGTCCCCTCACCCCAATCATGTCACATCTCACCCCAATCATGTCACATCTCACCCCAATCATGTCACATCTCACCCCAATCATCTGTCCCCTCACCCCAATCATGTCACATCTCACCCCAATCATCTGTCCCCTCACCCCAATCATGTCACATCTCACCCCAATCATGTCACATCTCACCCCAATCATGTCACATCTCACCCCAATCATCTGTCCCCTCACCCCAATCATGTCACATCTCACCCCAATCTGTCCCCTCACCCCAATCATGTCACATCTCACCCCAATCTGTCCCCTCACCCCAATCATGTCACATCTCACACCAATCTGTCCTCTCACCCCAATCATGTCACATCTCACCCCAATCTGTCCCCTCACCCCAATCATGTCACATCTCACCCCAATCTGTCCCATCACCTCAATCATGTCACATCTCACCCCAATCTGTCTTCTCACCTCAATCATGTCACATCTCACCCCAATCTGTCCCCTCACCCCAATCATGTCACATCTCACCCCAATCTGTCCCCTCACCCCAATCATGTCACATCTCACCCCAATCTGTCCCCTCACCCCAATCATGTCACATCTCACCCCAATCTGTCCCCTCTCCCTAATCATGTCACATCTCACACCAATCTGTCCCCTCACCCCAATCATGTCACATCTCACCCCAATCTGTCCCCTCACCCCAATCATGTCACAACTCACCCCAATCTGTCCCCTCACCCCAATCATGTCACATCTCACCCCAATCTGTCCCCTCACCTCAATCATGTCACATCTCACCCCAATCTGTCCCCTCACCCCAATCATGTCACATCTCACCCCAATCTGTCCCCTCACCCCAATCATGTCACATCTCACCCCAATCTGTCCCCTCACCCCAATCATGTCACATCTCACCCCAATCTGTCCCCTCACCCCAATCATGTCACATCTCACCCCAATCTGTCCCCTCACCTCAATCATGTCACATCTCACCCCAATCTGTCCCCACACCCCAATCATGTCACATCTCACCCCAATCTGTCCCCTCACCCCAATCATGTCACATCTCACCCCAATCTGTCCCCTCACCCCAATCATGTCACATCTCACCCCAATCTGTCCCCTCTCCCTAATCATGTCACATCTCACACCAATCTGTCCCCTCTCCCCAATCATGTCACATCTCACCCCAATCTGTCCCCTCACCCCAATCATGTCACATCTCACCCCAATCAGTCCCCTCACCTCAATCATGTCACATCTCATCCCAATCTGTCCCCTCACCCCAATCATGTCACATCTCACCCCAATCATCTGTCCCTTCACCCCAATCATGTCACATCTCACCCCAATCTGTCCCCTCAACCCAATCATGTCACATCTCACCCCAATCTGTCCCCTCACCCCAATCATGTCATATCTCACATCAATCTGTCCCCTCACCCCAATCATGTCACATCTCACCCCAATCTGACCCCTCACCCCAATCATGTCACATCTCACCCCAATCTGTCCCCTCTCCCTAATCATGTCACATCTCACACCAATCTGTCCCCTCACCCCAATCATGTCACTTCTCACCCCAATCTGTCCCCTCACCCCAATCATGTCACATCTCACCCCAATCTGTCCCCTCACCTCAATCATGTCACATCTCACCCCAATCTGTCCCCTCACCCCAATCATGTCATATCTCACATCAATCTGTCCCCTCACCCCAATCATGTCACATCTCACCCCAATCTGTCCCCTCACCCCAATCATGTCACATCTCACCCCAATCTGTCCCCTCTCCCTAATCATGTCACATCTCACACCAATCTGTCCCCTCACCCCAATCATGTCACTTCTCACCCCAATCTGTCCCCTCACCCCAATCATGTCACATCTCACCCCAATCTGTCCCCTCACCCCAATCATGTCACAGCTCACCTCAATCTGTCCCCTCACCCCAATCATGTCACATCTCGCCCCAATCTGTTCCCTCTCCCTAATCATGTCACATCTCACCCCAATCTGTCCCCTCACCCCAATCATGTCATATCTCACCCCAATCTGTCCCATCACTCCAATCATGTCACATCTCACCCCAATCTGTCCCCTCTCCCTAATCATGTCACATCTCACCCCAATCTGTCCCCTCACCCCAATCATGTCATATCTCACCCCAATCTGTCCCATCACCCCAATCATGTCACATCTCACCCCAATCTGTCCCCTCTCCCTAATCATGTCACATCTCACCCCAATCTGTCCCCTCACCCCAATCATGTCATATCTCACATCAATCTGTCCCCTCACCCCAATCATGTCACATCTCACCCCAATCTGTCCCGTCACCCCAATCATGTCACATCTCACCCCAATCTGTCCCCTCTCCCTAATCATGTCACATCTCACACCAATCTGTCCCCTCACCCCAATCATGTCACATCTCACCCCAATCTGTCCCCTCACCCCAATCATGTCACATCTCACCCCAATCTGTCCCCTCACCCCAATCATGTCACATCTCACCCCAATCTGTCCCCTCTCTCTAATCATGTCACATCTCACACCAATCTGTCCCCTCACCCCAATCATGTCACTTCTCACCCCAATCTGTCCCCTCACCCCAATCATGTCACATCTCACCCCAATCTGTCCCCTCACCCCAATCATGTCACAGCTCACCTCAATCTGTCCCCTCACCCCAAACATGTCACATCTCGCCCCAATCTGTCCCCTCTCCCTAATCATGTCACATCTCACCCCAATCTGTCCCCTCACCCCAATCATGTCACATCTCACCCCAATCATCTGTCCCCTCACCCCAATCATGTCACATCTCACCCCAATCATCTGTCCCCTCACCCCAATCATGTCACATCTCACCCCAATCATCTGTCCCCTCACCCCAATCATGTCACATCTCACCCCAATCTGTCCCCTCACCCCAATCATGTCACATCTCACCCCAATCATGTCACATCTCATCCCAATCATCTGTCCCCTCACCCCAATCATGTCACATCTCACCCCAATCATCTGTCCCCTCACCACAATCATGTCACATCTCACCCCAATCATCTGTCCCCTCACCCCAATCATGTCACATCTCACCCCAATCTGTCCCCTCACCCCAATCATGTCACATCTCACCCCAATCATGTCACATCTCACCCCAGTCATCTGTCCCCTCACCCCAATCATGTCACATCTCACCCCAATCTGTCCCCTCACCCCAATCATGTCACATCTCACCCCAATCTGTCCCCTCACCCCAATCATGTCACATCTCACCCCAATCATGTCACATCTCACACCAATCTGTCCCCTCACCCCAATCATGTCACATCTCACCCCAATCATGTCACATCTCACCCCAATCATGTCACATCTCACCCCAATCATCTGTCCCCTCACCCCAATCATGTCACATCTCACCCCAATCATCTGTCCCCTCACCCCAATCATGTCACATCTCACCCCAATCATGTCACATCTCACCCCAATCATATCACATCTCACCCCAATCATGTCACATCTCACCCCAATCATCTGTCCCCTCACCCCAATCATGTCACATCTCACCCCAATCTGTCCCCTCACCCCAATCATGTCACATCTCACCCCAATCTGTCCCCTCACCCCAATCATGTCACATCTCACCCCAATCTGTCCCCTCACCCCAATCATGTCACAACTCACCCCAATCTGTCCCCTCACCCCAATCATGTCACATCTCACCCCAATCTGTCCCCTCACCTCAATCATGTCACATCTCACCCCAATCTGTCCCCTCACCCCAATCATGTCACATCTCACCCCAATCTGTCCCCTCACCCCAATCATGTCACATCTCACCCCAATCTTTCCCCTCACCCCAATCATGTCACATCTCACCCCAATCTGTCCCCTCTCCCTAATCATGTCACATCTCACCCCAATCTGTCCCCTCACCCCAATCATGTCATATCTCACCCCAATCTGTCCCATCACCCCAATCATGTCACATCTCACCCCAATCTGTCCCCTCTCCCTAATCATGTCACATCTCACCCCAATCTGTCCCCTCACCCCAATCATGTCATATCTCACCCCAATCTGTCCCATCACCCCAATCATGTCACATCTCACCCCAATCTGTCCCCTCTCCCTAATCATGTCACATCTCACCCCAATCTGTCCCCTCACCCCAATCATGTCATATCTCACATCAATCTGTCCCCTCACCCCAATCATGTCACATCTCACCCCAATCTGTCCCGTCACCCCAATCATGTCACATCTCACCCCAATCTGTCCCCTCTCCCTAATCATGTCACATCTCACACCAATCTGTCCCCTCACCCCAATCATGTCACATCTCACCCCAATCTGTCCCCTCACCCCAATCATGTCACATCTCACCCCAATCTGTCCCCTCACCCCAATCATGTCACATCTCACCCCAATCTGTCCCCTCTCTCTAATCATGTCACATCTCACACCAATCTGTCCCCTCACCCCAATCATGTCACTTCTCACCCCAATCTGTCCCCTCACCCCAATCATGTCACATCTCACCCCAATCTGTCCCCTCACCCCAATCATGTCACAGCTCACCTCAATCTGTCCCCTCACCCCAAACATGTCACATCTCGCCCCAATCTGTCCCCTCTCCCTAATCATGTCACATCTCACCCCAATCTGTCCCCTCACCCCAATCATGTCACATCTCACCCCAATCATCTGTCCCCTCACCCCAATCATGTCACATCTCACCCCAATCATCTGTCCCCTCACCCCAATCATGTCACATCTCACCCCAATCATCTGTCCCCTCACCCCAATCATGTCACATCTCACCCCAATCATCTGTCCCCTCACCCCAATCATGTCACATCTCACCCCAATCTGTCCCCTCACCCCAATCATGTCACATCTCACCCCAATCATGTCACATCTCACACCAATCTGTCCCCTCACCCCAATCATGTCACATCTCACCCCAATCATGTCACATCTCACCCCAATCATGTCACATCTCACCCCAATCATCTGTCCCCTCACCCCAATCATGTCACATCTCACCCCAATCATCTGTCCCCTCACCCCAATCATGTCACATCTCACCCCAATCATGTCACATCTCACCCCAATCATGTCACATCTCACCCCAATCATGTCACATCTCACCCCAATCATCTGTCCCCTCACCCCAATCATGTCACATCTCACCCCAATCTGTCCCCTCACCCCAATCATTTCACATCTCACCCCAATCTGTCCCCTCACCCCAATCATGTCACATCTCACCCCAATCTGTCCCCTCACCCCAATCATGTCACAACTCACCCCAATCTGTCCCCTCACCCCAATCATGTCACATCTCACCCCAATCTGTCCCCTCACCTCAATCATGTCACATCTCACCCCAATCTGTCCCCTCACCCCAATCATGTCACATCTCACCCCAATCTGTCCCCTCACCCCAATCATGTCACATCTCACCCCAATCTTTCCCCTCACCCCAATCATGTCACATCTCACCCCAATCTGTCCCCTCACCCCAATCATGTCACATCTCACCCCAATCTGTCCCCTCACCTCAATCATGTCACATCTCACCCCAATCTGTCCCCTCACCCCAATCATGTCACATCTCACCCCAATCTGTCCCCTCACCCCAATCATGTCACATCTCACCCCAATCTGTCCCCTCACCCCAATCATGTCACATCTCACCCCAATCTGTCCCCTCTCCCTAATCATGTCACATCTCACACCAATCTGTCCCCTCACCCCAATCATGTCACATCTCACCCCAATCTGTCCCCTCACCCCAATCATGTCACATCTCACCCCAATCTGTCCCCTCTCCCTAATCATGTCACAGCTCACCCCAATCTGTCCCCTCACCCCAATCATGTCATATCTCACATCAATCTGTCCCCTCACCCCAATCATGTCACATCTCACCCCAATCTGTCCCCTCACCCCAATCATGTCACATCTAACCCCAATCTGTCCCCTCTCCCTAATCATGTCACATCTCACACCAATCTGTCCCCTCACCCCAATCATGTCACATCTCACCCCAATCTGTCCCCTCACCCCAATCATGTCACATCTCACCCCAATCTGTCCCCTCACCCCAATCATGTCACATCTCACCCCAATCTGTCCCCTCACCCCAATCATGTCACATCTCACACCAATCTGTCCTCTCACCCCAATCATGTCATATCTCACCCCAATCATCTGTCCCCTCACCCCATTCATGTCACATCTCACCCCAATCTGTCCCCTCACCCCAATCATGTCACATCTCACCCCAATCATGTCACATCTCACCCCAATCATCTGTCCCCTCACCCCAATCATGTCACATCTCACCCCAATCATCTGTCCCCTCACCACAATCATGTCACATCTCACCCCAATCATCTGTCCCCTCACCCCAATCATGTCACATCTCACCCCAATCTGTCCCCTCACCCCAATCATGTCACATCTCACCCCAATCATGTCACATCTCACCCCAGTCATCTGTCCCCTCACCCCAATCATGTCACATCTCACCCCAATCTGTCCCCTCACCCCAATCATGTCACATCTCACCCCAATCTGTCCCCTCACCCCAATCATGTCACATCTCACCCCAATCATGTCACATCTCACACCAATCTGTCCCCTCACCCCAATCATGTCACATCTCACCCCAATCATGTCACATCTCACCCCAATCATGTCACATCTCACCCCAATCATCTGTCCCCTCACTCCAATCATGTCACATCTCACCCCAATCATCTGTCCCCTCACCCCAATCATGTCACATCTCACCCCAATCATGTCACATCTCACCCCAATCATGTCACATCTCACCCCAATCATGTCACATCTCACCCCAATCATCTGTCCCCTCACCCCAATCATGTCACATCTCACCCCAATCTGTCCCCTCACCCCAATCATGTCACATCTCACCCCAATCTGTCCCCTCACCCCAATCATGTCACATCTCACACCAATCTGTCCTCTCACCCCAATCATGTCACATCTCACCCCAATCTGTCCCCTCACCCCAATCATGTCACATCTCACCCCAATCTGTCCCATCACCTCAATCATGTCACATCTCACCCCAATCTGTCTTCTCACCTCAATCATGTCACATCTCACCCCAATCTGTCCCCTCACCCCAATCATGTCACATCTCACCCCAATCTGTCCCCTAACCCCAATCATGTCACATCTCACCCCAATCTTTCCCCTCACCCCAATCATGTCACATCTCACCCCAATCTGTCCCCTCTCCCTAATCATGTCACATCTCACACCAATCTGTCCCCTCACCCCAATCATGTCACATCTCACCCCAATCTGTCCCCTCACCCCAATCATGTCACAACTCACCCCAATCTGTCCCCTCACCCCAATCATGTCACATCTCACCCCAATCTGTCCCCTCACCTCAATCATGTTACATCTCACCCCAATCTGTCCCCTCACCCCAATCATGTCACATCTCACCCCAATCTGTCCCCTCACCCCAATCATGTCACATCTCACCCCAATCTTTCCCCTCACCCCAATCATGTCACATCTCACCCCAATCTGTCCCCTCACCCCAATCATGTCACATCTCACCCCAATCTGTCCCCTCACCTCAATCATGTCACATCTCACCCCAATCTGTCCCCTCACCCCAATCATGTCACATCTCACCCCAATCTGTCCCCTCACCCCAATCATGTCACATCTCACCCCAATCTGTCCCCTCACCCCAATCATGTCACATCTCACCCCAATCTGTCCCCTCTCCCTAATCATGTCACATCTCACACCAATCTGTCCCCTCACCCCAATCATGTCACATCTCACCCCAATCTGTCCCCTCACCCCAATCATGTCACATCTCACCCCAATCTGTCCCCTCTCCCTAATCATGTCACAGCTCACCCCAATCTGTCCCCTCACCCCAATCATGTCATATCTCACATCAATCTGTCCCCTCACCCCAATCATGTCACATCTCACCCCAATCTGTCCCCTCACCCCAATCATGTCACATCTAACCCCAATCTGTCCCCTCTCCCTAATCATGTCACATCTCACACCAATCTGTCCCCTCACCCCAATCATGTCACATCTCACCCCAATCTGTCCCCTCACCCCAATCATGTCACATCTCACCCCAATCTGTCCCCTCACCCCAATCATGTCACATCTCACCCCAATCTGTCCCCTCACCCCAATCATGTCACATCTCACACCAATCTGTCCTCTCACCCCAATCATGTCATATCTCACCCCAATCTGTCCCCTCACCCCAATCATGTCACATCTCACCCCAATCTGTCCCCTCACCTCAATCATGTCACATCTCACCCCAATCTGTCTTCTCACCTCAATCATGTCACATCTCACCCCAATCTGTCCCCTCACCCCAATCATGTCACATCTCACCCCAATCTGTCCCCTAACCCCAATCATGTCACATCTCACCCCAATCTGTCCCCTCACCCCAATCATGTCACATCTCACCCCAATCTGTCCCCTCTCCCTAATCATGTCACATCTCACACCAATCTGTCCCCTCACCCTAATCATGTCACATCTCACCCCAATCTGTCCCCTCACCCCAATCATGTCACAACTCACCCCAATCTGTCCCCTCACCCCAATCATGTCACATCTCACCCCAATCTGTCCCCTCACCTCAATCATGTCACATCTCACCCCAATCTGTCCCCTCACCCCAATCATGTCACATCTCACCCCAATCTGTCCCCTCACCCCAATCATGTCACATCTCACCCCAATCTGTCCCCTCACCTCAATCATGTCACATCTCACCCCAATCTGTCCCCTCACCCCAATCATGTCACATCTCACCCCAATCTGTCCCCTCACCCCAATCATGTCACATCTCACCCCAATCTGTCCCCTCACCCCAATCATGTCACATCTCACCCCAATCTGTCCCCTCACCCCAATCATGTCACATCTCACCCCAATCTGTCCCCTCTCCCTAATCATGTCACATCTCACACCAATCTGTCCCCTCACCCCAATCATGTCACATCTCACCCCAATCTGTCCCCTCACCCCAATCATGTCACATCTCACCCCAATCAGTCCCCTCACCTCAATCATGTCACATCTCATCCCAATCTGTCCCCTCACCCCAATCATGTCACATCTCACCCCAATCATCTGTCCCCTCACCCCAATCATGTCACATCTCACCCCAATCATCTGTCCCTTCACCCCAATCATGTCACATCTCACCCCAATCTGTCCCCTCAACCCAATCATGTCACATCTCACCCCAATCTGTCCCCTCACCCCAATCATGTCATATCTCATATCAATCTGTCCCCTCACCCCAATCATGTCACATCTCACCCCAATCTGTCCCCTCTCCCTAATCATGTCACATCTCACACCAATCTGTCCCCTCACCCCAATCATGTCACTTCTCACCCCAATCTGTCCCCTCACCCCAATCATGTCACATCTCACCCCAATCTGTCCCCTCACCTCAATCATGTCACATCTCACCCCAATCTGTCCCCTCACCCCAATCATGTCATATCTCACATCAATCTGTCCCCTCACCCCAATCATGTCACTTCTCACACCAATCTGTCCCCTCACCCCAATCATGTCAGTTCTCACACCAATCTGTCCCCTCTCCCTAATCATGTCACATCTCACACCAATCTGTCCCCTCACCCCAATCGTGTCACATCTCACCCCAATCTGAACCCCTCTCCCTAATCATGTCACATCTCACCCCAATCTGTCCCCTCACCCCAATCATGTCACAGCTCACCTCAATCTGTCCCCTCACCCCAATCATGTCACATCTCGCCCCAATCTGTCCCCTCTCCCTAATCATGTCACATCTCACCCCAATCTGTCCCCTCACCCCAATCATGTCATATCTCACACCAATCTGTCCCCTCACCCCAATCATGTCACATCTCACCCCAATCTGTCCCCTCTCCCTAATCATGTCACAGCTCACCCCAATCTGTCCCCTCACCCCAATCATGTCATATCTCACATCAATCTGTCCTCTCACCCCAATCATGTCAAATCTCACCCCAATCTGTTCCCTCACCCTAATCATGTCACATCTCACCCCAATCTGTCCCCTCTCCCTAATCATGTCACATCTCACACCAATCTGTCCCCTCACCCCAATCATGTCACTTCTCACCCCAATCTGTCCCCTCACCCCAATCATGTCACATCTCACCCCAATCTGTCCCCTCACCTCAATCATGTCACATCTCACCCCAATCTGTCCCCTCACCCCAATCATGTCATATCTCACATCAATCTGTCCCCTCACCCCAATCATGTCACTTCTCACACCAATCTGTCCCCTCACCCCAATCATGTCAGTTCTCACACCAATCTGTCCCCTCTCCCTAATCATGTCACATCTCACCCCAATCTGTCCCCTCACCCCAATCGTGTCACATCTCACCCCAATCTGAACCCCTCTCCCTAATCATGTCACATCTCACCCCAATCTGTCCCCTCACCCCAATCATGTCACAGCTCACCTCAATCTGTCCCCTCACCCCAATCATGTCACATCTCGCCCCAATCTGTCCCCTCTCCCTAATCATGTCACATCTCACCCCAATCTGTCCCCTCACCCCAATCATGTCATATCTCACACCAATCTGTCCCCTCACCCCAATCATGTCACATCTCACCCCAATCTGTCCCCTCTCCCTAATCATGTCACAGCTCACCCCAATCTGTCCCCTCACCCCAATCATGTCATATCTCACATCAATCTGTCCTCTCACCCCAATCATGTCAAATCTCACCCCAATCTGTTCCCTCACCCTAATCATGTCACATCTCACACCAATCTGTCCCCTCACCCTAATCATGTCACATCTCACCCCAATCTGTCCCCTCACCCCAATCATGTCACAACTCACCCCAATCTGTCCCCTCACCCCAATCATGTCACATCTCACCCCAATCTGTCCCCTCACCTCAATCATGTCACATCTCACCCCAATCTGTCCCCTCACCCCAATCATGTCACATCTCACCCCAATCTGTCCCCTCACCCCAATCATGTCACATCTCACCCCAATCTGTCCCCTCACCTCAATCATGTCACATCTCACCCCAATCTGTCCCCTCACCCCAATCATGTCACATCTCACCCCAATCTGTCCCCTCACCCCAATCATGTCACATCTCACCCCAATCTGTCCCCTCACCCCAATCATGTCACATCTCACCCCAATCTGTCCCCTCACCCCAATCATGTCACATCTCACCCCAATCTGTCCCCTCTCCCTAATCATGTCACATCTCACACCAATCTGTCCCCTCACCCCAATCATGTCACATCTCACCCCAATCTGTCCCCTCACCCCAATCATGTCACATCTCACCCCAATCAGTCCCCTCACCTCAATCATGTCACATCTCATCCCAATCTGTCCCCTCACCCCAATCATGTCACATCTCACCCCAATCATCTGTCCCCTCACCCCAATCATGTCACATCTCACCCCAATCATCTGTCCCTTCACCCCAATCATGTCACATCTCACCCCAATCTGTCCCCTCAACCCAATCATGTCACATCTCACCCCAATCTGTCCCCTCACCCCAATCATGTCATATCTCATATCAATCTGTCCCCTCACCCCAATCATGTCACATCTCACCCCAATCTGTCCCCTCTCCCTAATCATGTCACATCTCACACCAATCTGTCCCCTCACCCCAATCATGTCACTTCTCACCCCAATCTGTCCCCTCACCCCAATCATGTCACATCTCACCCCAATCTGTCCCCTCACCTCAATCATGTCACATCTCACCCCAATCTGTCCCCTCACCCCAATCATGTCATATCTCACATCAATCTGTCCCCTCACCCCAATCATGTCACTTCTCACACCAATCTGTCCCCTCACCCCAATCATGTCAGTTCTCACACCAATCTGTCCCCTCTCCCTAATCATGTCACATCTCACACCAATCTGTCCCCTCACCCCAATCATGTCACATCTCACCCCAATCTGTCCCCTCACCCCAATCATGTCACATCTCACCCCAATCTTTCCCCTTTCCCTAATCATGTCACATCTCACACCAATCTGTCCCCTCACCCCAATCATGTCACATCTCACACCAATCTGTCCCCTCACCCCAATCATGTCACTTCTCACACCAATCTGTCCCCTCACCCCAATCATGTCACATCTCACCCCAATCTGTCCCCTCAACCCAATCATGTCACATCTCACCCCAATCTGTCCCCTCACCCCAATCGTGTCACATCTCACCCCAATCTGAACCCCTCTCCCTAATCATGTCACATCTCACCCCAATCTGTCCCCTCACCCCAATCATGTCACAGCTCACCTCAATCTGTCCCCTCACCCCAATCATGTCACATCTCGCCCCAATCTGTCCCCTCTCCCTAATCATGTCACATCTCACCCCAATCTGTCCCCTCACCCCAATCATGTCATATCTCACACCAATCTGTCCCCTCACCCCAATCATGTCACATCTCACCCCAATCTGTCCCCTCTCCCTAATCATGTCACAGCTCACCCCAATCTGTCCCCTCACCCCAATCATGTCATATCTCACATCAATCTGTCCTCTCACCCCAATCATGTCAAATCTCACCCCAATCTGTTCCCTCACCCCAATCATGTCACATCTAACCCCAATCTGTCCCCTCTCCCTAATCATGTCACATCTCACACCAATCTGTCCCCTCACCCCATTCATGTCACATCTCACCCCAATCTGTCCCCTCACCCCAATCATGTCACATCTCACCCCAATCTGTCCCCTCACCCCAATCATGTCACATCTCACCCCAATCTGTTCCCTCACCCCAATCATGTCACATCTCACACCAATCTGTCCTCTCACCCCAATCATGTCACATCTCACCCCAATCTGTCCCCTCACCCCAATCATGTCACATCTCACCCCAATCTGTCCCCTTACCTCAATCATGTCACATCTCACCCCAATCTGTCTTCTCACCTCAATCATGTCACATCTCACCCCAATCTGTCCCCTCACCCCAATCATGTCACATCTCACCCCAATCTGTCCCCTAACCCCAATCATGTCACATCTCACCCCAATCTGTCCCCTCACCCCAATCATGTCACATCTCACCCCAATCTGTCCCCTCTCCCTAATCATGTCACATCTCACACCAATCTGTCCCCTCACCCCAATCATGTCACATCTCACCCCAATCTGTCCCCTCACCCCAATCATGTCACAACTCACCCCAATCTGTCCCCTCACCCCAATCATGTCACATCTCACCCCAATCTGTCCCCTCACCTCAATCATGTCACATCTCACCCCAATCTGTCCCCTCACCCCAATCATGTCACATCTCACCCCAATCTGTCCCCTCACCCCAATCATGTCACATCTCACCCCAATCTTTCCCCTAACCCCAATCATGTCACATCTCACCCCAATCTGTCCCCTCACCCCAATCATGTCACATCTCACCCCAATCTGTCCCCTCACCTCAATCATGTCACATCTCACCCCAATCTGTCCCCTCACCCCAATCATGTCACATCTCACCCCAATCTGTCCCCTCACCCCAATCATGTCACATCTCACCCCAATCTGTCCCCTCACCCCAATCATGTCACATCTCACCTCAATCTGTCCCCTCTCCCTAATCATGTCACATCTCACACCAATCTGTCCCCTCACCCCAATCATGTCACATCTCACCCCAATCTGTCCCCTCTCCCCAATCATGTCACATCTCACCCCAATCAGTCCCCTCACCTCAATCATGTCACATCTCATCCCAATCTGTCCCCTCACCCCAATCATGTCACATCTCACCCCAATCTGTCCCCTCTCCCTAATCATGTCACATCTCACCCCATTCTGTCCCCTCACCCCAATCATGTCATATCTCAAATCAATCTGTCCCCTCACCCCAATCATGTCACATCTCACCTCAATCTGTCCCCTCACCCCAATCATGTCACATCTCACCCCAATCTGTCCCCTCTCCCTAATCATGTCACATCTCACACCAATCTGTCCCCTCACCCCAATCATGTCACATCTCACCCCAATCTGTTCCCTCACCCCAATCATGTCACAGCTCACCTCAATCTGTCCCCTCACCCCAATCATGTCACATCTCGCCCCAATCTGTCCCCTCTCCCTAATCATGTCACATCTCACCCCAATCTGTCCCCTCACCCCAATCATGTCATATCTCACCCCAATCTGTCCCATCACCCCAATCATGTCACATCTCACCCCAATCTGTCCCCTCTCCCTAATCATGTCACATCTCACCCCAATCTGTCCCCTCACCCCAATCATGTCATATCTCACATCAATCTGTCCCCTCACCCCAATCATGTCACATCTCACCCCAATCTGTCCCCTCACCCCAATCATGTCACATCTCACCCCAATCTGTCCCCTCACCCCAATCATGTCACATCTCACCCCAATCTGTCCCCTCACCCCAATCATGTCACATCTCACCCCAATCTGTCCCCTCTCCCTAATCATGTCACATCTCACACCAATCTGTCCCCTCACCCCAATCATGTCATATCTCACATCAATCTGTCCCCTCACCCCAATCATGTCACATCTCACACCAATCTGTCCCCTTACACCAATCCTGTCACATCTCACCCCAAGCTGTCCCCTCACCCCAATCATGTCACATCTCACACCAATCTGTCCCCTTACACCAATCCTGTCACATCTCACCCCAAGCTGTCCCCTCACCCCAATCATGTCACATCTCACCCCAATCTGTCCCCTCACCCCAATCATGTCACATCTCACCCCAATCTGTCCCCTCACCCCAATCATGTCACATCTCACCCCAATCTGTCCCCTCTCCCTAATCATGTCACATCTCACCCCAATCTGTCCCCTCACCCCCATCATGTCACTTCTCACACCAATCTGTCCCCTCACCCCAATCATGTCACATCTCACCCCAATCTGTCCCCTCACCCCAATCATGTAACAGCTCACCTCAATCTATCCCCTCACCCCAATCATGTCACATCTCGCCCCAATCTGTCCCCTCTCCCTAATCATGTCACATCTCACCCCAATCTGTCCCCTCACCCCAATCATGTCATATCTCACCCCAATCTGTCCCCTCACCCCAATCATGTCACATCTCACCCCAATCTGTCCCCTCTCCCTAATCATGTCACAGCTCACCCCAATCTGTCCCCTCACCCCAATCATGTCATATCTCACATCAATCTGTCCCCTCACCCCAATCATGTCACATCTCACCCCAATCTGTCCCCTCACCCCAATCATGTCACATCTAACCCCAATCTGTCCCCTCTCCCTAATCATGTCACATCTCACACCAATCTGTCCCCTCACCCCAATCATGTCACATCTCACCCCAATCTGTCCCCTCACACCAATCATGTCACATCTCACCCCACTCTGTCCCCTCACCCCAATCATGTCACATCTCACCCCAATTTGTCCTCTCACCCCAATCATGTCACATCTCACCCCAATCTGTCCCCTCACCCCAATCATGTCACATCTCACCCCAATCTGTCCCCTCACCTCAATCATGTCACATCTCACCCCAATCTGTCTTCTCACCTCAATCATGTCACATCTCACCCCAATCTGTCCCCTCACCCCAATCATGTCACATCTCACCCCAATCTGTCCCCTAACCACAATCATGTCACATCTCACCCCAATCTGTCCCCTCACCCCAATCATGTCACATCTCACCCCAATCTGTCCCCGCTCCCTAATCATGTCACATCTCACACCAATCTGTCCCCTCACCCCAATCATGTCACATCTCACCCCAATCTGTCCCCAAACCCCAATCATGTCACAACTCACCCAAATCTGTCCCCTCACCCCAATCATGTCACATCTCACCCCAATCTGTCCCCTCACCTCAATCATGTCACATCTCACCCCAATCTGTCCCCTCACCCCAATCATGTCACATCTCACCCCAATCTGTTCCCTCACCCCAATCATGTCACATCTCACCCCAATCTGTCCCCTCACCCCAATCATGTCTCATCTCACCCCAATCTGTCCCCTCACCCCAATCATGTCACATCTCACCCCAATCTGTCCCCTCACCTCAATCATGTCACATCTCACCCCAATCTGTCCCCTCACCCCAATCATGTCACATCTCACCCCAATCTGTCCCCTCACCCCAATCATGTCACATCTCACCCCAATCTGTCCCCTCACCCCAATCATGTCACATCTCACCCCAATCTGTCCCCTCTCCCTAATCATGTCACATCTCACACCAATCTGTCCCCTCACCCCAATCATGTCACATCTCACCCCAATCTGTCCCCTCACCCCAATCATGTCACATCTCACCCCAATCAGTCCCCTCACCTCAATCATGTCACATCTCATCCCAATCTGTCCCCTCACCCCAATCATGTCACATCTCACCCCAATCATCTGTCCCTTCACCCCAATCATGTCACATCTCACCCCAATCTGTCCCCTCAACCCAATCATATCACATCTCACCCCAATCTGTCCCCTCTCCCTAATCATGTCACATCTCACCCCAATCTGTCCCCTCACCCCAATCATGTCACATCTCACCCCAATCTGTCCCCTCTCCCTAATCATGTCACATCTCACACCAATCTGTCCCCTCACCCCAATCATGTCACTTCTCACCCCAATCTGTCCCCTCACCCCAATCATGTCACATCTCACCCCAATCTGTCCCCTCACCTCAATCATGTCACATCTCACCCCAGTCTGTCCCCTCACCCCAATCATGTCATATCTCACATCAATCTGTCCCCTCACCCCAATCATGTTACATCTCACCCCAATCTGTCCCCTCACCCCAATCATGTCACATCTCACCCCAATCTGTCCCCTCTCTCTAATCATGTCACATCTCACACCAATCTGTCCCCTCACCCCAATCATGTCACATCTCACCCCAATCTGTCCCCTCACCCCAATCATGTCACATCTCACCCCAATCTGTCCCCTCTCTCTAATCATGTCACATCTCACACCAATCTGTCCCCTCACCCCAATCATGTCACTTCTCACCCCAATCTGTCCCCTCACCCCAATCATGTCACAGCTCACCCCAATCTGTCCCCTCACCCCAATCATGTCATATCTAACATCAATCTGTCCCCTCACCCCAATCATGTCACATCTCACCCCAATCTGTCCCCTCACCCCAATCATGTCACATCTAACCCCAATCTGTCCCCTCTCCCTAATCATGTCACATCTCACACCAATCTGTCCCCTCACCCCAATCATGTCACATCTCACCCCAATCTGTCCCCTCACCCCAATCATGTCACATCTCACCCCAATCTGTCCCCTCACCCCAATCATGTCACATCTCACCCCAATCTGTCCCCTCACCCCAATCATGTCACATCTCACACCAATCTGTCCTCTCACCCCAATCATGTCATATCTCACCCCAATCTGTCCCCTCACCCCAATCATGTCACATCTCACCCCAATCTGTCCCCTCACCTCAATCATGTCACATCTCACCCCAATCTGTCTTCTCACCTCAATCATGTCACATCTCACCCCAATCTGTCCCCTCACCCCAATCATGTCACATCTCACCCCAATCTGTCCCCTAACCCCAATCATGTCACATCTCACCCCAATCTGTCCCCTCACCCCAATCATGTCACATCTCACCCCAATCTGTCCCCTCTCCCTAATCATGTCACATCTCACACCAATCTGTCCCCTCACCCCAATCATGTCACATCTCACCCCAATCTGTCCCCTCACCCCAATCATGTCACAACTCACCCCAATCTGTCCCCTCACCCCAATCATGTCACATCTCACCCCAATCTGTCCCCTCACCTCAATCATGTCACATCTCACCCCAATCTGTCCCCTCACCCCAATCATGTCACATCTCACCCCAATCTGTCCCCTCACCCCAATCATGTCACATCTCACCCCAATCTGTCCCCTCACCCCAATCATGTCACATCTCACCCCAATCTGTCCCCTCACCCCAATCATGTCACATCTCACCCCAATCTGTCCCCTCACCTCAATCATGTCACATCTCACCCCAATCTGTCCCCTCACCCCAATCATGTCACATCTCACCCCAATCTGTCCCCTCACCCCAATCATGTCACTTCTCACCCCAATCTGTCCCCTCACCCCAATCATGTCACATCTCATCCCAATCTGTCCCCTCTCCCTAATCATGTCACATCTCACACCAATCTGTCCCCTCACCCCAATCATGTCACATCTCACCCCAATCTGTCCCCTCACCCCAATCATGTCACATCTCACCCCAATCAGTCCCCTCACCTCAATCATGTCACATCTCATCCCAATCTGTCCCCTCACCCCAATCATGTCACATCTCACCCCAATCATCTGTCCCTTCACCCCAATCATGTCACATCTCACCCCAATCTGTCCCCTCAACCCTATCATGTCACATCTCACCCCAATCTGTCCCCTCACCCCAATCATGTCATATCTCACATCAATCTGTCCCCTCACCCCAATCATGTCACATCTCACCCCAATCTGTCCCCTCACCCCAATCATGTCACATCTCACCCCAATCTGTCCCCTCTCCCTAATCATGTCACATCTCACACCAATCTGTCCCCTCACCCCAATCATGTCACTTCTCACCCCAATCTATCCCCTCACCCCAATCATGTCACATCTCACCCCAATCTGTCCCCTCACCTCAATCATGTTACATCTCACCCCAATCTGTCCCCTCACCCCAATCATGTCATATCTCACATCAATCTGTCCCCTCACCCCAATCATGTCACATCTCACCCCAATCTGTCCCCTCACCCCAATCATGTCACATCTCACCCCAATCTGTCCCCTCTCCCTAATCATGTCACATCTCACACCAATCTGTCCCCTCACCCCAATCATGTCACTTCTCACCCCAATCTGTCCCCTCACCCCAATCATATCACATCTCACCCTAATCTGTCCCCTCACCCCAATCATGTCACAGCTCACCTCAATCTGTACCCTCACCCCAATCATGTCACATCTCGCCCCAATCTGTCCCCTCTCCCTAATCATGTCACATCTCACCCCAATCTGTCCCCTCACCCCAATCATGTCATATCTCACCCCAATCTGTCCCCTCACCCCAATCATGTCACATCTCACCCCAATCTGTCCCCTCTCCCTAATCATGTCACAGCTCACCCCAATCTGTCCCCTCACCCCAATCATGTCATATCTCACATCAATCTGTCCCCTCACCCCAATCATGTCACATCTCACCCCAATCTGTCCCCTCACCCCAATCATGTCACATCTAACCCCAATCTGTCCCCTCTCCCTAATCATGTCACATCTCACACCAATCTGTCCCCTCACCCCAATCATGTCACATCTCACCCCAATCTGTCCCCTCACCCCAATCATGTCACATCTCACCCCACTCTGTCCCCTCACCCCAATCATGTCACATCTCACCCCAATTTGTCCTCTCACCCCAATCATGTCACATCTCACCCCAATCTGTCCCCTCACCCCAATCATGTCACATCTCACCCCAATCTGTCCCCTCATCTCAATCATGTCACATCTCACCCCAATCTGTCTTCTCACCTCAATCATGTCACATCTCACCCCTATCTGTCCCCTCACCCCAATCATGTCACATCTCACCCCAATCTGTCCCCTAACCCCAATCATGTCACATCTCACCCCAATCTGTCCCCTCACCCCAATCATGTCACATCTCACCCCAATCTGTCCCCGCTCCCTAATCATGTCACATCTCACACCAATCTGTCCCCTCACCCCAATCATGTCACATCTCACCCCAATCTGTCCCCTCACCCCAATCATGTCACAACTCACCCCAATCTGTCCCCTCACCCCAATCATGTCACATCTCACCCCAATCTGTCCCCTCACCTCAATCATGTCACATCTCACCCCAATCTGTCCCCTCACCCCAATCATGTCACATCTCACCCCAATCTGTCCCCTCACCCCAATCATGTCACATCTCACCCCAATCTGTCCCCTCACCCCAATCATGTCTCATCTCACCCCAATCTGTCCCCTCACCCCAATCATGTCACATCTCACCCCAATCTGTCCCCTCACCTCAATCATGTCACATCTCACCCCAATCTGTCCCCTCACCCCAATCATGTCACATCTCACCCCAATCTGTCCCCTCACCCCAATCATGTCACATCTCACCCCAATCTGTCCCCTCACCCCAATCATGTCACATCTCACCCCAATCTGTCCCCTCTCCCTAATCATGTCACATCTCACACCAATCTGTCCCCTCACCCCAATCATGTCACATCTCACCCCAATCTGTCCCCTCACCCCAATCATGTCAAATCTCACCCCAATCAGTCCCCTCACCTCAATCATGTCACATCTCATCCCAATCTGTCCCCTCACCCCAATCATGTCACATCTCACCCCAATCATCTGTCCCTTCACCCCAATCATGTCACATCTCACCCCAATCTGTCCCCTCAACCCAATCATATCACATCTCACCCCAATCTGTCCCCTCTCCCTAATCATGTCACATCTCACCCCAATCTGTCCCCTCACCCCAATCATGTCACATCTCACATCAATCTGTCCCCTCACCCCAATCATGTCACATCTCACCCCAATCTGTCCCCTCACCCCAATCATGTCACATCTCACCCCAATCTGTCCCCTCTCTCTAATCATGTCACATCTCACACCAATCTGTCCCCTCACCCCAATCATGTCACTTCTCACCCCAATCTGTCCCCTCACCCCAATCATGTCACATCTCACCCCAATCTGTCCCCTCACCCCAATCATGTCACAGCTCACCTCAATCTGTCCCCTCACCCCAATCATGTCACATCTCGCCCCAATCTGTCCCCTCTCCCTAATCATGTCACATCTCACCCCAATCTGTCCCCTCACCCCAATCATGTCACATCTCACCCCAATCATCTGTCCCCTCACCCCAATCATGTCACATCTCACCCCAATCATCTGTCCCCTCACCCCAATCATGTCACATCTCACCCCAATCATCTGTCCCCTCACCCCAATCATGTCACATATCACCCCAATCTGTCCCCTCACCCCAATCATGTCACATCTCACCCCAATCATGTCACATCTCACCCCAATCATCTGTCCCCTCACCCCAATCATGTCACATCTCACCCCAATCATCTGTCCCCTCACCACAATCATGTCACATCTCACCTCAATCATCTGTCCCCTCACCCCAATCATGTCACATCTCACCCCAATCTGTCCCCTCACCCCAATCATGTCACATCTCACCCCAATCAAGTCACATCTCACCCCAGTCATCTGTCCCCTCACCCCAATCATGTCACATCTCACCCCAATCTGTCCCCTCACCCCAATCATGTCACATCTCACCCCAATCTGTCCCCTCACCCCAATCATGTCACATCTCACCCCAATCATGTCACATCTCACACCAATCTGTCCCCTCACCCCAATCATGTCACATCTCACCCCAATCATGTCACATCTCACCCCAATCATGTCACATCTCACCCCAATCATCTGTCCCCTCACCCCAATCATGTCACATCTCACCCCAATCATCTGTCCCCTCACCCCAATCATGTCACATCTCACCCCAATCATGTCACATCTCACCCCAATCATGTCACATCTCACCCCAATCATGTCACATCTCACCCCAATCATCTGTCCCCTCACCCCAATCATGTCACATCTCACCCCAATCTGTCCCCTCACCCCAATCATGTCACATCTCACCCCCATCTGTCCCCTCACCCCAATCATGTCACATCTCACACCAATCTGTCCTCTCTCCCCAATCATGTCACATCTCACCCCAATCTGTCCCCTCACCCCAATCATGTCACATCTCACCCCAATCTGTCCCATCACCTCAATCATGTCACATCTCACCCCAATCTGTCTTCTCACCTCAATCATGTCACATCTCACCCCAATCTGTCCCCTCACCCCAATCATGTCACATCTCACCCCAATCTGTCCCCTAACCCCAATCATGTCACATCTCACCCCAATCTTTCCCCTCACCCCAATCATGTCACATCTCACCCCAATCTGTCCCCTCTCCCTAATCATGTCACATCTCACACCAATCTGTCCCCTCACCCCAATCATGTCACATCTCACCCCAATCTGTCCCCTCACCCCAATCATGTCACAACTCACCCCAATCTGTCCCCTCACCCCAATCATGTCACATCTCACCCCAATCTGTCCCCTCTCCTCAATCATGTCACATCTCACCCCAATCTGTCCCCTCACCCCAATCATGTCACATCTCACCCCAATCTGTCCCCTCACCCCAATCATGTCACATCTCACCCCAATCTTTCCCCTCACCCCAATCATGTCACATCTCACCCCAATCTGTCCCCTCACCCCAATCATGTCACATCTCACCCCAATCTGTCCCCTCACCTCAATCATGTCACATCTCACCCCAATCTGTCCCCTCACCCCAATCATGTCACATCTCACCGCAATCTGTCCCCTCACCCCAATCATGTCACATCTCACCCCAATCTGTCCCCTCACCCCAATCATGTCACATCTCACCCCAATCTGTCCCCTCTCCCTAATCATGTCACATCTCACACCAATCTGTCCCCTCACCCCAATCATGTCACATCTCACCCCAATCTGTCCCCTCACCCCAATCATGTCACATCTCACCCCAATCTGTCCCCTCTCCCTAATCATGTCACAGCTCACCCCAATCTGTCCCCTCACCCCAATCATGTCATATCTCACATCAATCTGTCCCCTCACCCCAATCATGTCACATCTCACCCCAATCTGTCCCCTCACCCCAATCATGTCACATCTAACCCCAATCTGTCCCCTCTCCCTAATCATGTCACATCTCACACCAATCTGTCCCCTCACCCCAATCATGTCACATCTCACCCCAATCTGTCCCCTCACCCCAATCATGTCACATCTCACCCCAATCTGTCCCCTCACCCCAATCATGTCACATCTCACCCCAATCTGTCCCCTCACCCCAATCATGTCACATCTCACACCAATCTGTCCTCTCACCCCAATCATGTCATATCTCACCCCAATCATCTGTCCCCTCACCCCAATCATGTCACATCTCACCCCAATCTGTCCCCTCACCCCAATCATGTCACATCTCACCCCAATCATGTCACATCTCACCCCAATCATCTGTCCCCTCACCCCAATCATGTCACATCTCACCCCAATCATCTGTCCCCTCACCACAATCATGTCACATCTCACCCCAATCATCTGTCCCCTCACCCCAATCATGTCACATCTCACCCCAATCTGTCCCCTCACCCCAATCATGTCACATCTCACCCCAATCATGTCATATCTCACCCCAGTCATCTGTCCCCTCACCCCAATCATGTCACATCTCACCCCAATCTGTCCCCTCACCCCAATCATGTCACATCTCACCCCAATCTGTCCCCTCACCCCAATCATGTCACATCTCACCCCAATCATGTCACATCTCACACCAATCTGTCCCCTCACCCCAATCATGTCACATCTCACCCCAATCATGTCAGATCTCACCCCAATCATGTCACATCTCACCCCAATCATCTGTCCCCTCACCCCAATCATGTCACATCTCACCCCAATCATCTGTCCCCTCACCCCAATCATGTCACATCTCACCCCAATCATGTCACATCTCACCCCAATCATGTCACATCTCACCCCAATCATGTCACATCTCACCCCAATCATCTGTCCCCTCACCCCAATCATGTCACATCTCACCCCAATCTGTCCCCTCAACCCAATCATGTCACATCTCACCCCAATCTGTCCCCTCACCCCAATCATGTCACATCTCACACCAATCTGTCCTCTCACCCCAATCATGTCACATCTCACCCCAATCTGTCCCCTCACCCCAATCATGTCACATCTCACCCCAATCTGTCCCATCACCTCAATCATGTCACATCTCACCCCAATCTGTCTTCTCACCTCAATCATGTCACATCTCACCCCAATCTGTCCCCGCACCCCAATCATGTCACATCTCACCCCAATCTGTCCCCTAACCCCAATCATGTCACATCTCACCCCAATCTTTCCCCTCACCCCAATCATGTCACATCTCACCCCAATCTGTCCCCTCTCCCTAATCATGTCACATCTCACACCAATCTGTCCCCTCACCCCAATCATGTCACATCTCACCCCAATCTGTCCCCTCACCCCAATCATGTCACAACTCACCCCAATCTGTCCCCTCACCCCAATCATGTCACATCTCACCCCAATCTGTCCCCTCACCTCAATCATGTCACATCTCACCCCAATCTGTCCCCTCACCCCAATCATGTCACATCTCACCCCAATCTGTCCCCTCACCCCAATCATGTGACATCTCACCCCAATCTTTCCCCTCACCCCAATCATGTCACATCTCACCCCAATCTGTCCCCTCACCCCAATCATGTCACATCTCACCCCAATCTGTCCCCTCACCTCAATCATGTCACATCTCACCCCAATCTGTCCCCTCACCCCAATCATGTCACATCTCACCCCAATCTGTCCCCTCACCCCAATCATGTCACATCTCACCCCAATCTGTCCCCTCACCCCAATCATGTCACATCTCACCCCAATCTGTCCCCTCTCCCTAATCATGTCACATCTCACACCAATCTGTCCCCTCACCCCAATCATGTCACATCTCACCCCAATCTGTCCCCTCACCCCAATCATGTCACATCTCACCCCAATCTGTCCCCTCTCCCTAATCATGTCACAGCTCACCCCAATCTGTCCCCTCACCCCAATCATGTCATATCTCACATCAATCTGTCCCCTCACCCCAATCATGTCACATCTCACCCCAATCTGTCCCCTCACCCCAATCATGTCACATCTAACCCCAATCTGTCCCCTCTCCCTAATCATGTCACATCTCACACCAATCTGTCCCCTCACCCCAATCATGTCACATCTCACCCCAATCTGTCCCCTCACCCCAATCATGTCACATCTCACCCCAATCTGTCCCCTCACCCCAATCATGTCACATCTCACCCCAATCTGTCCCCTCACCCCAATCATGTCACATCTCACACCAATCTGTCCTCTCACCCCAATCATGTCATATCTCACCCCAATCTGTCCCCTCACCCCAATCATGTCACATCTCACCCCAATCTGTCCCCTCACCTCAATCATGTCACATCTCACCCCAATCTGTCTTCTCACCTCAATCATGTCACATCTCACCCCAATCTGTCCCCTCACCCCAATCATGTCACATCTCACCCCAATCTGTCCCCTAACCCCAATCATGTCACATCTCACCCCAATCTGTCCCCTCACCCCAATCATGTCACATCTCACCCCAATCTGTCCCCTCTCCCTAATCATGTCACATCTCACACCAATCTGTCCCCTCACCCTAATCATGTCACATCTCACCCCAATCTGTCCCCTCACCCCAATCATGTCACAACTCACCCCAATCTGTCCCCTCACCCCAATCATGTCACATCTCACCCCAATCTGTCCCCTCACCTCAATCATGTCACATCTCACCCCAATCTGTCCCCTCACCCCAATCATGTCACATCTCACCCCAATCTGTCCCCTCACCCCAATCATGTCACATCTCACCCCAATCTGTCCCCTCACCCCAATCATGTCACATCTCACCCCAATCTGTCCCCTCACCCCAATCATGTCACATCTCACCCCAATCTGTCCCCTCACCTCAATCATGTCACATCTCACCCCAATCTGTCCCCTCACCCCAATCATGTCACATCTCACCCCAATCTGTCCCCTCACCCCAATCATGTCACATCTCACCCCAATCTGTCCCCTCACCCCAATCATGTCACATCTCACCCCAATCTGTCCCCTCTCCCTAATCATGTCACATCTCACACCAATCTGTCCCCTCACCCCAATCATGTCACATCTCACCCCAATCTGTCCCCTCACCCCAATCATGTCACATCTCACCCCAATCAGTCCCCTCACCTCAATCATGTCACATCTCATCCCAATCTGTCCCCTCACCCCAATCTTGTCACATCTCACCCCAATCATCTGTCCCTTCACCCCAATCATGTCACATCTCACCCCAATCTGTCCCCTCAACCCAATCATGTCACATCTCACCCCAATCTGTCCCCTCACCCCAATCATGTCATATCTCACATCAATCTGTCCCCTCACCCCAATCATGTCACATCTCACACCAATCTGTCCCCTCACCCCAATCATGTCACTTCTCACCCCAATCTGTCCCCTCACCCCAATCATGTCACATCTCACCCCAATCTGTCCCCTCACCTCAATCATGTCACATCTCACCCCAATCTGTCCCCTCACCCCAATCATGTCATATCTCACATCAATCTGTCCCCTCACCCCAATCATGTCACATCTCACCCCAATCTGTCCCCTCACCCCAATCATGTCACATCTCACCCCAATCTGTCCCCTCTCCCTAATCATGTCACATCTCACACCAATCTGTCCCCTCACCCCAATCATGTCACTTCTCACCCCAATCTGTCCCCTCACCCCAATCATGTCACATCTCACCCCAATCTGTGCCCTCACCCCAATCATGTCACAGCTCACCTCAATCTGTCCCCTCACCCCAATCATGTCACATCTCGCCCCAATCTGTCCCCTCTCCCTAATCATGTCACATCTCACCCCAATCTGTCCCCTCACCCCAATCATGTCATATCTCACCCCAATCTGTCCCATCACCCCAATCATGTCACATCTCACCCCAATCTGTCCCCTCTCCCTAATCATGTCACATCTCACCCCAATCTGTCCCCTCACCCCAATCATGTCATATCTCACAACAATCTGTCCCCTCACCCCAATCATGTCACATCTCACCCCAATCTGTCCCGTCACCCCAATCATGTCACATCTCACCCCAATCTGTCCCCTCTCCCTAATCATGTCACATGTCACACCAATCTGTCCCCTCACCCCAATCATGTCACATCTCACTCCAATCTGTCCCCTCACCCCAATCATGTCACATCTCACCCCAATCTGTCCCCTCACCCCAATCATGTCACATCTCACCCCAATCTGTTCCCTCACCCCAATCATTTCACATCTCACACCAATCTGTCCCCTCACCCCAATCATGTCACTTCTCACACCAATCTGTCCCCTCACCCCAATCATGTCACATCTCACCCCAATCTGTCCCCTCACCCCAATCATGTCACAGCTCACCTCAATCTGTCCCCTCACCCCAATCATGTAACATCTCGCCCCAATCTGTCCCCTCTCCCTAATCATGTCACATGTCACCCCAATCTGTCCCGTCACCCCAATCAAGTCATATCTCACCCCAATCTGTCTCCTCACCCCAATTATGTCACATCTCACCCCAATCTGTCCCCTCTCCCTAATCATGTCACATCTCACACCAATCTGTCCCCTCACCCCAATCATGTCACATCTCACCCCAATCTGTCCCCTCACCCCAATCATGTCACATCTCACCCCAATCTGTCCCCTCACCCCAATCATGTAACATCTCACCCCAATCTGTCCCCTCACCCTAATCATGTCACATCTCACACCAATCTGTCCCCTCACCCCAATCATGTCACATCTCACCCCAATCTGTCCCCTCACCCCAATCATGTCACATCTCACCCCAATTTGTCCCCTCTTCCTAATCATGTCACATCTCACACCAATCTGTCCCCTCACCCCAATCATGTCACATCTCACCCCAATCTGTCCCCTCTCCCCAATCATGTCACATCTCACCCCAATCTGTCCCCTCTCCCTAATCATGTCACATCTCACACCAATCTGTCCCCTCACCCCAATCATGTCACATCTCACCCCAATCTGTCCCCTCACCCCAATCATGTCACATCTCACCCCAATCTGTCCCCTCACCCCAATCATGTAACATCTCACCCCTATCTGTCCCCTCACCTCAATCATGTCACATCTCACCCCAATCTGTCCCCTCACCCCAATCATGTCACATCTCACCCCAATCTGTCCCCTCACCCCAATCATGTCACATCTCACCCCAATCTGTCCCCTCTCCCTAATCATGTCACATCTCACACCAATCTGTCCCCTCACCCCAATCATGTCACATCTCACCCCAATTTGTCCCCTCACCCCAATCATGTCACATCTCACCCCAATCTGTCCCCTCACCCCAATCATGTCACATCTCACCCCAATCTGTCCCCTCACCCCAATCATGTCACATCTCACCCCAATCTGTCCCCTCACCCCAATCATGTAACATCTCACCCCTATCTGTCCCCTCACCTCAATCATGTCACATCTCACCCCAATCTGTCCCCTCACCCCAATCATGTCACATCTCACCCCAATCTGTCCCCTCACCCCAATCATGTCACATCTCACCCCAATCTGTCCCCTCTCCCTAATCATGTCACATCTCACACCAATCTGTCCCCTCACCCCAATTATGTCACATCTCACCCCAATTTGTCCCCTCACCCCAATCATGTCACATCTCAACCCAATCTGTCCCCTCACCCCAATCATGTCACATCTCACCCCAATCTGTCCCCTCTCCCTAATCATGTCACATCTCACACCAATCTGTCCCCTCACCCCAATCATGTCACATCTCACCCCAATCTGTCCCCTCACCCCAATCATGTCACATCTCATCCCAATCTGTCCCCTCACCCCAATCATGTCACATCTCACCCCAATCATCTGACCCTTCACCCCAATCATGTCACATCTCACGCCAATCTGTCCCCTCACCCCAATCATGTCACATCTCACCCCAATCTGTCCCCTCTCCCTAATCATGTCACATCTAACCCCAATCTGTCCCCTCACCCCAATCATATCATATCTCACATCAATCTGTCCCCTCACCCCAATCATGTCACATCTCACCCCAATCTGTCCCCGCACCCCAATCATGTCACATCTCACCCCAATCTGTCCCCTCTCCCTAATCATGTCACATCTCACACCAATCTGTCCCCTCACCCCAATCATGTCACTTCTCACACCAATCTGTCCCCTCACCCCAATCATGTCACATCTCACCCCAATCTGTCCCCTCACCCCAATCATGTCACAGCTCACCTCAATCAGTCCCCTCACCCCAATCATGTCACATCTCGCCCCAATCTGTCCCCTCTCCCTAATCATGTCACATGTCACCCCAATCTGTCCCCTCACCCCAATCATGTCATATCTCACCCCAATCTGTCCCCTCACCCCAATTATGTCACATCTCACCCCAATCTGTCCCCTCTCCCTAATCATGTCACATCTCACCCCAATCTGTCCCCTCACCCCAATCATGTCATATCTCACATCAATCTGTCCCCTCACCCCAATCATGTCACATCTCACCCCAATCTGTCCCCTCACCCCAATCATGTCACATCTCACCCCAATCTGTCCCCTCTCCCTAATCATGTCACATCTCACACCAATCTGTCCCCTCACCCCAATCATGTCACATCTCACCCCAATCTGTCCCCTCACCCCAATCATGTCACATCTCACCCCAATCTGTCCCCTATCCCTAATCATGTCACATCTCACACCAATCTGTCCCCTCACCCCAATCATGTCACATCTCACACCAATCTGTCCCCTCACCCCAATCATGTCAGTTCTCACACCAATCTGTCCCCTCTCCCTAATCATGTCACATCTCACACCAATCTGTCCCCTCACCCCAATCATGTCACATCTCACCCCAATCTGTCCCCTCACCCCAATCATGTCACATCTCACCCCAATCTGTCCCCTTTCCCTAATCATGTCACATCTCACACCAATCTGTCCCCTCACCCCAATCATGTCACATCTCACACCAATCTGTCCCCTCACCCCAATCATGTCACTTCTCACACCAATCTGTCCCCTCACCCCAATCATGTCACATCTTACCCCAATCTGTCCCCTCACCCCAATCGTGTCACATCTCACCCCAATCTGAACCCCTCTCCCTAATCATGTCACATCTCACCCCAATCTGTCCCCTCACCCCAATCATGTCACAGCTCACCTCAATCTGTCCCCTCACCCCAATCATGTCACATCTCGCCCCAATCTGTCCCCTCTCCCTAATCATGTCACATCTCACCCCAATCTGTCCCCTCACCCCAATCATGTCACATCTCACCCCAATCTGTCCCCTCTCCCTAATCATGTCACAGCTCACCCCAATCTGTCCCCTCACCCCAATCATGTCATATCTCACATCAATCTGTCCCCTCATCCCAATCATGTCAAATCTCACCCCAATCTGTTCCCTCACCCCAATCATGTCACATCTAACCCCAATCTGTCCCATCTCCCTAATCATGTCACATCTCACACCAATCTGTCCCCTCACCCCAATCATGTCACATCTCACCCCAATCTGTCCCCTCACCCCAATCATGTCACATCTCACCCCAATCTGTCCCCTCACCCCAATCATGTCACATCTCACCCCAATCTGTTCCCTCACCCCAATCATGTCACATCTCACACCAATCTGTCCTCTCACCCCAATCATGTCACATCTCACCCCAATCTGTCCCCTCACCCCAATCATGTCACATCTCACCCCAATCTGTCCCCTTACCTCAATCATGTCACATCTCACCCCAATCTGTCTTCTCACCTCAATCATGTCACATCTCACCCCAATCTGTCCCCTCTCCCTAATCATGTCACATCTCACACCAATCTGTCCCCTCACCCCAATCATGTCACATCTCACCCCAATCTGTCCCCTCACCCTAATCATGTCACATCTCACCCCAATCTGTCCCCTCACCCCAATCATGTCATATCTCACATCAATCTGTCCCCTCACCCCCATCATGTCACATCTCACCCCAATCTGTCCCCTCACCCCAATCATGTCACATCTCACCCCAATCTGTCCCCTCTCCCTAATCATGTCACATCTCACACCAATCTGTCCCCTCACCCCAATCATGTCACATCTCACCCCAATCTGTCCCCTCACCCCAATCGTGTCACATCTCACCCCAATCTGTCCCCTATCCCTAATCATGTCACATCTCACACCAATCTGTCCCCTCACCCCAATCATGTCACATCTCACACCAATCTGTCCCCTCACCCCAATCATGTCAGTTCTCACACCAATCTGTCCCCTCTCCCTAATCATGTCACATCTCACACCAATCTGTCCCCTCACCCCAATCATGTCACATCTCACCCCAATCTGTCCCCTCACCCCAATCATGTCACATCTCACCCCAATCTGTCCCCTTTCCCTAATCATGTCACATCTCACACCAATCTGTCCCCTCACCCCAATCATGTCACATCTCACACCAATCTGTCCCCTCACCCCAATCATGTCACTTCTCACACCAATCTGTCCCCTCACCCCAATCATGTCACATCTCACCCCAATCTGTCCCCTCACCCCAATCATGTCACATCTCACCCCAATCTGTCCCCTCACCCCAATCGTGTCACATCTCACCCCAATCTGAACCCCTCTCCCTAATCATGTCACATCTCACCCCAATCTGTCCCCTCACCCCAATCATGTCACAGCTCACCTCAATCTGTCCCCTCACCCCAATCATGTCACATCTCGCCCCAATCTGTCCCCTCTCCCTAATCATGTCACATCTCACCCCAATCTGTCCCCTCACCCCAATCATGTCATATCTCACCCCAATCTGTCCCCTCACCCCAATCATGTCACATCTCACCCCAATCTGTCCCCTCTCCCTAATCATGTCACAGCTCACCCCAATCTGTCCCCTCACCCCAATCATGTCATATCTCACATCAATCTGTCCCCTCATCCCAATCATGTCAAATCTCACCCCAATCTGTTCCCTCACCCCAATCATGTCACATCTAACCCCAATCTGTCCCATCTCCCTAATCATGTCACATCTCACACCAATCTGTCCCCTCACCCCAATCATGTCACATCTCACCCCAATCTGTCCCCTCACCCCAATCATGTCACATCTCACCCCAATCTGTCCCCTCACCCCAATCATGTCACATTTCACCCCAATCTGTTCCCTCACCCCAATCATGTCACATCTCACACCAATCTGTCCTCTCACCCCAATCATGTCACATCTCACCCCAATCTGTCCCCTCACCCCAATCATGTCACATCTCACCCCAATCTGTCCCCTTACCTCAATCATGTCACATCTCACCCCAATCTGTCTTCTCACCTCAATCATGTCACATCTCACCCCAATCTGTCCCCTCACCCCAATCATGTCACATCTCACCCCAATCTGTCCACTAACCCCAATCATGTCACATCTCACCCCAATCTGTCCCCTCACCCCAATCATGTCACATCTCACCCCAATCTGTCCCCTCTCTTTAATCATGTCACATCTCACACCAATCTGTCCCCTCACCCCAATCATGTCACATCTCACCCCAATCTGTCCCCTCACCCCAATCATGTCACAACTCACCCCAATCTGACCCCTCACCCCAATCATGTCACATCTCACCCCAATCTGTCCCCTCACCTCAATCATGTCACATCTCACCCCAATCTGTCCCCTCACCCCAATCATGTCACATCTCACCCCAATCTGTCCCCTCACCCCAATCATGTCACATCTCACCCCAATCTTTCCCCTAACCCCAATCATGTCACATCTCACCCCAATCTGTCCCCTCACCCCAATCATGTCACATCTCACCCCAATCTGTCCCCTCACCTCAATCATGTCACATCTCACCCCAATCTGTCCCCTCACCCCAATCATGTCACATCTCACCCCAATCTGTCCCCTCACCCCAATCATGTCACATCTCACCCCAATCTGTCCCCTCACCCCAATCATGTCACATCTCACCTCAATCTGTCCCCTCTCCCTAATCATGTCACATCTCACACCAATCTGTCCCCTCACCCCATGTCACATCTCACCCCAATCTGTCCCCTCACCCCAATCATGTCACATCTCACCCCAATCAGTCCCCTCACCTCAATCATGTCACATCTCATCCCAATCTGTCCCCTCACCCCAATCATGTCACATCTCACCCCAATAATCTGTCCCTTCACCCCAATCATGTCACATCTCACCCCAATCTGTCCCCTCTCCCTAATCATGTCACATCTCACCCCATTCTGTCCCCTCACCCCAATCATGTCATATCTCAAATCAATCTGTCCCCTCACCCCAATCATGTCACATCTCAACCCAATCTGTCCCCTCACCCCAATCATGTCACATCTCACCCCAATCTGTCCCCTCTCCCTAATCATGTCACATCTCACACCAATCTGTCCCCTCACCCCAATCATGTCACTTCTCACACCAATCTGTCCCCTCACCCCAATCATGTCACATCTCACCCCAATCTGTCCCCTCACCCCAATCATGTCACAGCTCACCTCAATCTGTCCCCTCACCCCAATCATGTCACATCTCACCCCAATCTGTCCCCTAACCCCAATCATGTCACATCTCACCCCAATCTGTCCCCTCACCCCAATCATGTCATATCTCACCCCAATCTGTCCCCTCTCCCTAATCATGTCACATCTCACACCAATCTGTCCCCTCACCCTAATCATGTCACATCTCACCCCAATCTGTCCCCTCACCCCAATCATGTCACAACTCACCCCAATCTGTCCCCTCACCCCAATCATGTCACATCTCACCCCAATCTGTCCCCTCACCTCAATCATGTCACATCTCACCCCAATCTGTCCCCTCACCCCAATCATGTCACATCTCACCCCAATCTGTCCCCTCACCCCAATCATGTCACATCTCACCCCAATCTGTCCCCTCACCCCAATCATGTCACATCTCACCCCAATCTGTCCCCTCACCCCAATCATGTCACATCTCACCCCAATCTGTCCCCTCACCTCAATCATGTCACATCTCACCCCAATCTGTCCCCTCACCCCAATCATGTCACATCTCACCCCAATCTGTCCCATCACCCCAATCATGTCACATCTCACCCCAATCTGTCCCCTCACCCCAATCATGTCACATCTCACCCCAATCTGTCCCCTCTCCCTAATCATGTCACATCTCACACCAATCTGTCCCCTCACCCCAATCATGTCACATCTCACCCCAATCTGTCCCCTCACCCCAATCATGTCACATCTCACCCCAATCAGTCCCCTCACCTCAATCATGTCACATCTCATCCCAATCTGTCCCCTCACCCCAATCATGTCACATCTCACCCCAATCATCTGTCCCTTCACCCCAATCATGTCACATCTCACCCCAATCTGTCCCCTCAACCCAATCATGTCACATCTCACCCCAATCTGTCCCCTCACCCCAATCATGTCATATCTCACATCAATCTGTCCCCTCACCCCAATCATGTCACATCTCACCCCAATCTGTCCCCTCTCCCTAATCATGTCACATCTCACACCAATCTGTCCCCTCACCCCAATCATGTCACTTCTCACCCCAATCTGTCCCCTCACCCCAATCATGTCACATCTCACCCCAATCTGTCCCCTCACCTCAATCATGTCACATCTCACCCCAATCTGTCCCCTCACCCCAATCATGTCATATCTCACATCAATCTGTCCCCTCACCCCAATCATGTCACATCTCACCCCAATCTGTCCCCTCACCCCAATCATGTCACATCTCACCCCAATCTGTCCCCTCTCCCTAATCATGTCACATCTCACACCAATCTGTCCCCTCACCCCAATCATGTCACTTCTCACCCCAATCTGTCCCCTCACCCCAATCATGTCACATCTCACCCCAATCTGTCCCCTCACCCCAATCATGTCACAGCTCACCTCAATCTGTCCCCTCACCCCAATCATGTCACATCTCGCCCCAATCTGTCCCCTCTCCCTAATCATGTCACATCTCACCCCAATCTGTCCCCTCACCCCAATCATGTCATATCTCACCCCAATCTGTCCCATCACCCCAATCATGTCACATCTCACCCCAATCTGTCCCCTCTCCCTAATCATGTCACATCTCACCCCAATCTGTCCCCTCACCCCAATCATGTCATATCTCACAACAATCTGTCCCCTCACCCCAATCATGTCACATCTCACCCCAATCTGTCCCGTCACCCCAATCATGTCACATCTCACCCCAATCTGTCCCCTCTCCCTAATCATGTCACATCTCACACCAATCTGTCCCCTCACCCCAATCATGTCACATCTCACTCCAATCTGTCCCCTCACCCCAATCATGTCACATCTCACCCCAATCTGTCCCCTCACCCCAATCATGTCACATCTCACCCCAATCTGTTCCCTCACCCCAATCATTTCACATCTCACACCAATCTGTCCCCTCACCCCAATCATGTCACTTCTCACACCAATCTGTCCCCTCACCCCAATCATGTCACATCTCACCCCAATCTGTCCCCTCACCCCAATCATGTCACAGCTCACCTCAATCTGTCCCCTCACCCCAATCATGTAACATCTCGCCCCAATCTGTCCCCTCTCCCTAATCATGTCACATGTCACCCCAATCTGTCCCGTCACCCCAATCAAGTCATATCTCACCCCAATCTGTCTCCTCACCCCAATTATGTCACATCTCACCCCATTCTGTCCCCTCTCCCTAATCATGTCACATCTCACACCAATCTGTCCCCTCACCCCAATCATGTCACATCTCACCCCAATCTGTCCCCTCACCCCAATCATGTCACATCTCACCCCAATCTGTCCCCTCACCCCAATCATGTAACATCTCACCCCAATCTGTCCCCTCACCCTAATCATGTCACATCTCACACCAATCTGTCCCCTCACCCCAATCATGTCACATCTCACCCCAATCTGTCCCCTCACCCCAATCATGTCACATCTCACCCCAATTTGTCCCCTCTTCCTAATCATGTCACATCTCACACCAATCTGTCCCCTCACCCCAATCATGTCACATCTCACCCCAATCTGTCCCCTCTCCCCAATCATGTCACATCTCACCCCAATCTGTCCCCTCTCCCTAATCATGTCACATCTCACCTCAATCTGTCCCCTCACCCCAATCATGTCACATCTCACCCCAATCTGTCCCCTCACCCCAATCATGTCACATCTCACCCCAATCTGTCCCCTCACCCCAATCATGTAACATCTCACCCCTATCTGTCCCCTCACCTCAATCATGTCACATCTCACCCCAATCTGTCCCCTCACCCCAATCATGTCACATCTCACCCCAATCTGTCCCCTCACCCCAATCATGTCACATCTCACCCCAATCTGTCCCCTCTCCCTAATCATGTCACATCTCACACCAATCTGTCCCCTCACCCCAATCATGTCACATCTCACCCCAATTTGTCCCCTCACCCCAATCATGTCACATCTCACCCCAATCTGTCCCCTCACCCCAATCATGTCACATCTCACCCCAATCTGTCCCCTCACCCCAATCATGTCACATCTCACCCCAATCTGTCCCCTCACCCCAATCATGTAACATCTCACCCCTATCTGTCCCCTCACCTCAATCATGTCACATCTCACCCCAATCTGTCCCCTCACCCCAATCATGTCACATCTCACCCCAATCTGTCCCCTCACCCCAATCATGTCACATCTCACCCCAATCTGTCCCCTCTCCCTAATCATGTCACATCTCACACCAATCTGTCCCCTCACCCCAATCATGTCACATCTCACCCCAATTTGTCCCCTCACCCCAATCATGTCACATCTCACCCCAATCTGTCCCCTCACCCCAATCATGTCACATCTCACCCCAATCTGTCCCCTCTCCCTAATCATGTCACATCTCACACCAATCTGTCCCCTCACCCCAATCATGTCACATCTCACCCCAATCTGTCCCCTCACCCCAATCATGTCACATCTCATCCCAATCTGTCCCCTCACCCCAATCATGTCACATCTCACCCCAATCATCTGTCCCCTCACCCCAATCATGTCACATCTCACCCCAATTTGTCCCCTCACCCCAATCATGTCACATCTCACCCCAATCTGTCCCCTCACCCCAATCATGTCACATCTCACCCCAATCTGTCCCCTCTCCCTAATCATGTCACATCTCACACCAATCTGTCCCCTCACCCCAATCATGTCACATCTCACCCCAATCTGTCCCCTCACCCCAATCATGTCACATCTCATCCCAATCTGTCCCATCACCCCAATCATGTCACATCTCACCCCAATCTGTCCCCTCTCCCTAATCATGTCACATCTCACCCCAATCTGTCCCCTCACCCCAATCATGTCATATCTCACAACAATCTGTCCCCTCACCCCAATCATGTCACATCTCACCCCAATCTGTCCCGTCACCCCAATCATGTCACATCTCACCCCAATCTGTCCCCTCTCCCTAATCATGTCACATCTCACACCAATCTGTCCCCTCACCCCAATCATGTCACATCTCACTCCAATCTGTCCCCTCACCCCAATCATGTCACATCTCACCCCAATCTGTCCCCTCACCCCAATCATGTCACATCTCACCCCAATCTGTTCCCTCACCCCAATCATTTCACATCTCACACCAATCTGTCCCCTCACCCCAATCATGTCACTTCTCACACCAATCTGTCCCCTCACCCCAATCATGTCACATCTCACCCCAATCTGTCCCCTCACCCCAATCATGTCACAGCTCACCTCAATCTGTCCCCTCACCCCAATCATGTAACATCTCGCCCCAATCTGTCCCCTCTCCCTAATCATGTCACATGTCACCCCAATCTGTCCCGTCACCCCAATCAAGTCATATCTCACCCCAATCTGTCTCCTCACCCCAATTATGTCACATCTCACCCCATTCTGTCCCCTCTCCCTAATCATGTCACATCTCACACCAATCTGTCCCCTCACCCCAATCATGTCACATCTCACCCCAATCTGTCCCCTCACCCCAATCATGTCACATCTCACCCCAATCTGTCCCCTCACCCCAATCATGTAACATCTCACCCCAATCTGTCCCCTCACCCTAATCATGTCACATCTCACACCAATCTGTCCCCTCACCCCAATCATGTCACATCTCACCCCAATCTGTCCCCTCACCCCAATCATGTCACATCTCACCCCAATTTGTCCCCTCTTCCTAATCATGTCACATCTCACACCAATCTGTCCCCTCACCCCAATCATGTCACATCTCACCCCAATCTGTCCCCTCTCCCCAATCATGTCACATCTCACCCCAATCTGTCCCCTCTCCCTAATCATGTCACATCTCACCTCAATCTGTCCCCTCACCCCAATCATGTCACATCTCACCCCAATCTGTCCCCTCACCCCAATCATGTCACATCTCACCCCAATCTGTCCCCTCACCCCAATCATGTAACATCTCACCCCTATCTGTCCCCTCACCTCAATCATGTCACATCTCACCCCAATCTGTCCCCTCACCCCAATCATGTCACATCTCACCCCAATCTGTCCCCTCACCCCAATCATGTCACATCTCACCCCAATCTGTCCCCTCTCCCTAATCATGTCACATCTCACACCAATCTGTCCCCTCACCCCAATCATGTCACATCTCACCCCAATTTGTCCCCTCACCCCAATCATGTCACATCTCACCCCAATCTGTCCCCTCACCCCAATCATGTCACATCTCACCCCAATCTGTCCCCTCACCCCAATCATGTCACATCTCACCCCAATCTGTCCCCTCACCCCAATCATGTAACATCTCACCCCTATCTGTCCCCTCACCTCAATCATGTCACATCTCACCCCAATCTGTCCCCTCACCCCAATCATGTCACATCTCACCCCAATCTGTCCCCTCACCCCAATCATGTCACATCTCACCCCAATCTGTCCCCTCTCCCTAATCATGTCACATCTCACACCAATCTGTCCCCTCACCCCAATCATGTCACATCTCACCCCAATTTGTCCCCTCACCCCAATCATGTCACATCTCACCCCAATCTGTCCCCTCACCCCAATCATGTCACATCTCACCCCAATCTGTCCCCTCTCCCTAATCATGTCACATCTCACACCAATCTGTCCCCTCACCCCAATCATGTCACATCTCACCCCAATCTGTCCCCTCACCCCAATCATGTCACATCTCATCCCAATCTGTCCCCTCACCCCAATCATGTCACATCTCACCCCAATCATCTGACCCTTCACCCCAATCATGTCACATCTCACGCCAATCTGTCCCCTCACCCCAATCATGTCACATCTCACCCCAATCTGTCCCCTCTCCCTAATCATGTCACATCTAACCCCAATCTGTCCCCTCACCCCAATCATATCATATCTCACATCAATCTGTCCCCTCACCCCAATCATGTCACATCTCACCCCAATCTGTCCCCGCACCCCAATCATGTCACATCTCACCCCAAACTGTCCCCTCTCCCTAATCATGTCACATCTCACACCAATCTGTCCCCTCACCCCAATCATGTCACTTCTCACACCAATCTGTCCCCTCACCCCAATCATGTCACTTCTCACACCAATCTGTCCCCTCACCCCAATCATGTCACTTCTCACACCAATCTGTCCCCTCACCCCAATCATGTCACATCTCACCCCAATCTGTCCCCTCACCCCAATCATGTCACATCTCACCCCAATCTGTCCCCTCACCCCAATCATGTCACTTCTCACACCAATCTGTTCCCTCACCCCAATCATTTCACATCTCACACCAATCTGTCCCCTCACCCCAATCATGTCACTTCTCACACCAATCTGTCCCCTCACCCCAATCATGTCACATCTCACCCCAATCTGTCCCCTCACCCCAATCATGTCACAGCTCACCTCAATCTGTCCCCTCACCCCAATCATGTCACATCTCGCCCCAATCTGTCCCCTCTCCCTAATCATGTCACATGTCACCCCAATCTGTCCCCTCACCCCAATCAAGTCATATCTCACCCCAATCTGTCCCCTCACCCCAATTATGTCACATCTCACCCCAATCTGTCCCCTCTCCCTAATCATGTCACATCTCACACCAATCTGTCCCCTCACCCCAATCATGTCACATCTCACCCCAATCTGTCCCCTCACCCCAATCATGTCACATCTCACCCCAATCTGTCCCCTCACCCCAATCATGTAACATCTCACCCCAATCTGTCCCCTCACCCTAATCATGTCACATCTCACACCAATCTGTCCCCTCACCCCAATCATGTCACATCTCACCCCAATCTGTCCCCTCACCCCAATCATGTCACATCTCACCCCAATTTGTCCCCTCTTCCTAATCATGTCACATCTCACACCAATCTGTCCCCTCACCCCAATCATGTCACATCTCACCCCAATCTGTCCCCTCTCCCCAATCATGTCACATCTCACCCCAATCTGTCCCCTCACCCCAATCATGTCACATCTCACCCCAATCTGACCCCTCTCCATAATCATGTCACATCTCACACCAATCTGTCCCCTCACCCCAATCATGTCACATCTCACCCCAATCTGTCCCCTCACCCCAATCATGTCACATCTCACCCCAATCTGTCCCCTCACCACAATCATGTCACATCTCACCCCAATCTGTTCCCTCACCCCAATCATGTCACATCTCACCCCAATCTGTCCCCTCACCCCAATCATGTCACATCTCACCCTAATCTGTCCCCTTTCCCTAATCATGTCACATCTCACCCCAATCTGTCCCCTCACCCCAATCATGTCACTTCTCACACCAATCTGTCCCCTCACCCCAATCATGTCACATCTCACCCCAATCTGTCCCCTCACCCCAATCATGTCACAGCTCACCTCAATCTGTCCCCTCACCCCAATCATGTCACATCTCGCCCCAATCTGTCCCCTCTCCCTAATCATGTCACATCTCACCCCAATCTGTCCCCTCACCCCAATCATGTCATATCTCACTCCAATCTGTCCCCTCGCCCCAATCATGTCACATCTCACCCCAATCTGTCCCCTCACCCCAATCATGTCATATCTCACCCCAATCTGTCCCCTCACCTCAATCATGTCACATCTCACCCCAATCTGTCTTCTCACCTCAATCATGTCACATCTCACCCCAATCTGTCCCCTCACCCCAATCATGTCACATTTCACCCCAATCTGTCCCCTAACCCCAATCATGTCACATCTCACCCCAATCTGTCCCCTCACCCCAATCATGTCACATCTCACCCCAATCTGTCCCCTCTCCCTAATCATGTCACATCTCACACCAATCTGTCCCCTCACCCCAATCATGTCACATCTCACCCCAATCTGTCCCCTCACCCCAATCATGTCACAACTCACCCCAATCTGTCCCCTCACCCCAATCATGTCACATCTCACCCCAATCTGTCCCCTCACCTCAATCATGTCACATCTCACCCCAATCTGTCCCCTCACCCCAATCATGTCACATCTCACCCCAATCTGTCCCCTCACCCCAATCATGTCACATCTCACCCCAATCTGTCCCCTCACCCCAATCATGTCACATCTCACCCCAATCTGTCCCCTCACCCCAATCATGTCACATCTCACCCCAATCTGTCCCCTCACCTCAATCATGTCACATCTCACCCCAATCTGTCCCCTCACCCCAATCATGTCACATCTCACCCCAATCTGTCCCCTCACCCCAATCATGTCACATCTCACCCCAATCTGTCCCCTCACCCCAATCATGTCACATCTCACCCCAATCTGTCCCCTCTCCCTAATCATGTCACATCTCACACCAATCTGTCCCCTCACCCCAATCATGTCACATCTCACCCCAATCTGTCCCCTCACCCCAATCATGTCACATCTCACCCCAATCAGTCCCCTCACCTCAATCATGTCACATCTCATCCCAATCATCTGTCCCTTCACCCCAATCATGTCACATCTCACCCCAATCTGTCCCCTCACCCCAATCATGTCATATCTCACATCAATCTGTCCCCTCACCCCAATCATGTCACATCTCACACCAATCTGTCCTCTCACCCCAATCATGTCACATCTCACCCCAATCTGTCCCCTCACCCCAATCATGTCACATCTCTCCCCAATCTGTCCCCTCACCTCAATCATGTCACATTTCACCCCAATCTGTCCTCTCACCTCAATCATGTCACATCTCACCCCAATCTGTCCCCTCACCCCAATCATTTCACATCTCACCCCAATCTGTCCCCTAACCCAAATCATGTCACATCTCACCCCAATCTGTCCCCTCTCCCCAATCATGTCACATCTCACCCCTATCTGTCCCCTCACCCCAATCATGTCACATCTCACCCCAATCTGTCCCCTCACCCCAATCATGTCACATCTCACCCCAATCTGTCCCCTCACCCCAATCATGTCACATCTCACCCCAATCTGACCCCTCTCCATAATCATGTCACATCTCACACCAATCTGTCCCCTCACCCCAATCATGTCACATCTCACCCCAATCTGTCCCCTCACCCCAATCATGTCACATCTCACCCCAATCTGTCCCCTCACCACAATCATGTCACATCTCACCCCAATCTGTTCCCTCACCCCAATCATGTCACATCTCACCCCAATCTGTCCCCTCACCCCAATCATGTCACATCTCACCCTAATCTGTCCCCTTTCCCTAATCATGTCACATCTCACCCCAATCTGTCCCCTCACCCCAATCATGTCACTTCTCACACCAATCTGTCCCCTCACCCCAATCATGTCACATCTCACCCCAATCTGTCCCCTCACCCCAATCATGTCACAGCTCACCTCAATCTGTCCCCTCACCCCAATCATGTCACATCTCGCCCCAATCTGTCCCCTCTCCCTAATCATGTCACATCTCACCCCAATCTGTCCCCTCACCCCAATCATGTCATATCTCACTCCAATCTGTCCCCTCACCCCAATCATGTCACATCTCACCCCAATCTGTCCCCTCACCCCAATCATGTCATATCTCACCCCAATCTGTCCCCTCACCTCAATCATGTCACATCTCACCCCAATCTGTCTTCTCACCTCAATCATGTCACATCTCACCCCAATCTGTCCCCTCACCCCAATCATGTCACATCTCACCCCAATCTGTCCCCTAACCCCAATCATGTCACATCTCACCCCAATCTGTCCCCTCACCCCAATCATGTCACATCTCACCCCAATCTGTCCCCTCTCCCTAATCATGTCACATCTCACACCAATCTGTCCCCTCACCCCAATCATGTCACATCTCACCCCAATCTGTCCCCTCACCCCAATCATGTCACAACTCACCCCAATCTGTCCCCTCACCCCAATCATGTCACATCTCACCCCAATCTGTCCCCTCACCTCAATCATGTCACATCTCACCCCAATCTGTCCCCTCACCCCAATCATGTCACATCTCACCCCAATCTGTCCCCTCACCCCAATCATGTCACATCTCACCCCAATCTGTCCCCTCACCCCAATCATGTCACATCTCACCCCAATCTGTCCCCTCACCCCAATCATGTCACATCTCACCCCAATCTGTCCCCTCACCTCAATCATGTCACATCTCACCCCAATCTGTCCCCTCACCCCAATCATGTCACATCTCACCCCAATCTGTCCCCTCACCCCAATCATGTCACATCTCACCCCAATCTGTCCCCTCACCCCAATCATGTCACATCTCACCCCAATCTGTCCCCTCTCCCTAATCATGTCACATCTCACACCAATCTGTCCCCTCACCCCAATCATGTCACATCTCACCCCAATCTGTCCCCTCACCCCAATCATGTCACATCTCACCCCAATCAGTCCCCTCACCTCAATCATGTCACATCTCATCCCAATCTGTCCCCTCACCCCAATCATGTCACATCTCACCCCAATCATCTGTCCCTTCACCCCAATCATGTCACATCTCACCCCAATCTGTCCCCTCAACCCAATCATGTCACATCTCACCCCAATCTGTCCCCTCACCCCAATCATGTCATATCTCACATCAATCTGTCCCCTCACCCCAATCATGTCACATCTCACCCCAATCTGACCCCTCACCCCAATCATGTCACATCTCACCCCAATCTGTCCCCTCTCCCTAATCATGTCACATCTCACACCAATCTGTCCCCTCACCCCAATCATGTCACTTCTCACCCCAATCTGTCCCCTCACCCCAATCATGTCACATCTCACCCCAATCTGTCCCCTCACCTCAATCATGTCACATCTCACCCCAATCTGTCCCCTCACCCCAATCATGTCATATCTCACATCAATCTGTCCCCTCACCCCAATCATGTCACATCTCACCCCAATCTGTCCCCTCACCCCAATCATGTCACATCTCACCCCAATCTGTCCCCTCTCCCTAATCATGTCACATCTCACACCAATCTGTCCCCTCACCCCAATCATGTCACTTCTCACCCCAATCTGTCCCCTCACCCCAATCATGTCACATCTCACCCCAATCTGTCCCCTCACCCCAATCATGTCACAGCTCACCTCAATCTGTCCCCTCACCCCAATCATGTCACATCTCGCCCCAATCTGTTCCCTCTCCCTAATCATGTCACATCTCACCCCAATCTGTCCCCTCACCCCAATCATGTCATATCTCACCCCAATCTGTCCCATCACCCCAATCATGTCACATCTCACCCCAATCTGTCCCCTCTCCCTAATCATGTCACATCTCACCCCAATCTGTCCCCTCACCCCAATCATGTCACATCTCACCCCAATCTGTCCCCTCACCCCAATCATGTCACAACTCACCCCAATCTGTCCCCTCACCCCAATCATGTCACATCTCACCCCAATCTGTCCCCTCACCTCAATCATGTCACATCTCACCCCAATCTGTCCCCTCACCCCAATCATGTCACATCTCACCCCAATCTGTCCCCTCACCCCAATCATGTCACATCTCACCCCAATCTGTCCCCTCACCCCAATCATGTCACATCTCACCCCAATCTGTCCCCTCACCCCAATCATGTCACATCTCACCCCAATCTGTCCCCTCACCTCAATCATGTCACATCTCACCCCAATCTGTCCCCTCACCCCAATCATGTCACATCTCACCCCAATCTGTCCCCTCACCCCAATCATGTCACATCTCACCCCAATCTGTCCCCTCACCCCAATCATGTCACATCTCACCCCAATCTGTCCCCACTCCCTAATCATGTCACATCTCACACCAATCTGTCCCCTCACCCCAATCATGTCACATCTCACCCCAATCTGTCCCCTCACCCCAATCATGTCACATCTCACCCCAATCAGTCCCCTCACCTCAATCATGTCACATCTCATCCCAATCTGTCCCCTCACCCCAATCATGTCACATCTCACCCCAATCATCTGTCCCTTCACCCCAATCATGTCACATCTCACCCCAATCTGTCCCCTCAACCCAATCATGTCACATCTCACCCCAATCTGTCCCCTCACCCCAATCATGTCATATCTCACATCAATCTGTCCCCTCACCCCAATCATGTCACATCTCACCCCAATCTGACCCCTCACCCCAATCATGTCACATCTCACCCCAATCTGTCCCCTCTCCCTAATCATGTCACATCTCACACCAATCTGTCCCCTCACCCCAATCATGTCACTTCTCACCCCAATCTGTCCCCTCACCCCAATCATGTCACATCTCACCCCAATCTGTCCCCTCACCTCAATCATGTCACATCTCACCCCAATCTGTCCCCTCACCCCAATCATGTCATATCTCACATCAATCTGTCCCCTCACCCCAATCATGTCACATCTCACCCCAATCTGTCCCCTCACCCCAATCATGTCACATCTCACCCCAATCTGTCCCCTCTCCCTAATCATGTCACATCTCACACCAATCTGTCCCCTCACCCCAATCATGTCACTTCTCACCCCAATCTGTCCCCTCACCCCAATCATGTCACATCTCACCCCAATCTGTCCCCTCACCCCAATCATGTCACAGCTCACCTCAATCTGTCCCCTCACCCCAATCATGTCACATCTCGCCCCAATCTGTTCCCTCTCCCTAATCATGTCACATCTCACCCCAATCTGTCCCCTCACCCCAATCATGTCATATCTCACCCCAATCTGTCCCATCACCCCAATCATGTCACATCTCACCCCAATCTGTCCCCTCTCCCTAATCATGTCACATCTCACCCCAATCTGTCCCCTCACCCCAATCATGTCATATCTCACCCCAATCTGTCCCATCACCCCAATCATGTCACATCTCACCCCAATCTGTCCCCTCTCCCTAATCATGTCACATCTCACCCCAATCTGTCCCCTCACCCCAATCATGTCATATCTCACATCAATCTGTCCCCTCACCCCAATCATGTCACATCTCACCCCAATCTGTCCCGTCACCCCAATCATGTCACATCTCACCCCAATCTGTCCCCTCTCCCTAATCATGTCACATCTCACACCAATCTGTCCCCTCACCCCAATCATGTCACATCTCACCCCAATCTGTCCCCTCACCCCAATCATGTCACATCTCACCCCAATCTGTCCCCTCACCCCAATCATGTCACATCTCACCCCAATCTGTCCCCTCTCTCTAATCATGTCACATCTCACACCAATCTGTCCCCTCACCCCAATCATGTCACTTCTCACCCCAATCTGTCCCCTCACCCCAATCATGTCACATCTCACCCCAATCTGTCCCCTCACCCCAATCATGTCACAGCTCACCTCAATCTGTCCCCTCACCCCAAACATGTCACATCTCGCCCCAATCTGTCCCCTCTCCCTAATCATGTCACATCTCACCCCAATCTGTCCCCTCACCCCAATCATGTCACATCTCACCCCAATCATCTGTCCCCTCACCCCAATCATGTCACATCTCACCCCAATCATCTGTCCCCTCACCCCAATCATGTCACATCTTACCCCAATCATCTGTCCCCTCACCCCAATCATGTCACATCTCACCCCAATCTGTCCCCTCACCCCAATCATGTCACATCTCACCCCAATCATGTCACATCTCACCCCAATCATCTGTCCCCTCACCCCAATCATGTCACATCTCACCCCAATCATCTGTCCCCTCACCACAATCATGTCACATCTCACCCCAATCATCTGTCCCCTCACCCCAATCATGTCACATCTCACCCCAATCTGTCCCCTCACCCCAATCATGTCACATCTCACCCCAATCATGTCACATCTCACCCCAGTCATCTGTCCCCTCACCCCAATCATGTCACATCTCACCCCAATCTGTCCCCTCACCCCAATCATGTCACATCTTACCCCAATCTGTCCCCTCACCCCAATCATGTCACATCTCACCCCAATCATGTCACATCTCACACCAATCTGTCCCCTCACCCCAATCATGTCACATCTCACCCCAATCATGTCACATCTCACCCCAATCATGTCACATCTCACCCCAATCATCTGTCCCCTCACCCCAATCATGTCACATCTCACCCCAATCATCTGTCCCCTCACCCCAATCATGTCACATCTCACCCCAATCATGTCACATCTCACCCCAATCATGTCACATCTCACCCCAATCATCTGTCCCCTCACCCCAATCATGTCACATCTCACCCCAATCTGTCCCCTCACCCCAATCATGTCACATCTCACCCCAATCTGTCCCCTCACCCCAATCATGTCACATCTCACACCAATCTGTCCTCTCACCCCAATCATGTCACATCTCACCCCAATCTGTCCCCTCACCCCAATCATGTCACATCTCACCCCAATCTGTCCCATCACCTCAATCATGTCACATCTCACCCCAATCTGTCTTCTCACCTCAATCATGTCACATCTCACCCCAATCTGTCCCCTCACCCCAATCATGTCACATCTCACCCCAATCTGTCCCCTCACCCCAATCATGTCACATCTCACCCCAATCTGTCCCCTCACCCCAATCATGTCACATCTCACCCCAATCTGTCCCCTCTCCCTAATCATGTCACATCTCACACCAATCTGTCCCCTCACCCCAATCATGTCACATCTCACCCCAATCTGTCCCCTCACCCCAATCATGTCACAACTCACCCCAATCTGTCCCCTCACCCCAATCATGTCACATCTCACCCCAATCTGTCCCCTCACCTCAATCATGTCACATCTCACCCCAATCTGTCCCCTCACCCCAATCATGTCACATCTCACCCCAATCTGTCCCCTCACCCCAATCATGTCACATCTCACCCCAATCTGTCCCCTCACCCCAATCATGTCACATCTCACCCCAATCTGTCCCCTCACCCCAATCATGTCACATCTCACCCCAATCTGTCCCCTCACCTCAATCATGTCACATCTCACCCCAATCTGTCCCCACACCCCAATCATGTCACATCTCACCCCAATCTGTCCCCTCACCCCAATCATGTCACATCTCACCCCAATCTGTCCCCTCACCCCAATCATGTCACATCTCACCCCAATCTGTCCCCTCTCCCTAATCATGTCACATCTCACACCAATCTGTCCCCTCTCCCCAATCATGTCACATCTCACCCCAATCTGTCCCCTCACCCCAATCATGTCACATCTCACCCCAATCAGTCCCCTCACCTCAATCATGTCACATCTCATCCCAATCTGTCCCCTCACCCCAATCATGTCACATCTCACCCCAATCATCTGTCCCTTCACCCCAATCATGTCACATCTCACCCCAATCTGTCCCCTCAACCCAATCATGTCACATCTCACCCCAATCTGTCCCCTCACCCCAATCATGTCATATCTCACATCAATCTGTCCCCTCACCCCAATCATGTCACATCTCACCCCAATCTGACCCCTCACCCCAATCATGTCACATCTCACCCCAATCTGTCCCCTCTCCCTAATCATGTCACATCTCACACCAATCTGTCCCCTCACCCCAATCATGTCACTTCTCACCCCAATCTGTCCCCTCACCCCAATCATGTCACATCTCACCCCAATCTGTCCCCTCACCTCAATCATGTCACATCTCACCCCAATCTGTCCCCTCACCCCAATCATGTCATATCTCACATCAATCTGTCCCCTCACCCCAATCATGTCACATCTCACCCCAATCTGTCCCCTCACCCCAATCATGTCACATCTCACCCCAATCTGTCCCCTCTCCCTAATCATGTCACATCTCACACCAATCTGTCCCCTCACCCCAATCATGTCACTTCTCACCCCAATCTGTCCCCTCACCCCAATCATGTCACATCTCACCCCAATCTGTCCCCTCACCCCAATCATGTCACAGCTCACCTCAATCTGTCCCCTCACCCCAATCATGTCACATCTCGCCCCAATCTGTTCCCTCTCCCTAATCATGTCACATCTCACCCCAATCTGTCCCCTCACCCCAATCATGTCATATCTCACCCCAATCTGTCCCATCACTCCAATCATGTCACATCTCACCCCAATCTGTCCCCTCTCCCTAATCATGTCACATCTCACCCCAATCTGTCCCCTCACCCCAATCATGTCATATCTCACCCCAATCTGTCCCATCACCCCAATCATGTCACATCTCACCCCAATCTGTCCCCTCTCCCTAATCATGTCACATCTCACCCCAATCTGTCCCCTCACCCCAATCATGTCATATCTCACATCAATCTGTCCCCTCACCCCAATCATGTCACATCTCACCCCAATCTGTCCCGTCACCCCAATCATGTCACATCTCACCCCAATCTGTCCCCTCTCCCTAATCATGTCACATCTCACACCAATCTGTCCCCTCACCCCAATCATGTCACATCTCACCCCAATCTGTCCCCTCACCCCAATCATGTCACATCTCACCCCAATCTGTCCCCTCACCCCAATCATGTCACATCTCACCCCAATCTGTCCCCTCTCTCTAATCACGTCACATCTCACACCAATCTGTCCCCTCACCCCAATCATGTCACTTCTCACCCCAATCTGTCCCCTCACCCCAATCATGTCACATCTCACCCCAATCTGTCCCCTCACCCCAATCATGTCACAGCTCACCTCAATCTGTCCCCTCACCCCAAACATGTCACATCTCGCCCCAATCTGTCCCCTCTCCCTAATCATGTCACATCTCACCCCAATCTGTCCCCTCACCCCAATCATGTCACATCTCACCCCAATCATCTGTCCCCTCACCCCAATCATGTCACATCTCACCCCAATCATCTGTCCCCTCACCCCAATCATGTCACATCTCACCCCAATCATCTGTCCCCTCACCCCAATCATGTCACATCTCACCCCAATCTGTCCCCTCACCCCAATCATGTCACATCTCACCCCAATCATGTCACATCTCATCCCAATCATCTGTCCCCTCACCCCAATCATGTCACATCTCACCCCAATCATCTGTCCCCTCACCACAATCATGTCACATCTCACCCCAATCATCTGTCCCCTCACCCCAATCATGTCACATCTCACCCCAATCTGTCCCCTCACCCCAATCATGTCACATCTCACCCCAATCATGTCACATCTCACCCCAGTCATCTGTCCCCTCACCCCAATCATGTCACATCTCACCCCAATCTGTCCCCTCACCCCAATCATGTCACATCTCACCCCAATCTGTCCCCTCACCCCAATCATGTCACATCTCACCCCAATCATGTCACATCTCACACCAATCTGTCCCCTCACCCCAATCATGTCACATCTCACCCCAATCATGTCACATCTCACACCAATCATGTCACATCTCACCCCAATCATCTGTCCCCTCACCCCAATCATGTCACATCTCACCCCAATCATCTGTCCCCTCACCCCAATCATGTCACATCTCACCCCAATCATGTCACATCTCACCCCAATCATATCACATCTCACCCCAATCATGTCACATCTCACCCCAATCATCTGTCCCCTCACCCCAATCATGTCACATCTCACCCCAATCTGTCCCCTCACCCCAATCATGTCACATCTCACCCCAATCTGTCCCCTCACCCCAATCATGTCACATCTCACCCCAATCTGTCCCCTCACCCCAATCATGTCACAACTCACCCCAATCTGTCCCCTCACCCCAATCATGTCACATCTCACCCCAATCTGTCCCCTCACCTCAATCATGTCACATCTCACCCCAATCTGTCCCCTCACCCCAATCATGTCACATCTCACCCCAATCTGTCCCCTCACCCCAATCATGTCACATCTCACCCCAATCTTTCCCCTCACCCCAATCATGTCACATCTCACCCCAATCTGTCCCCTCTCCCTAATCATGTCACATCTCACCCCAATCTGTCCCCTCACCCCAATCATGTCATATCTCACCCCAATCTGTCCCATCACCCCAATCATGTCACATCTCACCCCAATCTGTCCCCTCTCCCTAATCATGTCACATCTCACCCCAATCTGTCCCCTCACCCCAATCATGTCATATCTCACCCCAATCTGTCCCATCACCCCAATCATGTCACATCTCACCCCAATCTGTCCCCTCTCCCTAATCATGTCACATCTCACCCCAATCTGTCCCCTCACCCCAATCATGTCATATCTCACATCAATCTGTCCCCTCACCCCAATCATGTCACATCTCACCCCAATCTGTCCCGTCACCCCAATCATGTCACATCTCACCCCAATCTGTCCCCTCTCCCTAATCATGTCACATCTCACACCAATCTGTCCCCTCACCCCAATCATGTCACATCTCACCCCAATCTGTCCCCTCACCCCAATCATGTCACATCTCACCCCAATCTGTCCCCTCACCCCAATCATGTCACATCTCACCCCAATCTGTCCCCTCTCTCTAATCATGTCACATCTCACACCAATCTGTCCCCTCACCCCAATCATGTCACTTCTCACCCCAATCTGTCCCCTCACCCCAATCATGTCACATCTCACCCCAATCTGTCCCCTCACCCCAATCATGTCACAGCTCACCTCAATCTGTCCCCTCACCCCAAACATGTCACATCTCGCCCCAATCTGTCCCCTCTCCCTAATCATGTCACATCTCACCCCAATCTGTCCCCTCACCCCAATCATGTCACATCTCACCCCAATCATCTGTCCCCTCACCCCAATCATGTCACATCTCACCCCAATCATCTGTCCCCTCACCCCAATCATGTCACATCTCACCCCAATCATCTGTCCCCTCACCCCAATCATGTCACATCTCACCCCAATCATCTGTCCCCTCACCCCAATCATGTCACATCTCACCCCTATCTGTCCCCTCACCCCAATCATGTCACATCTCACCCCAATCATGTCACATCTCACACCAATCTGTCCCCTCACCCCAATCATGTCACATCTCACCCCAATCATGTCACATCTCACCCCAATCATGTCACATCTCACCCCAATCATCTGTCCCCTCACCCCAATCATGTCACATCTCACCCCAATCATCTGTCCCCTCACCCCAATCATGTCACATCTCACCCCAATCATGTCACATCTCACCCCAATCATGTCACATCTCACCCCAATCATGTCACATCTCACCCCAATCATCTGTCCCCTCACCCCAATCATGTCACATCTCACCCCAATCTGTCCCCTCACCCCAATCATTTCACATCTCACCCCAATCTGTCCCCTCACCCCAATCATGTCACATCTCACCCCAATCTGTCCCCTCACCCCAATCATGTCACAACTCACCCCAATCTGTCCCCTCACCCCAATCATGTCACATCTCACCCCAATCTGTCCCCTCACCTCAATCATGTCACATCTCACCCCAATCTGTCCCCTCACCCCAATCATGTCACATCTCACCCCAATCTGTCCCCTCACCCCAATCATGTCACATCTCACCCCAATCTTTCCCCTCACCCCAATCATGTCACATCTCACCCCAATCTGTCCCCTCACCCCAATCATGTCACATCTCACCCCAATCTGTCCCCTCACCTCAATCATGTCACATCTCACCCCAATCTGTCCCCTCACCCCAATCATGTCACATCTCACCCCAATCTGTCCCCTCACCCCAATCATGTCACATCTCACCCCAATCTGTCCCCTCACCCCAATCATGTCACATCTCACCCCAATCTGTCCCCTCTCCCTAATCATGTCACATCTCACACCAATCTGTCCCCTCACCCCAATCATGTCACATCTCACCCCAATCTGTCCCCTCACCCCAATCATGTCACATCTCACCCCAATCTGTCCCCTCTCCCTAATCATGTCACAGCTCACCCCAATCTGTCCCCTCACCCCAATCATGTCATATCTCACATCAATCTGTCCCCTCACCCCAATCATGTCACATCTCACCCCAATCTGTCCCCTCACCCCAATCATGTCACATCTAACCCCAATCTGTCCCCTCTCCCTAATCATGTCACATCTCACACCAATCTGTCCCCTCACCCCAATCATGTCACATCTCACCCCAATCTGTCCCCTCACCCCAATCATGTCACATCTCACCCCAATCTGTCCCCTCACCCCAATCATGTCACATCTCACCCCAATCTGTCCCCTCACCCCAATCATGTCACATCTCACACCAATCTGTCCTCTCACCCCAATCATGTCATATCTCACCCCAATCATCTGTCCCCTCACCCCATTCATGTCACATCTCACCCCAATCTGTCCCCTCACCCCAATCATGTCACATCTCACCCCAATCATGTCACATCTCACCCCAATCATCTGTCCCCTCACCCCAATCATGTCACATCTCACCCCAATCATCTGTCCCCTCACCACAATCATGTCACATCTCACCCCAATCATCTGTCCCCTCACCCCAATCATGTCACATCTCACCCCAATCTGTCCCCTCACCCCAATCATGTCACATCTCACCCCAATCATGTCACATCTCACCCCAGTCATCTGTCCCCTCACCCCAATCATGTCACATCTCACCCCAATCTGTCCCCTCACCCCAATCATGTCACATCTCACCCCAATCTGTCCCCTCACCCCAATCATGTCACATCTCACCCCAATCATGTCACATCTCACACCAATCTGTCCCCTCACCCCAATCATGTCACATCTCACCCCAATCATGTCACATCTCACCCCAATCATGTCACATCTCACCCCAATCATCTGTCCCCTCACTCCAATCATGTCACATCTCACCCCAATCATCTGTCCCCTCACCCCAATCATGTCACATCTCACCCCAATCATGTCACATCTCACCCCAATCATGTCACATCTCACCCCAATCATGTCACATCTCACCCCAATCATCTGTCCCCTCACCCCAATCATGTCACATCTCACCCCAATCTGTCCCCTCACCCCAATCATGTCACATCTCACCCCAATCTGTCCCCTCACCCCAATCATGTCACATCTCACACCAATCTGTCCTCTCACCCCAATCATGTCACATCTCACCCCAATCTGTCCCCTCACCCCAATCATGTCACATCTCACCCCAATCTGTCCCATCACCTCAATCATGTCACATCTCACCCCAATCTGTCTTCTCACCTCAATCATGTCACATCTCACCCCAATCTGTCCCCTCACCCCAATCATGTCACATCTCACCCCAATCTGTCCCCTAACCCCAATCATGTCACATCTCACCCCAATCTTTCCCCTCACCCCAATCATGTCACATCTCACCCCAATCTGTCCCCTCTCCCTAATCATGTCACATCTCACACCAATCTGTCCCCTCACCCCAATCATGTCACATCTCACCCCAATCTGTCCCCTCACCCCAATCATGTCACAACTCACCCCAATCTGTCCCCTCACCCCAATCATGTCACATCTCACCCCAATCTGTCCCCTCACCTCAATCATGTTACATCTCACCCCAATCTGTCCCCTCACCCCAATCATGTCACATCTCACCCCAATCTGTCCCCTCACCCCAATCATGTCACATCTCACCCCAATCTTTCCCCTCACCCCAATCATGTCACATCTCACCCCAATCTGTCCCCTCACCCCAATCATGTCACATCTCACCCCAATCTGTCCCCTCACCTCAATCATGTCACATCTCACCCCAATCTGTCCCCTCACCCCAATCATGTCACATCTCACCCCAATCTGTCCCCTCACCCCAATCATGTCACATCTCACCCCAATCTGTCCCCTCACCCCAATCATGTCACATCTCACCCCAATCTGTCCCCTCTCCCTAATCATGTCACATCTCACACCAATCTGTCCCCTCACCCCAATCATGTCACATCTCACCCCAATCTGTCCCCTCACCCCAATCATGTCACATCTCACCCCAATCTGTCCCCTCTCCCTAATCATGTCACAGCTCACCCCAATCTGTCCCCTCACCCCAATCATGTCATATCTCACATCAATCTGTCCCCTCACCCCAATCATGTCACATCTCACCCCAATCTGTCCCCTCACCCCAATCATGTCACATCTAACCCCAATCTGTCCCCTCTCCCTAATCATGTCACATCTCACACCAATCTGTCCCCTCACCCCAATCATGTCACATCTCACCCCAATCTGTCCCCTCACCCCAATCATGTCACATCTCACCCCAATCTGTCCCCTCACCCCAATCATGTCACATCTCACCCCAATCTGTCCCCTCACCCCAATCATGTCACATCTCACACCAATCTGTCCTCTCACCCCAATCATGTCATATCTCACCCCAATCTGTCCCCTCACCCCAATCATGTCACATCTCACCCCAATCTGTCCCCTCACCTCAATCATGTCACATCTCACCCCAATCTGTCTTCTCACCTCAATCATGTCACATCTCACCCCAATCTGTCCCCTCACCCCAATCATGTCACATCTCACCCCAATCTGTCCCCTAACCCCAATCATGTCACATCTCACCCCAATCTGTCCCCTCACCCCAATCATGTCACATCTCACCCCAATCTGTCCCCTCTCCCTAATCATGTCACATCTCACACCAATCTGTCCCCTCACCCTAATCATGTCACATCTCACCCCAATCTGTCCCCTCACCCCAATCATGTCACAACTCACCCCAATCTGTCCCCTCACCCCAATCATGTCACATCTCACCCCAATCTGTCCCCTCACCTCAATCATGTCACATCTCACCCCAATCTGTCCCCTCACCCCAATCATGTCACATCTCACCCCAATCTGTCCCCTCACCCCAATCATGTCACATCTCACCCCAATCTGTCCCCTCACCTCAATCATGTCACATCTCACCCCAATCTGTCCCCTCACCCCAATCATGTCACATCTCACCCCAATCTGTCCCCTCACCCCAATCATGTCACATCTCACCCCAATCTGTCCCCTCACCCCAATCATGTCACATCTCACCCCAATCTGTCCCCTCACCCCAATCATGTCACATCTCACCCCAATCTGTCCCCTCTCCCTAATCATGTCACATCTCACACCAATCTGTCCCCTCACCCCAATCATGTCACATCTCACCCCAATCTGTCCCCTCACCCCAATCATGTCACATCTCACCCCAATCAGTCCCCTCACCTCAATCATGTCACATCTCATCCCAATCTGTCCCCTCACCCCAATCATGTCACATCTCACCCCAATCATCTGTCCCCTCACCCCAATCATGTCACATCTCACCCCAATCATCTGTCCCTTCACCCCAATCATGTCACATCTCACCCCAATCTGTCCCCTCAACCCAATCATGTCACATCTCACCCCAATCTGTCCCCTCACCCCAATCATGTCATATCTCATATCAATCTGTCCCCTCACCCCAATCATGTCACATCTCACCCCAATCTGTCCCCTCTCCCTAATCATGTCACATCTCACACCAATCTGTCCCCTCACCCCAATCATGTCACTTCTCACCCCAATCTGTCCCCTCACCCCAATCATGTCACATCTCACCCCAATCTGTCCCCTCACCTCAATCATGTCACATCTCACCCCAATCTGTCCCCTCACCCCAATCATGTCATATCTCACATCAATCTGTCCCCTCACCCCAATCATGTCACTTCTCACACCAATCTGTCCCCTCACCCCAATCATGTCAGTTCTCACACCAATCTGTCCCCTCTCCCTAATCATGTCACATCTCACACCAATCTGTCCCCTCACCCCAATCGTGTCACATCTCACCCCAATCTGAACCCCTCTCCCTAATCATGTCACATCTCACCCCAATCTGTCCCCTCACCCCAATCATGTCACAGCTCACCTCAATCTGTCCCCTCTCCCCAATCATGTCACATCTCTCCCCAATCTGTCCCCTCTCCCTAATCATGTCACATCTCACCCCAATCTGTCCCCTCACCCCAATCATGTCATATCTCACACCAATCTGTCCCCTCACCCCAATCATGTCACATCTCACCCCAATCTGTCCCCTCTCCCTAATCATGTCACAGCTCACCCCAATCTGTCCCCTCACCCCAATCATGTCATATCTCACATCAATCTGTCCTCTCACCCCAATCATGTCAAATCTCACCCCAATCTGTTCCCTCACCCTAATCATGTCACATCTCACCCCAATCTGTCCCCTCTCCCTAATCATGTCACATCTCACACCAATCTGTCCCCTCACCCCAATCATGTCACTTCTCACCCCAATCTGTCCCCTCACCCCAATCATGTCACATCTCACCCCAATCTGTCCCCTCACCTCAATCATGTCACATCTCACCCCAATCTGTCCCCTCACCCCAATCATGTCATATCTCACATCAATCTGTCCCCTCACCCCAATCATGTCACTTCTCACACCAATCTGTCCCCTCACCCCAATCATGTCAGTTCTCACACCAATCTGTCCCCTCTCCCTAATCATGTCACATCTCACCCCAATCTGTCCCCTCACCCCAATCGTGTCACATCTCACCCCAATCTGAACCCCTCTCCCTAATCATGTCACATCTCACCCCAATCTGTCCCCTCACCCCAATCATGTCACAGCTCACCTCAATCTGTCCCCTCACCCCAATCATGTCACATCTCGCCCCAATCTGTCCCCTCTCCCTAATCATGTCACATCTCACCCCAATCTGTCCCCTCACCCCAATCATGTCATATCTCACACCAATCTGTCCCCTCACCCCAATCATGTCACATCTCACCCCAATCTGTCCCCTCTCCCTAATCATGTCACAGCTCACCCCAATCTGTCCCCTCACCCCAATCATGTCATATCTCACATCAATCTGTCCTCTCACCCCAATCATGTCAAATCTCACCCCAATCTGTTCCCTCACCCTAATCATGTCACATCTCACACCAATCTGTCCCCTCACCCTAATCATGTCACATCTCACCCCAATCTGTCCCCTCACCCCAATCATGTCACAACTCACCCCAATCTGTCCCCTCACCCCAATCATGTCACATCTCACCCCAATCTGTCCCCTCACCTCAATCATGTCACATCTCACCCCAATCTGTCCCCTCACCCCAATCATGTCACATCTCACCCCAATCTGTCCCCTCACCCCAATCATGTCACATCTCACCCCAATCTGTCCCCTCACCTCAATCATGTCACATCTCACCCCAATCTGTCCCCTCACCCCAATCATGTCACATCTCACCCCAATCTGTCCCCTCACCCCAATCATGTCACATCTCACCCCAATCTGTCCCCTCACCCCAATCATGTCACATCTCACCCCAATCTGTCCCCTCACCCCAATCATGTCACATCTCACCCCAATCTGTCCCCTCTCCCTAATCATGTCACATCTCACACCAATCTGTCCCCTCACCCCAATCATGTCACATCTCACCCCAATCTGTCCCCTCACCCCAATCATGTCACATCTCACCCCAATCAGTCCCCTCACCTCAATCATGTCACATCTCATCCCAATCTGTCCCCTCACCCCAATCATGTCACATCTCACCCCAATCATCTGTCCCCTCACCCCAATCATGTCACATCTCACCCCAATCATCTGTCCCTTCACCCCAATCATGTCACATCTCACCCCAATCTGTCCCCTCAACCCAATCATGTCACATCTCACCCCAATCTGTCCCCTCACCCCAATCATGTCATATCTCATATCAATCTGTCCCCTCACCCCAATCATGTCACATCTCACCCCAATCTGTCCCCTCTCCCTAATCATGTCACATCTCACACCAATCTGTCCCCTCACCCCAATCATGTCACTTCTCACCCCAATCTGTCCCCTCACCCCAATCATGTCACATCTCACCCCAATCTGTCCCCTCACCTCAATCATGTCACATCTCACCCCAATCTGTCCCCTCACCCCAATCATGTCATATCTCACATCAATCTGTCCCCTCACCCCAATCATGTCACTTCTCACACCAATCTGTCCCCTCACCCCAATCATGTCAGTTCTCACACCAATCTGTCCCCTCTCCCTAATCATGTCACATCTCACACCAATCTGTCCCCTCACCCCAATCATGTCACATCTCACCCCAATCTGTCCCCTCACCCCAATCATGTCACATCTCACCCCAATCTTTCCCCTTTCCCTAATCATGTCACATCTCACACCAATCTGTCCCCTCACCCCAATCATGTCACATCTCACACCAATCTGTCCCCTCACCCCAATCATGTCACTTCTCACACCAATCTGTCCCCTCACCCCAATCATGTCACATCTCACCCCAATCTGTCCCCTCAACCCAATCATGTCACATCTCACCCCAATCTGTCCCCTCACCCCAATCGTGTCACATCTCACCCCAATCTGAACCCCTCTCCCTAATCATGTCACATCTCACCCCAATCTGTCCCCTCACCCCAATCATGTCACAGCTCACCTCAATCTGTCCCCTCACCCCAATCATGTCACATCTCGCCCCAATCTGTCCCCTCTCCCTAATCATGTCACATCTCACCCCAATCTGTCCCCTCACCCCAATCATGTCATATCTCACACCAATCTGTCCCCTCACCCCAATCATGTCACATCTCACCCCAATCTGTCCCCTCTCCCTAATCATGTCACAGCTCACCCCAATCTGTCCCCTCACCCCAATCATGTCATATCTCACATCAATCTGTCCTCTCACCCCAATCATGTCAAATCTCACCCCAATCTGTTCCCTCACCCCAATCATGTCACATCTAACCCCAATCTGTCCCCTCTCCCTAATCATGTCACATCTCACACCAATCTGTCCCCTCACCCCATTCATGTCACATCTCACCCCAATCTGTCCCCTCACCCCAATCATGTCACATCTCACCCCAATCTGTCCCCTCACCCCAATCATGTCACATCTCACCCCAATCTGTTCCCTCACCCCAATCATGTCACATCTCACACCAATCTGTCCTCTCACCCCAATCATGTCACATCTCACCCCAATCTGTCCCCTCACCCCAATCATGTCACATCTCACCCCAATCTGTCCCCTTACCTCAATCATGTCACATCTCACCCCAATCTGTCTTCTCACCTCAATCATGTCACATCTCACCCCAATCTGTCCCCTCACCCCAATCATGTCACATCTCACCCCAATCTGTCCCCTAACCCCAATCATGTCACATCTCACCCCAATCTGTCCCCTCACCCCAATCATGTCACATCTCACCCCAATCTGTCCCCTCTCCCTAATCATGTCACATCTCACACCAATCTGTCCCCTCACCCCAATCATGTCACATCTCACCACAATCTGTCCCCTCACCCCAATCATGTCACAACTCACCCCAATCTGTCCCCTCACCCCAATCATGTCACATCTCACCCCAATCTGTCCCCTCACCTCAATCATGTCACATCTCACCCCAATCTGTCCCCTCACCCCAATCATGTCACATCTCACCCCAATCTGTCCCCTCACCCCAATCATGTCACATCTCACCCCAATCTTTCCCCTAACCCCAATCATGTCACATCTCACCCCAATCTGTCCCCTCACCCCAATCATGTCACATCTCACCCCAATCTGTCCCCTCACCTCAATCATGTCACATCTCACCCCAATCTGTCCCCTCACCCCAATCATGTCACATCTCACCCCAATCTGTCCCCTCACCCCAATCATGTCACATCTCACCCCAATCTGTCCCCTCACCCCAATCATGTCACATCTCACCTCAATCTGTCCCCTCTCCCTAATCATGTCACATCTCACACCAATCTGTCCCCTCACCCCAATCATGTCACATCTCACCCCAATCTGTCCCCTCTCCCCAATCATGTCACATCTCACCCCAATCAGTCCCCTCACCTCAATCATGTCACATCTCATCCCAATCTGTCCCCTCACCCCAATCATGTCACATCTCACCCCAATCTGTCCCCTCTCCCTAATCATGTCACATCTCACCCCATTCTGTCCCCTCACCCCAATCATGTCATATCTCAAATCAATCTGTCCCCTCACCCCAATCATGTCACATCTCACCTCAATCTGTCCCCTCACCCCAATCATGTCACATCTCACCCCAATCTGTCCCCTCTCCCTAATCATGTCACATCTCACACCAATCTGTCCCCTCACCCCAATCATGTCACATCTCACCCCAATCTGTTCCCTCACCCCAATCATGTCACAGCTCACCTCAATCTGTCCCCTCACCCCAATCATGTCACATCTCGCCCCAATCTGTCCCCTCTCCCTAATCATGTCACATCTCACCCCAATCTGTCCCCTCACCCCAATCATGTCATATCTCACCCCAATCTGTCCCATCACCCCAATCATGTCACATCTCACCCCAATCTGTCCCCTCTCCCTAATCATGTCACATCTCACCCCAATCTGTCCCCTAACCCCAATCATGTCATATCTCACATCAATCTGTCCCCTCACCCCAATCATGTCACATCTCACCCCAATCTGTCCCCTCACCCCAATCATGTCACATCTCACCCCAATCTGTCCCCTCACCCCAATCATGTCACATCTCACCCCAATCTGTCCCCTCACCCCAATCATGTCACATCTCACCCCAATCTGTCCCCTCTCCCTAATCATGTCACATCTCACACCAATCTGTCCCCTCACCCCAATCATGTCATATCTCACATCAATCTGTCCCCTCACCCCAATCATGTCACATCTCACACCAATCTGTCCCCTTACACCAATCCTGTCACATCTCACCCCAAGCTGTCCCCTCACCCCAATCATGTCACATCTCACCCCAATCTGTCCCCTCACCCCAATCATGTCACATCTCACCCCAATCTGTCCCCTCACCTCAATCATGTCACATCTCACCCCAATCTGTCCCCTCACCCCAATCATGTCACATCTCACCCCAATCATCTGTCCCCTCACCCCAATCATGTCACATCTCACCCCAATCTGTCCCCTCACCTCAATCATGTCAAATCTCACCCCAATCTGTCCCCTCTCCCTAATCATGTCACATCTCACCTCAATCTGTCCCCTCACCCCATTCATGTCATATCTCACTTCAATCTGTCCCCTCACCCCAATCATATCACACCTCACCCCAATCTGTCCCCTCAACCCAATCATGTCACATCTCACCCCAATTTGTCCCCTCTCCCTAATCATGTCACATCTCACCCCAATCTGTCCCCTCACCCCAATCATGTCATATCTCACATCAATCTGTCCCCTCACCCCAATCATGTCACATCTCACCCCAATCTGTCCCCTCTCCCTAATCATGTCACATCTCACCCCAATCTGTCCCCTCACCCCAATCATGTCATATCTCACATCAATCTGTCCCCTCACCCCAATCATGTCACATCTCACCCCGATCTGTCCCCTCACCCCAATCATGTCACATCTCACCCCAATCTGTCTCCTCACCCCAATCATGTCACATCTCACCCCAATCTGTCCCCTCACCCCAATCATGTCACATCTCACCCCAATCTGTCCCCTCACCCCAATCATGTCACATCTCACCCCAATCTGTCCCCTCACCCCAATCATGTCACATCTCACCCCAATCTGTCCCCTCACCCCAATCATGTCACATCTCACACCAATCTGTCCCCTCGCCCCAATCATGTCACTTCTCACACCAATCTGTCCTCTCACCCCAATCATGTCACATCTCACCCCAATCTGTCCCATCACCCCAATCATGTCACAACTCACCCCAATCTGTCCCCTCACCCCAATCATGTCACATCTCACCCCAATCTGTCCCCTCTCCCTAATCATGTCACATCTCACCCCAATCTGTCCCCTCACCCCAATCATGTCATATCTCACATCAATCTGTCCCCTCACCCCAATCATGTCACATCTCACACCAATCTGTCCTCTCACCCCAATCATGTCACATCTCACCCCAATCTGTCCCCTCACCCCAATCATGTCACATCTCACCCCAATCTGTCCCCTCACCTCAATCATGTCACATCTCACCCCAATCTGTCCTCTCACCTCAATCATGTCACATCTCACCCCAATCTGTCGCCTCACCCCAATCATTTCACATCTCACACCAATCTGTCCCCTCACCCCAATCATGTCACATCTCACCCCAATCTGTCCCCTCACCCCAATCATGTCACATCTCACCCCAATCTGTCCCCTCACCACAATCATGTAACATCTCACCCCAATCTGTCCCCTCACCCCAATCATGTCACATCTCACCCCAATCTGTCCCCTCACCCCAATCATGTCACATCTCACCCCAATCTGTCCCCTCTCCCTAATCATGTCACATCTCACCCCAATCTGTCCCCTCACCCCAATCATGTCACTTCTCACACCAATCTGTCCCCTCACCCCAATCATGTCACATCTCACCCCAATCTGTCCCCTCACCCCAATCATGTAACAGCTCACCTCAATCTATCCCCTCACCCCAATCATGTCACATCTCGCCCCAATCTGTCCCCTCTCCCTAATCATGTCACATCTCACCCCAATCTGTCCCCTCACCCCAATCATGTCATATCTCACCCCAATCTGTCCCCTCACCCCAATCATGTCACATCTCACCCCAATCTGTCCCCTCTCCCTAATCATGTCACAGCTCACCCCAATCTGTCCCCTCACCCCAATCATGTCATATCTCACATCAATCTGTCCCCTCACCCCAATCATGTCACATCTCACCCCAATCTGTCCCCTCACCCCAATCATGTCACATCTAACCCCAATCTGTCCCCTCTCCCTAATCATGTCACATCTCACACCAATCTGTCCCCTCACCCCAATCATGTCACATCTCACCCCAATCTGTCCCCTCACACCAATCATGTCACATCTCACCCCACTCTGTCCCCTCACCCCAATCATGTCACATCTCACCCCAATTTGTCCTCTCACCCCAATCATGTAACATCTCACCCCAATCTGTCCCCTCACCCCAATCATGTCACATCTCACCCCAATCTGTCCCCTCACCTCAATCATGTCACATCTCACCCCAATCTGTCTTCTCACCTCAATCATGTCACATCTCACCCCAATCTGTCACCTCACCCCAATCATGTCACATCTCACCCCAATCTGTCCCCTAACCACAATCATGTCACATCTCACCCCAATCTGTCCCCTCACCCCAATCATGTCACATCTCACCCCAATCTGTCCCCGCTCCCTAATCATGTCACATCTCACACCAATCTGTCCCCTCACCCCAATCATGTCACATCTCACCCCAATCTGTCCCCAAACCCCAATCATGTCACAACTCACCCAAATCTGTCCCCTCACCCCAATCATGTCACATCTCACCCCAATCTGTCCCCTCACCTCAATCATGTCACATCTTACCCCAATCTGTCCCCTCACCCCAATCATGTCACATCTCACCCCAATCTGTTCCCTCACCCCAATCATGTCACATCTCACCCCAATCTGTCCCCTCACCCCAATCATGTCTCATCTCACCCCAATCTGTCCCCTCACCCCAATCATGTCACATCTCACCCCAATCTGTCCCCTCACCTCAATCATGTCACATCTCACCCCAATCTGTCCCCTCACCCCAATCATGTCACATCTCACCCCAATCTGTCCCCTCACCCCAATCATGTCACATCTCACCCCAATCTGTCCCCTCACCCCAATCATGTCACATCTCACCCCAATCTGTCCCCTCTCCCTAATCATGTCACATCTCACACCAATCTGTCCCCTCACCCCAATCATGTCACATCTCACCCCAATCTGTCCCCTCACCCCAATCATGTCACATCTCACCCCAATCAGTCCCCTCACCTCAATCATGTCACATCTCATCCCAATCTGTCCCCTCACCCCAATCATGTCACATCTCACCCCAATCATCTGTCCCTTCACCCCAATCATGTCACATCTCACCCCAATCTGTCCCCTCAACCCAATCATATCACATCTCACCCCAATCTGTCCCCTCTCCCTAATCATGTCACATCTCACCCCAATCTGTCCCCTCACCCCAATCATGTCACATCTCACCCCAATCTGTCCCCTCTCCCTAATCATGTCACATCTCACACCAATCTGTCCCCTCACCCCAATCATGTCACTTCTCACCCCAATCTGTCCCCTCACCCCAATCATGTCACATCTCACCCCAATCTGTCCCCTCACCTCAATCATGTCACATCTCACCCCAGTCTGTCCCCTCACCCCAATCATGTCATATCTCACATCAATCTGTCCCCTCACCCCAATCATGTTACATCTCACCCCAATCTGTCCCCTCACCCCAATCATGTCACATCTCACCCCAATCTGTCCCCTCTCTCTAATCATGTCACATCTCACACCAATCTGTCCCCTCACCCCAATCATGTCACATCTCACCCCAATCTGTCCCCTCACCCCAATCATGTCACATCTCACCCCAATCTGTCCCCTCTCTCTAATCATGTCACATCTCACACCAATCTGTCCCCTCACCCCAATCATGTCACTTCTCACCCCAATCTGTCCCCTCACCCCAATCATGTCACAGCTCACCCCAATCTGTCCCCTCACCCCAATCATGTCATATCTAACATCAATCTGTCCCCTCACCCCAATCATGTCACATCTCACCCCAATCTGTCCCCTCACCCCAATCATGTCACATCTAACCCCAATCTGTCCCCTCTCCCTAATCATGTCACATCTCACACCAATCTGTCCCCTCACCCCAATCATGTCACATCTCACCCCAATCTGTCCCCTCACCCCAATCATGTCACATCTCACCCCAATCTGTCCCCTCACCCCAATCATGTCACATCTCACCCCAATCTGTCCCCTCACCCCAATCATGTCACATCTCACACCAATCTGTCCTCTCACCCCAATCATGTCATATCTCACCCCAATCTGTCCCCTCACCCCAATCATGTCACATCTCACCCCAATCTGTCCCCTCACCTCAATCATGTCACATCTCACCCCAATCTGTCTTCTCACCTCAATCATGTCACATCTCACCCCAATCTGTCCCCTCACCCCAATCATGTCACATCTCACCCCAATCTGTCCCCTAACCCCAATCATGTCACATCTCACCCCAATCTGTCCCCTCACCCCAATCATGTCACATCTCACCCCAATCTGTCCCCTCTCCCTAATCATGTCACATCTCACACCAATCTGTCCCCTCACCCCAATCATGTCACATCTCACCCCAATCTGTCCCCTCACCCCAATCATGTCACAACTCACCCCAATCTGTCCCCTCACCCCAATCATGTCACATCTCACCCCAATCTGTCCCCTCACCTCAATCATGTCACATCTCACCCCAATCTGTCCCCTCACCCCAATCATGTCACATCTCACCCCAATCTGTCCCCTCACCCCAATCATGTCACATCTCACCCCAATCTGTCCCCTCACCCCAATCATGTCACATCTCACCCCAATCTGTCCCCTCACCCCAATCATGTCACATCTCACCCCAATCTGTCCCCTCACCTCAATCATGTCACATCTCACCCCAATCTGTCCCCTCACCCCAATCATGTCACATCTCACCCCAATCTGTCCCCTCACCCCAATCATGTCACTTCTCACCCCAATCTGTCCCCTCACCCCAATCATGTCACATCTCATCCCAATCTGTCCCCTCTCCCTAATCATGTCACATCTCACACCAATCTGTCCCCTCACCCCAATCATGTCACATCTCACCCCAATCTGTCCCCTCACCCCAATCATGTCACATCTCACCCCAATCAGTCCCCTCACCTCAATCATGTCACATCTCATCCCAATCTGTCCCCTCACCCCAATCATGTCACATCTCACCCCAATCATCTGTCCCTTCACCCCAATCATGTCACATCTCACCCCAATCTGTCCCCTCAACCCTATCATGTCACATCTCACCCCAATCTGTCCCCTCACCCCAATCATGTCATATCTCACATCAATCTGTCCCCTCACCCCAATCATGTCACATCTCACCCCAATCTGTCCCCTCACCCCAATCATGTCACATCTCACCCCAATCTGTCCCCTCTCCCTAATCATGTCACATCTCACACCAATCTGTCCCCTCACCCCAATCATGTCACTTCTCACCCCAATCTATCCCCTCACCCCAATCATGTCACATCTCACCCCAATCTGTCCCCTCACCTCAATCATGTTACATCTCACCCCAATCTGTCCCCTCACCCCAATCATGTCATATCTCACATCAATCTGTCCCCTCACCCCAATCATGTCACATCTCACCCCAATCTGTCCCCTCACCCCAATCATGTCACATCTCACCCCAATCTGTCCCCTCTCCCTAATCATGTCACATCTCACACCAATCTGTCCCCTCACCCCAATCATGTCACTTCTCACCCCAATCTGTCCCCTCACCCCAATCATATCACATCTCACCCTAATCTGTCCCCTCACCCCAATCATGTCACAGCTCACCTCAATCTGTACCCTCACCCCAATCATGTCACATCTCGCCCCAATCTGTCCCCTCTCCCTAATCATGTCACATCTCACCCCAATCTGTCCCCTCACCCCAATCATGTCATATCTCACCCCAATCTGTCCCCTCACCCCAATCATGTCACATCTCACCCCAATCTGTCCCCTCTCCCTAATCATGTCACAGCTCACCCCAATCTGTCCCCTCACCCCAATCATGTCATATCTCACATCAATCTGTCCCCTCACCCCAATCATGTCACATCTCACCCCAATCTGTCCCCTCACCCCAATCATGTCACATCTAACCCCAATCTGTCCCCTCTCCCTAATCATGTCACATCTCACACCAATCTGTCCCCTCACCCCAATCATGTCACATCTCACCCCAATCTGTCCCCTCACCCCAATCATGTCACATCTCACCCCACTCTGTCCCCTCACCCCAATCATGTCACATCTCACCCCAATTTGTCCTCTCACCCCAATCATGTCACATCTCACCCCAATCTGTCCCCTCACCCCAATCATGTCACATCTCACCCCAATCTGTCCCCTCATCTCAATCATGTCACATCTCACCCCAATCTGTCTTCTCACCTCAATCATGTCACATCTCACCCCTATCTGTCCCCTCACCCCAATCATGTCACATCTCACCCCAATCTGTCCCCTAACCCCAATCATGTCACATCTCACCCCAATCTGTCCCCTCACCCCAATCATGTCACATCTCACCCCAATCTGTCCCCGCTCCCTAATCATGTCACATCTCACACCAATCTGTCCCCTCACCCCAATCATGTCACATCTCACCCCAATCTGTCCCCTCACCCCAATCATGTCACAACTCACCCCAATCTGTCCCCTCACCCCAATCATGTCACATCTCACCCCAATCTGTCCCCTCACCTCAATCATGTCACATCTCACCCCAATCTGTCCCCTCACCCCAATCATGTCACATCTCACCCCAATCTGTCCCCTCACCCCAATCATGTCACATCTCACCCCAATCTGTCCCCTCACCCCAATCATGTCTCATCTCACCCCAATCTGTCCCCTCACCCCAATCATGTCACATCTCACCCCAATCTGTCCCCTCACCTCAATCATGTCACATCTCACCCCAATCTGTCCCCTCACCCCAATCATGTCACATCTCACCCCAATCTGTCCCCTCACCCCAATCATGTCACATCTCACCCCAATCTGTCCCCTCACCCCAATCATGTCACATCTCACCCCAATCTGTCCCCTCTCCCTAATCATGTCACATCTCACACCAATCTGTCCCCTCACCCCAATCATGTCACATCTCACCCCAATCTGTCCCCTCACCCCAATCATGTCAAATCTCACCCCAATCAGTCCCCTCACCTCAATCATGTCACATCTCATCCCAATCTGTCCCCTCACCCCAATCATGTCACATCTCACCCCAATCATCTGTCCCTTCACCCCAATCATGTCACATCTCACCCCAATCTGTCCCCTCAACCCAATCATATCACATCTCACCCCAATCTGTCCCCTCTCCCTAATCATGTCACATCTCACCCCAATCTGTCCCCTCACCCCAATCATGTCACATCTCACATCAATCTGTCCCCTCACCCCAATCATGTCACATCTCACCCCAATCTGTCCCCTCACCCCAATCATGTCACATCTCACCCCAATCTGTCCCCTCTCTCTAATCATGTCACATCTCACACCAATCTGTCCCCTCACCCCAATCATGTCACTTCTCACCCCAATCTGTCCCCTCACCCCAATCATGTCACATCTCACCCCAATCTGTCCCCTCACCCCAATCATGTCACAGCTCACCTCAATCTGTCCCCTCACCCCAATCATGTCACATCTCGCCCCAATCTGTCCCCTCTCCCTAATCATGTCACATCTCACCCCAATCTGTCCCCTCACCCCAATCATGTCACATCTCACCCCAATCATCTGTCCCCTCACCCCAATCATGTCACATCTCACCCCAATCATCTGTCCCCTCACCCCAATCATGTCACATCTCACCCCAATCATCTGTCCCCTCACCCCAATCATGTCACATATCACCCCAATCTGTCCCCTCACCCCAATCATGTCACATCTCACCCCAATCATGTCACATCTCACCCCAATCATCTGTCCCCTCACCCCAATCATGTCACATCTCACCCCAATCATCTGTCCCCTCACCACAATCATGTCACATCTCACCTCAATCATCTGTCCCCTCACCCCAATCATGTCACATCTCACCCCAATCTGTCCCCTCACCCCAATCATGTCACATCTCACCCCAATCATGTCACATCTCACCCCAGTCATCTGTCCCCTCACCCCAATCATGTCACATCTCACCCCAATCTGTCCCCTCACCCCAATCATGTCACATCTCACCCCAATCTGTCCCCTCACCCCAATCATGTCACATCTCACCCCAATCATGTCACATCTCACACCAATCTGTCCCCTCACCCCAATCATGTCACATCTCACCCCAATCATGTCACATCTCACCCCAATCATGTCACATCTCACCCCAATCATCTGTCCCCTCACCCCAATCATGTCACATCTCACCCCAATCATCTGTCCCCTCACCCCAATCATGTCACATCTCACCCCAATCATGTCACATCTCACCCCAATCATGTCACATCTCACCCCAATCATGTCACATCTCACCCCAATCATCTGTCCCCTCACCCCAATCATGTCACATCTCACCCCAATCTGTCCCCTCACCCCAATCATGTCACATCTCACCCCAATCTGTCCCCTCACCCCAATCATGTCACATCTCACACCAATCTGTCCTCTCACCCCAATCATGTCACATCTCACCCCAATCTGTCCCCTCACCCCAATCATGTCACATCTCACCCCAATCTGTCCCATCACCTCAATCATGTCACATCTCACCCCAATCTGTCTTCTCACCTCAATCATGTCACATCTCACCCCAATCTGTCCCCTCACCCCAATCATGTCACATCTCACCCCAATCTGTCCCCTAACCCCAATCATGTCACATCTCACCCCAATCTTTCCCCTCACCCCAATCATGTCACATCTCACCCCAATCTGTCCCCTCTCCCTAATCATGTCACATCTCACACCAATCTGTCCCCTCACCCCAATCATGTCACATCTCACCCCAATCTGTCCCCTCACCCCAATCATGTCACAACTCACCCCAATCTGTCCCCTCACCCCAATCATGTCACATCTCACCCCAATCTGTCCCCTCACCTCAATCATGTCACATCTCACCCCAATCTGTCCCCTCACCCCAATCATGTCACATCTCACCCCAATCTGTCCCCTCACCCCAATCATGTCACATCTCACCCCAATCTTTCCCCTCACCCCAATCATGTCACATCTCACCCCAATCTGTCCCCTCACCCCAATCATGTCACATCTCACCCCAATCTGTCCCCTCACCTCAATCATGTCACATCTCACCCCAATCTGTCCCCTCACCCCAATCATGTCACATCTCACCGCAATCTGTCCCCTCACCCCAATCATGTCACATCTCACCCCAATCTGTCCCCTCACCCCAATCATGTCACATCTCACCCCAATCTGTCCCCTCTCCCTAATCATGTCACATCTCACACCAATCTGTCCCCTCACCCCAATCATGTCACATCTCACCCCAATCTGTCCCCTCACCCCAATCATGTCACATCTCACCCCAATCTGTCCCCTCTCCCTAATCATGTCACAGCTCACCCCAATCTGTCCCCTCACCCCAATCATGTCATATCTCACATCAATCTGTCCCCTCACCCCAATCATGTCACATCTCACCCCAATCTGTCCCCTCACCCCAATCATGTCACATCTAACCCCAATCTGTCCCCTCTCCCTAATCATGTCACATCTCACACCAATCTGTCCCCTCACCCCAATCATGTCACATCTCACCCCAATCTGTCCCCTCACCCCAATCATGTCACATCTCACCCCAATCTGTCCCCTCACCCCAATCATGTCACATCTCACCCCAATCTGTCCCCTCACCCCAATCATGTCACATCTCACACCAATCTGTCCTCTCACCCCAATCATGTCATATCTCACCCCAATCATCTGTCCCCTCACCCCAATCATGTCACATCTCACCCCAATCTGTCCCCTCACCCCAATCATGTCACATCTCACCCCAATCATGTCACATCTCACCCCAATCATCTGTCCCCTCACCCCAATCATGTCACATCTCACCCCAATCATCTGTCCCCTCACCACAATCATGTCACATCTCACCCCAATCATCTGTCCCCTCACCCCAATCATGTCACATCTCACCCCAATCTGTCCCCTCACCCCAATCATGTCACATCTCACCCCAATCATGTCATATCTCACCCCAGTCATCTGTCCCCTCACCCCAATCATGTCACATCTCACCCCAATCTGTCCCCTCACCCCAATCATGTCACATCTCACCCCAATCTGTCCCCTCACCCCAATCATGTCACATCTCACCCCAATCATGTCACATCTCACACCAATCTGTCCCCTCACCCCAATCATGTCACATCTCACCCCAATCATGTCACATCTCACCCCAATCATGTCACATCTCACCCCAATCATCTGTCCCCTCACCCCAATCATGTCACATCTCACCCCAATCATCTGTCCCCTCACCCCAATCATGTCACATCTCACCCCAATCATGTCACATCTCACCCCAATCATGTCACATCTCACCCCAATCATGTCACATCTCACCTCAATCATCTGTCCCCTCACCCCAATCATGTCACATCTCACCCCAATCTGTCCCCTCAACCCAATCATGTCACATCTCACCCCAATCTGTCCCCTCACCCCAATCATGTCACATCTCACACCAATCTGTCCTCTCACCCCAATCATGTCACATCTCACCCCAATCTGTCCCCTCACCCCAATCATGTCACATCTCACCCCAATCTGTCCCATCACCTCAATCATGTCACATCTCACCCCAATCTGTCTTCTCACCTCAATCATGTCACATCTCACCCCAATCTGTCCCCGCACCCCAATCATGTCACATCTCACCCCAATCTGTCCCCTAACCCCAATCATGTCACATCTCACCCCAATCTTTCCCCTCACCCCAATCATGTCACATCTCACCCCAATCTGTCCCCTCTCCCTAATCATGTCACATCTCACACCAATCTGTCCCCTCACCCCAATCATGTCACATCTCACCCCAATCTGTCCCCTCACCCCAATCATGTCACAACTCACCCCAATCTGTCCCCTCACCCCAATCATGTCACATCTCACCCCAATCTGTCCCCTCACCTCAATCATGTCACATCTCACCCCAATCTGTCCCCTCACCCCAATCATGTCACATCTCACCCCAATCTGTCCCCTCACCCCAATCATGTGACATCTCACCCCAATCTTTCCCCTCACCCCAATCATGTCACATCTCACCCCAATCTGTCCCCTCACCCCAATCATGTCACATCTCACCCCAATCTGTCCCCTCACCTCAATCATGTCACATCTCACCCCAATCTGTCCCCTCACCCCAATCATGTCACATCTCACCCCAATCTGTCCCCTCACCCCAATCATGTCACATCTCACCCCAATCTGTCCCCTCACCCCAATCATGTCACATCTCACCCCAATCTGTCCCCTCTCCCTAATCATGTCACATCTCACACCAATCTGTCCCCTCACCCCAATCATGTCACATCTCACCCCAATCTGTCCCCTCACCCCAATCATGTCACATCTCACCCCAATCTGTCCCCTCTCCCTAATCATGTCACAGCTCACCCCAATCTGTCCCCTCACCCCAATCATGTCATATCTCACATCAATCTGTCCCCTCACCCCAATCATGTCACATCTCACCCCAATCTGTCCCCTCACCCCAATCATGTCACATCTAACCCCAATCTGTCCCCTCTCCCTAATCATGTCACATCTCACACCAATCTGTCCCCTCACCCCAATCATGTCACATCTCACCCCAATCTGTCCCCTCACCCCAATCATGTCACATCTCACCCCAATCTGTCCCCTCACCCCAATCATCTCACATCTCACCCCAATCTGTCCCCTCACCCCAATCATGTCACATCTCACACCAATCTGTCCTCTCACCCCAATCATGTCATATCTCACCCCAATCTGTCCCCTCACCCCAATCATGTCACATCTCACCCCAATCTGTCCCCTCACCTCAATCATGTCACATCTCACCCCAATCTGTCTTCTCACCTCAATCATGTCACATCTCACCCCAATCTGTCCCCTCACCCCAATCATGTCACATCTCACCCCAATCTGTCCCCTAACCCCAATCATGTCACATCTCACCCCAATCTGTCCCCTCACCCCAATCATGTCACATCTCACCCCAATCTGTCCCCTCTCCCTAATCATGTCACATCTCACACCAATCTGTCCCCTCACCCTAATCATGTCACATCTCACCCCAATCTGTCCCCTCACCCCAATCATGTCACAACTCACCCCAATCTGTCCCCTCACCCCAATCATGTCACATCTCACCCCAATCTGTCCCCTCACCTCAATCATGTCACATCTCACCCCAATCTGTCCCCTCACCCCAATCATGTCACATCTCACCCCAATCTGTCCCCTCACCCCAATCATGTCACATCTCACCCCAATCTGTCCCCTCACCCCAATCATGTCACATCTCACCCCAATCTGTCCCCTCACCCCAATCATGTCACATCTCACCCCAATCTGTCCCCTCACCTCAATCATGTCACATCTCACCCCAATCTGTCCCCTCACCCCAATCATGTCACATCTCACCCCAATCTGTCCCCTCACCCCAATCATGTCACATCTCACCCCAATCTGTCCCCTCACCCCAATCATGTCACATCTCACCCCAATCTGTCCCCTCTCCCTAATCATGTCACATCTCACACCAATCTGTCCCCTCACCCCAATCATGTCACATCTCACCCCAATCTGTCCCCTCACCCCAATCATGTCACATCTCACCCCAATCAGTCCCCTCACCTCAATCATGTCACATCTCATCCCAATCTGTCCCCTCACCCCAATCTTGTCACATCTCACCCCAATCATCTGTCCCTTCACCCCAATCATGTCACATCTCACCCCAATCTGTCCCCTCAACCCAATCATGTCACATCTCACCCCAATCTGTCCCCTCACCCCAATCATGTCATATCTCACATCAATCTGTCCCCTCACCCCAATCATGTCACATCTCACACCAATCTGTCCCCTCACCCCAATCATGTCACTTCTCACCCCAATCTGTCCCCTCACCCCAATCATGTCACATCTCACCCCAATCTGTCCCCTCACCTCAATCATGTCACATCTCACCCCAATCTGTCCCCTCACCCCAATCATGTCATATCTCACATCAATCTGTCCCCTCACCCCAATCATGTCACATCTCACCCCAATCTGTCCCCTCACCCCAATCATGTCACATCTCACCCCAATCTGTCCCCTCTCCCTAATCATGTCACATCTCACACCAATCTGTCCCCTCACCCCAATCATGTCACTTCTCACCCCAATCTGTCCCCTCACCCCAATCATGTCACATCTCACCCCAATCTGTGCCCTCACCCCAATCATGTCACAGCTCACCTCAATCTGTCCCCTCACCCCAATCATGTCACATCTCGCCCCAATCTGTCCCCTCTCCCTAATCATGTCACATCTCACCCCAATCTGTCCCCTCACCCCAATCATGTCATATCTCACCCCAATCTGTCCCATCACCCCAATCATGTCACATCTCACCCCAATCTGTCCCCTCTCCCTAATCATGTCACATCTCACCCCAATCTGTCCCCTCACCCCAATCATGTCATATCTCACAACAATCTGTCCCCTCACCCCAATCATGTCACATCTCACCCCAATCTGTCCCGTCACCCCAATCATGTCACATCTCACCCCAATCTGTCCCCTCTCCCTAATCATGTCACATGTCACACCAATCTGTCCCCTCACCCCAATCATGTCACATCTCACTCCAATCTGTCCCCTCACCCCAATCATGTCACATCTCACCCCAATCTGTCCCCTCACCCCAATCATGTCACATCTCACCCCAATCTGTTCCCTCACCCCAATCATTTCACATCTCACACCAATCTGTCCCCTCACCCCAATCATGTCACTTCTCACACCAATCTGTCCCCTCACCCCAATCATGTCACATCTCACCCCAATCTGTCCCCTCACCCCAATCATGTCACAGCTCACCTCAATCTGTCCCCTCACCCAAATCATGTAACATCTCGCCCCAATCTGTCCCCTCTCCCTAATCATGTCACATGTCACCCCAATCTGTCCCGTCACCCCAATCAAGTCATATCTCACCCCAATCTGTCTCCTCACCCCAATTATGTCACATCTCACCCCAATCTGTCCCCTCTCCCTAATCATGTCACATCTCACACCAATCTGTCCCCTCACCCCAATCATGTCACATCTCACCCCAATCTGTCCCCTCACCCCAATCATGTCACATCTCACCCCAATCTGTCCCCTCACCCCAATCATGTAACATCTCACCCCAATCTGTCCCCTCACCCTAATCATGTCACATCTCACACCAATCTGTCCCCTCACCCCAATCATGTCACATCTCACCCCAATCTGTCCCCTCACCCCAATCATGTCACATCTCACCCCAATTTGTCCCCTCTTCCTAATCATGTCACATCTCACACCAATCTGTCCCCTCACCCCAATCATGTCACATCTCACCCCAATCTGTCCCCTCTCCCCAATCATGTCACATCTCACCCCAATCTGTCCCCTCTCCCTAATCATGTCACATCTCACACCAATCTGTCCCCTCACCCCAATCATGTCACATCTCACCCCAATCTGTCCCCTCACCCCAATCATGTCACATCTCACCCCAATCTGTCCCCTCACCCCAATCATGTAACATCTCACCCCTATCTGTCCCCTCACCTCAATCATGTCACATCTCACCCCAATCTGTCCCCTCACCCCAATCATGTCACATCTCACCCCAATCTGTCCCCTCACCCCAATCATGTCACATCTCACCCCAATCTGTCCCCTCTCCCTAATCATGTCACATCTCACACCAATCTGTCCCCTCACCCCAATCATGTCACATCTCACCCCAATTTGTCCCCTCACCCCAATCATGTCACATCTCACCCCAATCTGTCCCCTCACCCCAATCATGTCACATCTCACCCCAATCTGTCCCCTCACCCCAATCATGTCACATCTCACCCCAATCTGTCCCCTCACCCCAATCATGTAACATCTCACCCCTATCTGTCCCCTCACCTCAATCATGTCACATCTCACCCCAATCTGTCCCCTCACCCCAATCATGTCACATCTCACCCCAATCTGTCCCCTCACCCCAATCATGTCACATCTCACCCCAATCTGTCCCCTCTCCCTAATCATGTCACATCTCACACCAATCTGTCCCCTCACCCCAATTATGTCACATCTCACCCCAATTTGTCCCCTCACCCCAATCATGTCACATCTCAACCCAATCTGTCCCCTCACCCCAATCATGTCACATCTCACCCCAATCTGTCCCCTCTCCCTAATCATGTCACATCTCACACCAATCTGTCCCCTCACCCCAATCATGTCACATCTCACCCCAATCTGTCCCCTCACCCCAATCATGTCACATCTCATCCCAATCTGTCCCCTCACCCCAATCATGTCACATCTCACCCCAATCATCTGACCCTTCACCCCAATCATGTCACATCTCACGCCAATCTGTCCCCTCACCCCAATCATGTCACATCTCACCCCAATCTGTCCCCTCTCCCTAATCATGTCACATCTAACCCCAATCTGTCCCCTCACCCCAATCATATCATATCTCACATCAATCTGTCCCCTCACCCCAATCATGTCACATCTCACCCCAATCTGTCCCCGCACCCCAATCATGTCACATCTCACCCCAATCTGTCCCCTCTCCCTAATCATGTCACATCTCACACCAATCTGTCCCCTCACCCCAATCATGTCACTTCTCACACCAATCTGTCCCCTCACCCCAATCATGTCACATCTCACCCCAATCTGTCCCCTCACCCCAATCATGTCACAGCTCACCTCAATCAGTCCCCTCACCCCAATCATGTCACATCTCGCCCCAATCTGTCCCCTCTCCCTAATCATGTCACATGTCACCCCAATCTGTCCCCTCACCCCAATCATGTCATATCTCACCCCAATCTGTCCCCTCACCCCAATTATGTCACATCTCACCCCAATCTGTCCCCTCTCCCTAATCATGTCACATCTCACCCCAATCTGTCCCCTCACCCCAATCATGTCATATCTCACATCAATCTGTCCCCTCACCCCAATCATGTCACATCTCACCCCAATCTGTCCCCTCACCCCAATCATGTCACATCTCACCCCAATCTGTCCCCTCTCCCTAATCATGTCACATCTCACACCAATCTGTCCCCTCACCCCAATCATGTCACATCTCACCCCAATCTGTCCCCTCACCCCAATCATGTCACATCTCACCCCAATCTGTCCCCTCACCCCATTCATGTCACATCTCACCCCAATCTGTCCCCGCTCCCTAATCATGTCACATCTCACACCAATCTGTCCCCTCACCCCAATCATGTCACATCTCACCCCAATCTGTCCCCTCACCCCAATCATGTCACAACTCACCCCAATCTGTCCCCTCACCCCAATCATGTCACATCTCACCCCAATCTGTCCCCTCACCTCAATCATGTCACATCTCACCCCAATCTGTCCCCTCACCCCAATCATGTCACATCTCACCCCAATCTGTCCCCTCACCCCAATCATGTCACATCTCACCCCAATCTGTCCCCTCACCCCAATCATGTCTCATCTCACCCCAATCTGTCCCCTCACCCCAATCATGTCACATCTCACCCCAATCTGTCCCCTCACCTCAATCATGTCACATCTCACCCCAATCTGTCCCCTCACCCCAATCATGTCACATCTCACCCCAATCTGTCCCCTCACCCCAATCATGTCACATCTCACCCCAATCTGTCCCCTCACCCCAATCATGTCACATCTCACCCCAATCTGTCCCCTCTCCCTAATCATGTCACATCTCACACCAATCTGTCCCCTCACCCCAATCATGTCACATCTCACCCCAATCTGTCCCCTCACCCCAATCATGTCACATCTCACCCCAATCTGTCCCCTCACCTCAATCATGTCACATCTCACCCCAATCTGTCCCCTCACCCCAATCATGTCATATCTCACATCAATCTGTCCCCTCACCCCAATCATGTCACATCTCACCCCAATCTGTCCCCTCACCCCAATCATGTCACATCTCACCCCAATCTGTCCCCTCTCCCTAATCATGTCACATCTCACACCAATCTGTCCCCTCACCCCAATCATGTCACTTCTCACCTCAATCTGTCCCCTCACCCCAATCATATCACATCTCACCCTAATCTGTCCCCTCACCCCAATCATGTCACAGCTCACCTCAATCTGTACCCTCACCCCAATCATGTCACATCTCGCCCCAATCTGTCCCCTCTCCCTAATCATGTCACATCTCACCCCAATCTGTCCCCTCACCCCAATCATGTCATATCTCACCCCAATCTGTCCCCTCACCCCAATCATGTCACATCTCACCCCAATCTGTCCCCTCTCCCTAATCATGTCACAGCTCACCCCAATCTGTCCCCTCACCCCAATCATGTCATATCTCACATCAATCTGTCCCCTCACCCCAATCATGTCACATCTCACCCCAATCTGTCCCCTCACCCCAATCATGTCACATCTAACCCCAATCTGTCCCCTCTCCCTAATCATGTCACATCTCACACCAATCTGTCCACTCACCCCAATCATGTCACATCTCACCCCAATCTGTCCCCTCACCCCAATCATGTCACATCTCACCCCACTCTGTCCCCTCACCCCAATCATGTCACATCTCACCCCAATTTGTCCTCTCACCCCAATCATGTCACATCTCACCCCAATCTGTCCCCTCACCCCAATCATGTCACATCTCACCCCAATCTGTCCCCTCATCTCAATCATGTCACATCTCACCCCAATCTGTCTTCTCACCTCAATCATGTCACATCTCACCCCTATCTGTCCCCTCACCCCAATCATGTCACATCTCACCCCAATCTGTCCCCTAACCCCAATCATGTCACATCTCACCCCAATCTGTCCCCTCACCCCATTCATGTCACATCTCACCCCAATCTGTCCCCGCTCCCTAATCATGTCACATCTCACACCAATCTGTCCCCTCACCCCAATCATGTCACATCTCACCCCAATCTGTCCCCTCACCCCAATCATGTCACAACTCACCCCAATCTGTCCCCTCACCCCAATCATGTCACATCTCACCCCAATCTGTCCCCTCACCTCAATCATGTCACATCTCACCCCAATCTGTCCCCTCACCCCAATCATGTCACATCTCACCTCAATCTGTCCCCTCACCCCAATCATGTCACATCTCACCCCAATCTGTCCCCTCACCCCAATCATGTCTCATCTCACCCCAATCTGTCCCCTCACCCCAATCATGTCACATCTCACCCCAATCTGTCCCCTCACCTCAATCATGTCACATCTCACCCCAATCTGTCCCCTCACCCCAATCATGTCACATCTCACCCCAATCTGTCCCCTCACCCCAATCATGTCACATCTCACCCCAATCTGTCCCCTCACCCCAATCATGTCACATCTCACCCCAATCTGTCCCCTCTCCCTAATCATGTCACATCTCACACCAATCTGTCCCCTCACCCCAATCATGTCACATCTCACCCCAATCTGTCCCCTCACCCCAATCATGTCACATCTCACCCCAATCTGTCCCCTCACCTCAATCATGTCACATCTCATCCCAATCTGTCCCCTCACCCCAATCATGTCACATCTCACCCCAATCATCTGTCCCTTCACCCCAATCATGTCACATCTCACCCCAATCTGTCCCCTCAACCCAATCATATCACATCTCACCCCAATCTGTCCCCTCTCCCTAATCATGTCACATCTCACCCCAATCTGTCCCCTCACCCCAATCATGTCACATCTCACATCAATCTGTCCCCTCACCCCAATCATGTCACATCTCACCCCAATCTGTCCCCTCACCCCAATCATGTCACATCTCACCCCAATCTGTCCCCTCTCTCTAATCATGTCACATCTCACACCAATCTGTCCCCTCACCCCAATCATGTCACTTCTCACCCCAATCTGTCCCCTCACCCCAATCATGTCACATCTCACCCCAATCTGTCCCCTCACCCCAATCATGTCAAAGCTCACCTCAATCTGTCCCCTCACCCCAATCATGTCACATCTCGCCCCAATCTGTCCCCTCTCCCTAATCATGTCACATCTCACCCCAATCTGTCCCCTCACCCCAATCATGTCACATCTCACCCCAATCATCTGTCCCCTCACCCCAATCATGTCACATCTCACCCCAATCATCTGTCCCCTCACCCCAATCATGTCACATCTCACCCCAATCATCTATCCCCTCTCCCCAATCATGTCACATCTCACCCCAATCTGTCCCCTCACCCCAATCATGTCACATCTCACCCCAATCATGTCACATCTCACCCCAATCATCTGTCCCCTCACCCCAATCATGTCACATCTCACCCCAATCATCTGTCCCCTCACCACAATCATGTCACATCTCACCCCAATCATCTGTCCCCTCACCCCAATCATGTCACATCTCACCCCAATCTGTCCCCTCACCCCAATCATGTCACATCTCACCCCAATCATGTCACATCTCACCCCAGTCATCTGTCCCCTCACCCCAATCATGTCACATCTCACCCCAATCTGTCCCCTCACCCCAATCATGTCACATCTCACCCCAATCTGTCCCCTCACCCCAATCATGTCACATCTCACCCCAATCATGTCACATCTCACACCAATCTGTCCCCTCACCCCAATCATGTCACATCTCACCCCAATCATGTCACATCTCACCCCAATCATGTCACATCTCACCCCAATCATCTGTCCCCTCACCCCAATCATGTCACATCTCACCCCAATCATCTGTCCCCTCACCCCAATCATGTCACATCTCACCCCAATCATGTCACATCTCACCCCAATCATGTCACATCTCACCCCAATCATGTCACATCTCACCCCAATCATCTGTCCCCTCACCCCAATCATGTCACATCTCACCCCAATCTGTCCCCTCACCCCAATCATGTCACATCTCACCCCAATCTGTCCCCTCACCCCAATCATGTCACATCTCACACCAATCTGTCCTCTCACCCCAATCATGTCACATCTCACCCCAATCTGTCCCCTCACCCCAATCATGTCACATGTCACCCCAATCTGTCCCATCACCTCAATCATGTCACATCTCACCCCAATCTGTCTTCTCACCTCAATCATGTCACATCTCACCCCAATCTGTCCCCTCACCCCAATCATGTCACATCTCACCCCAATCTGTCCCCTAACCCCAATCATGTCACATCTCACCCCAATCTTTCCCCTCACCCCAATCATGTCACATCTCACCCCAATCTGTCCCCTCTCCCTAATCATGTCACATCTCACACCAATCTGTCCCCTCACCCCAATCATGTCACATCTCACCCCAATCTGTCCCCTCACCCCAATCATGTCACAACTCACCCCAATCTGTCCCCTCACCCCAATCATGTCACATCTCACCCCAATCTGTCCCCTCACCTCAATCATGTCACATCTCACCCCAATCTGTCCCCTCACCCCAATCATGTCACATCTCACCCCAATCTGTCCCCTCACCCCAATCATGTCACATCTCACCCCAATCTTTCCCCTCACCCCAATCATGTCACATCTCACCCCAATCTGTCCCCTCACCCCAATCATGTCAAATCTCACCCCAATCTGTCCCCTCACCTCAATCATGTCACATCTCACCCCAATCTGTCCCCTCACCCCAATCATGTCACATCTCACCCCAATCTGTCCCCTCACCCCAATCATGTCACATCTCACCCCAATCTGTCCCCTCACCCCAATCATGTCACATCTCACCCCAATCTGTCCCCTCTCCCTAATCATGTCACATCTCACACCAATCTGTCCCCTCACCCCAATCATGTCACATCTCACCCCAATCTGTCCCCTCTCCCTAATCATGTCACAGCTCACCCCAATCTGTCCTCTCACCCCAATCATGTCATATCTCACATCAATCTGTCCCCTCACCCCAATCATGTCACATCTCACCCCAATCTGTCCCCTCACCCCAATCATGTCACATCTAACCCCAATCTGTCCCCTCTCCCTAATCATGTCACATCTCACACCAATCTGTCCCCTCACCCCAATCATGTCACATCTCACCCCAATCTGTCCCCTCACCCCAATCATGTCACATCTCACCCCAATCTGTCCCCTCACCCCAATCATGTCACATCTCACCCCAATCTGTCCCCTCACCCCAATCATGTCACATCTCACACCAATCTGTCCTCTCACCCCAATCATGTCATATCTCACCCCAATCATCTGTCCCCTCACCCCAATCATGTCACATCTCACCCAAATCTGTCCCCTCACCCCAATCATGTCACATCTCACCCCAATCATGTCACATCTCACCCCAATCATCTGTCCCCTCACCCCAATCATGTCACATCTCACCCCAATCATCTGTCCCCTCACCACAATCATGTCACATCTCACCCCAATCATCTGTCCCCTCACCCCAATCATGTCACATCTCACCCCAATCTGTCCCCTCACCCCAATCATGTCACATCTCACCCCAATCATGTCACATCTCACCCCAGTCATCTGTCCCCTCACCCCAATCATGTCACATCTCACCCCAATCTGTCCCCTCACCCCAATCATGTCACATCTCACCCCAATCTGTCCCCTCACCCCAATCATGTCACATCTCACCCCAATCATGTCACATCTCACACCAATCTGTCCCCTCACCCCAATCATGTCACATCTCACCCCAATCATGTCACATCTCACCCCAATCATGTCACATCTCACCCCAATCATCTGTCCCCTCACCCCAATCATGTCACATCTCACCCCAATCATCTGTCCCCTCACCCCAATCATGTCACATCTCACCCCAATCATGTCACATCTCACCCCAATCATGTCACATCTCACCCCAATCATATCACATCTCACCCCAATCATCTGTCCCCTCACCCCAATCATGTCACATCTCACCCCAATCTGTCCCCTCACCCCAATCATGTCACATCTCACCCCAATCTGTCCCCTCACCCCAATCATGTCACATCTCACACCAATCTGTCCTCTCACCCCAATCATGTCACATCTCACCCCAATCTGTCCCCTCACCCCAATCATGTCACATCTCACCCCAATCTGTCCCATCACCTCAATCATGTCACATCTCACCCCAATCTGTCTTCTCACCTCAATCATGTCACATCTCACCCCAATCTGTCCCCGCACCCCAATCATGTCACATCTTACCCCAATCTGTCCCCTAACCCCAATCATGTCACATCTCACCCCAATCTTTCCCCTCACCCCAATCATGTCACATCTCACCCCAATCTGTCCCCTCTCCCTAATCATGTCACATCTCACACCAATCTGTCCCCTCACCCCAATCATGTCACATCTCACCCCAATCTGTCCCCTCACCCCAATCATGTCACAACTCACCCCAATCTGTCCCCTCACCCCAATCATGTCACATCTCACCCCAATCTGTCCCCTCACCTCAATCATGTCACATCTCACCCCAATCTGTCCCCTCACCCCAATCATGTCACATCTCACCCCAATCTGTCCCCTCACCCCAATCATGTCACATCTCACCCCAATCTTTCCCCTCACCCCAATCATGTCACATCTCACCCCAATCTGTCCCCTCACCCCAATCATGTCACATCTCACCCCAATCTGTCCCCTCACCTCAATCATGTCACATCTCACCCCAATCTGTCCCCTCACCCCAATCATGTCACATCTCACCCCAATCTGTCCCCTCACCCCAATCATGTCACATCTCACCCCAATCTGTCCCCTCACCCCAATCATGTCACATCTCACCCCAATCTGTCCCCTCTCCCTAATCATGTCACATCTCACTCCAATCTGTCCCCTCTCCCCAATCATGTCACATCTCACCTCAATCTGTCCCCTCACCCCAATCATGTCACATCTCACCCCAATCTGTCCCCTCTCCCTAATCATGTCACAGCTCACCCCAATCTGTCCCCTCACCCCAATCATGTCATATCTCACATCAATCTGTCCCCTCACCCCAATCATGTCACATCTCACCCCAATCTGTCCCCTCACCCCAATCATGTCACATCTAACCCCAATCTGTCCCCTCTCCCTAATCATGTCACATCTCACACCAATCTGTCCCCTCACCCCAATCATGTCACATCTCACCCCAATCTGTCCCCTCACCCCAATCATGTCACATCTCACCCCAATCTGTCCCCTCACCCCAATCATGTCACATCTCACCCCAATCTGTCCCCTCACCCCAATCATGTCACATCTCACACCAATCTGTCCTCTCACCCCAATCATGTCATATCTCACCCCAATCTGTCCCCTCACCCCAATCATGTCACATCTCACCCCAATCTGTCCCCTCACCTCAATCATGTCACATCTCACCCCAATCTGTCTTCTCACCTCAATCATGTCACATCTCACCCCAATCTGTCCCCTCACCCCAATCATGTCACATCTCACCCCAATCTGTCCCCTAACCCCAATCATGTCACATCTCACCCCAATCTGTCCCCTCACCCCAATCATGTCACATCTCACCCCAATCTGTCCCCTCTCCCTAATCATGTCACATCTCACACCAATCTGTCCCCTCACCCTAATCATGTCACATCTCACCCCAATCTGTCCCCTCACCCCAATCATGTCACAACTCACCCCAATCTGTCCCCTCACCCCAATCATGTCACATCTCACCCCAATCTGTCCCCTCACCTCAATCATGTCACATCTCACCCCAATCTGTCCCCTCACCCCAATCATGTCACATCTCACCCCAATCTGTCCCCTCACCCCAATCATGTCACATCTCACCCCAATCTGTCCCCTCACCCCAATCATGTCACATCTCACCCCAATCTGTCCCCTCACCCCAATCATGTCACATCTCACCCCAATCTGTCCCCTCACCTCAATCATGTCACATCTCACCCCAATCTGTCCCCTCACCCCAATCATGTCACATCTCACCCCAATCTGTCCCCTCACCCCAATCATGTCACATCTCACCCCAATCTGTCCCCTCACCCCAATCATGTCACATCTCACCCCAATCTGTCCCCTCTCCCTAATCATGTCACATCTCACACCAATCTGTCCCCTCACCCCAATCATGTCACATCTCACCCCAATCTGTCCCCTCACCCCAATCATGTCACATCTCACCCCAATCAGTCCCCTCACCTCAATCATGTCACATCTCATCCCAATCTGTCCCCTCACCCCAATCATGTCACATCTCACCCCAATCATCTGTCCCTTCACCCCAATCATGTCACATCTCACCCCAATCTGTCCCCTCAACCCAATCATGTCACATCTCACCCCAATCTGTCCCCTCACCCCAATCATGTCATATCTCACATCAATCTGTCCCCTCACCCCAATCATGTCACATCTCACCCCAATCTGTCCCCTCTCCCTAATCATGTCACATCTCACACCAATCTGTCCCCTCACCCCAATCATGTCACTTCTCACCCCAATCTGTCCCCTCACCCCAATCATGTCACATCTCACCCCAATCTGTCCCTTCACCTCAATCATGTCACATCTCACCCCAATCTGTCCCCTCACCCCAATCATGTCATATCTCACATCAATCTGTCCCCTCACCCCAATCATGTCACATCTCACCCCAATCTGTCCCCTCACCCCAATCATGTCACATCTCACCCCAATCTGTCCCCTCTCCCTAATCATGTCACATCTCACACCAATCTGTCCCCTCACCCCAATCATGTCACTTCTCACCCCAATCTGTCCCCTCACCCCAATCATGTCACATCTCACCCCAATCTGTCCCCTCACCCCAATCATGTCACAGCTCACCTCAATCTGTCCCCTCACCCCAATCATGTCACATCTCGCCCCAATCTGTCCCCTCTCCCTAATCACGTCACATCTCACCCCAATCTGTCCCCTCACCCCAATCATGTCATATCTCACCTCAATCTGTCCCATCACCCCAATCATGTCACATCTCACCCCAATCTGTCCCCTCTCCCTAATCATGTCACATCTCACCCCAATCTGTCCCCTCACCCCAATCATGTCATATCTCACAACAATCTGTCCCCTCACCCCAATCATGTCACATCTCACCCCAATCTGTCCCGTCACCCCAATCATGTCACATCTCACCCCAATCTGTCCCCTCTCCCTAATCATGTCACATCTCACACCAATCTGTCCCCTCACCCCAATCATGTCACATCTCACTCCAATCTGTCCCCTCACCCCAATCATGTCACATCTCACCCCAATCTGTCCCCTCACCCCAATCATGTCACATCTCACCCCAATCTGTTCCCTCACCCCAATCATTTCACATCTCACACCAATCTGTCCCCTCACCCCAATCATGTCACTTCTCACACCAATCTGTCCCCTCACCCCAATCATGTCACATCTCACCCCAATCTGTCCCCTCACCCCAATCATGTCACAGCTCACCTCAATCTGTCCCCTCACCCCAATCATGTAACATCTCGCCCCAATCTGTCCCCTCTCCCTAATCATGTCACATGTCACCCCAATCTGTCCCCTCACCCCAATCAAGTCATATCTCACCCCAATCTGTCTCCTCACCCCAATTATGTCACATCTCACCCCAATCTGTCCCCTCTCCCTAATCATGTCACATCTCACACCAATCTGTCCCCTCACCCCAATCATGTCACATCTCACCCCAATCTGTCCCCTCACCCCAATCATGTCACATCTCACCCCAATCTGTCCCCTCACCCCAATCATGTAACATCTCACCCCAATTTGTCCCCTCACCCTAATCATGTCACATCTCACACCAATCTGTCCCCTCACCCCAATCATGTCACATCTCACCCCAATCTGTCCCCTCACCCCAATCATGTCACATCTCACCCCAATTTGTCCCCTCTTCCTAATCATGTCACATCTCACACCAATCTGTCCCCTCACCCCAATCATGTCACATCTCACCCCAATCTGTCCCCTCTCCCCAATCATGTCACATCTCACCCCAATCTGTCCCCTCTCCCTAATCATGTCACATCTCACACCAATCTGTCCCCTCACCCCAATCATGTCACATCTCACCCCAATCTGTCCCCTCACCCCAATCATGTCACATCTCACCCCAATCTGTCCCCTCACCCCAATCATGTAACATCTCACCCCTATCTGTCCCCTCACCTCAATCATGTCACATCTCACCCCAATCTGTCCCCTCACCCCAATCATGTCACATCTCACCCCAATCTGTCCCCTCACCCCAATCATGTCACATCTCACCCCAATCTGTCCCCTCTCCCTAATCATGTCACATCTCACACCAATCTGTCCCCTCACCCCAATCATGTCACATCTCACCCCAATTTGTCCCCTCACCCCAATCATGTCACATCTCACCCCAATCTGTCCCCTCACCCCAATCATGTCACATCTCACCCCAATCTGTCCCCTCACCCCAATCATGTCACATCTCACCCCAATCTGTCCCCTCACCCCAATCATGTAACATCTCACCCCTATCTGTCCCCTCACCTCAATCATGTCACATCTCACCCCAATCTGTCCCCTCACCCCAATCATGTCACATCTCACCCCAATCTGTCCCCTCACCCCAATCATGTCACATCTCACCCCAATCTGTCCCCTCTCCCTAATCATGTCACATCTCACACCAATCTGTCCCCTCACCCCAATCATGTCACATCTCACCCCAATTTGTCCCCTCACCCCAATCATGTCACATCTCACCCCAATCTGTCCCCTCACCCCAATCATGTCACATCTCACCCCAATCTGTCCCCTCTCCCTAATCATGTCACATCTCACACCAATCTGTCCCCTCACCCCAATCATGTCACATCTCACCCCAATCTGTCCCCTCACCCCAATCATGTCACATCTCATCCCAATCTGTCCCCTCACCCCAATCATGTCACATCTCACCCCAATCATCTGACCCTTCACCCCAATCATGTCACATCTCACGCCAATCTGTCCCCTCACCCCAATCATGTCACATCTCACCCCAATCTGTCCCCTCTCCCTAATCATGTCACATCTAACCCCAATCTATCCCCTCACCCCAATCATATCATATCTCACATCAATCTGTCCCCTCACCCCAATCATGTCACATCTCACCCCAATCTGTCCCCGCACCCCAATCATGTCACATCTCACCCCAATCTGTCCCCTCTCCCTAATCATGTCACATCTCACACCAATCTGTCCCCTCACCCCAATCATGTCACTTCTCACACCAATCTGTCCCCTCACCCCAATCATGTCACATCTCACCCCAATCTGTCCCCTCACCCCAATCATGTCACAGCTCACCTCAATCAGTCCCCTCACCCCAATCACGTCACATCTCGCCGCAATCTGTCCCCTCTCCCTAATCATGTCACATGTCACCCCAATCTGTCCCCTCACCCCAATCATGTCATATCTCACCCCAATCTGTCCCCTCACCCCAATTATGTCACATCTCACCCCAATCTGTCCCCTCTCCCTAATCATGTCACATCTCACCCCAATCTGTCCCCTCACCCCAATCATGTCATATCTCACATCAATCTGTCCCCTCACCCCAATCATGTCACATCTCACCCCAATCTGTCCCCTCACCCCAATCATGTCACATCTCACCCCAATCTGTCCCCTCTCCCTAATCATGTCACATCTCACACCAATCTGTCCCCTCACCCCAATCATGTCACATCTCACCCCAATCTGTCCCCTCACCCCAATCATGTCACATCTCACCCCAATCTGTCCCCTATCCCTAATCATGTCACATCTCACACCAATCTGTCCCCTCACCCCAATCATGTCACATCTCACACCAATCTGTCCCCTCACCCCAATCATGTCAGTTCTCACACCAATCTGTCCCCTCTCCCTAATCATGTCACATCTCACACCAATCTGTCCCCTCACCCCAATCATGTCACATCTCACCCCACTCTGTCCCCTCACCCCAATCATGTCACATCTCACCCCAATCTGTCCCCTTTCCCTAATCATGTCACATCTCACACCAATCTGTCCCCTCACCCCAATCATGTCACATCTCACACCAATCTGTCCCCTCACCCCAATCATGTCACTTCTCACACCAATCTGTCCCCTCACCCCAATCATGTCACATCTCACCCCAATCTGTCCCCTCACCCCAATCATGTCACATCTCACCCCAATCTGAACCCCTCTCCCTAATCATGACACATCTCACCCAATCTGTCCCCTCACCCCAATCATGTCACAGCTCACCTCAATCTGTCCCCTCACCCCAATCATGTCACATCTCGCCCCAATCTGTCCCCTCTCCCTAATCATGTCACATCTCACCCCAATCTGTCCCCTCACCCCAATCATGTCATATCTCACCCCAATCTGTCCCCTCACCCCAATCATGTCACATCTCACCCCAATCTGTCCCCTCTCCCTAATCATGTCACAGCTCACCCCAATCTGTCCCCTCACCCCAATCATGTCATATCTCACATCAATCTGTCCCCTCATCCCAATCATGTCAAATCTCACCCCAATCTGTTCCCTCACCCCAATCATGTCACATCTAACCCCAATCTGTCCCATCTCCCTAATCATGTCACATCTCATACCAATCTGTCCCCTCACCCCAATCATGTCACATCTCACCCCAATCTGTCCCCTCACCCCAATCATGTCACATCTCACCCCAATCTGTCCCCTCACCCCAATCATGTCACATCTCACCCCAATCTGTTCCCTCACCCCAATCATGTCACATCTCACACCAATCTGTCCTCTCACCCCAATCATGTCACATCTCACCCCAATCTGTCCCCTCACCCCAATCATGTCACATCTCACCCCAATCTGTCCCCTTACCTCAATCATGTCACATCTCACCCCAATCTGTCTTCTCACCTCAATCATGTCACATCTCACCCCAATCTGTCCCCTCTCCCTAATCATATCACATCTCACACCAATCTGTCCCCTCACCCCAATCATGTCACATCTCACCCCAATCTGTCCCCTCACCCTAATCATGTCACATCTCACCCCAATCTGTCCCCTCACCCCAATCATGTCATATCTCACATCAATCTGTCCCCTCACCCCCATCATGTCACATCTCACCCCAATCTGTCCCCTCACCCCAATCATGTCACATCTCACCCCAATCTGTCCCCTCTCCCTAATCATGTCACATCTCACACCAATCTGTCCCCTCACCCCAATCATGTCACATCTCACCCCAATCTGTCCCCTCACCCCAATCGTGTCACATCTCACCCCAATCTGTCCCCTATCCCTAATCATGTCACATCTCACACCAATCTGTCCCCTCACCCCAATCATGTCACATCTCACACCAATCTGTCCCCTCACCCCAATCATGTCAGTTCTCACACCAATCTGTCCCCTCTCCCTAATCATGTCACATCTCACACCAATCTGTCCCCTCACCCCAATCATGTCACATCTCACCCCAATCTGTCCCCTCACCCCAATCATGTCACATCTCACCCCAATCTGTCCCCTTTCCCTAATCATGTCACATCTCACACCAATCTGTCCCCTCACCCCAATCATGTCACATCTCACACCAATCTGTCCCCTCACCCCAATCATGTCACTTCTCACACCAATCTGTCCCCTCACCCCAATCATGTCACATCTCACCCCAATCTGTCCCCTCACCCCAATCATGTCACATCTCACCCCAATCTGTCCCCTCACCCCAATCGTGTCACATCTCACCCCAATCTGAACCCCTCTCCCTAATCATGTCACATCTCACCCCAATCTGTCCCCTCACCCCAATCATGTCACAGCTCACCTCAATCTGTCCCCTCACCCCAATCATGTCACATCTCGCCCCAATCTGTCCCCTCTCCCTAATCATGTCACATCTCACCCCAATCTGTCCCCTCACCCCAATCATGTCATATCTCACCCCAATCTGTCCCCTCACCCCAATCATGTCACATCTCACCCCAATCTGTCCCCTCTCCCTAATCATGTCACAGCTCACCCCAATCTGTCCCCTCACCCCAATCATGTCATATCTCACATCAATCTGTCCCCTCATCCCAATCATGTCAAATCTCACCCCAATCTGTTCCCTCACCCCAATCATGTCACATCTAACCCCAATCTGTCCCATCTCCCTAATCATGTCACATCTCACACCAATCTGTCCCCTCACCCCAATCATGTCACATCTCACCCCAATCTGTCCCCTCACCCCAATCATGTCACATCTCACCCCAATCTGTCCCCTCACCCCAATCATGTCACATTTCACCCCAATCTGTTCCCTCACCCCAATCATGTCACATCTCACACCAATCTGTCCTCTCACCCCAATCATGTCACATCTCACCCCAATCTGTCCCCTCACCCCAATCATGTCACATCTCACCCCAATCTGTCCCCTTACCTCAATCATGTCACATCTCACCCCAATCTGTCTTCTCACCTCAATCATGTCACATCTCACCACAATCTGTCCCCTCACCCCAATCATGTCACATCTCACCCCAATCTGTCCACTAACCCCAATCATGTCACATCTCACCCCAATCTGTCCCCTCACCCCAATCATGTCACATCTCACCCCAATCTGTCCCCTCTCCCTAATCATGTCACATCTCACACCAATCTGTCCCCTCACCCCAATCATGTCACATCTCACCCCAATCTGTCCCCTCACCCCAATCATGTCACAACTCACCCCAATCTGACCCCTCACCCCTATCATGTCACATCTCACCCCAATCTGTCCCCTCACCTCAATCATGTCACATCTCACCCCAATCTGTCACCTCACCCCAATCATGTCACATCTCACCCCAATCTGTCCCCTCACCCCAATCATGTCACATCTCACCCCAATCTTTCCCCTAACCCCAATCATGTCACATCTCACCCCAATCTGTCCCCTCACCCCAATCATGTCACATCTCACCCCAATCTGTCCCCTCACCTCAATCATGTCACATCTCACCCCAATCTGTCCCCTCACCCCAATCATGTCACATCTCACCCCAATCTGTCCCCTCACCCCAATCATGTCACATCTCACCCCAATCTGTCCCCTCACCCCAATCATGTCACATCTCACCTCAATCTGTCCCCTCTCCCTAATCATGTCACATCTCACACCAATCTGTCCCCTCACCCCAATCATGTCACATCTCACCCCAATCTGTCCCCTCACCCCAATCATGTCACATCTCACCCCAATCAGTCCCCTCACCTCAATCATGTCACATCTCATCCCAATCTGTCCCCTCACCCCAATCATGTCACATCTCACCCCAATAATCTGTCCCTTCACCCCAATCATGTCACATCTCACCCCAATCTGTCCCCTCTCCCTAATCATGTCACATCTCACCCCATTCTGTCCCCTCACCCCAATCATGTCATATCTCAAATCAATCTGTCCCCTCACCCCAATCATGTCACATCTCAACCCAATCTGTCCCCTCACCCCAATCATGTCACATCTCACCCCAATCTGTCCCCTCTCCCTAATCATGTCACATCTCACACCAATCTGTCCCCTCACCCCAATCATGTCACTTCTCACACCAATCTGTCCCCTCACCCCAATCATGTCACATCTCACCCCAATCTGTCCCCTCACCCCAATCATGTCACAGCTCACCTCAATCTGTCCCCTCACCCCAATCATGTCACATCTCGCCCCAATCTGTCCCCTCTCCCTAATCATGTCACATCTCACCCCAATCTGTCCCCTCACCCCAATCATGTCATATCTCACCCCAATCTGTCCCATCACCCTAATCATGTCACATCTCACCCCAATCTGTCCCCTCTCCCTAATCATGTCACATCTCACCCCAATCTGTCCCCTCACCCCAATCATGTCATATCTCTCATCAATCTGTCCCCTCACCCCAATCATGTCACATCTCACCCCAATCTGTCCCCTCACCCCAATCATGTCACATCTCACCCCAATCTGTCCCCTCTCCCTAATCATTTCACATCTCACACCAATCAGTCCCCTCACCTCAATCATGTCACATCTCATCCCAATCTGTCCCCTCACCCCAATCATGTCACATCTCACCCCAATAATCTGTCCCTTCACCCCAATCATGTCACATCTCACCCCAATCTGTCCCCTCTCCCTAATCATGTCACATCTCACCCCAATCTGTCCCCTCACCCCAATCATGTCATATCTCAAATCAATCTGTCCCCTCACCCCAATCATGTCACATCTCACACCAATCAGTCCCTTCACCCCAATCATGTCACATCTCACCCCAATCTGTCCCCTCACCCCAATCATGTCACATCTCACCCCAATCTGTCCCCTCACCTCAATCATGTCACATCTCACCCCAATCTGTCCCCTCACCCCAATCATGTCACATCTCACCCCAATCTGTCCCCTCACCCCAATCATGTCACATCTCACCCCAATCTGTCCCCTCTCCCTAATCATTTCACATCTCACACCAATCTGTCCCCTCACCCCAATCATGTCACATCTCACCCCAATCTGTCCCCTCACCCCAATCATGTCACATCTCACCCCAATCTGTCCCCTCACCCCAATCATGTCACATCTCACCCCAATCTGTCCCCTCTCCCTAATCATGTCACATCTCACACCAATCTGTCCCCTCACCCCAATCATGTCATATCTCACATCAATCTGTCCCCTCACCCCAATTATATCACATCTCACACCAATCTGTCCCCTTACACCAATCCTGTCACATCTCACCCCAAGCTGTCCCCTCACCCCAATCATGTCACATCTCACCCCAATCTGTCCCCTCACCCCAATCATGTCACATCTCACCCCAATCTGTCCCCTCACCTCAATCATGTCACATCTCACCCCAATCTGTCCCCTCACCCCAATCATGTCACATCTCACCGCAATCATCTGTCCCCTCACCCCAATCATGTCACATCTCACCCCAATCTGTCCCCTTACCCCAATCATGTCACATCTCACCCCAATCTGTCCCCTCACCTCAATCATGTCAAATCTCACCCCAATCTGTCCCCTCTCCCTAATCATGTCACATCTCACCTCAATCTGTCCCCTCACCCCATTCATGTCATATCTCACTTCAATCTGTCCCCTCACCCCAATCATATCACACCTCACCCCAATCTGTCCCCTCACCCCATTCATGTCACATCTCACCCCAATTTGTCCCCTCTCCCTAATCATGTCACATCTCACCCCAATCTGTCCCCTCACCCCAATCATGTCATATCTCACATCAATCTGTCCCCTCACCCCAATCATGTCACATCTAACCCCAATCTGTCCCCTCACCCCAATCATGTCACATCTCACCCCAATCTGTCTCCTCACCCCAAACATGTCACATCTCACCCCAATCTGTCCCCTCACCCCAATCATGTCACATCTCACCCCAATCTGTCCCCTCACCCCAATCATGTCACATCTCACCCCAATCTGTCCCCTCACCCCAATCATGTCACATCTCACCCCAATCTGTCCCCTCACCCCAATCATGTCACATCTCACACCAATCTGTCCCCTCACCCCAATCATGTCACTTCTCACACCAATCTGTCCCCTCACCCCAATCATGTCACATCTCACCCCTATCTGTCCCCTCACCCCAATCATGTCACAACTCACCCCAATCTGTCCCCTCACCCCAATCATGTCACATCTCACCCCAATCTGTCCCCTCTCCCTAATCATGTCACATCTCACCCCAATCTGTCCCCTCACCCCAATCATGTCATATCTCACATCAATCTGTCCCCTCACCCCAATCATGTCACATCTCACACCAATCTGTCCTCTCACCCCAATCATGTCACATCTCACCCCAATCTGTCCCCTCACCCCAATCATGTCATATCTCACCCCAATCTGTCCCCTCACCTCAATCATGTCACATCTCACCCCAATCTGTCCTCTCACCTCAATCATGTCACATCTCACCCCAATCTGTCCCCGCACCCCAATCATTTCACATCTCACACCAATCTGTCCCCTCACCCCAATCATGTCACATCTCACCCCAATCTGTCCCCTCACCCCAATCATGTCACATCTCACCCCAATCTGTCCCCTCACCACAATCATGTCACATCTCACCCCAATCTGTCCCCTCACCCCAATCATGTCACATCTCACCCCAATCTGTCCCCTCACCCCAATCATGTCACATCTCACCCCAATCTGTCCCCTCTCCCTAATCATGTCACATCTCACCCCAATCTGTCCCCTCACCCCAATCATGTCACTTCTCACACCAATCTGTCCCCTCACCCCAATCATGTCACATCTCACCCCAATCTGTCCCCTCACCCCAATCATGTCACAGCTCACCTCAATCTGTCCCCTCACCCCAATCATGTCACATCTCGCCCCAATCTGTTCCCTCTCCCTAATCATGTCACATCTCACCCCAATCTGTCCCCTCACCCCAATCATGTCATATCTCACCCCAATCTGTCCCCTCACCCCAATCATGTCACATCTCACCCCAATCTGTCCCCTGTCCCTAATCATGTCACAGCTCACCCCAATCTGTCCCCTCACCCCAATCATGTCATATCTCACATCAATCTGTCCCCTCACCCCAATCATGTCACATCTCACCCCAATCTGTCCCCTCACCCCAATCATGTCACATCTAACCCCAATCTGTCCCCTCTCCCTAATCATGTCACATCTCACACCAATCTGTCCCCTCACCCCAATCATGTCACATCTCACCCCAATCTGTCCCCTCACCCCAATCATGTCACATCTCACCCCAATCTGTCCCCTCACCCCAATCATGTCACATCTCACCCCAATCTGTCCCCTCACCCCAATCATGTCACATCTCACCCCAATTAGTCCTCTCACCCCAATCATGTCACATCTCACCCCAATCTGTCCCCTCACCCCAATCATGTCACATTTCACCCCAATCTGTTCCCTCACCTCAATCATGTCACATCTCACCCCAATCTGTCTTCTCACCTCAATCATGTCACATCTCACCCCAATCTGTCCCCTCACCCCAATCATGTCACATCACACCCCAATCTGTCCCCTAACCCCAATCATGTCACATCTCACCCCAATCTGTCCCCTCACCCCAATCATGTCACATCTCACCCCAATCTGTCCCCGCTCCCTAATCATGTCACATCTCACACCAATCTGTCCCCTCACCCCAATCATGTCACATCTCACCCCAATCTGTCCCCTCACCCCAATCATGTCACAACTCACCCCAATCTGTCCCCTCACCCCAATCATGTCACATCTCACCCCAATCTGTCCCCTCACCTCAATCATCTCACATCTCACCCCAATCTGTCCCCTCACCCCAATCATGTCACATCTCACCCCAATCTGTCCCCTCACCCCAATCATGTCACATCTCACCCCAATCTGTCCCCTCACCCCAATCATGTCTCATCTCACCCCAATCTGTCCCCTCACCCCAATCATGTCACATCTCACCCCAATCTGTCCCCTCACCTCAATCATGTCACATCTCACCCCAATCTGTCCCCTCACCCCAATCATGTCACATCTCACCCCAATCATCTGTCCCTTCACCCCAATCATGTCACATCTCACCCCAATCTGTCCCCTCAACCCAATCATGTCACATCTCACCCCAATCTGTCCCCTCTCCCTAATCATGTCACATCTCACCCCAGTCTGTCCCCTCACCCCAATCATGTCACATCTCACCCCAATCTGTCCCCTCTCCCTAATCATGTCACATCTCACACCAATCTGTCCCCTCACCCCAATCATGTCACATCTCACCCCAATCTGTCCCCTCACCTCAATCATGTCACATCTCACCCCAATCTGTCCTCTCACCTCAATCATGTCACATCTCACCCCAATCTGTCCCCTCACCCCAATCATTTCACATCTCACACCAATCTGTCCCCTCACCCCAATCATGTCAAATCTCACCCCAATCTGTCCCCTCACCCCAATCATGTCACATCTCACCCCAATCTGTCCCCTCACCACAATCATGTCACATCTCATCCCAATCTGTCCCCTCACCCCAATCATGTCACATCTCACCCCAATCTGTCCCCTCTCCCTAATCATGTCACATCTCACCCCATTCTGTCCCCTCACCCCAATCATGTCATATCTCAAATCAATCTGTCCCCTCACCCCAATCATGTCACATCTCAACCCAATCTGTCCCCTCACCCCAATCATGTCACATCTCACCCCAATCTGTCCCCTCTCCCTAATCATGTCACATCTCACACCAATCTGTCCCCTCACCCCAATCATGTCACTTCTCACACCAATCTGTCCCCTCACCCCAATCATGTCACATCTCACCCCAATCTGTCCCCTCACCCCAATCATGTCACAGCTCACCTCAATCTGTCCCCTCACCCCAATCATGTCACATCTCGCCCCAATCTGTCCCCTCTCCCTAATCATGTCACATCTCACCCCAATCTGTCCCCTCACCCCAATCATGTCATATCTCACCCCAATCTGTCCCATCACCCCAATCATGTCACATCTCACCCCAATCTGTCCCCTCTCCCTAATCATGTCACATCTCACCCCAATCTGTCCCCTCACCCCAATCATGTCATATCTCACATCAATCTGTCCCCTCACCCCAATCATGTCACATCTCACCCCAATCTGTCCCCTCACCCCAATCATGTCACATCTCACCCCAATCTGTCCCCTCTCCCTAATCATTTCACATCTCACACCAATCAGTCCCCTCACCTCAATCATGTCACATCTCATCCCAATCTGTCCCCTCACCCCAATCATGTCACATCTCACCCCAATAATCTGTCCCTTCACCCCAATCATGTCACATCTCACCCCAATCTGTCCCCTCTCCCTAATCATGTCACATCTCACCCCATTCTGTCCCCTCACCCCAATCATGTCATATCTCAAATCAATCTGTCCCCTCACCCCAATCATGTCACATCTCACACCAATCAGTCCCTTCACCCCAATCATGTCACATCTCACCCCAATCTGTCCCCTCACCCCAATCATGTCACATCTCACCCCAATCTGTCCCCTCACCTCAATCATGTCACATCTCACCCCAATCTGTCCCCTCACCCCAATCATGTCACATCTCACCCCAATCTGTCCCCTCACCCCAATCATGTCACATCTCACCCCAATCTGTCCCCTCTTCCTAATCATTTCACATCTCACACCAATCTGTCCCCTCACCCCAATCATGTCACATCTCACCCCAATCTGTCCCCTCACCCCAATCATGTCACATCTCACCCCAATCTGTCCCCTCACCCCAATCATGTCACATCTCACCCCAATCTGTCCCCTCTCCCTAATCATGTCACATCTCACACCAATCTGTCCCCTCACCCCAATCATGTCATATCTCACATCAATCTGTCCCCTCACCCCAATTATATCACATCTCACACCAATCTGTCCCCTTACACCAATCCTGTCACATCTCACCCCAAGCTGTCCCCTCACCCCAATCATGTCACATCTCACCCCAATCTGTCCCCTCACCCCAATCATGTCACATCTCACCCCAATCTGTCCCCTCACCTCAATCATGTCACATCTCACCCCAATCTGTCCCCTCACCCCAATCATGTCACATCTCACCCCAATCATCTGTCCCCTCACCCCAATCATGTCACATCTCACCCCAATCTGTCCCCTTACCCCAATCATGTCACATCTCACCCCAATCTGTCCCCTCACCTCAATCATGTCAAATCTCACCCCAATCTGTCCCCTCTCCCTAATCATGTCACATCTCACCTCAATCTGTCCCCTCACCCCATTCATGTCATATCTCACTTCAATCTGTCCCCTCACCCCAATCATATCACACCTCACCCCAATCTGTCCCCTCACCCCAATCATGTCACATCTCACCCCAATTTGTCCCCTCTCCCTAATCATGTCACATCTCACCCCAATCTGTCCCCTCACCCCAATCATGTCATATCTCACATCAATCTGTCCCCTCACCCCAATCATGTCACATCTAACCCCAATCTGTCCCCTCACCCCAATCATGTCACATCTCACCCCAATCTGTCTCCTCACCCCAAACATGTCACATCTCACCCCAATCTGTCCCCTCACCCCAATCATGTCACATCTCACCCCAATCTGTCCCCTCAACCCAATCATGTCACATCTCACCCCAATCTGTCCCCTCACCCCAATCATGTCACATCTCACCCCAATCTGTCCCCTCACCCCAATCATGTCACATCTCACACCAATCTGTCCCCTCACCCCAATCATGTCACTTCTCACACCAATCTGTCCCCTCACCCCAATCATGTCACATCTCACCCCAATCTGTCCCCTCACCCCAATCATGTCACAACTCACCCCAATCTGTCCCCTCACCCCAATCATGTCACATCTCACCCCAATCTGTCCCCTCTCCCTAATCATGTCACATCTCACCCCAATCTGTCCCCTCACCCCAATCATGTCATATCTCACATCAATCTGTCCCCTCACCCCAATCATGTCACATCTCACACCAATCTGTCCTCTCACCCCAATCATGTCACATCTCACCCCAATCTGTCCCCTCACCCCAATCATGTCACATCTCACCCCAATCTGTCCCCTCACCTCAATCATGTCACATCTCACCCCAATCTGTCCTCTCACCTCAATCATGTCACATCTCACCCCAATCTGTCCCCGCACCCCAATCATTTCACATCTCACACCAATCTGTCCCCTCACCCCAATCATGTCACATCTCACCCCAATCTGTCCCCTCACCCCAATCATGTCACATCTCACCCCAATCTGTCCCCTCACCACAATCATGTCACATCTCACCCCAATCTGTCCCCTCACCCCAATCATGTCACATCTCACCCCAATCTGTCCCCTCACCCCAATCATGTCACATCTCACCCCAATCTGTCCCCTCTCCCTAATCATGTCACATCTCACCCCAATCTGTCCCCTCACCCCAATCATGTCACTTCTCACACCAATCTGTCCCCTCACCCCAATCATGTCACATCTCACCCCAATCTGTCCCCTCACCCCAATCATGTCACAGCTCACCTCAATCTGTCCCCTCACCCCAATCATGTCACATCTCGCCCCAATCTGTTCCCTCTCCCTAATCATGTCACATCTCACCCCAATCTGTCCCCTCACCCCAATCATGTCATATCTCACCCCAATCTGTCCCCTCACCCCAATCATGTCACATCTCACCCCAATCTGTCCCCTCTCCCTAATCATGTCACAGCTCACCCCAATCTGTCCCCTCACCCCAATCATGTCATATCTCACATCAATCTGTCCCCTCACCCCAATCATGTCACATCTCACCCCAATCTGTCCCCTCACCCCAATCATGTCACATCTAACCCCAATCTGTCCCCTCTCCCTAATCATGTCACATCTCACACCAATCTGTCCCCTCACCCCAATCATGTCACATCTCACCCCAATCTGTCCCCTCACCCCAATCATGTCACATCTCACCCCAATCTGTCCCCTCACCCCAATCATGTCACATCTCACCCCAATCTGTCCCCTCACCCCAATCATGTCACATCTCACCCCAATTAGTCCTCTCACCCCAATCATGTCACATCTCACCCCAATCTGTCCCCTCACCCCAATCATGTCACATTTCACCCCAATCTGTTCCCTCACCTCAATCATGTCACATCTCACCCCAATCTGTCTTCTCACCTCAATCATGTCACATCTCACCCCAATCTGTCCCCTCACCCCAATCATGTCACATCACACCCCAATCTGTCCCCATCCCCAATCATGTCACATCTCACCCCAATCTGTCCCCTCACCCCAATCATGTCACATCTCACCCCAATCTGTCCCCGCTCCCTAATCATGTCACATCTCACACCAATCTGTCCCCTCACCCCAATCATTTCACATCTCACCCCAATCTGTCCCCTCACCCCAATCATGTCACAACTCACCCCAATCTGTCCCCTCACCCCAATCATGTCACATCTCACCCCAATCTGTCCCCTCACCTCAATCATCTCACATCTCACCCCAATCTGTCCCCTCACCCCAATCATGTCACATCTCACCCCAATCTGTCCCCTCACCCCAATCATGTCACATCTCACCCCAATCTGTCCCCTCACCCCAATCATGTCTCATCTCACCCCAATCTGTCCCCTCACCCCAATCATGTCACATCTCACCCCAATCTGTCCCCTCACCTCAATCATGTCACATCTCACCCCAATCTGTCCCCTCACCCCAATCATGTCACATCTCACCCCAATCATCTGTCCCTTCACCCCAATCATGTCACATCTCACCCCAATCTGTCCCCTCAACCCAATCATGTCACATCTCACCCCAATCTGTCCCCTCTCCCTAATAATGTCACATCTCACCCCAGTCTGTCCCCTCACCCCAATCATGTCACATCTCACCCCAGTCTGTCCCCTCTCCCTAATCATGTCACATCTCACACCAATCTGTCCCCTCACCCCAATCATGTCACATCTCACCCCAATCTGTCCCCTCACCTCAATCATGTCACATCTCACCCCAATCTGTCCTCTCACCTCAATCATGTCACATCTCACCCCAATCTGTCCCCTCACCCCAATCATTTCACATCTCACACCAATCTGTCCCCTCACCCCAATCATGTCACATCTCACCCCAATCTGTCCCCTCACCCCAATCATGTCACATCTCACCCCAATCTGTCCCCTCACCACAATCATGTCACATCTCATCCCAATCTGTCCCCTCACCCCAATCATGTCACATCTCACCCCAATCTGTCCCCTCACCCCAATCATGTCACATCTCACCCCAATCTGTCCCCTCTCCCTAATCATGTCACATCTCACCCCAATCTGTCCCCTCACCCCAATCATGTCACTTCTCACACCAATCTGTCCCCTCACCCCAATCATGTCACATCTCACCCCAATCTGTCCCCTCACCCCAATCATGTCACAGCTCCCCTCAATCTGTCCCCTCACCCCAATAATGTCACATCTCGCCCCAATCTGTCCCCTCTCCCTAATCATGTCACATCTCACCCCAATCTGTCCCCTCACCCCAATCATGTCATATCTCACCCCAATCTGTCCCCTCACCCCAATCATGTCACATCTCACCCCAATCTGTCCCCTCTCCCTAATCATGTCACAGCTCACCCCAATCTGTCCCCTCACCCCAATCATGTCATATCTCACATCAATCTGTCCCCTCACCCCAATCATGTCACATCTCACCCCAATCTGTCCCCTCACCCCAATCATGTCACATCTAACCCCAATCTGTCCCCTCTCCCTAATCATGTCACATCTCACACCAATCTGTCCCCTCACCCCAATCATGTCACATCTCACCCCAATCTGTCCCCTCACCCCAATCATGTCACATCTCACCCCAATCTGTCCCCTCACCCCAATCATGTCACATCTCACCCCAATCTGTCCCCTAACCCCAATCATGTCACATCTCACCCCAATCTGTCCCCTCACCCCAATCATGTCACATCTCACCCCAATCTGTCCCCGCTCCCTAATCATGTCACATCTCACACCAATCTGTCCCCTCACCCCAATCATGTCACATCTCACCCCAATCTGTCCCCTCACCCCAATCATGTCACAACTCACCCCAATCTGTCCCCTCACCCCAATCATGTCACATCTCACCCCAATCTGTCCCCTCACCTCAATCATGTCACATCTCACCCCAATCTGTCCCCTCACCCCAATCATGTCACATCTCACCCCAATCTGTCCCCTCACCCCAATCATGTCACATCTCACCCCAATCTGTCCCCTCACCCCAATCATGTCTCATCTCACCCCAATCTGTCCCCTCACCCCAATCATGTCACATCTCACCCCAATCTGTCCCCTCACCTCAATCATGTCACATCTCACCCCAATCTGTCCCCTCACCCCAATCATGTCACATCTCACCCCAATCTGTCCCCTCACCCCAATCATGTCACATCTCACCCCAATCTGTCCCCTCACCCCAATCATGTCACATCTCACCCCAATCTGTCCCCTCTCCCTAATCATGTCACATCTAACCCCAATCTGTCCCCTCACCCCAATCATATCATATCTCACATCAATCTGTCCCCTCACCCCAATCATGTCACATCTCACCCCAATCTGTCCCCGCACCCCAATCATGTCACATCTCACCCCAATCTGTCCCCTCTCCCTAATCATGTCACATCTCACACCAATCTGTCCCCTCACCCCAATCATGTCACTTCTCACACCAATCTGTCCCCTCACCCCAATCATGTCACATCTCACCCCAATCTGTCCCCTCACCCCAATCATGTCAAAGCTCACCTCAATCAGTCCCCTCACCCCAATCATGTCACATCTCGCCCCAATCTGTCCCCTCTCCCTAATCATGTCACATGTCACCCCAATCTGTCCCCTCACCCCAATCATGTCATATCTCACCCCAATCTGTCCCCTCACCCCAATTATGTCACATCTCACCCCAATCTGTCCCCTCTCCCTAATCATGTCACATCTCACCCCAATCTGTCCCCTCACCCCAATCATGTCATATCTCACATCAATCTGTCCCCTCACCCCAATCATGTCACATCTCACCCCAATCTGTCCCCTCACCCCAATCATGTCACATCTCACCCCAATCTGTCCCCTCTCCCTAATCATGTCACATCTCACACCAATCTGTCCCCTCACCCCAATCATGTCACATCTCACCCCAATCTGTCCCCTCACACCAATCATGTCACATCTCACCCCAATCTGTCCCCTATCCCTAATCATGTCACATCTCACACCAATCTGTCCCCTCACCCCAATCATGTCACATCTCACACCAATCTGTCCCCTCACCCCAATCATGTCAGTTCTCACACCAATCTGTCCCCTCTCCCTAATCATGTCACATCTCACACCAATCTGTCCCCTTACCCCAATCATGTCACATCTCACCCCAATCTGTCCCCTCACCCCAATCATGTCACATCTCACCCCAATCTGTCCCCTTTCCCTAATCATGTCACATCTCACACCAATCTGTCCCCTCACCCCAATCATGTCACATCTCACACCAATCTGTCCCCTCACCCCAATCATGTCACTTCTCACCCCAATCTGTCCCCTCACCCCAATCATGTCACATCTCACCCCAATCTGTCCCCTCACCCCAATCATGTCACATCTCACCCCAATCTGTCCCCTCACCCCAATCGTGTCACATCTCACCCCAATCTGAACCCCTCTCCCTAATCATGTCACATCTCACCCCAATCTGTCCCCTCACCCCAATCATGTCACAGCTCACCTCAATCTGTCCCCTCACCCCAATCATGTCACATCTCGCCCCAATCTGTCCCCTCTCCCTAATCATGTCACATCTCACCCCAATCTGTCCCCTCACCCCAATCATGTCATATCTCACCCCAATCTGTCCCCTCACCCCAATCATGTCACATCTCACCCCAATCTGTCCCCTCTCCCTAATCATGTCACAGCTCACCCCAATCTGTCCCCTCACCCCAATCATGTCATATCTCACATCAATCTGTCCCCTCATCCCAATCATGTCAAATCTCACCCCAATCTGTCCCCTCACCCCAATTATGTCACATCTCACCCCAATCTGTCCCCTCTCCCTAATCATGTCACATCTCACCCCAATCTGTCCCCTCACCCCAATCATGTCATATCTCACATCAATCTGTCCCCTCACCCCAATCATGTCACATCTCACCCCAATCTGTCCCCTCACCCCAATCATGTCACATCTCACCCCAATCTGTCCCCTCTCCCTAATCATGTCACATCTCACACCAATCTGTCCCCTCACCCCAATCATGTCACATCTCACCCCAATCTGTCCCCTCACCCCAATCATTTCACATCTCACCCCAATCTGTCCCCTATCCCTAATCATGTCACATCTCACACCAATCTGTCCCCTCACCCCAATCATGTCACATCTCACACCAATCTGTCCCCTCACCCCAATCATGTCAGTTCTCACACCAATCTGTCCCCTCTCCCTAATCATGTCACATCTCACACCAATCTGTCCCCTCACCCCAATCATGTCACATCTCACCCCAATCTGTCCCCTCACCCCAATCATGTCACATCTCACCCCAATCTGTCCCCTTTCCCTAATCATGTCATATCTCACACCAATCTGTCCCCTCACCCCAATCATGTCACATCTCACACCAATCTGTCCCCTCACCCCAATCATGTCACTTCTCACACCAATCTGTCCCCTCACCCCAATCATGTCACATCTCACCCCAATCTGTCCCCTCACCCCAATCATGTCACATCTCACCCCAATCTGTCCCCTCACCCCAATCGTGTCACATCTCACCCCAATCTGAACCCCTCTCCCTAATCATGTCACATCTCACCCCAATCTGTCCCCTCACCCCAATCATGTCACAGCTCACCTCAATCTGTCCCCTCACCCCAATCATGTCACATCTCGCCCCAATCTCTCCCCTCTCCCTAATCATGTCACATCTCACCCCAATCTGTCCCCTCACCCCAATCATGTCATATCTCACCCCAATCTGTCCCCTCACCCCAATCATGTCACATCTCACCCCAATCTGTCCCCTCTCCCTAATAATGTCACAGCTCACCCCAATCTGTCCCCTCACCCCAATCATGTCATATCTCACATCAATCTGTCCCCTCATCCCAATCATGTCAAATCTCACCCCAATCTGTTCCCTCACCCCAATCATTTCACATCTAACCCCAATCTGTCCCATCTCCCTAATCATGTCACATCTCACACCAATCTGTCCCCTCACCCCAATCATGTCACATCTCACCCCAATCTGTCCCCTCACCCCAATCATGTCACATCTCACCCCAATCTGTCCCCTCACCCCAATCATGTCACATCTCACCCCAATCTGTTCCCTCACCCCAATCATGTCACATCTCACACCAATCTGTCCTCTCACCCCAATCATGTCACATCTCACCCCAATCTGTCCCCTCACCCCAATCATGTCACATCTCACCCCAATCTGTCCCCTTACCTCAATCATGTCACATCTCACCCCAATCTGTCTTCTCACCTCAATCATGTCACATCTCACCCCAATCTGTCCCCTCTCCCTAATCATGTCACATCTCACACCAATCTGTCCCCTCACCCCAATCATGTCACATCTCACCCCAATCTGTCCCCTCACCCTAATCATGTCACATCTCACCCCAATCTGTCCCCTCACCCCAATCATGTCATATCTCACCCCAATCTGTCCCCTCACCCCAATCATGTCACATCTCACCCCAATCTGTCCCCTCACCCCAATCATGTCACATCTCACCCCAATCTGTCCCCTCACCTCAATCATGTCACATCTCACCCCAATCTGTCCCCTCACCCCAATCATGTCACATCTCACCCCAATCATCTGTCCCTTCACCCCAATCATGTCACATCTCACCCCAATCTGTCCCCTCAACCCAATCATGTCACATCTCACCCCAATCTGTCCCCTCTCCCTAATAATGTCACATCTCACCCCAGTCTGTCCCCTCACCCCAATCATGTCACATCTCACCCCAGTCTGTCCCCTCTCCCTAATCATGTCACATCTCACCCCAATCTGTCCCCTCTCCCTAATCATGTCACATCTCACACCAATCTGTCCCCTCACCCCAATCATGTCACATCTCACCCCAATCTGTCCCCTCACCCCAATCATGTCACATCTCACCCCAATCTGTCCCCTCTCCCTAATCATGTCACATCTCACACCAATCTGTCCCCTCACCCCAATCATGTCACATCTCACCCCAATCTGTCCCCTCACCCCAATCGTGTCACATCTCACCCCAATCTGTCCCCTATCCCTAATCATGTCACATCTCACACCAATCTGTCCCCTCACCCCAATCATGTCACATCTCACACCAATCTGTCCCCTCACCCCAATCATGTCAGTTCTCACACCAATCTGTCCCCTCTCCCTAATCATGTCACATCTCACACCAATCTGTCCCCTCACCCCAATCATGTCACATCTCACCCCAATCTGTCCCCTCACCCCAATCATGTCACATCTCACCCCAATCTGTCCCCTTTCCCTAATCATGTCACATCTCACACCAATCTGTCCCCTCACCCCAATCATGTCACATCTCACACCAATCTGTCCCCTCACCCCAATCATGTCACTTCTCACACCAATCTGTCCCCTCACCCCAATCATGTCACATCTCACCCCATTCTGTCCCCTCACCCCAATCATGTCACATCGCACCCCAATCTGTCCCCTCACCCCAATCGTGTCACATCTCACCCCAATCTGAACCCCTCTCCCTAATCATGTCACATCTCACCCCAATCTGTCCCCTCACCCCAATCATGTCACAGCTCACCTCAATCTGTCCCCTCACCCCAATCATGTCACATCTCGCCCCAATCTGTCCCCTCTCCCTAATCATGTCACATCTCACCCCAATCTGTCCCCTCACCCCAATCATATCATATCTCACCCCAATCTGTCCCCTCACCCCAATCATGTCACATCTCACCCCAATCTGTCCCCTCTCCCTAATCATGTCACAGCTCACCCCAATCTGTCCCCTCACCCCAATCATGTCATATCTCACATCAATCTGTCCCCTCATCCCAATCATGTCAAATCTCACCCCAATCTGTTCCCTCACCCCAATCATGTCACATCTAACCCCAATCTGTCCCATCTCCCTAATCATGTCACATCTCACACCAATCTGTCCCCTCACCCCAATCATGTCACATCTCACCCCAATCTGTCCCCTCACCCCAATCATGTCACATCTCACCCCAATCTGTCCCCTCACCCCAATCATGTCACATCTCACCCCAATCTGTTCCCTCACCCTAATCATGTCACATCTCACACCAATCTGTCCTCTCACCCCAATCATGTCACATCTCACCCCAATCTGTCCCCTCACCCCCATCATGTCATATCTCACCCCAATCTGTCCCCTTACCTCAATCATGTCACATCTCACCCCAATCTGTCTTCTCACCTCAATCATGTCACATCTCACCCCAATCTGTCCCCTCACCCCAATCATGTCACATCTCACCCCAATCTGTCCACTAACCCCAATCATGTCACATCTCACCCCAATCTGTCCCCTCACCCCAATCATGTCACATCTCACCCCAATCTGTCCCCTCTCCCTAATCATGTCACATCTCACACCAATCTGTCCCCTCACCCCAATCATGTCACATCTCACCCCAATCTTTCCCCTCACCCCAATCATGTCACAACTCACCCCAATCTGTCCCCTCACCCCAATCATGTCACATCTCACCCCAATCTGTCCCCTCACCCCAATCATGTCACATCTCACCCCAATCTTTCGCCTAACCCCAATCATGTCACATCTCACCCCAATCTGTCCCCTCACCCCAATCATGTCACATCTCACCCCAATCTGTCCCCTCACCTCAATCATGTCACATCTCACCCCAATCTGTCCCCTCACCCCAATCATGTCACATCTCACCCCAATCTGTCCCCTCACCCCAATCATGTCACATCTCACCCCAATCTGTCCCCTCACCCCAATCATGTCACATCTCACCTCAATCTGTCCCCTCTCCCTAATCATGTCACATCTCACACCAATCTGTCCCCTCACCCCAATCATGTCACATCTCACCCCAATCTGTCCCCTCACCCCAATCATGTCACATCTCACCCCAATCAGTCCCCTCACCTCAATCATGTCACATCTCATCCCAATCTGTCCCCTCACCCCAATCATGTCACATCTCACCCCAATAATCTGTCCTTTCACCCCAATCATGTCACATCTCACCCCAATCTGTCCCCTCTCCCTAATCATGTCACATCTCACCCCATTCTGTCCCCTCACCCCAATCATGTCATATCTCAAATCAATCTGTCCCCTCACCCCAATCATGTCACATCTCACCCCAATCTGTCCCCTCACCCCAATCATGTCACATCTCACCCCAATCTGTCCCCTCTCCCTAATCATGTCACATCTCACACCAATCTGTCCCCTCACCCCAATCATGTCACTTCTCACACCAATCTGTCCCCTCACCCCAATCATGTCACATCTCACCCCAATCTGTCCCCTCACCCCAATCATGTCATATCTCACATCAATCTGTCCCCTCACCCCAATCATGTCACATCTCACCCCAATCTGTCCCCTCACCCCAATCATGTCACATCTTACCCCAATCTGTCCCCTCTCCCTAATCATTTCACATCTCACACCAATCTGTCCCCTCACCCCAATCATGTCACATCTCACCCCAATCTGTCCCCTCTCCCTAATCATGTCACATCTCACACCAATCTGTCCCCTCACCCCAATCATGTCACTTCTCACACCAATCTGTCCCCTCACCCCAATCATGTCACATCTCACCCCAATCTGTCCCCTCACCCCAATCATGTCACAGCTCACCTCAATCTGTCCCCTCACCCCAATCATGTCACATCTCGCCCCAATCTGTCCCCTCTCCCTAATCATGTCACATCTCACCCCAATCTGTCCCCTCACCCCAATCATGTCATATCTCACCCCAATCTGTCCCATCACCCCAATCATGTCACATCTCACCCCAATCTGTCCCCTCTCCCTAATCATGTCACATCTCACCCCAATCTGTCCCCTCACCCCAATCATGTCATATCTCACATCAATCTGTCCCCTCACCCCAATCATGTCACATCTCACCCCAATCTGTCCCCTCACCCCAATCATGTCCCATCTCACCCCAATCTGTCCCCTCTCCCTAATCATTTCACATCTCACACCAATCTGTCCCCTCACCCCAATCATGTCACATCTCACCCCAATCTGTCCCCTCACCCCAATCATGTCACATCTCACCCCAATCTGTCCCCTCACCCCAATCATGTCACATCTCACCCCAATCTGTCCCCTCTCCCTAATCATGTCACATCTCACACCAATCTGTCCCCTCACCCCAATCATGTCATATCTCACATCAATCTGTCCCCTCACCCCAATTATGTCACATCTCACACCAATCTGTCCCCTTACACCAATCCTGTCACATCTCACCCCAAGCTGTCCCCTCACCCCAATCATGTCACATCTCACCCCAATCTGTCCACTCACCCCAATCATGTCACATCTCACCCCAATCTGTCCCCTCACCTCAATCATGTCACATCTCACCCCAATCTGTCCCCTCACCCCAATCATGTCACATCTCACCCCAATCATCTGTCCCCTCACCCCAATCATGTCACATCTCACCCCAATCTGTCCCCTTACCCCAATCATGTCACATCTCACCCCAATCTGTCCCCTCACCTCAATCATGTCAAATCTCACCCCAATCTGTCCCCTCTCCCTAATCATGTCACATCTCACCTCAATCTGTCCCCTCACCCCATTCATGTCATATCTCACTTCAATCTGTCCCCTCACCCCAATCATATCACACCTCACCCCAATCTGTCCCCTCACCCCAATCATGTCACATCTCACCCCAATTTGTCCCCTCTCCCTAATCATGTCACATCTCACCCCAATCTGTCCCCTCACCCCAATCATGTCATATCTCACATCAATCTGTCCCCTCACCCCAATCATGTCACATCTCACCCCAATCTGTCCCCTCACCCCAATCATGTCACATCTCACCCCAATCTGTCTCCTCACCCCAAACATGTCACATCTCACCCCAATCTGTCCCCTCACCCCAATCATGTCACATCTCACCCCAATCTGTCCCCTCACCCCAATCATGTCACATCTCACCCCAATCTGTCCCCTCACCCCAATCATGTCACATCTCACCCAAATCTGTCCCCTCACCCCAATCATGTCACATCTCACACCAATCTGTCCCCTCACCCCAATCATGTCACTTCTCACACCAATCTGTCCCCTCACCCCAATCATGTCACATCTCACCCCAATCTGTCCCCTCACCCCAATCATGTCACAACTCACCCCAATCTGTCCCCTCACCCCAATCATGTCACATCTCACCCCAATCTGTCCCCTCTCCCTAATCATGTCACATCTCACCCCAATCTGTCCCCTCACCCCAATCATGTCATATCTCCCATCAATCTGTCCCCTCACCCCAATCATGTCACATCTCACACCAATCTGTCCTCTCACCCCAATCATGTCACATCTCACCCCAATCTGTCCCCTCACCCCAATCATGTCACATCTCACCCCAATCTGTCCCCTCACCTCAATCATGTCACATCTCACCCCAATCTGTCCTCTCACCTCAATCATGTCACATCTCACCCCAATCTGTCCCCGCACCCCAATCATTTCACATCTCACACCAATCTGTCCCCTCACCCCAATCATGTCACATCTCACCCCAATCTGTCCCCTCACCCCAATCATGTCACATCTCACCCCAATCTGTCCCCTCACCACAATCATGTCACATCTCACCCCAATCTGTCCCCTCACCCCAATCATGTCACATCTCACCCCAATCTGTCCCCTCACCCCAATCATGTCACATCTCACCCCAATCTGTCCCCTCTCCCTAATCATGTCACATCTCACCCCAATCTGTCCCCTCACCCCAATCATGTCACTTCTCACACCAATCTGTCCCCTCACCCCAATCATGTCACATCTCACCCCAATCTGTCCCCTCACCCCAATCATGTCACAGCTCACCTCAATCTGTCCCCTCACCCCAATCATGTCACATCTCGCCCCAATCTGTCCCCTCTCCCTAATCATGTCACATCTCACCCCAATCTGTCCCCTCACCCCAATCATGTCATATCTCACCCCAATCTGTCCCCTCACCCCAATCATGTCACATCTCACCCCAATCTGTCCCCTCTCCCTAATCATGTCACAGCTCACCCCAATCTGTCCCCTCACCCCAATCATGTCATATCTCACATCAATCTGTCCCCTCAACCCAATCATGTCACATCTCACCCCAATCTGTCCCCTCACCCCAATCATGTCACATCTAACCCCAATCTGTCCCCTCTCCCTAATCATGTCACATCTCACACCAATCTGTCCCCTCACCCCAATCATGTCACATCTCACCCCAATCTGTCCCCTCACCCCAATCATGTCACATCTCACCCCAATCTGTCCCCTCACCCCAATCATGTCACATCTCACCCCAATCTGTCCCCTCACCCCAATCATGTCACATCTCACCCCAATTTGTCCTCTCACCCCAATCATGTCACATCTCACCCCAATCTGTCCCCTCACCCCAATCATGTCACATTTCACCCCAATCTGTCCCCTCACCTCAATCATGTCACATCTCACCCCAATCTGTCTTCTCACCTCAATCATGTCACATCTCACCCCAATCTGTCCCCTCACCCCAATCATGTCACATCACACCCCAATCTGTCCCCTAACCCCAATCATGTCACATCTCACCCCAATCTGTCCCCTCACCCCAATCATGTCACATCTCACCCCAATCTGTCCCCGCTCCCTAATCATGTCACATCTCACACCAATCTGTCCCCTCACCCCAATCATGTCACATCTCACCCCAATCTGTCCCCTCACCCCAATCATGTCACAACTCACCCCAATCTGTCCCCTCACCCCAATCATGTCACATCTCACCCCAATCTGTCCCCTCACCTCAATCATCTCACATCTCACCCCAATCTGTCCCCTCACACCAATCATGTCACATCTCACCCCAATCTGTCCCCTCACCCCAATCATTTCACATCTCACCCCAATCTGTCCCCTCACCCCAATCATGTCTCATCTCACCCCAATCTGTCCCCTCACCCCAATCATGTCACATCTCACCCCAATCTGTCCCCTCACCTCAATCATGTCACATCTCACCCCAATCTGTCCCCTCACCCCAATCATGTCACATCTCACCCCAATCTGTCCCCTCACCCCAATCATGTCACATCTCACCCCAATCTGTCCCCTCACCCCAATCATGTCACATCTCACCCCAATCTGTCCCCTCTCCCTAATCATGTCACATCTCACACCAATCTGTCCCCTCACCCCAATCATGTCACATCTCACCCCAATCTGTCCCCTCACCCCAATCATGTCACATCTCACCCCAATCAGTCCCCTCACCTCAATCATGTCACATCTCATCCCAATCTGTCCCCTCACCCCAATCATGTCACATCTCACCCCAATCATCTGTCCCTTCACCCCAATCATGTCACATCTCACCCCAATCTGTCCCCTCAACCCAATCATGTCACATCTCACCCCAATCTGTCCCCTCTCCCTAATCATGTCACATCTCACCCCAATCTGTCCCCTCACCCCAATCATGTCACATCTCACATCAATCTGTCCCCTCACCCCAATCATGTCACATCTCACCCCAATCTGTCCCCTCACCCCAATCATGTCACATCTCACCCCAATCTGTCCCCTCTCCCTAATCATGTCACATCTCACACCAATCTGTCCCCTCACCCCAATCATGTCACATCTCACCCCAATCTGTCCCCTCACCTCAATCATGTCACATCTCACCCCAATCTGTCCTCTCACCTCAATCATGTCACATCTCACCCCAATCTGTCCCCTCACCCCAATCATTTCACATCTCACACCAATCTGTCCCCTCACCCCAATCATGTCACATCTCACCCCAATCTGTCCCCTCTCCCCAATCATGTCACATCTCACCCCAATCTGTCCCCTCACCACAATCATGTCACATCTCACCCCAATCTGTCCCCTCACCCCAATCATGTCACATCTCACCCCAATCTGTCCCCTCACCCCAATCATGTCACATCTCACCCCAATCTGTCCCCTCTCCCTAATCATGTCACATCTCACCTCAATCTGTCCCCTCACCCCAATCATGTCACTTCTCACACCAATCTTTCCCCTCACCCCAATCATGTCACATCTCACCCCAATCTGTCCCCTCACCCCAATCATGTCACAGCTCACCTCAATCTGTCCCCTCACCCCAATCATGTCACATCTCGCCCCAATCTGTCCCCTCTCCTTAATCATGTCACATCTCACCCCAATCTGTCCCCTCACCCCAATCATGTCATATCTCACCCCAATCTGTCCCCTCACCCCAATCATGTCACATCTCACCCCAATCTGTCTTCTCACCTCAATCATGTCACATCTCACCCCAATCTGTCCCCTTACCCCAATCATGTCACATCTCACCCCAATCTGTCCCCTAACCCCAATCATGTCACATCTCACCCCAATCTGTCCCCTCACCCCAATCATGTCACATCTCACCCCAATCTGTCCCCGCTCCCTAATCATGTCACATCTCACACCAATCTGTCCCCTCACCCCAATCATGTCACATCTCATCCCAATCTGTCCCCTCACCCCAATCATGTCACAACTCACCCCAATCTGTCCCCTCACCCCAATCATGTCACATCTCACCCCAATCTGTCCCCTCACCTCAATCATGTCACATCTCACCCCAATCTGTCCCCTCACCCCAATCATGTCACATCTCACCCCAATCTGTCCCCTCACCCCAATCATGTCACATCTCACCCCAATCTGTCCCCTCACCCCAATCATGTCTCATCTCACCCCAATCTGTCCCCTCACCCCAATCATGTCACATCTCACCCCAATCTGTCCCCTCACCTCAATCATGCAACATCTCACCCCAATCTGTCCTCTCACCCCAATCATGTCACATCTCACCCCAATCTGTCCCCTCACCCCAATCATGTCACATCTCACCCCAATCTGTCCCCTCACCCCAATCATGTCACATCTCACCCCAATCTGTCCCCTCTCCCTAATCATGTCACATCTCACACCAATCTGTCCCCTCACCCCAATCATGTCAGATCTCACCCCAATCTGTCCCCTCACCCCAATCATGTCACATCTCACCCCAATCAGTCCCCTCACCTCAATCATGTCACATCTCATCCCAATCTGTCCCCTCACCCCAATCATGTCACATCTCACCCCAATCATCTGTCCCTTCACCCCAATCATGTCACATCTCACCCCAATCTGTCCCCTCAACCCAATCATGTCACATCTCACCCCAATCTGTCCCCTCTCCCTAATCATGTCACATCTCACCCCAATCTGTCCCCTCACCCCAATCATGTCACATCTCACATCAATCTGTCCCCTCACCCCAATCATGTCACATCTCACCCCAATCTGTCCCCTCACCCCAATCATGTCACATCTCACCCCAATCTGTCCCCTCTCCCTAATCATGTCACATCTCACACCAATCTGTCCCCTCACCCCAATCATGTCACATCTCACCCCAATCTGTCCCCTCTCTCTAATCATGTCACATCTCACACCAATCTGTCCCCTCACCCCAATCATGTCACTTCTCACCTCAATCTGTCCCCTCACCCCAATCATGTCACATCTCGCCCCAATCTGTCCCCTCTCCCTAATCATGTCACATCTCACCCCAATCTGTCCCCTCACCCCAATCATGTCACATCTCACCCCAATCATCTGTCCCCTCACCCCAATCATGTCACATCTCACCCCAATCATCTGTCCCCTCACCCCAATCATGTCACATCTCACCCCAATCTGTCCCCTCACCCCAATCATGTCACATCTCACCCCAATCATCTGTCCCCTCACCCCAATCATGTCACATCTCACCCCAATCATCTGTCCCCTCACCCCAATCATGTCACATCTCACCCCAATCATCTGTCCCCTCACCCCAATCATGTCACATCTCACCCCAATCTGTCCCCTCACCCCAATCATGTCACAGCTCACCTCAATCTGTCCCCTCACCCCAATCATGTCACATCTCGCCCCAATCTGTCCCCTCTCCCTAATCATGTCACATCTCACCCCAATCTGTCCCCTCACCCCAATCATGTCATATCTCACCCCAATCTGTCCCATCACCCCAATCATGTCACATCTCACCCCAATCTGTCCCCTCTCCCTAATCATGTCACATCTCACCCCAATCTGTCCCCTCACCCCAATCATGTCATATCTCACATCAATCTGTCCCCTCACCCCAATCATGTCACATCTCACCCCAATCTGTCCCGTCACCCCAATCATGTCACATCTCACCCCAATCTGTCCCCTCTCCCTAATCATGTCACATCTCACACCAATCTGTCCCCTCACCCCAATCATGTCACATCTCACCCCAATCTGTCCCCTCACCCCAATCATGTCACATCTCACCCCAATCTGTCCCCTCACCCCAATCATGTCACATCTCACCCCAATCTGTTCCCTCACCCCAATCATTTCACATCTCACACCAATCTGTCCCCTCACCCCAATCATGTCACTTCTCACACCAATCTGTCCCCTCACCCCAATCATGTCACATCTCACCCCAATCTGTCCCCTCACCCCAATCATGTCACAGCTCACCTCAATCTGTCCCCTCACCCCAATCATGTCACATCTCGCCCCAATCTGTCCCCTCTCCCTAATCATGTCACATGTCACCCCAATCTGTCCCCTCACCCCAATCAAGTCATATCTCACCCCAATCTGTCCCCTCACCCCAATTATGTCACATCTCACCCCAATCTGTCCCCTCTCCCTAATCATGTCACATCTCACACCAATCTGTCCCCTCACCCCAATCATGTCACATCTCACCCCAATCTGTCCCCTCACCCCAATCATGTCACATCTCACCCCAATCTGTCCCCTCACCCCAATCATGTAACATCTCACCCCAATCTGTCCCCTCACCCTAATCATGTCACATCTCACACCAATCTGTCCCCTCACCCCAATCATGTCACATCTCACCCCAATCTGTCCCCTCACCCCAATCATGTCACATCTCACCCCAATCTGTCCCCTCAACCCAATCATGTCACATCTCACCCCAATCTGTCCCCTCTCCCTAATCATGTCACATCTCACCCCAATCTGTCCCCTCACCCCAATCATGTCACATCTCACATCAATCTGTCCCCTCACCCCAATCATGTCACATCTCACCCCAATCTGTCCCCTCACCCCAATCATGTCACATCTCACCCCAATCTGTCCCCTCTCCCTAATCATGTCACATCTCACACCAATCTGTCCCCTCACCCCAATCATGTCACATCTCACCCCAATCTGTCCCCTCTCTCTAATCATGTCACATCTCACACCAATCTGTCCCCTCACCCCAATCATGTCACTTCTCACCTCAATCTGTCCCCTCACCCCAATCATGTCACATCTCGCCCCAATCTGTCCCCTCTCCCTAATCATGTCACATCTCACCCCAATCTGTCCCCTCACCCCAATCATGTCACATCTCACCCCAATCATCTGTCCCCTCACCCCAATCATGTCACATCTCACCCCAATCATCTGTCCCCTCACCCCAATCATGTCACATCTCACCCCAATCTGTCCCCTCACCCCAATCATGTCACATCTCACCCCAATCATCTGTCCCCTCACCCCAATCATGTCACATCTCACCCCAATCATCTGTCCCCTCACCCCAATCATGTCACATCTCACCCCAATCATCTGTCCCCTCACCCCAATCATGTCACATCTCACCCCAATCTGTCCCCTCACCCCAATCATGTCACAGCTCACCTCAATCTGTCCCCTCACCCCAATCATGTCACATCTCGCCCCAATCTGTCCCCTCTCCCTAATCATGTCACATCTCACCCCAATCTGTCCCCTCACCCCAATCATGTCATATCTCACCCCAATCTGTCCCATCACCCCAATCATGTCACATCTCACCCCAATCTGTCCCCTCTCCCTAATCATGTCACATCTCACCCCAATCTGTCCCCTCACCCCAATCATGTCATATCTCACATCAATCTGTCCCCTCACCCCAATCATGTCACATCTCACCCCAATCTGTCCCGTCACCCCAATCATGTCACATCTCACCCCAATCTGTCCCCTCTCCCTAATCATGTCACATCTCACACCAATCTGTCCCCTCACCCCAATCATGTCACATCTCACCCCAATCTGTCCCCTCACCCCAATCATGTCACATCTCACCCCAATCTGTCCCCTCACCCCAATCATGTCACATCTCACCCCAATCTGTTCCCTCACCCCAATCATTTCACATCTCACACCAATCTGTCCCCTCACCCCAATCATGTCACTTCTCACACCAATCTGTCCCCTCACCCCAATCATGTCACATCTCACCCCAATCTGTCCCCTCACCCCAATCATGTCACAGCTCACCTCAATCTGTCCCCTCACCCCAATCATGTCACATCTCGCCCCAATCTGTCCCCTCTCCCTAATCATGTCACATGTCACCCCAATCTGTCCCCTCACCCCAATCAAGTCATATCTCACCCCAATCTGTCCCCTCACCCCAATTATGTCACATCTCACCCCAATCTGTCCCCTCTCCCTAATCATGTCACATCTCACACCAATCTGTCCCCTCACCCCAATCATGTCACATCTCACCCCAATCTTTCCCCTCACCCCAATCATGTCACATCTCACCCCAATCTGTCCCCTCACCCCAATCATGTAACATCTCACCCCAATCTGTCCCCTCACCCTAATCATGTCACATCTCACACCAATCTGTCCCCTCACCCCAATCATGTCACATCTCACCCCAATCTGTCCCCTCACCCCAATCATGTCACATCTCACCCCAATTTGTCCCCTCTTCCTAATCATGTCACATCTCACACCAATCTGTCCCCTCACCCCAATCATGTCACATCTCACCCCAATCTGTCCCCTCTCCCCAATCATGTCACATCTCAGCCCAATCTGTCCCCTCTCCCTAATCATGTCACATCTCACACCAATCTGTCCCCTCACCCCAATCATGTCACATCTCACCCCAATCTGTCCCCTCACCCCAATCATGTCACATCTCACCCCAATCTGTCCCCTCACCCCAATCATGTAACATCTCACCCCTATCTGTCCCCTCACCTCAATCATGTCACATCTCACCCCAATCTGTCCCCTCACCCCAATCATGTCACATCTCACCCCAATCTGTCCCCTCACCCCAATCATGTCACATCTCACCCCAATCTGTCCCCTCTCCCTAATCATGTCACATCTCACACCAATCTGTCCCCTCACCCCAGTCATGTCACATCTCACCCCAATTTGTCCCCTCACCCCAATCATGTCACATCTCACCCCAATCTGTCCCCTCACCCCAATCATGTCACATCTCACCCCAATCTGTCCCCTCTCCCTAATCATGTCACATCTCACACCAATCTGTCCCCTCACCCCAATCATGTCACATCTCACCCCAATCTGTCCCATCACCCCAATCATGTCACATCTCACCCCAATCTGTCCCCTCTCCCTAATCATGTCACATCTCACCCCAATCTGTCCCCTCACACCAATCATGTCATATCTCACATCAATCTGTCCCCTCACCCCAATCATGTCACATCTCACCCCAATCTGTCCCGTCACCCCAATCATGTCACATCTCACCCCAATCTGTCCCCTCTCCCTAATCATGTCACATCTCACACCAATCTGTCCCCTCACCCCAATCATGTCACATCTCACCCCAATCTCTCCCCTCACCCCAATCATGTCACATCTCACCCCAATCTGTCCCCTCACCCCAATCATGTCACATCTCACCCCAATCTGTTCCCTCACCCCAATCATTTCACATCTCACACCAATCTGTCCCCTCACCCCAATCATGTCACTTCTCACACCAATCTGTCCCCTCACCCCAATCATGTCACATCTCACCCCAATCTGTCCCCTCACCCCAATCATGTCACAGCTCACCTCAATCTGTCCCCTCACCCCAATCATGTCACATCTCGCCCCAATCTGTCCCCTCTCCCTAATCATGTCACATGTCACCCCAATCTGTCCCCTCACCCCAATCAAGTCATATCTCACCCCAATCTGTCCCCTCACCCCAATTATGTCACATCTCACCCCAATCTGTCCCCTCTCCCTAATCATGTCACATCTCACACCAATCTGTCCCCTCACCCCAATCATGTCACATCTCACCCCAATCTGTCCCCTCACCCCAATCATGTCACATCTCACCCCAATCTGTCCCCTCACCCCAATCATGTAACATCTCACCCCAATCTGTCCCCTCACCCTAATCATGTCACATCTCACACCAATCTGTCCCCTCACCCCAATCATGTCACATCTCACCCCAATCTGTCCCCTCACTCCAATCATGTCACATCTCACCCCAATTTGTCCCCTCTTCCTAATCATGTCACATCTCACACCAATCTGTCCCCTCACCCCAATCATGTCACATCTCACCCCAATCTGTCCCCTCTCCCCAATCATGTCACATCTCACCCCAATCTGTCCCCTCTCCCTAATCATGTCACATCTCACACCAATCTGTCCCCTCACCCCAATCATGTCACATCTCACCCCAATCTGTCCCCTCACCCCAATCATGTCACATCTCACCCCAATCTGTCCCCTCACCCCAATCATGTAACATCTCACCCCTATCTGTCCCCTCACCTCAATCATGTCACATCTCACCCCAATCTGTCCCCTCACCCCAATCATGTCACATCTCACCCCAATCTGTCCCCTCACCCCAATCATGTCACATCTCACCCCAATCTGTCCCCTCTCCCTAATCATGTCACATCTCACACCAATCTGTCCCCTCACCCCAATCATGTCACATCTCACCCCAATTTGTCCCCTCACCCCAATCATGTCACATCTCACCCCAATCTGTCCCCTCACCCCAATCATGTCACATCTCACCCCAATCTGTCCCCTCTCCCTAATCATGTCACATCTCACACCAATCTGTCCCCTCACCCCAATCATGTCACATCTCACCCCAATTTGTCCACTCACCCCAATCATGTCACATCTCATCCCAATCTGTCCCCTCACCCCAATCATGTCACATCTCACCCCAATCATCTGACCCTTCACCCCAATCATGTCACATCTCACCCCAATCTGTCCCCTCACCCCAATCATGTCACATCTCACCCCAATCTGTCCCCTCTCCCTAATCATGTCACATCTCACCCCAATCTGTCCCCTCACCCCAATCATGTCATATCTCACATCAATCTGTCCCCTCACCCAAATCATGTCACATCTCACCCCAATCTGTCCCCTCACCCCAATCATGTCACATCTCACCCCAATCTGTCCCCTCTCCCTAATCATGTCACATCTCACACCAATCTGTCCCCAGACCCCAATCATGTCACTTCTCACACCAATCTGTCCCCTCACCCCAATCATGTCACATCTCACCCCAATCTGTCCCCTCACCCCAATCATGTCACAGCTCACCTCAATCAGTCCCCTCACCCCAATCATGTCACATCTCGCCTCAATCTGTCCCCTCTCCCTAATCATGTCACATGTCACCCCAATCTGTCCCCTCACCCCAATCATGTCATATCTCACCCCAATCTGTCCCCTCACCCCAATTATGTCACATCTCACCCCAATCTGTCCCCTCTCCCTAATCATGTCACATCTCACCCCAATCTGTCCCCTCACCCCAATCATGTCATATCTCACATCAATCTGTCCCCTCACCGCAATCATGTCACATCTCACCCCAATCTGTCCCCTCACCCCAATCATGTCACATCTCACCCCAATCTGTCCCCTCTCCCTAATCATGTCACATCTCACACCAATCTGTCCCCTCACCCCAATCATGTCACATCTCACCCCAATCTGTCCCCTCACCCCAATCATGTCACATCTCACCCCAATCTGTCCCCTATCCCTAATCATGTCACATCTCACACCAATCTGTCCCCTCACCCCAATCATGTCACATCTCACACCAATCTGTCCCCTCACCCCAATCATGTCAGTTCTCACACCAATCTGTCCCCTCTCCCTAATCATGTCACATCTCACACCAATCTGTCCCCTCACCCCAATCATGTCACATCTCACCCCAATCTGTCCCCTCACCCCAATCATGTCACATCTCACCCCAATCTGTCCCCTTTCCCTAATCATGTCACATCTCACACCAATCTGTCCCCTCACCCCAATCATGTCACATCTCACACCAATCTGTCCCCTCACCCCAATCATGTCACTTCTCACACCAATCTGTCCCCTCACCCCAATCATGTCACATCTCACCCCAATCTGTCCCCTCACCCCAATCATGTCACATCTCACCCCAATCTGTCCCCTCACCCCAATCGTGTCACATCTCACCCCAATCTGAACCCATCTCCCTAATCATGTCACATCTCACCCCAATCTGTCCCCTCACCCCAATCATGTCACAGCTCACCTCAATCTGTCCCCTCACCCCAATCATGTCACATCTCGCCCCAATCTGTCCCCTCTCCCTAATCATGTCACATCTCACCCCAATCTGTCCCCTCACCCCAATCATGTCATATCTCACCCCAATCTGTCCCCTCACCCCAATCATGTCACATCTCACCCCAATCTGTCCCCTCTCCCTAATCATGTCACAGCTCACCCCAATCTGTCCCCTCACCCCAATCATGTCATATCTCACATCAATCTGTCCCCTCACCCCAATCATGTCAAATCTCACCCCAATCTGTTCCCTCACCCCAATCATGTCACATTTAACCCCAATCTGTCCCCTCTCCCTAATCATGTCACATCTCACACCAATCTGTCCCCTCACCCCAATCATGTCACATCTCACCCCAATCTGTCCCCTCACCCCAATCATGTCACATCTCACCCCAATCTGTCCCCTGACCCCAATCATGTCACATCTCACCCCAATCTGTTCCCTCACCCCAATCATGTCACATCTCACACCAATCTGTCCTCTCACCCCAATCATGTCACATCTCACACCAATCTGTCCCCTCACCCCAATCATGTCACATCTCACCCCAATCTGTCCCCTCACCTCAATCATGTCACATCTCACCCCAATCTGTCTTCTCACCTCAATCATGTCACATCTCACCCCAATCTGTCCCCTCACCCCAATCATGTCACATCTCACCCCAATCTGTCCCCTAACCCCAATCATGTCACATCTCACCCCAATCTGTCCCCTCACCCCAATCATGTCACATCTCACCCCAATCTGTCCCCTCTCCCTAATCATGTCACATCTCACCCCGATCTGTCCCCTCACCCCAATCATGTTACATCTCACCCCAATCTGTCTCCTCACCCCAATCATGTCACATCTCACCCCAATCTGTCCCCTCACCCCAATCATGTCACATCTCACCCCAATCTGTCCCCTCACCCCAATCATGTCACATTTCACACCAATCTGTCCCCTCACCCCAATCATGTCACTTCTCACCCCAATCTGTCCCCTCACCCCAATCATGTCACATCTCACCCCAATCTGTCCCCTCACCTCAATCATGTCACATCTCACCCCAATCTGTCCCCTCACCCCAATCATGTCATATCTCACCCCAATCTGTCCCCTCACCTCAATCATGTCACATCTCACCCCAATCTGTCTTCTCACCTCAATCATGTCACATCTCACCCCAATCTGTCCCCTCACCCCAATCATGTCACATCTCACCCCAATCTGTCCCCTAACCCCAATCATGTCACATCTCACCCCAATCTGTCCCCTCACCCCAATCATGTCACATCTCACCCCAATCTGTCCCCTCTCCCTGATCATGTCACATCTCACACCAATCTGTCCCCTCACCCCAATCATGTCACATCTCACCCCAATCTGTCCCCTCACCCCAATCATGTCACAACTCACCCCAATCTGTCCCCTCACCCCAATCATGTCACATCTCACCCCAATCTGTCCCCTCACCTCAATCATGTCACATCTCACCCCAATCTGTCCCCTCACCCCAATCATGTCACATCTCACCCCAATCTGTCCCCTCACCCCAATCATGTCACATCTCACCCCAATCTGTCCCCTCACCCCAATCATGTCACATCTCACCCCAATCTGTCCCCTCACACCAATCATGTCACATCTCACCCCAATCTGTCCCCTCACCTCAATCATGTCACATCTCACCCCAATCTGTCCCCTCACCCCAATCATGTCACATCTCACCCCAATCTGTCCCCTCACCCCAATCATGTCACATCTCACCCCAATCTGTCCCCTCACCCCGATCATGTCACATCTCACCCCAATCTGTCCCCTCTCCCTAATCATGTCACATCTCACACCAATCTGTCCCCTCACCCCAATCATGTCACATCTCACCCCAATCTGTCCCCTCACCCCAATCATGTCATATCTCACATCAATCTGTCCCCTCACCCCAATCATGTCACATCTCACCCCAATCTGACCCCTCACCCCAATCATGTCACATCTCACCCCAATCTGTCCCCTCTCCCTAATCATGTCACATCTCACACCAATCTGTCCCCTCACCCCAATCATGTCACTTCTCACCCCAATCTGTCCCCTCACCCCAATCATGTCACATCTCACCCCAATCTGACCCCTTACCTCAATCATGTCACATCTCACCCCAATCTGTCCCCTCACCCCAATCATGTCATATCTCACATCAATCTGTCCCCTCACCCCAATCATGTCACATCTCACCCCAATCTGTCCCCTCACCCCAATCATGTCACATCTCACCCCAATCTGTCCCCTCTCCCTAATCATGTCACATCTCACACCAATCTGTCCCCTCACCCCAATCATGTCACTTCTCACCCCAATCTGTCCCCTCACCCCAATCATGTCACATCTCACCCCAATCTGTCCCCTCACCCCAATCATGTCACAGCTCACCTCAATCTGTCCCCTCACCCCAATCATGTCACATCTCGCCCCAATCTGTTCCCTCTCCCTAATCATGTCACATCTCACCCCAATCTGTCCCCTCACCCCAATCATGTCATATCTCACCCCAATCTGTCCCATCACCCCAATCATGTCACATCTCACCCCAATCTGTCCCCTCTCCCTAATCATGTCACATCTCACCCCAATCTGTCCCCTCACCCCAATCATGTCATATCTCACCCCAATCTGTCCCATCACCCCAATCATGTCACATCTCACCCCAATCTGTCCCCTCTCCCTAATCATGTCACATCTCACCCCAATCTGTCCCCTCACCCCAATCATGTCATATCTCACATCAATCTGTCCCCTCACCCCAATCATGTCACATCTCACCCCAATCTGTCCCGTCACCCCAATCATGTCACATCTCACCCCAATCTGTCCCCTCTCCCTAATCATGTCACATCTCACACCAATCTGTCCCCTCACCCCAATCATGTCACATCTCACCCCAATCTGTCCCCTCACCCCAATCATGTCACATCTCACCCCAATCTGTCCCCTCACCCCAATCATGTCACATCTCACCCCAATCTGTTCCCTCACCCCAATCATTTCACATCTCACACCAATCTGTCCCCTCACCCCAATCATGTCACTTCTCACACCAATCTGTCCCCTCACCCCAATCATGTCACATCTCACCCCAATCTGTCCCCTCACCCCAATCATGTCACAGCTCACCTCAATCTGTCCCCTCACCCCAATCATGTCACATCTCGCCCCAATCTGTCCCCTCTCCCTAATCATGTCACATGTCACCCCAATCTGTCCCCTCACCCCAATCAAGTCATATCTCACCCCAATCTGTCCCCTCACCCCAATTATGTCACATCTCACCCCAATCTGTCCCCTCTCCCTAATCATGTCACATCTCACACCAATCTGTCCCCTCACCCCAATCATGTCACATCTCACCCCAATCTGTCCCCACACCCCAATCATGTCACATCTCACCCCAATCTGTCCCCTCACCCCAATCATGTAACATCTCACCCCAATCTGTCCCCACACCCTAATCATGTCACATCTCACACCAATCTGTCCCCTCACCCCAATCATGTCACATCTCACCCCAATCTGTCCCCTCACCCCAATCATGTCACATATCACCCCAATTTGTCCCCTCTTCCTAATCATGTCACCTCTCACACCAATCTGTCCCCTCACCCCAATCATGTCACATCTCACCCCAATCTGTCCCCTCTCCCCAATCATGTCACATCTCACCCCAATCTGTCCCCTCTCCCTAATCATGTCACATCTCACACCAATCTGTCCCCTCACCCCAATCATGTCACATCTCACCCCAATCTGTCCCCTCACCCCAATCATGTCACATCTCACCCCAATCTGTCCCCTCACCCCAATCATGTAACATCTCACCCCAATCTGTCCTCTCACCTCAATCATGTCACATATCACCCCAATCTGTCCCCTCACCCCAATCATGTCACATCTCACCCCAATCTGTCCCCTCACCCCAATCATGTCACATCTCACCCCAATCTGTCCCCTCTCCCTAATCATGTCACATCTCACACCAATCTGTCCCCTCACCCCAATCATGTCACATTTCACCCCAATTTGTCCCCTCACCCCAATCATGTCACATCTCACCCCAATCTGTCCCCTCACCCCAATCATGTCACATCTCACCCCAATCTGTCCCCTCTCCCTAATCATGTCACATCTCACACCAATCTGTCCCCTCACCCCAATCATGTCACATCTCACCCCAATCTGTCCCCTCACCCCAATCATGTCACATCTCATCCCAATCTGTCCCCTCACCCCAATCATGTCACATCTCACCCCAATCATCTGACCCTTCACCCCAATCATGTCACATCTCACCCCAATCTGTCCCCTCACCCCAATCATGTCACATCTCACCCCAATCTGTCCCCTCTCCCTAATCATGTCACATCTTACCCCAATCTGTCCCCTCACCCCAATCATGTCATATCTCACATCAATCTGTCCCCTCACCCCAATCATGTCACATCTCACCCCAATCTGTCCCCTCACCCCAATCATGTCACATCTCACCCCAATCTGTCCCCTCTCCCTAATCATGTCACATCTCACACCAATCTGTCCCCTCACCCCAATCATGTCACTTCTCACACCAATCTGTCCCCTCACCCCAATCATGTCACATCTCACCCCAATCTGTCCCCTCACCCCAATCATGTCACAGCTCACATCAATCAGTCCCCTCACCCCAATCATGTCACATCTCGCCCCAATCTGTCCCCTCTCCCTAATCATGTCACATGTCACCCCAATCTGTCCCCTCACCCCAATCATGTCATATCTCACCCCAATCTGTCCCCTCACCCCAATTATGTCACATCTCACCCCAATCTGTCCCCTCTCCCTAATCATGTCACATCTCACCCCAATCTGTCCCCTCACCCCAATCATGTCATATCTCACATCAATCTGTCCCCTCACCCCAATCATGTCACATCTCACCCCAATCTGTCCCCTCACCCCAATCATGTCACATCTCACCCCAATCTGTCCCCTCTCCCTAATCATGTCACATCTCACACCAATCTGTCCCCTCACCCCAATCATGTCACATCTCACCCCAATCTGTCCCCTCACCCCAATCTGTCCCCTATCCCTAATCATGTCACATCTCACACCAATCTGTCCCCTCACCCCAATCATGTCACATCTCACCCCAATCTGTCCCCTCACCCCAATCATGTAACATCTCACCCCAATCTGTCCCCTCACCCTAATCATGTCACATCTCACACCAATCTGTCCCCTCACCCCAATCATGTCACATCTCACCCCAATCTGTCCCCTCACCCCAATCATGTCACATCTCACCCCAATTTGTCCCCTCTTCCTAATCATGTCACCTCTCACACCAATCTGTCCCCTCACCCCATTCATGTCACATCTCACCCCAATCTGTCCCCTCTCCCCAATCATGTCACATCTCACCCCAATCTGTCCCCTCTCCCTAATCATGTCACATCTCACACCAATCTGTCCCCTCACCCCAATCATGTCACATCTCACCCCAATCTGTCCCCTCACCCCAATCATGTCACATCTCACCCCAATCTGTCCCCTCACCCCAATCATGTAACATCTCACCCCAATCTGTCCTCTCACCTCAATCATGTCACATCTCACCCCAATCTGTCCCCTCACCCCAATCATGTCACATCTCACCCCAATCTGTCCCCTCACCCCAATCATGTCACATCTCACCCCAATCTGTCCCCTCTCCCTAATCATGTCACATCTCACACCAATCTGTCCCCTCTCCCCAATCATGTCACATTTCACCCCAATTTGTCCCCTCACCCCAATCATGTCACATCTCACCCCAATCTGTCCCCTCACCCCAATCATGTCACATCTCACCCCAATCTGTCACCTCTCCCTAATCATGTCACATCTCACACCAATCTGTCCCCTCACCCCAATCATGTCACATCTCACCCCAATCTGTCCCCTCACCCCAATCATGTCACATCTCATCCCAATCTGTCCCCTCACCCCAATCATGTCACATCTCACCCCAATCATCTGACCCTTCACCCCAATCATGTCACATCTCACCCCAATCTGTCCCCTCACCCCAATCATGTCACATCTTACCCCAATCTGTCCCCTCACCCCAATCATGTCATATCTCACATCAATCTGTCCCCTCACCCCAATCATGTCACATCTCACCCCAATCTGTCCCCTCACCCCAATCATGTCACATCTCACCCCAAACTGTCCCCTCACCCCAATCATGTCACATCTCACCCCAATCTGTCCCCTCTCCCTAATCATGTCACATCTCACACCAATCTGTCCCCTCACCCCAATCATGTCATATCTCACATCAATCTGTCCCCTCACCCCAATCATGTCACATCTCACACCAATCTGTCCCCTTACACCAATCCTGTCACATCTCACCCCAAGCTGTCCCCTCACCCCAATCATGTCACATCTCACCCCAATCTGTCCCCTCACCCCAATCATGTCACATCTCACCCCAATCTGTCCCCTCACCTCAATCATGTCACATCTCACCCCAATCTGTCCCCTCACCCCAATCATGTCACATCTCACCCCAATCATCTGTCCCCTCACCCCAATCATGTCAAATCTCACCCCAATCTGTCCCCTTACCCCAATCATGTGACATCTCACCCCAATCTGTCCCCTCACCTCAATCATGTCAAATCTCACCCCAATCTGTCCCCTCTCCCTAATCATGTCACATCTCACCTCAATCTGTCCCCTCACCCCATTCATGTCATATCTCACTTCAATCTGTCCCCTCACCCCAATCATATCACACCTCACCCCAATCTGTCCCCTCACCCCAATCATGTCACATCTCACCCCAATTTGTCCCCTCTCCCTAATCATGTCACATCTCACCCCAATCTGTCCCCTCACCCCAATCATGTCATATCTCACATCAATCTGTCCCCTCACCCCAATCATGTCACATCTCACCCCAATCTGTCCCCTCTCCCTAATCATGTCACATTTCACCCCAATCTGTCCCCTCACCCCAATCATGTCACATCTCACCCCAATCTGTCCCCTCACCCCAATCATGTCACATCTCACCCCAATCTGTCCCCTCACCTCAATCATGTCACATCTCACCCCAATCTGTCCTCTCACCTCAATCATGTCACATCTCACCCCAATCTGTCCCCTCACCCCAATCATTTCACATCTCACCCCAATCTGTCCCCTAACCCAAATCATGTCACATCTCACCCCAATCTGTCCCCTCTCCCCAATCATGTCACATCTCACCCCTATCTGTCCCCTCACCCCAATCATGTCACATCTCACCCCAATCTGTCCCCTCACCCCAATCATGTCACATCTCACCCCAATCTGTCCCCTCACCTCAATCATGTCACATCTCACCCCAATCTGTCCCCTCACCCCAATCATGTCACATCTCACCCCAATCTGTCCCCTCACCCCAATCATGTCACATCTCACCCCAATCTGTCCCCTCACCCCGATCATGTCACATCTCACCCCAATCTGTCCCCTCTCCCTAATCATGTCACATCTCACACCAATCTGTCCCCTCACCCCAATCATGTCACATCTCACCCCAATCTGTCCCCTCACCCCAATCATGTCATATCTCACATCAATCTGTCCCCTCACCCCAATCATGTCACATCTCACCCCAATCTGACCCCTCACCCCAATCATGTCACATCTCACCCCAATCTGTCCCCTCTCCCTAATCATGTCACATCTCACACCAATCTGTCCCCTCACCCCAATCATGTCACTTCTCACCCCAATCTGTCCCCTCACCCCAATCATGTCACATCTCACCCCAATCTGACCCCTTACCTCAATCATGTCACATCTCACCCCAATCTGTCCCCTCACCCCAATCATGTCATATCTCACATCAATCTGTCCCCTCACCCCAATCATGTCACATCTCACCCCAATCTGTCCCCTCACCCCAATCATGTCACATCTCACCCCAATCTGTCCCCTCTCCCTAATCATGTCACATCTCACACCAATCTGTCCCCTCACCCCAATCATGTCACTTCTCACCCCAATCTGTCCCCTCACCCCAATCATGTCACATCTCACCCCAATCTGTCCCCTCACCCCAATCATGTCACAGCTCACCTCAATCTGTCCCCTCACCCCAATCATGTCACATCTCGCCCCAATCTGTTCCCTCTCCCTAATCATGTCACATCTCACCCCAATCTGTCCCCTCACCCCAATCATGTCATATCTCACCCCAATCTGTCCCATCACCCCAATCATGTCACATCTCACCCCAATCTGTCCCCTCTCCCTAATCATGTCACATCTCACCCCAATCTGTCCCCTCACCCCAATCATGTCATATCTCACCCCAATCTGTCCCATCACCCCAATCATGTCACATCTCACCCCAATCTGTCCCCTCTCCCTAATCATGTCACATCTCACCCCAATCTGTCCCCTCACCCCAATCATGTCATATCTCACATCAATCTGTCCCCTCACCCCAATCATGTCACATCTCACCCCAATCTGTCCCGTCACCCCAATCATGTCACATCTCACCCCAATCTGTCCCCTCTCCCTAATCATGTCACATCTCACACCAATCTGTCCCCTCACCCCAATCATGTCACATCTCACCCCAATCTGTCCCCTCACCCCAATCATGTCACATCTCACCCCAATCTGTCCCCTCACCCCAATCATGTCACATCTCACCCCAATCTGTTCCCTCACCCCAATCATTTCACATCTCACACCAATCTGTCCCCTCACCCCAATCATGTCACTTCTCACACCAATCTGTCCCCTCACCCCAATCATGTCACATCTCACCCCAATCTGTCCCCTCACCCCAATCATGTCACAGCTCACCTCAATCTGTCCCCTCACCCCAATCATGTCACATCTCGCCCCAATCTGTCCCCTCTCCCTAATCATGTCACATGTCACCCCAATCTGTCCCCTCACCCCAATCAAGTCATATCTCACCCCAATCTGTCCCCTCACCCCAATTATGTCACATCTCACCCCAATCTGTCCCCTCTCCCTAATCATGTCACATCTCACACCAATCTGTCCCCTCACCCCAATCATGTCACATCTCACCCCAATCTGTCCCCACACCCCAATCATGTCACATCTCACCCCAATCTGTCCCCTCACCCCAATCATGTAACATCTCACCCCAATCTGTCCCCACACCCTAATCATGTCACATCTCACACCAATCTGTCCCCTCACCCCAATCATGTCACATCTCACCCCAATCTGTCCCCTCACCCCAATCATGTCACATATCACCCCAATTTGTCCCCTCTTCCTAATCATGTCACCTCTCACACCAATCTGTCCCCTCACCCCAATCATGTCACATCTCACCCCAATCTGTCCCCTCTCCCCAATCATGTCACATCTCACCCCAATCTGTCCCCTCTCCCTAATCATGTAACATCTCACACCAATCTGTCCCCTCACCCCAATCATGTCACATCTCACCCCAATCTGTCCCCTCACCCCAATCATGTCACATCTCACCCCAATCTGTCCCCTCACCCCAATCATGTAACATCTCACCCCAATCTGTCCTCTCACCTCAATCATGTCACATATCACCCCAATCTGTCCCCTCACCCCAATCATGTCACATCTCACCCCAATCTGTCCCCTCACCCCAATCATGTCACATCTCACCCCAATCTGTCCCCTCTCCCTAATCATGTCACATCTCACACCAATCTGTCCCCTCACCCCAATCATGTCACATTTCACCCCAATTTGTCCCCTCACCCCAATCATGTCACATCTCACCCCAATCTGTCCCCTCACCCCAATCATGTCACATCTCACCCCAATCTGTCCCCTCTCCCTAATCATGTCACATCTCACACCAATCTGTCCCCTCACCCCAATCATGTCACATCTCACCCCAATCTGTCCCCTCACCCCAATCATGTCACATCTCATCCCAATCTGTCCCCTCACCCCAATCATGTCACATCTCACCCCAATCATCTGACCCTTCACCCCAATCATGTCACATCTCACCCCAATCTGTCCCCTCACCCCAATCATGTCACATCTCACCCCAATCTGTCCCCTCTCCCTAATCATGTCACATCTTACCCCAATCTGTCCCCTCACCCCAATCATGTCATATCTCACATCAATCTGTCCCCTCACCCCAATCATGTCACATCTCACCCCAATCTGTCCCCTCACCCCAATCATGTCACATCTCACCCCAATCTGTCCCCTCTCCCTAATCATGTCACATCTCACACCAATCTGTCCCCTCACCCCAATCATGTCACTTCTCACACCAATCTGTCCCCTCACCCCAATCATGTCACATCTCACCCCAATCTGTCCCCTCACCCCAATCATGTCACAGCTCACATCAATCAGTCCCCTCACCCCAATCATGTCACATCTCGCCCCAATCTGTCCCCTCTCCCTAATCATGTCACATGTCACCCCAATCTGTCCCCTCACCCCAATCATGTCATATCTCACCCCAATCTGTCCCCTCACCCCAATTATGTCACATCTCACCCCAATCTGTCCCCTCTCCCTAATCATGTCACATCTCACCCCAATCTGTCCCCTCACCCCAATCATGTCATATCTCACATCAATCTGTCCCCTCACCCCAATCATGTCACATCTCACCCCAATCTGTCCCCTCACCCCAATCATGTCACATCTCACCCCAATCTGTCCCCTCTCCCTAATCATGTCACATCTCACACCAATCTGTCCCCTCACCCCAATCATGTCACATCTCACCCCAATCTGTCCCCTCACCCCAATCTGTCCCCTATCCCTAATCATGTCACATCTCACACCAATCTGTCCCCTCACCCCAATCATGTCACATCTCACCCCAATCTGTCCCCTCACCCCAATCATGTAACATCTCACCCCAATCTGTCCCCTCACCCTAATCATGTCACATCTCACACCAATCTGTCCCCTCACCCCAATCATGTCACATCTCACCCCAATCTGTCCCCTCACCCCAATCATGTCACATCTCACCCCAATTTGTCCCCTCTTCCTAATCATGTCACCTCTCACACCAATCTGTCCCCTCACCCCATTCATGTCACATCTCACCCCAATCTGTCCCCTCTCCCCAATCATGTCACATCTCACCCCAATCTGTCCCCTCTCCCTAATCATGTCACATCTCACACCAATCTGTCCCCTCACCCCAATCATGTCACATCTCACCCCAATCTGTCCCCTCACCCCAATCATGTCACATCTCACCCCAATCTGTCCCCTCACCCCAATCATGTAACATCTCACCCCAATCTGTCCTCTCACCTCAATCATGTCACATCTCACCCCAATCTGTCCCCTCACCCCAATCATGTCACATCTCACCCCAATCTGTCCCCTCACCCCAATCATGTCACATCTCACCCCAATCTGTCCCCTCTCCCTAATCATGTCACATCTCACACCAATCTGTCCCCTCTCCCCAATCATGTCACATTTCACCCCAATTTGTCCCCTCACCCCAATCATGTCACATCTCACCCCAATCTGTCCCCTCACCCCAATCATGTCACATCTCACCCCAATCTGTCACCTCTCCCTAATCATGTCACATCTCACACCAATCTGTCCCCTCACCCCAATCATGTCACATCTCACCCCAATCTGTCCCCTCACCCCAATCATGTCACATCTCATCCCAATCTGTCCCCTCACCCCAATCATGTCACATCTCACCCCAATCATCTGACCCTTCACCCCAATCATGTCACATCTCACCCCAATCTGTCCCCTCACCCCAATCATGTCACATCTTACCCCAATCTGTCCCCTCACCCCAATCATGTCATATCTCACATCAATCTGTCCCCTCACCCCAATCATGTCACATCTCACCCCAATCTGTCCCCTCACCCCAATCATGTCACATCTCACCCCAAACTGTCCCCTCACCCCAATCATGTCACATCTCACCCCAATCTGTCCCCTCTCCCTAATCATGTCACATCTCACACCAATCTGTCCCCTCACCCCAATCATGTCATATCTCACATCAATCTGTCCCCTCACCCCAATCATGTCACATCTCACACCAATCTGTCCCCTTACACCAATCCTGTCACATCTCACCCCAAGCTGTCCCCTCACCCCAATCATGTCACATCTCACCCCAATCTGTCCCCTCACCCCAATCATGTCACATCTCACCCCAATCTGTCCCCTCACCTCAATCATGTCACATCTCACCCCAATCTGTCCCCTCACCCCAATCATGTCACATCTCACCCCAATCATCTGTCCCCTCACCCCAATCATGTCAAATCTCACCCCAATCTGTCCCCTTACCCCAATCATGTCACATCTCACCCCAATCTGTCCCCTCACCTCAATCATGTCAAATCTCACCCCAATCTGTCCCCTCTCCCTAATCATGTCACATCTCACCTCAATCTGTCCCCTCACCCCATTCATGTCATATCTCACTTCAATCTGTCCCCTCACCCCAATCATATCACACCTCACCCCAATCTGTCCCCTCACCCCAATCATGTCACATCTCACCCCAATTTGTCCCCTCTCCCTAATCATGTCACATCTCACCCCAATCTGTCCCCTCACCCCAATCATGTCATATCTCACATCAATCTGTCCCCTCACCCCAATCATGTCACATCTCACCCCAATCTGTCCCCTCTCCCTAATCATGTCACATTTCACCCCAATCTGTCCCCTCACCCCAATCATGTCACATCTCACCCCAATCTGTCCCCTCACCCCAATCATGTCACATCTCACCCCAATCTGTCCCCTCACCTCAATCATGTCACATCTCACCCCAATCTGTCCTCTCACCTCAATCATGTCACATCTCACCCCAATCTGTCCCCTCACCCCAATCATTTCACATCTCACCCCAATCTGTCCCCTAACCCAAATCATGTCACATCTCACCCCAATCTGTCCCCTCTCCCCAATCATGTCACATCTCACCCCTATCTGTCCCCTCACCCCAATCATGTCACATCTCACCCCAATCTGTCCCCTCACCCCAATCATGTCACATCTCACCCCAATCTGTCCCCTCACCCCAATCATGTCACATCTCACCCCAATCTGACCCCTCTCCATAATCATGTCACATCTCACACCAATCTGTCCCCTCACCCCAATCATGTCACATCTCACCCCAATCTGTCCCCTCACCCCAATCATGTCACATCTCACCCCAATCTGTCCCCTCACCACAATCATGTCACATCTCACCCCAATCTGTCCCCTCACCCCAATCATGTCACATCTCACCCCAATCTGTCCCCTCACCCCAATCATGTCACATCTCACCCCAATCTCTCCCCTTTCCCTAATCATGTCACATCTCACCCCAATCTGTCCCCTCACCCCAATCATGTCACTTCTCACACCAATCTGTCCCCTCACCCCAATCATGTCACATCTCACCCCAATCTGTCCCCTCACCCCAATCATGTCACAGCTCACCTCAATCTGTCCCCTCACCCCAATCATGTCACATCTCGCCCCAATCTGTCCCCTCTCCCTAATCATGTCACATCTCACCCCAATCTGTCCCCTCTCCCTAATCATGTCACATCTCACACCAATCTGTCCCCTCACCCCAATCATGTCACTTCTCACCCCAATCTGTCTCCTCACCCCAATCATGTCACATCTCACCCCAATCTGTCCCCTCACCTCAATCATGTCACATCTCACCCCAATCTGTCCCCTCACCCCAATCATGTCATATCTCACATCAATCTGTCCCCTCACCCCAATCATGTCACATCTCACCCCAATCTGTCCCCTCACCCCAATCATGTCACATCTCACCCCAATCTGTCCCCTCTCCCTAATCATGTCACATCTCACACCAATCTGTCCCCTCACCCCAATCATGTCACTTCTCACCCCAATCTGTCCCCTCACCCCAATCATGTCACATCTCACCCCAATCTGTCCCCTCACCCCAATCATGTCACAGCTCACCTCAATCTGTCCCCTCACCCCAATCATGTCACATCTCACCCCAATCATCTGTCCCCTCACCCCAATCATGTCACATCTCACCCCAATCATCTGTCCCCTCACCCCAATCATGTCACATCTTACCACAATCTGTCCCCTCACCCCAATCATGTCACATCTCACCCCAATCATCTGTCCCCTCACCCCAATCATGTCACATCTCAACCCAATCATCTGTCCCCTCACCCCAATCATGTCACATCTCACCCCAATCATCTGTCCCCTCACCCCAATCATGTCACATCTCACCCCAATCTGTCCCCTCACCCCAATCATGTCACATCTCACCCCAATCATGTCACATCTCACCCCAATCATCTGTCCCCTCACCCCAATCATGTCACATCTCACCCCAATCATCTGTCCCCTCACCCCAATCATGTCACATCTCACCCCAATCATCTGTCCCCTCACCCCAATCATGTCACATCTCACCCCAATCTGTCCCCTCACCCCAATCATGTCACATCTCACCCCAATCATGTCACATCTCACCCCAGTCATCTGTCCCCTCACCCCAATCATGTCACATCTCACCCCAATCTGTCCCCTCACCCCAATCATGTCACATCTCACCCCAATCTGTCCCCTCACCCCAATCATGTCACATCTCACCCCAATCATGTCACATCTCACCCCAATCTGTCCCCTCACCCCAATCATGTCACATCTCACCCCAATCATGTCACATCTCACCACATTCTGTCCCCTCACCCCAATCATGTCATATCTCAAATCAATCTGTCCCCTCACCCCAATCATGTCACTTCTCACCCCAATCTGTCCCCTCACCCCAATCATGTCACATCTCACCCCAATCTGTCCCCTCACCTCAATCATGTCACATCTCACCCCAATCTGTCCCCTCACCCCAATCATGTCATATCTCACATCAATCTGTCCCCTCACCCCAATCATGTCACATCTCACCCCAATCTGTCCCCTCTCCCTAATCATGTCACATCTCACCCCAATCTGTCCCCTCTCCCTAATCATGTCACATCTCACACCAATCTGTCCCCTCACCCCAATCATGTCACTTCTCACCCCAATCTGTCCCCTCACCCCAATCATGTCACATCTCACCCCAATCTGTCCCCTCACCTCAATCATGTCACATCTCACCCCAATCTGTCCCCTCACCCCAATCATGTCATATCTCACATCAATCTGTCCCCTCACCCCAATCATGTCACATCTCACCCCAATCTGTCCCCTCACCCCAATCATGTCACATCTCACCCCAATCTGTCCCCTCTCCCTAATCATGTCACATCTCACACCAATCTGTCCCCTCACCCCAATCATGTCACTTCTCACCCCAATCTGTCCCCTCACCCCAATCATGTCACATCTCACCCCAATCTGTCCCCTCACCCCAATCATGTCACAGCTCACCTCAATCTGTCCCCTCACCCCAATCATGTCACATCTCACCCCAATCATCTGTCCCCTCACCCCAATCATGTCACATCTCACCCCAATCATCTGTCCCCTCACCCCAATCATGTCACATCTTACCCCAATCTGTCCCCTCACCCCAATCATGTCACATCTCACCCCAATCATCTGTCCCCTCACCCCAATCATGTCACATCTCACCCCAATCATCTGTCCCCTCACCCCAATCATGTCACATCTCACCCCAATCATCTGTCCCCTCACCCCAATCATGTCACATCTCACCCCAATCTGTCCCCTCACCCCAATCATGTCACATCTCACCCCAATCATGTCACATCTCACCCCAATCATCTGTCCCCTCACCCCAATCATGTCACATCTCACCCCAATCATCTGTCCCCTCACCCCAATCATGTCACATCTCACCCCAATCATCTGTCCCCTCACCCCAATCATGTCACATCTCACCCCAATCTGTCCCCTCACCCCAATCATGTCACATCTCACCCCAATCATGTCACATCTCACCCCAGTCATCTGTCCCCTCACCCCAATCATGTCACATCTCACCCCAATCTGTCCCCTCACCCCAATCATGTCACATCTCACCCCAATCTGTCCCCTCACCCCAATCATGTCACATCTCACCCCAATCATGTCACATCTCACCCCAATCTGTCCCCTCACCCCAATCATGTCACATCTCACCCCAATCATGTCACATCTCACCCCATTCTGTCCCCTCACCCCAATCATGTCATATCTCAAATCAATCTGTCCGCTCACCCCAATCATGTCACATCTCACCCCAATCTGTCCCCTCACCCCAATCATGTCACATCTCACCCCAATCTGTCCCCTCTCCCTAATCATGTCACATCTCACACCAATCTGTCCCCTCACCCCAATCATGTCACTTCTCACACCAATCTGTCCCCTCACCCCAATCATGTCACATCTCACCCCAATCTGTCCCCTCACCCCAATCATGTCACAGCTCACCTCAATCTGTCCCCTCACCCCAATCATGTCACATCTCGCCCCAATCTGTCCCCTCTCCCTAATCATGTCACATCTCACCCCAATCTGTCCCCTCACCCCAATCATGTCATATCTCACCCCAATCTGTCCCATCACCCCAATCATGTCACATCTCACCCCAATCTGTCCCCTCACCCCAATCATGTCACATCTCACCCCAATCTGTCCCCTCACCCCAATCATGTCACATCTCACCCCAATCATGTCACATCTCACCCCAATCATCTGTCCCCTCACCCCAATCATGTCACATCTCACCCCAATCATGTCACATCTCACCCCAATCATCTGTCCCCTCACCCCAATCATGTCACATCTCACCCCAATCTGTCCCCTCACCCCAATCATGTCACATCTCACCCCAATCATGTCACATCTCACCCCAGTCATCTGTCCCCTCACCCCAATCATGTCACATCTCACCCCAATCTGTCCCCTCACCCCAATCATGTCACATCTCACCCCAATCTGTCCCCTCACCCCAATCATGTCACATCTCACCCCAATCATGTCACATCTCACCCCAATCTGTCCCCTCACCCCAATCATGTCACATCTCACCCCAATCATGTCACATCTCACCCCAATCATGTCACATCTCACCCCAATCATCTGTCCCCTCACCCCAATCATGTCACATCTCACCCCAATCATCTGTCCCCTCACCCCAATCATGTCACATCTCACCCCAATAATGTCACATCTCACCCCAATCATGTCACATCTCACCCCAATCATGTCACATCTCCCCCTTATCATCTGTCCCCTCACCCCAATCATGTCACATCTCACCCCAATCTGTCCCCTCACCCCAATCATGTCACATCTCACCCCAATCTGTCCCCTCACCCCAATCATGTCACATCTCACACCAATCTGTCCTCTCACCCCAATCATGTCACATCTCACCCCAATCTGTCCCCTCACCCCAATCATGTCACATCTCACCCCAATCTGTCCCCTCACCTCAATCATGTCACATCTCACCCCAATCTGTCTTCTCACCTCAATCATGTCACATCTCACCCCAATCTGTCCCCTCACCCCATTCATGTCACATCCCACCCCAATCTGTCCCCTAACCCCAATCATGTCACATCTCACCCCAATCTGTCCCCTCACCCCAATCATGTCACATCTCACCCCAATCTGTCCCCTCTCCCTAATCATGTCACATCTCACACCAATCTGTCCCCTCACCCCAATCATGTCATATCTCACCCCAATCTGTCCCCTCACCCCAATCATGTCACAACTCACCCCAATCTTTCCCCTCACCCCAATCATGTCACATCTCACCCCAATCTGTCCCCTCACCCCAATCATGTCACATCTCACCCCAATCATGTCACATCTCACCCCAGTCATCTGTCCCCTCACCCCAATCATGTCACATCTCACCCCAATCTGTCCCCTCACCCCAATCATGTCACATCTCACCCCAATCTGTCCCCTCACCCCAATCATGTCACATCTCACCCCAATCATGTCACATCTCACCCCAATCTGTCCCCTCACCCCAATCATGTCACATCTCACCCCAATCATGTCACATCTCACCCCATTCTGTCCCCTCACCCCAATCATGTCATATCTCAAATCAATCTGTCCCCTCACCCCAATCATGTCACATCTCACCCCAATCTGTCCCCTCACCCCAATCATGTCACATCTCACCCCAATCTGTCCCCTCTCCCTAATCATGTCACATCTCACACCAATCTGTCCCCTCACCCCAATCATGTCACTTCTCACACCAATCTGTCCCCTCACCCCAATCATGTCACATCTCACCCCAATCTGTCCCCTCACCCCAATCATGTCACAGCTCACCTCAATCTGTCCCCTCACCCCAATCATGTCACATCTCGCCCCAATCTGTCCCCTCTCCCTAATCATGTCACATCTCACCCCAATCTGTCCCCTCACCCCAATCATGTCATATCTCACCCCAATCTGTCCCATCACCCCAATCATGTCACATCTCACCCCAATCTGTCCCCTCACCCCAATCATGTCACATCTCACCCCAATCTGTCCCCTCACCCCAATCATGTCACATCTCACCCCAATCATGTCACATCTCACCCCAATCATCTGTCCCCTCACCCCAATCATGTCACATCTCACCCCAATCATCTGTCCCCTCACCCCAATCATGTCACATCTCACCCCAATCATCTGTCCCCTCACCCCAATCATGTCACATCTCACCCCAATCTGTCCCCTCACCCCAATCATGTCACATCTCACCCCAATCATGTCACATCTCACCCCAGTCATCTGTCCCCTCACCCCAATCATGTCACATCTCACCCCAATCTGTCCCCTCACCCCAATCATGTCACATCTCACCCCAATCTGTCCCCTCACCCCAATCATGTCACATCTCACCCCAATCATGTCACATCTCACCCCAATCTGTCCCCTCACTCCAATCATGTCACATCTCACCCCAATCATGTCACATCTCACCCCAATCATGTCACATCTCACCCCAATCATCTGTCCCCTCACCCCAATCATGTCACATCTCACCCCAATCATCTGTCCCCTCACCCCAATCATGTCACATCTCACCCCAATAATGTCACATCTCACCCCAATCATGTCACATCTCACCCCAATCATGTCACATCTCACCCCAATCATCTGTCCCCTCACCCCAATCATGTCACATCTCACCCCAATCTGTCCCCTCACCCCAATCATGTCACATCTCACCCCAATCTGTCCCCTCACCCCAATCATGTCACATCTCACACCAATCTGTCCTCTCACCCCAATCATGTCACATCTCACCCCAATCTGTCCCCTCACCCCAATCATGTCACATCTCACCCCAATCTGTCCCCTCACCTCAATCATGTCACATCTCACCCCAATCTGTCTTCTCACCTCAATCATGTCACATCTCACCCCAATCTGTCCCCTCACCCCAATCATGTCACATCTCACCCCAATCTGTCCCCTAACCCCAATCATGTCACATCTCACCCCAATCTGTCCCCTCACCCCAATCATGTCACATCTCACCCCAATCTGTCCCCTCTCCCTAATCATGTCACATCTCACACCAATCTGTCCCCTCACCCCAATCATGTCACATCTCACCCCAATCTGTCCCCTCACCCCAATCATGTCACAACTCACCCCAATCTGTCCCCTCACCCCAATCATGTCACATCTCACCCCAATCTGTCCCCTCACCTCAATCATGTCACATCTCACTCCAATCTGTCCCCTCACCCCAATCATGTCACATCTCACCCCAATCTGTCCCCTCACCCCAATCATGTCACATCTCACCCCAATCTTTCCCCTCACCCCAATCATGTCACATCTCACCCCAATCTGTCCCCTCACCCCAATCATGTCACATCTCACCCCAATCTGTCCCCTCACCTCAATCATGTCACATCTCACCCCAATCTGTCCCCTCACCCCAATCATGTCACATCTCACCCCAATCTGTCCCCTCACCCCAATCATGTCACATCTCACCCCAATCTGTCCCCTCACCCCAATCATGTCACATCTCACCCCAATCTGTCCCCTCTCCCTAATCATGTCACATCTCACACCAATCTGTCCCCTCACCCCAATCATGTGACATCTCACCCCAATCTGTCCCCTCACCCCAATCATGTCACATCTCATCCCAATCTGTCCCCTCACCCCAATCATGTCACATCCCACCCCAGTAATCTGTCCCTGCACCCCAATCATGTCACATCTCACCCCAATCTGTCCCCTCTCCCTAATCATGTCACATCTCAGCCCATTCTGTCCCCTCACCCCAATCATGTCATATCTCAAATCAATCTGTCCCCTCACCCCAATCATGTCACATCTCACCCCAATCTGTCCCCTCACCCCAATCATGTCACATCTCACCCCAATCTGTCCCCTCTCCCTAATCATGTCACATCTCACACCAATCTGTCCCCTCACCCCAATCATGTCACTTCTCACACCAATCTGTCCCCTCACCCCAATCATGTCACATCTCACCCCAATCTGTCCCCTCACCCCAATCATGTCACAGCTCACCTCAATCTGTCCCCTCTACCGAATCATGTCACATCTCGCCCCAATCTGTCCCTTCTCCCTAATCATGTCACATCTCACCCCAATCTGTCCCCTCACCCCAATCATGTCATATCTCACCCCAATCTGTCCCATCACCCCAATCATGTCACATCTCACCCCAATCTGTCCCCTCTCCCTAATCATGTCACATCTCACCCCAATCTGTCCCCTCACCCCAATCATGTCATATCTCACATCAATCTGTCCCCTCACCCCAATCATGTCACATCTCACCCCAATCTGTCCCCTCACCCCAATCATGTCACATCTCACCCCAATCTGTCCCCTCTCCCTAATCATTTCACATCTCACACCAATCTGTCCCCTCACCCCCATCATGTCACATCTCACCCCAATCTGTCCCCTCACCCCAATCATGTCACATCTCACCCCAATCTGTCCCCTCACCCCAATCATGTCACATCTCACCCCAATCTGTCCCCTCTCCCTAATCATGTCACATCTCACACCAATCTGTCCCCTCACCCCAATCATGTCATATCTCACATCAATCTGTCCCCTCACCCCAGTCATGTCACATCTCACACCAATCTGTCCCCTTACACCAATCCTGTCACATATCACCCCAAGCTGTCCCCTCACCCCAATCATGTCACATCTCACCCCAATCTGTCCCCTCACCCCAATCATGTCACATCTCACCCCAATCTGTCCCCTCACCTCAATCATGTCACATCTCACCCCAATCTGTCCCCTCACCCCAATCATGTCACATCTCACCCCAATCATCTGTCCCCTCACCCCAATCATGTCACATCTCACCCCAATCTGTCCCCTTACCCCAATCATGTCACATCTCACCCCAATCTGTCCCCTCACCTCAATCATGTCAAATCTCACCCCAATCTGTCCCCTCTCCCTAATCATGTCACATCTCACCTCAATCTGTCCCCTCACCCCATTCATGTCATATCTCACTTCAATCTGTCCCCTCACCCCAATCATATCACACCTCACCCCAATCTGTCCCCTCACCCCAATCATGTCACATCTCACCCCAATTTGTCCCCTCTCCCTAATCATGTCACATCTCACCCCAATCTGTCCCCTCACCCCAATCATGTCATATCTCACATCAATCTGTCCCCTCACCCCAATCATGTGACATCTCACCCCAATCTGTCCCCTCTCCCTAATCATGTCACATCTCACCCCAATCTGTCCCCTCACCCCAATCATGTCACATCTCACCCCAATCTGTCCCCTCACCCCAATCATGTCACATCTCACCCCAATCTGTCCCCTCACCCCAATCATGTCACATCTCACCCCAATCTGTCCCCTCACCCCAATCATGTCACATCTCACACCAATCTGTCCCCTCACCCCAATCATGTCACTTCTCACACCAATCTGTCCCCTCACCCCAATCATGTCACATCTCACCCCAATCTGTCCCCTCACCCCAATCATGTCACAACTCACCCCAATCTGTCCCCTCACCCCAATCATGTCACATCTCACCCCAATCTGTCCCCTCTCCCTAATCATGTCACATCTCACCCCAATCTGTCCCCTCACCCCAATCATGTCATATCTCACATCAATCTGTCCCCTCACCCCAATCATGTCACATCTCACACCAATCTGTCCTCTCACCCCAATCATGTCACATCTCACCCCAATCTGTCCCCTCACCCCAATCATGTCACATCTCTCCCCAATCTGTCCCCTCACCTCAATCATGTCACATTTCACCCCAATCTGTCCTCTCACCTCAATCATGTCACATCTCACCCCAATCTGTCCCCTCACCCCAATCATTTCACATCTCACCCCAATCTGTCCCCTAACCCAAATCATGTCACATCTCACCCCAATCTGTCCCCTCTCCCCAATCATGTCACATCTCACCCCTATCTGTCCCCTCACCCCAATCATGTCACATCTCACCCCAATCTGTCCCCTCACCCCAATCATGTCACATCTCACCCCAATCTGTCCCCTCACCCCAATCATGTCACATCTCACCCCAATCTGACCCCTCTCCATAATCATGTCACATCTCACACCAATCTGTCCCCTCACCCCAATCATGTCACATCTCACCCCAATCTGTCCCCTCACCCCAATCATGTCACATCTCACCCCAATCTGTCCCCTCACCACAATCATGTCACATCTCACCCCAATCTGTTCCCTCACCCCAATCATGTCACATCTCACCCCAATCTGTCCCCTCACCCCAATCATGTCACATCTCACCCTAATCTGTCCCCTTTCCCTAATCATGTCACATCTCACCCCAATCTGTCCCCTCACCCCAATCATGTCACTTCTCACACCAATCTGTCCCCTCACCCCAATCATGTCACATCTCACCCCAATCTGTCCCCTCACCCCAATCATGTCACAGCTCACCTCAATCTGTCCCCTCACCCCAATCATGTCACATCTCGCCCCAATCTGTCCCCTCTCCCTAATCATGTCACATCTCACCCCAATCTGTCCCCTCACCCCAATCATGTCATATCTCACTCCAATCTGTCCCCTCACCCCAATCATGTCACATCTCACCCCAATCTGTCCCCTCACCCCAATCATGTCATATCTCACCCTAATCTGTCCCCTCACCTCAATCATGTCACATCTCACCCCAATCTGTCTTCTCACCTCAATCATGTCACATCTCACCCCAATCTGTCCCCTCACCCCAATCATGTCACATCTCACCCCAATCTGTCCCCTAACCCCAATCATGTCACATCTCACCCCAATCTGTCCCCTCACCCCAATCATGTCACATCTCACCCCAATCTGTCCCCTCTCCCTGATCATGTCACATCTCACACCAATCTGTCCCCTCACCCCAATCATGTCACATCTCACCCCAATCTGTCCCCTCACCCCAATCATGTCACAACTCACCCCAATCTGTCCCCTCACCCCAATCATGTCACATCTCACCCCAATCTGTCCCCTCACCTCAATCATGTCACATCTCACCCCAATCTGTCCCCTCACCCCAATCATGTCACATCTCACCCCAATCTGTCCCCTCACCCCAATCATGTCACATCTCACCCCAATCTGTCCCCTCACCTCAATCATGTCACATCTCACCCCAATCTGTCCCCTCACCCCAATCATGTCACATCTCACCCCAATCTGTCCCCTCACCCCAATCATGTCACATCTCACCCCAATCTGTCCCCTCACCCCAATCATGTCACATCTCACCCCAATCTGTCCCCTCTCCCTAATCATGTCACATCTCACACCAATCTGTCCCCTCACCCCAATCATGTGACATCTCACCCCAATCTGTCCCCTCACCCCAATCATGTCACATCTCATCCCAATCTGTCCCCTCACCCCAATCATGTCACATCCCACCCCAGTAATCTGTCCCTGCACCCCAATCATGTCACATCTCACCCTAATCTGTCCCCTCTCCCTAATCATGTCACATCTCAGCCCATTCTGTCCCCTCACCCCAATCATGTCATATCTCAAATCAATCTGTCCCCTCACCCCAATCATGTCACATCTCACCCCAATCTGTCCCCTCACCCCAATCATGTCACATCTCACCCCAATCTGTCCCCTCTCCCTAATCATGTCACATCTCACACCAATCTGTCCCCTCACCCCAATCATGTCACTTCTCACACCAATCTGTCCCCTCACCCCAATCATGTCACATCTCACCCCAATCTGTCCCCTCACCCCAATCATGTCACAGCTCACCTCAATCTGTCCCCTCACCCGAATCATGTCACATCTCGCCCCAATCTGTCCCTTCTCCCTAATCATGTCACATCTCACCCCAATCTGTCCCCTCACCCCAATCATGTCATATCTCACCCCAATCTGTCCCATCACCCCAATCATGTCACATCTCACCCCAATCTGTCCCCTCTCCCTAATCATGTCACATCTCACCCCAATCTGTCCCCTCACCCCAATCATGTCATATCTCACATCAATCTGTCCCCTCACCCCAATCATGTCACATCTCACCCCAATCTGTCCCCTCACCCCAATCATGTCACATCTCACCCCAATCTGTCCCCTCTCCCTAATCATTTCACATCTCACACCAATCTGTCCCCTCACCCCCATCATGTCACATCTCACCCCAATCTGTCCCCTCACCCCAATCATGTCACATCTCACCCCAATCTGTCCCCTCACCCCAATCATGTCACATCTCACCCCAATCTGTCCCCTCTCCCTAATCATGTCACATCTCACACCAATCTGTCCCCTCACCCCAATCATGTCATATCTCACATCAATCTGTCCCCTCACCCCAATCATGTCACATCTCACACCAATCTGTCCCCTTACACCAATCCTGTCACATATCACCCCAAGCTGTCCCCTCACCCCAATCATGTCACATCTCACCCCAATCTGTCCCCTCACCCCAATCATGTCACATCTCACCCCAATCTGTCCCCTCACCTCAATCATGTCACATCTCACCCCAATCTGTCCCCTCACCCCAATCATGTCACATCTCACCCCAATCATCTGTCCCCTCACCCCAATCATGTCACATCTCACCCCAATCTGTCCCCTTACCCCAATCATGTCACATCTCACCCCAATCTGTCCCCTCACCTCAATCATGTCAAATCTCACCCCAATCTGTCCCCTCTCCCTAATCATGTCACATCTCACCTCAATCTGTCCCCTCACCCCATTCATGTCATATCTCACTTCAATCTGTCCCCTCACCCCAATCATATCACACCTCACCCCAATCTGTCCCCTCACCCCAATCATGTCACATCTCACCCCAATTTGTCCCCTCTCCCTAATCATGTCACATCTCACCCCAATCTGTCCCCTCACCCCAATCATGTCATATCTCACATCAATCTGTCCCCTCACCCCAATCATGTGACATCTCACCCCAATCTGTCCCCTCTCCCTAATCATGTCACATCTCACCCCAATCTGTCCCCTCACCCCAATCATGTCACATCTCACCCCAATCTGTCCCCTCACCCCAATCATGTCACATCTCACCCCAATCTGTCCCCTCACCCCAATCATGTCACATCTCACCCCAATCTGTCCCCTCACCCCAATCATGTCACATCTCACACCAATCTGTCCCCTCACCCCAATCATGTCACTTCTCACACCAATCTGTCCCCTCACCCCAATCATGTCACATCTCACCCCAATCTGTCCCCTCACCCCAATCATGTCACAACTCACCCCAATCTGTCCCCTCACCCCAATCATGTCACATCTCACCCCAATCTGTCCCCTCTCCCTAATCATGTCACATCTCACCCCAATCTGTCCCCTCACCCCAATCATGTCATATCTCACATCAATCTGTCCCCTCACCCCAATCATGTCACATCTCACACCAATCTGTCCTCTCACCCCAATCATGTCACATCTCACCCCAATCTGTCCCCTCACCCCAATCATGTCACATCTCTCCCCAATCTGTCCCCTCACCTCAATCATGTCACATTTCACCCCAATCTGTCCTCTCACCTCAATCATGTCACATCTCACCCCAATCTGTCCCCTCACCCCAATCATTTCACATCTCACCCCAATCTGTCCCCTAACCCAAATCATGTCACATCTCACCCCAATCTGTCCCCTCTCCCCAATCATGTCACATCTCACCCCTATCTGTCCCCTCACCCCAATCATGTCACATCTCACCCCAATCTGTCCCCTCACCCCAATCATGTCACATCTCACCCCAATCTGTCCCCTCACCCCAATCATGTCACATCTCACCCCAATCTGACCCCTCTCCATAATCATGTCACATCTCACACCAATCTGTCCCCTCACCCCAATCATGTCACATCTCACCCCAATCTGTCCCCTCACCCCAATCATGTCACATCTCACCCCAATCTGTCCCCTCACCACAATCATGTCACATCTCACCCCAATCTGTTCCCTCACCCCAATCATGTCACATCTCACCCCAATCTGTCCCCTCACCCCAATCATGTCACATCTCACCCTAATCTGTCCCCTTTCCCTAATCATGTCACATCTCACCCCAATCTGTCCCCTCACCCCAATCATGTCACTTCTCACACCAATCTGTCCCCTCACCCCAATCATGTCACATCTCACCCCAATCTGTCCCCTCACCCCAATCATGTCACAGCTCACCTCAATCTGTCCCCTCACCCCAATCATGTCACATCTCGCCCCAATCTGTCCCCTCTCCCTAATCATGTCACATCTCACCCCAATCTGTCCCCTCACCCCAATCATGTCATATCTCACTCCAATCTGTCCCCTCACCCCAATCATGTCACATCTCACCCCAATCTGTCCCCTCACCCCAATCATGTCATATCTCACCCTAATCTGTCCCCTCACCTCAATCATGTCACATCTCACCCCAATCTGTCTTCTCACCTCAATCATGTCACATCTCACCCCAATCTGTCCCCTCACCCCAATCATGTCACATCTCACCCCAATCTGTCCCCTAACCCCAATCATGTCACATCTCACCCCAATCTGTCCCCTCACCCCAATCATGTCACATCTCACCCCAATCTGTCCCCTCTCCCTGATCATGTCACATCTCACACCAATCTGTCCCCTCACCCCAATCATGTCACATCTCACCCCAATCTGTCCCCTCACCCCAATCATGTCACAACTCACCCCAATCTGTCCCCTCACCCCAATCATGTCACATCTCACCCCAATCTGTCCCCTCACCTCAATCATGTCACATCTCACCCCAATCTGTCCCCTCACCCCAATCATGTCACATCTCACCCCAATCTGTCCCCTCACCCCAATCATGTCACATCTCACCCCAATCTGTCCCCTCACCCCAATCATGTCACATCTCACCCCAATCTGTCCCCTCACCCCAATCATGTCACATCTCACCCCAATCTGTCCCCTCACCTCAATCATGTCACATCTCACCCCAATCTGTCCCCTCACCCCAATCATGTCACATCTCACCCCAATCTGTCCCCTCACCCCAATCATGTCACATCTCACCCCAATCTGTCCCCTCACCCCAATCATGTCACATCTCACCCCAATCTGTCCCCTCTCCCTAATCATGTCACATCTCACACCAATCTGTCCCCTCACCCCAATCATGTCACATCTCACCCCAATCTGTCCCCTCACCCCAATCATGTCATATCTCACATCAATCTGTCCCCTCACCCCAATCATGTCACATCTCACCCCAATCTGACCCCTCACCCCAATCATGTCACATCTCACCCCAATCTGTCCCCTCTCCCTAATCATGTCACATCTCACACCAATCTGTCCCCTCACCCCAATCATGTCACTTCTCACCCCAATCTGTCCCCTCACCCCAATCATGTCACATCTCACCCCAATCTGACCCCTCACCTCAATCATGTCACATCTCACCCCAATCTGTCCCCTCACCCCAATCATGTCATATCTCACATCAATCTGTCCCCTCACCCCAATCATGTCACATCTCACCCCAATCTGTCCCCTCACCCCAATCATGTCACATCTCACCCCAATCTGTCCCCTCTCCCTAATCATGTCACATCTCACACCAATCTGTCCCCTCACCCCAATCATGTCACTTCTCACCCCAATCTGTCCCCTCACCCCAATCATGTCACATCTCACCCCAATCTGTCCCCTCACCCCAATCATGTCACAGCTCACCTCAATCTGTCCCCTCACCCCAATCATGTCACATCTCGCCCCAATCTGTTCCCTCTCCCTAATCATGTCACATCTCACCCCAATCTGTCCCCTCACCCCAATCATGTCATATCTCACCCCAATCTGTCCCATCACCCCAATCATGTCACATCTCACCCCAATCTGTCCCCTCTCCCTAATCATGTCACATCTCACCCCAATCTGTCCCCTCACCCCAATCATGTCATATCTCACCCCAATCTGTCCCATCACCCCAATCATGTCACATCTCACCCCAATCTGTCCCCTCTCCCTAATCATGTCACATCTCACCCCAATCTGTCCCCTCACCCCAATCATGTCATATCTCACATCAATCTGTCCCCTCACCCCAATCATGTCACATCTCACCCCAATCTGTCCCGTCACCCCAATCATGTCACATCTCACCCCAATCTGTCCCCTCTCCCTAATCATGTCACATCTCACACCAATCTGTCCCCTCACCCCAATCATGTCACATCTCACCCCAATCTGTCCCCTCACCCCAATCATGTCACATCTCAACCCAATCTGTCCCCTCACCCCAATCATGTCACATCTCACCCCAATCTGTTCCCTCACCCCAATCATTTCACATCTCACACCAATCTGTCCCCTCACCCCAATCATGTCACTTCTCACACCAATCTGTCCCCTCACCCCAATCATGTCACATCTCACCCCAATCTGTCCCCTCACCCCAATCATGTCACAGCTCACCTCAATCTGTCCCCTCACCCCAATCATGTCACATCTCGCCCCAATCTGTGCCCTCTCCCTAATCATGTCACATGTCACCCCAATCTGTCCCCTCACCCCAATCAAGTCATATCTCACCCCAATCTGTCCCCTCACCCCAATTATGTCACATCTCACCCCAATCTGTCCCCTCTCCCTAATCATGTCACATCTCACACCAATCTGTCCCCTCACCCCAATCATGTCACATCTCACCCCAATCTGTCTCCACACCCCAATCATGTCACATCTCACCCCAATCTGTCCCCTCACCCCAATCATGTAACATCTCACCCCAATCTGTCCCCACACCCTAATCATGTCACATCTCACACCAATCTGTCCCCTCACCCCAATCATGTCACATCTCACCCCAATCTGTCCCCTCACCCCAATCATGTCACATATCACCCCAATTTGTCCCCTCTTCCTAATCATGTCACCTCTCACACCAATCTGTCCCCTCACCCCAATCATGTCACATCTCACCCCAATCTGTCCCCTCTCCCCAATCATGTCACATCTCACCCCAATCTGTCCCCTCTCCCTAATCATGTCACATCTCACACCAATCTGTCCCCTCACCCCAATCATGTCACATCTCACCCCAATCTGTCCCCTCACCCCAATCATGTCACATCTCACCCCAATCTGTCCCCTCACCCCAATCATGTAACATCTCACCCCAATCTGTCCTCTCACCTCAATCATGTCACATATCACCCCAATCTGTCCCCTCACCCCAGTCATGTCACATCTCACCCCAATCTGTCCCCTCACCCCAATCATGTCACATCTCACCCCAATCTGTCCCCTCTCCCTAATCATGTCACATCTCACACCAATCTGTCCCCTCACCCCAATCATGTCACATTTCACCCCAATTTGTCCCCTCACCCCAATCATGTCACATCTCACCCCAATCTGTCCCCTCACCCCAATCATGTCACATCTCACCCCAATCTGTCCCCTCTCGCTAATCATGTCACATCTCACACCAATCTGTCCCCTCACCCCAATCATGTCACATCTCACCCCAATCTGTCCCCTCACCCCAATCATGTCACATCTCACCCCAATCATCTGACCCTTCACCCCAATCATGTCACATCTCACCCCAATCTGTCCCCTCACCCCAATCATGTCACATCTCACCCCAATCTGTCCCCTCTCCCTAATCATGTCACATCTTACCCCAATCTGTCCCCTCACCCCAATCATGTCATATCTCACATCAATCTGTCCCCTCACCCCAATCATGTCACATCTCACCCCAATCTGTCCCCTCACCCCAATCATGTCACATCTCACCCCAATCTGTCCCCTCTCCCTAATCATGTCACATCTCACACCAATCTGTCCCCTCACCCCAATCATGTCACTTCTCACACCATTCTGTCCCCTCACCCCAATCATGTCACATCTCACCCCAATCTGTCCCCTCACCCCAATCATGTCACAGCTCACATCAATCAGTCCCCTCACCCCAATCATGTCACATCTCGCCCCAATCTGTCCCCTCTCCCTAATCATGTCACATGTCACCCCAATCTGTCCCCTCACCCCAATCATGTCATATCTCACCCCAATCTGTCCCCTCACCCCAATTATGTCACATCTCACCCCAATCTGTCCCCTCTCCCTAATCATGTCACATCTCACCCCAATCTGTCCCCTCACCCCAATCATGTCATATCTCACATCAATCTGTCCCCTCACCCCAATCATGTCACATCTCACCCCAATCTGTCCCCTCACCCCAATCATGTCACATCTCACCCCAATCTGTCCCCTCTCCCTAATCATGTCACATCTCACACCAATCTGTCCCCTCACCCCAATCATGTCACATCTCACCCCAATCTGTCCCCTCACCCCAATCTGTCCCCTATCCCTAATCATGTCACATCTCACACCAATCTGTCCCCTCACCCCAATCATGTCACATCTCACCCCAATCTGTCCCCTCACCCCAATCATGTAACATCTCACCCCAATCTGTCCCCTCACCCTAATCATGTCACATCTCACACCAATCTGTCCCCTCACCCCAATCATGTCACATCTCACCCCAATCTGTCCCCTCACCCCAATCATGTCACATCTCACCCCAATTTGTCCCCTCTTCCTAATCATGTCACCTCTCACACCAATCTGTCCCCTCACCCCATTCATGTCACATCTCACCCCAATCTGTCCCCTCTCCCCAATCATGTCACATCTCACCCCAATCTGTCCCCTCTCCCTAATCATGTCACATCTCACACCAATCTGTCCCCTCACCCCAATCATGTCACATCTCACCCCAATCTGTCCCCTCACCCCAATCATGTCACATCTCACCCCAATCTGTCCCCTCACCCCAATCATGTAACATCTCACCCCAATCTGTCCTCTCACCTCAATCATGTCACATCTCACCCCAATCTGTCCCCTCACCCCAATCATGTCACATCTCACCCCAATCTGTCCCCTCACCCCAATCATGTCACATCTCACCCCAATCTGTCCCCTCTCCCTAATCATGTCACATCTCACACCAATCTGTCCCCTCTCCCCAATCATGTCACATTTCACCCCAATTTGTCCCCTCACCCCAATCATGTCACATCTCACCCCAATCTGTCCCCTCACCCCAATCATGTCACATCTCACCCCAATCTGTCACCTCTCCCTAATCATGTCACATCTCACACCAATCTGTCCCCTCACCCCAATCATGTCACATCTCACCCCAATCTGTCCCCTCACCCCAATCATGTCACATCTCATCCCAATCTGTCCCCTCACCCCAATCATGTCACATCTCACCCCAATCATCTGACCCTTCACCCCAATCATGTCACATCTCACCCCAATCTGTCCCCTCACCCCAATCATGTCACATCTTACCCCAATCTGTCCCCTCACCCCAATCATGTCATATCTCACATCAATCTGTCCCCTCACCCCAATCATGTCACATCTCACCCCAATCTGTCCCCTCACCCCAATCATGTCACATCTCACCCCAATCTGTCCCCTCTCCCTAATCATGTCACATCTCACACCAATCTGTCCCCTCACCCCAATCATGTCACTTCTCACACCAATCTGTCCCCTCACCCCAATCATGTCACATCTCACCCCAATCTGTCCCCTCACCCCAATCATGTCACAGCTCACCTCAATCAGTCCCCTCACCCCAATCATGTCACATCTCGCCCCAATCTGTCCCCTCTCCCTAATCATGTCACATGTCACCCCAATCTGTCCCCTCACCCCAATCATGTCATATCTCACCCCAATCTGTCCCCTCACCCCAATTATGTCACATCTCACCCCAATCTGTCCCCTCTCCCTAATCATGTCACATCTCACCCCAATCTGTCCCCTCACCCCAATCATGTCATATCTCACATCAATCTGTCCCCTCACCCCAATCATGTCACATCTCACCCCAATCTGTCCCCTCACCCCAATCATGTCACATCTCACCCCAATCTGTCCCCTCTCCCTAATCATGTCACATCTCACACCAATCTGTCCCCTCACCCCAATCATGTCACATCTCACCCCAATCTGTCCCCTCACCCCAATCATGTCACATCTCACCCCAATCTGTCCCCTATCCCTAATCATGTCACATCTCACACCAATCTGTCCCCTCACCCCAATCATGTCACATCTCACACCAATCTGTCCCCTCACCCCAATCATGTCACTTCTCACACCAATCTGTCCCCTCTCGCTAATCATGTCACATCTCACACCAATCTGTCCCCTCACCCCAATCATGTCACATCTCACCCCAATCTGTCCACTCACCCCAATCATGTCACATCTCACCCCAATCTGTCCCCTTTCCCTAATCATGTCACATCTCACACCAATCTGTCCCCTCACCCCAATCATGTCACATCTCACACCAATCTGTCCCCTCACCCCAATCATGTCACTTCTCACGCCAATCTGTCCCCTCACCCCAATCATGTCACATCTCACCCCAATCTGTCCCCTCACCCCAATCATGTCACATCTCACCCCAATCTGTCCCCTCACCCCAATCATGTCATATCTCACCCCAATCTGTCCCATCACCCCAATCATGTCACATCTCACCCCAATCTGTCCCCTCTCCCTAATCATGTCACATCTCACCCCAATCTGTCCCCTCACCCCAATCATGTCATATCTCACATCAATCTGTCCCCTCACCCCAATCATGTCACATCTCACCCCAATCTGTCCCCTCACCCCAATCATGTCACATCTCACCCCAATCTGTCCCCTCTCCCTAATCATTTCACATCTCACACCAATCTGTCCCCTCACCCCAATCATGTCACATCTCACCCCAATCTGTCCCCTCACCCCAATCATGTCACATCTCACCCCAATCTGTCCCCTCACCCCAATCATGTCACATCTCACCCCAATCTGTCCCCTCTCCCTAATCATGTCACATCTCACACCAATCTGTCCCCTCACCCCAATCATGTCATATCTCACATCAATCTGTCCCCTCACCCCAATCATGTCACATCTCACACCAATCTGTCCCCTTACACCAATCCTGTCACATCTCACCCCAAGCTGTCCCCTCACCCCAATCATGTCACATCTCACCCCAATCTGTCCCCTCACCCCAATCATGTCACATCTCACCCCAATCTGTCCCCTCACCTCAATCATGTCACATCTCACCCCAATCTGTCCCCTCACCCCAATCATGTCACTTCTCACACCAATCTGTCCCCTCACCCCAATCATGTCACATCTCACCCCAATCTGTCCCCTCACCCCAATCATGTCACAGCTCACCTCAATCTGTCCCCTCACCCCAATCATGTCACATCTCGCCCCAATCTGTCCCCTCTCCCTAATCATGTCACATCTCACCCCAATCTGTCCCCTCACCCCAATCATGTCATATCTCACTCCAATCTGTCCCCTCACCCCAATCATGTCACATCTCACCCCAATCTGTCCCCTCACCCCAATCATGTCATATCTCACCCTAATCTGTCCCCTCACCTCAATCATGTCACATCTCACCCCAATCTGTCTTCTCACCTCAATCATGTCACATCTCACCCCAATCTGTCCCCTCACCCCAATCATGTCACATCTCACCCCAATCTGTCCCCTAACCCCAATCATGTCACATCTCACCCCAATCTGTCCCCTCACCCCAATCATGTCACATCTCACCCCAATCTGTCCCCTCTCCCTGATCATGTCACATCTCACACCAATCTGTCCCCTCACCCCAATCATGTCACATCTCACCCCAATCTGTCCCCTCACCCCAATCATGTCACAACTCACCCCAATCTGTCCCCTCACCCCAATCATGTCACATCTCACCCCAATCTGTCCCCTCACCTCAATCATGTCACATCTCACCCCAATCTGTCCCCTCACCCCAATCATGTCACATCTCACCCCAATCTGTCCCCTCACCCCAATCATGTCACATCTCACCCCAATCTGTCCCCTCACCCCAATCATGTCACATCTCACCCCAATCTGTCCCCTCACCCCAATCATGTCACATCTCACCCCAATCTGTCCCCTCACCTCAATCATGTCACATCTCACCCCAATCTGTCCCCTCACCCCAATCATGTCACATCTCACCCCAATCTGTCCCCTCACCCCAATCATGTCACATCTCACCCCAATCTGTCCCCTCACCCCAATCATGTCACATCTCACCCCAATCTGTCCCCTCTCCCTAATCATGTCACATCTCACACCAATCTGTCCCCTCACCCCAATCATGTCACATCTCACCCCAATCTGTCCCCTCACCCCAATCATGTCATATCTCACATCAATCTGTCCCCTCACCCCAATCATGTCACATCTCACCCCAATCTGACCCCTCACCCCAATCATGTCACATCTCACCCCAATCTGTCCCCTCTCCCTAATCATGTCACATCTCACACCAATCTGTCCCCTCACCCCAATCATGTCACTTCTCACCCCAATCTGTCCCCTCACCCCAATCATGTCACATCTCACCCCAATCTGACCCCTCACCTCAATCATGTCACATCTCACCCCAATCTGTCCCCTCACCCCAATCATGTCATATCTCACATCAATCTGTCCCCTCACCCCAATCATGTCACATCTCACCCCAATCTGTCCCCTCACCCCAATCATGTCACATCTCACCCCAATCTGTCCCCTCTCCCTAATCATGTCACATCTCACACCAATCTGTCCCCTCACCCCAATCATGTCACTTCTCACCCCAATCTGTCCCCTCACCCCAATCATGTCACATCTCACCCCAATCTGTCCCCTCACCCCAATCATGTCACAGCTCACCTCAATCTGTCCCCTCACCCCAATCATGTCACATCTCGCCCCAATCTGTTCCCTCTCCCTAATCATGTCACATCTCACCCCAATCTGTCCCCTCACCCCAATCATGTCATATCTCACCCCAATCTGTCCCATCACCCCAATCATGTCACATCTCACCCCAATCTGTCCCCTCTCCCTAATCATGTCACATCTCACCCCAATCTGTCCCCTCACCCCAATCATGTCATATCTCACCCCAATCTGTCCCATCACCCCAATCATGTCACATCTCACCCCAATCTGTCCCCTCTCCCTAATCATGTCACATCTCACCCCAATCTGTCCCCTCACCCCAATCATGTCATATCTCACATCAATCTGTCCCCTCACCCCAATCATGTCACATCTCACCCCAATCTGTCCCGTCACCCCAATCATGTCACATCTCACCCCAATCTGTCCCCTCTCCCTAATCATGTCACATCTCACACCAATCTGTCCCCTCACCCCAATCATGTCACATCTCACCCCAATCTGTCCCCTCACCCCAATCATGTCACATCTCACCCCAATCTGTCCCCTCACCCCAATCATGTCACATCTCACCCCAATCTGTTCCCTCACCCCAATCATTTCACATCTCACACCAATCTGTCCCCTCACCCCAATCATGTCACTTCTCACACCAATCTGTCCCCTCACCCCAATCATGTCACATCTCACCCCAATCTGTCCCCTCACCCCAATCATGTCACAGCTCACCTCAATCTGTCCCCTCACCCCAATCATGTCACATCTCGCCCCAATCTGTCCCCTCTCCCTAATCATGTCACATGTCACCCCAATCTGTCCCCTCACCCCAATCAAGTCATATCTCACCCCAATCTGTCCCCTCACCCCAATTATGTCACATCTCACCCCAATCTGTCCCCTCTCCCTAATCATGTCACATCTCACACCAATCTGTCCCCTCACCCCAATCATGTCACATCTCACCCCAATCTGTCCCCACACCCCAATCATGTCACATCTCACCCCAATCTGTCCCCTCACCCCAATCATGTAACATCTCACCCCAATCTGTCCCCACACCCTAATCATGTCACATCTCACACCAATCTGTCCCCTCACCCCAATCATGTCACATCTCACCCCAATCTGTCCCCTCACCCCAATCATGTCACATATCACCCCAATTTGTCCCCTCTTCCTAATCATGTCACCTCTCACACCAATCTGTCCCCTCACCCCAATCATGTCACATCTCACCCCAATCTGTCCCCTCTCCCCAATCATGTCACATCTCACCCCAATCTGTCCCCTCTCCCTAATCATGTCACATCTCACACCAATCTGTCCCCTCACCCCAATCATGTCACATCTCACCCCAATCTGTCCCCTCACCCCAATCATGTCACATCTCACCCCAATCTGTCCCCTCACCCCAATCATGTAACATCTCACCCCAATCTGTCCTCTCACCTCAATCATGTCACATATCACCCCAATCTGTCCCCTCACCCCAGTCATGTCACATCTCACCCCAATCTGTCCCCTCACCCCAATCATGTCACATCTCACCCCAATCTGTCCCCTCTCCCTAATCATGTCACATCTCACACCAATCTGTCCCCTCACCCCAATCATGTCACATTTCACCCCAATTTGTCCCCTCACCCCAATCATGTCACATCTCACCCCAATCTGTCCCCTCACCCCAATCATGTCACATCTCACCCCAATCTGTCCCCTCTCCCTAATCATGTCACATCTCACACCAATCTGTCCCCTCACCCCAATCATGTCACATCTCACCCCAATCTGTCCCCTCACCCCAATCATGTCACATCTCATCCCAATCTGTCCCCTCACCCCAATCATGTCACATCTCACCCCAATCATCTGACCCTTCACCCCAATCATGTCACATCTCACCCCAATCTGTCCCCTCACCCCAATCATGTCACATCTCACCCCAATCTGTCCCCTCTCCCTAATCATGTCACATCTTACCCCAATCTGTCCCCTCACCCCAATCATGTCATATCTCACATCAATCTGTCCCCTCACCCCAATCATGTCACATCTCACCCCAATCTGTCCCCTCACCCCAATCATGTCACATCTCACCCCAATCTGTCCCCTCTCCCTAATCATGTCACATCTCACACCAATCTGTCCCCTCACCCCAATCATGTCACTTCTCACACCAATCTGTCCCCTCACCCCAATCATGTCACATCTCACCCCAATCTGTCCCCTCACCCCAATCATGTCACAGCTCACATCAATCAGTCCCCTCACCCCAATCATGTCACATCTCGCCCCAATCTGTCCCCTCTCCCTAATCATGTCACATGTCACCCCAATCTGTCCCCTCACCCCAATCATGTCATATCTCACCCCAATCTGTCCCCTCACCCCAATTATGTCACATCTCACCCCAATCTGTCCCCTCTCCCTAATCATGTCACATCTCACCCCAATCTGTCCCCTCACCCCAATCATGTCATATCTCACATCAATCTGTCCCCTCACCCCAATCATGTCACATCTCACCCCAATCTGTCCCCTCACCCCAATCATGTCACATCTCACCCCAATCTGTCCCCTCTCCCTAATCATGTCACATCTCACACCAATCTGTCCCCTCACCCCAATCATGTCACATCTCACCCCAATCTGTCCCCTCACCCCAATCATGTAACATCTCACCCCAATCTGTCCCCTCACCCTAATCATGTCACATCTCACACCAATCTGTCCCCTCACCCCAATCATGTCACATCTCACCCCAATCTGTCCCCTCACCCCAATCATGTCACATCTCACCCCAATTTGTCCCCTCTTCCTAATCATGTCACCTCTCACACCAATCTGTCCCCTCACCCCATTCATGTCACATCTCACCCCAATCTGTCCCCTCTCCCCAATCATGTCACATCTCACCCCAATCTGTCCCCTCTCCCTAATCATGTCACATCTCACACCAATCTGTCCCCTCACCCCAATCATGTCACATCTCACCCCAATCTGTCCCCTCACCCCAATCATGTCACATCTCACCCCAATCTGTCCCCTCACCCCAATCATGTAACATCTCACCCCAATCTGTCCTCTCACCTCAATCATGTCACATCTCACCCCAATCTGTCCCCTCACCCCAATCATGTCACATCTCACCCCAATCTGTCCCCTCACCCCAATCATGTCACATCTCACCCCAATCTGTCCCCTCTCCCTAATCATGTCACATCTCACACCAATCTGTCCCCTCTCCCCAATCATGTCACATTTCACCCCAATTTGTCCCCTCACCCCAATCATGTCACATCTCACCCCAATCTGTCCCCTCACCCCAATCATGTCACATCTCACCCCAATCTGTCACCTCTCCCTAATCATGTCACATCTCACACCAATCTGTCCCCTCACCCCAATCATGTCACATCTCACCCTAATCTGTCCCCTCACCCCAATCATGTCACATCTCATCCCAATCTGTCCCCTCACCCCAATCATGTCACATCTCACCCCAATCATCTGACCCTTCACCCCAATCATGTCACATCTCACCCCAATCTGTCCCCTCACCCCAATCATGTCACATCTTACCCCAATCTGTCCCCTCACCCCAATCATGTCATATCTCACATCAATCTGTCCCCTCACCCCAATCATGTCACATCTCACCCCAATCTGTCCCCTCACCCCAATCATGTCACATCTCACCCCAATCTGTCCCCTCTCCCTAATCATTTCACATCTCACACCAATCTGTCCCCTCACCCCAATCATGTCACTTCTCACACCAATCTGTCCCCTCACCCCAATCATGTCACATCTCACCCCAATCTGTCCCCTCACCCCAATCATGTCACAGCTCACCTCAATCAGTCCCCTCACCCCAATCATGTCACATCTCGCCCCAATCTGTCCCCTCTCCCTAATCATGTCACATGTCACCCCAATCTGTCCCCTCACCCCAATCATGTCATATCTCACCCCAATCTGTCCCCTCACCCCAATTATGTCACATCTCACCCCAATCTGTCCCCTCTCCCTAATCATGTCACATCTCACCCCAATCTGTCCCCTCACCCCAATCATGTCATATCTCACATCAATCTGTCCCCTCACCCCAATCATGTCACATCTCACCCCAATCTGTCCCCTCACCCCAATCATGTCACATCTCACCCCAATCTGTCCCCTCTCCCTAATCATGTCACATCTCACACCAATCTGTCCCCTCACCCCAATCATGTCACATCTCACCCCAATCTGTCCACTCACCCCAATCATGTCACATCTCACCCCAATCTGTCCCCTTTCCCTAATCATGTCACATCTCACACCAATCTGTCCCCTCACCCCAATCATGTCACATCTCACACCAATCTGTCCCCTCACCCCAATCATGTCACTTCTCACGCCAATCTGTCCCCTCACCCCAATCATGTCACATCTCACCCCAATCTGTCCCCTCACCCCAATCATGTCACATCTCACCCCAATCTGTCCCCTCACCCCAATCATGTCATATCTCACCCCAATCTGTCCCATCACCCCAATCATGTCACATCTCACCCCAATCTGTCCCCTCTCCCTAATCATGTCACATCTCACCCCAATCTGTCCCCTCACCCCAATCATGTCATATCTCACATCAATCTGTCCCCTCACCCCAATCATGTCACATCTCACCCCAATCTGTCCCCTCACCCCAATCATGTCACATCTCACCCCAATCTGTCCCCTCTCCCTAATCATTTCACATCTCACACCAATCTGTCCCCTCACCCCAATCATGTCACATCTCACCCCAATCTGTCCCCTCACCCCAATCATGTCACATCTCACCCCAATCTGTCCCCTCACCCCAATCATGTCACATCTCACCCCAATCTGTCCCCTCTCCCTAATCATGTCACATCTCACACCAATCTGTCCCCTCACCCCAATCATGTCATATCTCACATCAATCTGTCCCCTCACCCCAATCATGTCACATCTCACACCAATCTGTCCCCTTACACCAATCCTGTCACATCTCACCCCAAGCTGTCCCCTCACCCCAATCATGTCACATCTCACCCCAATCTGTCCCCTCACCCCAATCATGTCACATCTCACCCCAATCTGTCCCCTCACCTCAATCATGTCACATCTCACCCCAATCTGTCCCCTCACCCCAATCATGTCACATCTCACCCCAATCATCTGTCCCCTCACCCCAATCATGTCACATCTCACCCCAATCTGTCCCCTTACCCCAATCATGTCACATCTCACCCCAATCTGTCCCCTCACCTCAATCATGTCAAATCTCACCCCAATCTGTCCCCTCTCCCTAATCATGTCACATCTCACCTCAATCTGTCCCCTCACCCCATTCATGTCATATCTCACTTCAATCTGTCCCCTCACCCCAATCATATCACACCTCACCCCAATCTGTCCCCTCAACCCAATCATGTCACATCTCACCTCAATTTTTCCCTTCTCCCTAATCATGTCACATCTCACCCCAATCTGTCCCCTCACCCCAATCATGTCATATCTCACATCAATCTGTCCCCTCACCCCAATCATGTCACATCTCACCCCAATCTGTCCCCTCTCCCTAATCATGTCACATCTCACCCCAATCTGTCCCCTCACCCCAATCATGTCATATCTCACATCAATCTGTCCCCTCACCCCAATCATGTCACATCTCACCCCGATCTGTCCCCTCACCCCAATCATGTCACATCTCACCCCAATCTGTCTCCTCACCCCAATCATGTCACATCTCACCCCAATCTGTCCCCTCACCCCAATCATGTCACATCTCACTCCAATCTGTCCCCTCACCCCAATCATGTCACATCTCACCCCAATCTGTCCCCTCACCCCAATCATGTCACATCTCACCCCAATCTGTCCCCTCACCCCAATCATGTCACATCTCACACCAATCTGTCCCCTCACCCCAATCATGTCACTTCTTACACCAATCTGTCCCCTCACCCCAATCATGTCACATCTCACCCCAATCTGTCCCCTCACCCCAATCATGTCACAACTCACCCCAATCTGTCCCCTCACCCCAATCATGTCACATCTCACCCCAATCTGTCCCCTCTCCCTAATCATGTCACATCTCACCCCAATCTGTCCCCTCACCCCAATCATGTCATATCTCACATCAATCTGTCCCCTCACCCCAATCATGTCACATCTCACACCAATCTGTCCTCTCACCCCAATCATGTCACATCTCACCCCAATCTGTCCCCTCACCCCAATCATGTCACATCTCACCCCAATCTGTCCCCTCACCTCAATCATGTCACATCTCACCCCAATCTGTCCTCTCACCTCAATCATGTCACATCTCACCCCAATCTGTCGCCTCACCCCAATCATTTCACATCTCACACCAATCTGTCCCCTCACCCCAATCATGTCACATCTCACCCCAATCTGTCCCCTCACCCCAATCATGTCACATCTCACCCCAATCTGTCCCCTCACCACAATCATGTCACATCTCACCCCAATCTGTCCCCTCACCCCAATCATGTCACATCTCACCCCAATCTGTCCCCTCACCCCAATCATGTCACATCTCACCCCAATCTGTCCCCTCTCCCTAATCATGTCACATCTCACCCCAATCTGTCCCCTCACCCCAATCATGTCACTTCTCACACCAATCTGTCCCCTCACCCCAATCATGTCACATCTCACCCCAATCTGTCCCCTCACCCCAATCATGTCACAGCTCACCTCAATCTGTCCCCTCACCCCAATCATGTCACATCTCGCCCCAATCTGTCCCCTCTCCCTAATCATGTCACATCTCACCCCAATCTGTCCCCTCACCCCAATCATGTCATATCTCACCCCAATCTGTCCCCTCACCCCAATCATGTCACATCTCACCCCAATCTGTCCCCTCTCCCTAATCATGTCACAGCTCACCCCAATCTGTCCCCTCACCCCAATCATGTCATATCTCACATCAATCTGTCCCCTCACCCCAATCATGTCACATCTCACCCCAATCTGTCCCCTCACCCCAATCATGTCACTTCTAACCCCAATCTGTCCCCTCTCCCTAATCATGTCACATCTCACACCAATCTGTCCCCTCACCCCAATCATGTCACATCTCACCCCAATCTGTCCCCTCACCCCAATCATGTCACATCTCACCCCACTCTGTCCCCTCACCCCAATCATGTCACATCTCACCCCAATTTGTCCTCTCACCCCAATCATGTCACATCTCACCCCAATCTGTCCCCTCACCCCAATCATGTCACATCTCACCCCAATCTGTCCCCTCATCTCAATCATGTCACATCTCACCCCAATCTGTCTTCTCACCTCAATCATGTCACATCTCACCCCAATCTGTCCCCTCACCCCAATCATGTCACATCTCACCCCAATCTGTCCCCTAACCCCAATCATGTCACATCTCACCCCAATCTGTCCCCTCACCCCAATCATGTCACATCTCACCCCAATCTGTCCCCGCTCCCTAATCATGTCACATCTCACACCAATCTGTCCCCTCACCCCAATCATGTCACATCTCACCCCAATCTGTCCCCTCACCCCAATCATGTCACAACTCACCCCAATCTGTCCCCTCACCCCAATCATGTCACATCTCACCCCAATCTGTCCCCTCACCTCAATCATGTCACATCTCACCCCAATCTGTCCCCTCACCCCAATCATGTCACATCTCACCCCAATCTGTCCCCTCACCCCAATCATGTCACATCTCACCCCAATCTGTCCCCTCACCCCAATCATGTCTCATCTCACCCCAATCTGTCCCCTCACCCCAATCATGTCACATCTCACCCCAATCTGTCCCCTCACCTCAATCATGTCACATCTCACCCCAATCTGTCCCCTCACCCCAATCATGTCACATCTCACCCCAATTTGTCCCCTCACCCCAATCATGTCACATCTCACCCCAATCTGTCCCCTCACCCCAATCATGTCACATCTCACCCCAATCTGTCCCCTCTCCCTAATCATGTCACATCTCACACCAATCTGTCCCCTCACCCCAATCATGTCACATCTCAACCCAATCTGTCCCCTCACCCCAATCATGTCACATCTCACCCCAATCAGTCCCCTCACCTCAATCATGTCACATCTCATCCCAATCTGTCCCCTCACCCCAATCATGTCACATCTCACCCCAATCATCTGTCCCTTCACCCCAATCATGTCACATCTCACCCCAATCTGTCCCCTCAACCCAATCATATCACATCTCACCCCAATCTGTCCCCTCTCCCTAATCATGTCACATCTCACCCCAATCTGTCCCCTCACCCCAATCATGTCACATCTCACATCAATCTGTCCCCTCACCCCAATCATGTCACATCTCACCCCAATCTGTCCCCTCACCCCAATCATGTCACATCTCACCCCAATCTGTCCCCTCTCTCTAATCATGTCACATCTCACACCAATCTGTCCCCTCACCCCAATCATGTCACTTCTCACCCCAATCTGTCCCCTCACCCCAATCATGTCACATCTCACCCCAATCTGTCCCCTCACCCCAATCATGTCACAGCTCACCTCAATCTGTCCCCTCACCCCAATCATGTCACATCTCGCCCCAATCTGTCCCCTCTCCCTAATCATGTCACATCTCACCCCAATCTGTCCCCTCACCCCAATCATGTCACATCTCACCCCAATCATCTGTCCCCTCACCCCAATCATGTCACATCTCACCCCAATCATCTGTCCCCTCACCCCAATCATGTCACATCTCACCCCAATCTGTCCCCTCACCCCAATCATGTCACATCTCACCCCAATCATCTGTCCCCTCACCCCAATCATGTCACATCTCACCCCAATCATCTGTCCCCTCACCCCAATCATGTCACATCTCACCCCAATCATCTGTCCCCTCACCCCAATCATGTCACATCTCACCCCAATCTGGCCCCTTACCCCAATCTTGTCACATCTCACCTCAATCTTGTCACATCTCTCCCCAATCATCTGTCCCCTCACCCCAATCATGTCACATCTCACCCCAATCATCTGTCCCCTCACCACAATCATGTCACATCTTACCCCAATCATCTGTCCCCTCACCCCAATCATGTCACATCTCACCCCAATCTGTCCCCTCACCCCAATCATGTCACATCTCACCCCAATCATGTCACATCTCACCCCAGTCATCTGTCCCCTCACCCCAATCATGTCACATCTCACCCCAATCTGTTCCCTCACCCCAATCATGTCACATCTCACCCCAATCTGTCCCCTCACCCCAATCATGTCACATCTCACCCCAATCATGTCACATCTCACCCCAGTCTGTCCCCTCACCCCAATCATGTCACATCTCACCCCAATCATGTCACATCTCACCCCAATCATGTCACATCTCACCCCAATCATCTGTCCCCTCACCCCAATCATGTCACATCTCACCCCAATCATCTGTCCCCTCACCCCAATCATGTCACATCTCACCCCAATCATGTCACATCTCACCCCAATCATGTCACATCTCACCCCAATCATGTCACATCTCACCCCAATCATCTGTCCCCTCACCCCAATCATGTCACATCTCACCCCAATCTGTCCCCTCACCCCAATCATGTCACATCTCACCCCAATCTGTCCCCTCACCCCAATCATGTCACATCTCACACCAATCTGTCCTCTCACCCCAATCATGTCACATCTCACCCCAATCTGTCCCCTCACCCCAATCATGTCACATCTCACCCCAATCTGTCCCATCACCTCAATCATGTCACATCTCACCCCAATCTGTCTTCTCACCTCAATCATGTCACATCTCACCCCAATCTGTCCCCTCACCCCAATCATGTCACATCTCACCCCAATCTGTCCCCTAACCCCAATCATGTCACATCTCACCCCAATCTTTCCCCTCACCCCAATCATGTCACATCTCACCCCAATCTGTCCCCTCTCCCTAATCATGTCACATCTCACACCAATCTGTCCCCTCACCCCAATCATGTCACATCTCACCCCAATCTGTCCCCTCACCCCAATCATGTCACAACTCACCCCAATCTGTCCCCTCACCCCAATCATGTCACATCTCACCCCAATCTGTCCCCTCACCTCAATCATGTCACATCTCACCCCAATCTGTCCCCTCACCCCAATCATGTCACATCTCACCCCAATCTGTCCCCTCACCCCTATCATGTCACATCTCACCCCAATCTTTCCCCTCACCCCAATCATGTCACATCTCACCCCAATCTGTCCCCTCACACCAATCATGTCACATCTCACCCCAATCTGTCCCCTCACCTCAATCATGTCACATCTCACCCCAATCTGTCCCCTCACCCCAATCATGTCACATCTCACCCCAATCTGTCCCCTCACCCCAATCATGTCACATCTCACCCCAATCTGTCCCCTCACCCCAATCATGTCACATCTCACCCCAATCTGTCCCCTCTCCCTAATCATGTCACATCTCACACCAATCTGTCCCCGCACCCCAATCATGTCACATCTCACCCCAATCTGTCCCCTCACCCCAATCATGTCACATCTCACCCCAATCTGTCCCCTCTCCCTAATCATGTCACAGCTCACCCCAATCTGTCCCCTCACCCCAATCATGTCATATCTCACATCAATCTGTCCCCTCACCCCAATCATGTCACATCTCACCCCAATCTGTCCCCTCACCCCAATCATGTCACATCTAACCCCAATCTGTCCCCTCTCCCTAATCATGTCACATCTCACACCAATCTGTCCCCTCACCCCAATCATGTCACATCTCTCCCCAATCTGTCCCCTCACCCCAATCATGTCACATCTCACCCCAATCTGTCCCCTCACCCCAATCATGTCACAGCTCCCCTCAATCTGTCCCCTCACCCCAATCATGTCAGATCTCGCCCCAATCTGTCCCCTCTCCCTAATCATGTCACATCTCACCCCAATCTGTCCCCTCACCCCAATCATGTCACATCTCACCCCAATCATCTGTCCCCTCACCCCAATCATGTCACATCTCACCCCAATCATCTGTCCCCTCACCCCAATCATGTCACATCTCACCCCAATCTGTCCCCTCACCCCAATCATGTCACATCTCACCCCAATCATCTGTCCCCTCACCCCAATCATGTCACATCTCACCCAAATCATCTGTCCCCTCACCCCAATCATGTCACATCTCACCCCAATTTGTCCCCTCACCTCAATCATGTCACGTCTCACCCCAATCTGTCCCCTCACCCCAATCATGTCACATCTCACCCCAATCTGTCCCCTCACCCCAATCATGTCACATCTCACCCCAATCTGTCCCCTCACCCCAATCATGTCACATCTCACCCCAATCTGTCCCCTCACCCCAATCATGTCACATCTCACCCCAATCTGTCCCCTCACCTCAATCATGTCACATCTCACCCCAATCTGTCCCCTCACCCCAATCATGTCACATCTCACCCCAATCTGTCCCCTCACCCCAATCATGTCACATCTCACCCCAATCTGTCCCCTCACCCCAATCATGTCACATCTCACCCCAATCTGTCCCCTCTCCCTAATCATGTCACATCTCACACCAATCTGTCCCCTCACCCCAATCATGTCACATCTCACCCCAATCTGTCCCCTCACCCCAATCATGTCACATCTCACCCCAATCAGTCCCCTCACCTCAATCATGTCACATCTCGTCCCAATCTGTCCCCTCACCCCAATCATGTCACATCTCACCCCAATCATCTGTCCCTTCACCCCAATCATGTCATATCTCACCCCAATCTGTCCCCTCAACCCAATCATGTCACATCTCACCCCAATCTGTCCCCTCTCCCTAATCATGTCACATCTCACCCCAATCTGTCCCCTCACCCCAATCATGTCATATCTCACATCAATCTGTCCCCTCACCCCAATCATGTCACATCTCACCCCAATCTGTCCCCTCACCCCAATCATGTCACATCTCACCCCAATCTGTCCCCTCTCCCTAATCATGTCACATCTCACACCAATCTGTCCCCTCACCCCAATCATGTCACTTCTCACCCCAATCTGTCCCCTCACCCCAATCATGTCACATCTCACCCCAATCTGTCCCCTCACCTCAATCATGTCACATCTCACCCCAATCTGTCCCCTCACCCCAATCATGTCATATCTCACATCAATCTGTCCCCTCACCCCAATCATGTCACATCTCACCCCAATCTGTCCCCTCACCCCAATCATGTCACATCTCACCCCAATCTGTCCCCTCTCCCTAATCATGTCACATCTCACACCAATCTGTCCCCTCACCATAATCATGTCACTTCTCACCCCAATCTGTCCCCTCACCCCAATCATGTCACATCTCACCCCAATCTGTCCCCTCACCCCAATCATGTCACAGCTCACCTCAATCTGTCCCCTCACCCCAATCATGTCACATCTCGCCCCAATCTGTCCCCACTCCCTAATCATGTCACATCTCACCCCAATCTGTCCCCTCACCCCAATCTTGTCACATCTCACCCCAATCATCTGTCCCCTCACCCCAATCATATCACATCTCACCCCAATCATCTGTCCCCTCACCCCAATCATGTCACATCTCACCCCAATCTGTCCCCTCACCCCAATCATGTCACATCTCACCCCAATCATCTGTCCCCTCACCCCAATCATGTCACATCTCACCCCAATCATCTGTCCCCTCACCCCAATCATGTCACATCTCACCCCAATCATCTGTCCCCTCACCCCAATCATGTCACATCTCACCCCAATCTGTCCCCTCACCCCAATCATGTCACATCTCACCCCAATCATGTCACATCTCACCCCAATCATCTGTCCCCTCACCCCAATCATGTCACATCTCACCCCAATCATCTGTCCCCTCACCCCAATCATGTCACATCTCACCCCAATCATCTGTCCCCTCACCCCAATCATGTCACATCTCACCCCAATCTGTCCCCTCACCCCAATCATGTCACATCTCACCCCAATCATGTCACATCTCACCTCAGTCATCTGTCCCCTCACCCCAATCATGTCACATCTCACCCCAATCTGTCCCCTCACCCCAATCATGTCACATCTCACCCCAATCTGTCCCCTCACCCCAATCATGTCACATCTCACCCCAATCATGTCACATCTCACCCCAATCTGTCCCCTCACCCCAATCATGTCACTTCTCACCCCAATCATGTCACATCTCACCCCAATCATGTCAAATCTCACCCCAATCATCTGTCCCCTCACCCCAATCATGTTACATCTCACCCCAATCATCTGTCCCCTCACCCCAATCATGTCACATCTCACCCCAATCATGTCACATCTCACCCCAATCATGTCACATCTCACCCCAATCATGTCACATCTCACCCCAATCATCTGTCCCCTCACCACAATCATGTCACATCTCACCCCAATCTGTCCCCTCACCCCAATCATGTCACATCTCACCCCAATCTGTCCCCTCACCCCAATCATGTCACATCTCACACCAATCTGTCCTCTCACCCCAATCATGTCACATCTCACCCCAATCTGTCCCCTTACCCCAATCATGTCACATCTCACCCCAATCTGTCCCCTCACCTCAATCATGTCACATCTCACCCCAATCTGTCTTCTCACCTCAATCATGTCACATCTCACCCCAATATGTCCCCTCACCCCAATCATGTCACATCTCACCCCAATCTGTCCCCTAACCCCAATCATGTCACATCTCACCCCAATATGTCCCCTCACCCCAATCATGTCACATCTCACCCCAATCTGTCCCCTCTCCCTAATCATGTCACATCTCACACCAATCTGTCCCCTCACCCCAATCATGTCACATCTCACCCCAATCTGTCCCCTCACCCCAATCATGTCACAACTCACCCCAATCTGTCCCCTCACCCCAATCATGTCACATCTCACCCCAATCTGTCCCCTCACCCCAATCATGTCACATCTCACCCCAATCTGTCCCCTCACCCCAATCATGTCACATCTCACACCAATCTGTCCCCTCACCCCAATCATGTCACATCTCACCCCAATCTGTCCCCTCACCCCAATCATATCACATCTGATCCCAATCTGTCCCCTCACCCCAATCATGTCACATCCCACCCCAGTAATCTGTCCCTTCACCCCAATCATGTCACATCTCACCCCAATCTGTCCCCTCTCCCTAATCATGTCACATCTCACCCCATTCTGTCCCCTCACCCCAATCATGTCATATCTCAAATCAATCTGTCCCCTCACCCCAATCATGTCACATCTCACCCCAATCTGTCCCCTCACCCCAATCATGTCACATCTCACCCCAATCTGTCCCCTCTCCCTAATCATGTCACATCTCACACCAATCTGTCCCCTCACCCCAATCATGTCACTTCTCACACCAATCTGTCCCCTCACCCCAATCATGTCACATCTCACCCCAATCTGTCCCCTCACCCCAATCATGTCACAGCTCACCTCAATCTGTCCCCTCACCCCAATCATGTCACATCTCGCCCCAATCTGTCCCCTCTCCCTAATCATGTCACATCTCACCCCAATCTGTCCCCTCACCCCAATCATGTCATATCTCACCCCAATCTGTCCCATCACCCCAATCATGTCACATCTCACCCCAATCTGTCCCCTCTCCCTAATCATGTCACATCTCACCCCAATCTGTCCCCTCACCCCAATCATGTCATATCTCACATCAATCTGTCCCCTCACCCCAATCATGTCACATCTCACCCCAATCTGTCCCCTCACCCCAATCATGTCACATCTCACCCCAATCTGTCCCCTCTCCCTAATCATTTCACATCTCACACCAATCTGTCCCCTCACCCCAATCATGTCACATCTCACCCCAATCTGTCCCCTCACCCCAATCATGTCACATCTCACCCCAATCTGTCCCCTCACCCCAATCATGTCACATCTCACCCCAATCTGTCCCCTCTCCCTAATCATGTCACATCTCACACCAATCTGTCCCCTCACCCCAATCATGTCATATCTCACATCAATCTGTCCCCTCACCCCAATCATGTCACATCTCACACCAATCTGTCCCCTTACACCAATCCTGTCACATCTCACCCCAAGCTGTCCCCTCACCCCAATCATGTCACATCTCACCCCAATCTGTCCCCTCACCCCAATCATGTCACATCTCACCCCAATCTGTCCCCTCACCTCAATCATGTCACATCTCACCCCAATCTGTCCCCTCACCCCAATCATGTCACATCTCACCCCAATCATCTGTCCCCTCACCCCAATCATGTCACATCTCACCCCAATCTGTCCCCTTACCCCAATCATGTCACATCTCACCCCAATCTGTCCCCTCACCTCAATCATGTCAAATCTCACACCAATCTGTCCCCTCTCCCTAATCATGTCACATCTCACCTCAATCTGTCCCCTCCCCCCATTCATGTCATATCTCACTTCAATCTGTCCCCTCACCCCAATCATATCACACCTCACCCCAATCTGTCCCCTCACCCCAATCATGTCACATCTCTCCCCAATTTGTCCCCTCTCCCTAATCATGTCACATCTCACCCCAATCTGTCCCCTCACCCCAATCATGTCATATCTCACATCAATCTGTCCCCTCACCCCAATCATGTCACATCTCACCCCAATCTGTCCCCTCTCCCTAATCATGTCACATCTCACCCCAATCTGTCCCCTCACCCCAATCATGTCACATCTCACCCCAATCTGTCCCCTCACCCCAATCATGTCACATCTCACCCCAATCTGTCCCCTCACCCCAATCATGTCACATCTCACCCCAATCTGTCCCCTCACCCCAATCATGTCACATCTCACACCAATCTGTCCCCTCACCCCAATCATGTCACTTCTCACACCAATCTGTCCCCTCACCCCAATCATGTCACATCTCACCCCAATCTGTCCCCTCACCCCAATCATGTCACAACTCACCCCAATCTGTCCCCTTACCCCAATCATGTCACATCTCACCCCAATCTGTCCCCTCTCCCTAATCATGTCACATCTCACCCCAATCTGTCCCCTCACCTCAATCATGTCATATCTCACATCAATCTGTCCCCTCACCCCAATCATGTCACATCTCACACCAATCTGTCCTCTCACCCCAATCATGTCACATCTCACCCCAATCTGTCCCCTCACCCCAATCATGTCACATCTCACCCCAATCTGTCCCCTCACCTCAATCATGTCACATCTCACCCAAATCTGTCCTCTCACCTCAATCATGTCACATCTCACCCCAATCTGTCCCCTCACCCCAATCATTTCACATCTCACCCCAATCTGTCCCCTAACCCAAATCATGTCACATCTCACCCCAATCTGTCCCCTCTCCCCAATCATGTCACATCTCACCCCTATCTGTCCCCTCACCCCAATCATGTCACATCTCACCCCAATCTGTCCCCTCACCCCAATCATGTCACATCTCACCCCAATCTGTCCCCTCACCCCAATCATGTCACATCTCACCCCAATCTGACCCCTCTCCATAATCATGTCACATCTCACACCAATCTGTTCCCTCACCCCAATCATGTCACATCTCACCCCAATCTGTCCCCTCACCCCAATCATGTCACATCTCACCCCAATCTGTCCCCTCACCACAATCATGTCACATCTCACCCCAATCTGTCCCCTCACCCCAATCATGTCACATCTCACCCCAATCTGTCCCCTCACCCCAATCATGTCACATCTCACCCCAATCTGTCCCCTTTCCCTAATCATGTCACATCTCACCCCAATCTGTCCCCTCACCCCAATCATGTCACTTCTCACACCAATCTGTCCCCTCACCCCAATCATGTCACATCTCACCCCAATCTGTCCCCTCACCCCAATCATGTCACAGCTCACCTCAATCTGTCCCCTCACCCCAATCATGTCACATCTCGCCCCAATCTGTCCCCTCTCCCTAATCATGTCACATCTCACCCCAATCTGTCCCCTCTCCCTAATCATGTCACATCTCACACCAATCTGTCCCCTCACCCCAATCATGTCACTTCTCACCCCAATCTGTCCCCTCACCCCAATCATGTCACATCTCACCCCAATCTGTCCCCTCACCTCAATCATGTCACATCTCACCCCAATCTGTCCCCTCACCCCAATCATGTCATATCTCACATCAATCTGTCCCCTCACCCCAATCATGTCACATCTCACCCCAATCTGTCCCCTCACCCCAATCATGTCACATCTCACCCCAATCATCTGTCCCCTCACCCCAATCATGTCACATCTCACCCCAATCATCTGTCCCCTCACCCCAATCATGTCACATCTTACCCCAATCTGTCCCCTCACCCCAATCATGTCACATCTCACCCCAATCATCTGTCCCCTCACCCCAATCATATCACATCTCACCCCAATCATCTGTCCCCTCACCCCAATCATGTCACATCTCACCCCAATCATCTGTCCCCTCACCCCAATCATGTCACATCTCACCCCAATCTGTCCCCTCACCCCAATCATGTCACAGCTCACCTCAATCTGTCCCCTCACCCCAATCATGTCACATCTCGCCCCAATCTGTCCCCTCTCCCTAATCATGTCACATCTCACCCCAATCTGTCCCCTCACCCCAATCATGTCACATCTCACCCCAATCATCTGTCCCCTCACCCCAATCATGTCACATCTCACCCCAATCATCTGTCCCCTCACCCCAATCATGTCACATCTTACCCCAATCTGTCCCCTCACCCCAATCATGTCACATCTCACCCCAATCATCTGTCCCCTCACCCCAATCATGTCACATCTCACCCCAATCATCTGTCCCCTCACCCCAATCATGTCACATCTCACCCCAATCTGTCCCCTCACCCCAATCATGTCACATCTCACCCCAATCTGTCCCCTCACCCCAATCATGTCATATCTCACCCCAATCTGTCCCCTCACCCCAATCATGTCACATCTCACCCCAATCTGTCCCCTCACCCCAATCATGTCACATCTCACACCAATCTGTCCCCTCACCCCAATCATGTCACTTCTCACACCAATCTGTCCCCTCACCCCAATCATGTCACATCTCACCCCAATCTGTCCCCTCACCCCAATCATGTCACAACTCACCCCAATCTGTCCCCTTACCCCAATCATGTCACATCTCACCCCAATCTGTCCCCTCTCCCTAATCATGTCACATCTCACCCCAATCTGTCCCCTCACCTCAATCATGTCATATCTCACATCAATCTGTCCCCTTACCCCAATCATGTCACATCTCACACCAATCTGTCCTCTCACCCCAATCATGTCACATCTCACCCCAATCTGTCCCCTCACCCCAATCATGTCACATCTCACCCCAATCTGTCCCCTCACCTCAATCATGTCACATCTCACCCCAATCTGTCCTCTCACCTCAATCATGTCACATCTCACCCCAATCTGTCCCCTCACCCCAATCATTTCACATCTCACCCCAATCTGTCCCCTAACCCAAATCATGTCACATCTCACCCCAATCTGTCCCCTCTCCCCAATCATGTCACATCTCACCCCTATCTGTCCCCTCACCCCAATCATGTCACATCTCACCCCAATCTGTCCCCTCACCCCAATCATGTCACATCTCACCCCAATCTGTCCCCTCACCCCAATCATGTCACATCTCACCCCAATCTGACCCCTCTCCATAATCATGTCACATCTCACACCAATCTGTCCCCTCACCCCAATCATGTCACATCTCACCCCAATCTGTCCCCTCACCCCAATCATGTCACATCTCACCCCAATCTGTCCCCTCACCACAATCATGTCACATCTCACCCCAATTTGTCCCCTCACCCCAATCATGTCACATCTCACCCCAATCTGTCCCCTCACCCCAATCATGTCACATCTCACCCCAATCTGTCCCCTTTCCCTAATCATGTCACATCTCACCCCAATCTGTCCTCTCACCCCAATCATATCACTTCTCACACCAATCTGTCCCCTCACCCCAATCATGTCACATCTCACCCCAATCTGTCCCCTCACCCCAATCATGTCACAGCTCACCTCTATCTGTCCCCTCACCCCAATCATGTCACATCTCGCCCCAATCTGTCCCCTCTCCCTAATCATGTCACATCTCACCCCAATCTGTCCCCTCTCCCTAATCATGTCACATCTCACACCAATCTGTCCCCTCACCCCAATCATGTCATATCTCACATCAATCTGTCCCCTCACCCCAATCATGTCACATCTCACCCCAATCTGTCCCCTCACCCCAATCATGTCACATCTCACCCCAATCATCTGTCCCCTCACCCCAATCATGTCACATCTCACCCCAATCATCTGTCCCCTCACCCCAATCATGTCACATCTTACCCCAATCTGTCCCCTCACCCCAATCATGTCACATCTCACCCCAATCATCTGTCCCCTCACCCCAATCATGTCACATCTCACCCCAATCATCTGTCCCCTCACCCCAATTATGTCACATCTCACCCCAATCATCTGTCCCCTCACCCCAATCATGTCACATCTCACCCCAATCTGTCCCCTCACCCCAATCATGTCACAGCTCACCTCAATCTGTCCCCTCACCCCAATTATGTCACATCTCGCCCCAATCTGTCCCCTCTCCCTAATCATGTCACATCTCACCCCAATCTGTCCCCTCACCCCAATCATGTCACATCTCACCCCAATCATCTGTCCCCTCACCCCAATCATGTCACATCTCACCCCAATCATCTGTCCCCTCACCCCAATCATGTCACATCTTACCCCAATCTGTCCCCTCACCCCAATCATGTCACATCTCACCCCAATCATCTGTCCCCTCACCTCAATCATGTCACATCTCACCCCAATCATCTGTCCCCTCACCCCAATCATGTCACATCTCACCCCAATCATCTGTCCCCTCACCCCAATCATGTCACATCTCACCCCAATCTGTCCCCTCACCCCAATCATGTCACATCTCACCCCAATCATGTCACATCTCACCCCAATCATCTGTCCCCTCACCCCAATCATGTCACATCTCACCCCAATCATCTGTCCCCTCACCCCAATCATGTCACATCTCACCCCAATCATCTGTCCCCTCACCCCAATCATGTCACATCTCACCCCAATCTGTCCCCTCACCCCAATCATGTCACATCTCACCCCAATCATGTCACATCTCACCCCAGTCATCTGTCCCCTCACCCCAATCATGTCACATCTCACCCCAATCTGTCCCCTCACCCCAATCATGTCACATCTCACCCCAATCTGTCCCCTCACCCCAATCATGTCACATCTCACCCCAATCATGTCACATCTCACCCCAATCTGTCCCCTCACCCCAATCATGTCACATCTCACCCCAATCATGTCACATCTCACCCCAATCATGTCACATCTCACCCCAATCATCTGTCCCCTCACCCCAATCATGTCACATCTCACCCCAATCATCTGTCCCCTCACCCCAATCATGTCACATCTCACCCCAATCATGTCACATCTCACCCCAATCATGTCACATCTCACCCCAATCATGTCACATCTCACCCCAATCATCTGTCCCCTCACCCCAATCATGTCACATCTCACCCCAATCTGTCCCCTCACCCCAATCATGTCACATCTCACCCCAATCTGTCCCCTCACCCCAATCATGTCACATCTCACACCAATCTGTCCTCTCACCCCAATCATGTCACATCTCACCCCAATCTGTCCCCTCACCCCAATCATGTCACATCTCACCCCAATCTGTCCCCTCACCTCAATCATGTCACATCTCACCCCAATCTGTCTTTTCACCTCAATCATGTCACATCTCACCCCAATCTGTCCCCTCACCCCAATCATGTCACATCTCACCCCAATCTGTCCCCTAACCCCAATCATGTCACATCTCACCCCAATCTGTCCCCTCACCCCAATCATGTCACATCTCACCCCAATCTGTCCCCTCTCCCTAATCATGTCACATCTCACACCAATCTGTCCCCTCACCCCAATCATGTCACATCTCACCCCAATCTGTCCCCTCACCCCAATCATGTCACAACTCACCCCAATCTGTCCCCTCACCCCAATCATGTCACATCTCACCCCAATCTGTCCCCTCACCTCAATCATGTCACATCTCACCCCAATCTGTCCCCTCACCCCAGTCATGTCACATCTCACCCCAATCTGTCCCCTCACCCCAATCATGTCACATCTCACCCCAATCTTTCCCCTCACCCCAATCATGTCACATCTCACCCCAATCTGTCCCCTCACCCCAATCATGTCACATCTCACCCCAATCTGTCCCCTCACCTCAATCATGTCACATCTCACCCCAATCTGTCCCCTCACCCCAATCATGTCACATCTCACCCCAATCTGTCCCCTCACCCCAATCATGTCACATCTCACCCCAATCTGTCCCCTCACCCCAATCATGTCACATCTCACCCCAATCTGTCCCCTCTCCCTAATCATGTCACATCTCACACCAATCTGTCCCCTCACCCCAATCATGTCACATCTCACCCCAATCTGTCCCCTCACCCCAATCATGTCACATCTCATCCCAATCTGTCCCCTCACCCCAATCATGTCACATCCCACCCCAGTAATCTGTCCCTTCACCCCAATCATGTCACATCTCACCCCAATCTGTCCCCTCTCCCTAATCATGTCACATCTCACCCCATTCTGTCCCCTCACCCCAATCATGTCATATCTCAAATCAATCTGTCCCCTCACCCCAATCATGTCACATCTCACCCCAATCTGTCCCCTCACCCCAATCATGTCACATCTCACCCCAATCTGTCCCCTCTCCCTAATCATGTCACATCTCACACCAATCTGTCCCCTCACCCCAATCATGTCACTTCTCACACCAATCTGTCCCCTCACCCCAATCATGTCACATCTCACCCCAATCTGTCCCCTCACCCCAATCATGTCACATCTCACCCCAATCTGTCCCCTCTCCCTAATCATGTCACATCTCACACCAATCTGTCCCCTCACCCCAATCATGTCACTTCTCACACCAATCTGTCCCCTCACCCCAATCATGTCACATCTCACCCCAATCTGTCCCCTCACCCCAATCATGTCACAGCTCACCTCAATCTGTCCCCTCACCCCAATCATGTCACATCTCACCCCAATCTGTCTTCTCACCTCAATCATGTCACATCTCACCCCAATCTGTCCCCTCACCCCAATCATGTCACATCTCACCCCAATCTGTCCCCTAACCCCAATCATGTCACATCTCACCCCAATCTTTCCCCTCACCCCAATCATGTCACATCTCACCCCAATCTGTCCCCTCTCCCTAATCATGTCACATCTCACACCAATCTGTCCCCTCACCCCAATCATGTCACATCTCACCCCAATCTGTCCCCTCACCCCAATCATGTCACAACTCACCCCAATCTGTCCCCTCACCCCAATCATGTCACATCTCACCCCAATCTGTCCCCTCACCTCAATCATGTCACATCTCACCCCAATCTGTCCCCTCACCCCAATCATGTCACATCTCACCCCAATCTGTCCCCTCACCCCTATCATGTCACATCTCACCCCAATCTTTCCCCTCACCCCAATCATGTCACATCTCACCCCAATCTGTCCCCTCACCCCAATCATGTCACATCTCACCCCAATCTGTCCCCTCACCTCAATCATGTCACATCTCACCCCAATCTGTCCCCTCACCCCAATCATGTCACATCTCACCCCAATCTGTCCCCTCACCCCAATCATGTCACATCTCACCCCAATCTGTCCCCTCACCCCAATCATGTCACATCTCACCCCAATCTGTCCCCTCTCCCTAATCATGTCACATCTCACACCAATCTGTCCCCGCACCCCAATCATGTCACATCTCACCCCAATCTGTCCCCTCACCCCAATCATGTCACATCTCACCCCAATCTGTCCCCTCTCCCTAATCATGTCACAGCTCACCCCAATCTGTCCCCTCACCCCAATCATGTCATATCTCACATCAATCTGTCCCCTCACCCCAATCATGTCACATCTCACCCCAATCTGTCCCCTCACCCCAATCATGTCACATCTAACCCCAATCTGTCCCCTCTCCCTAATCATGTCACATCTCACACCAATCTGTCCCCTCACCCCAATCATGTCACATCTCACCCCAATCTGTCCCCTCACCCCAATCATGTCACATCTCACCCCAATCTGTCCCCTCACCCCAATCATGTCACAGCTCACCTCAATCTGTCCCCTCACCCCAATCATGTCAGATCTCGCCCCAATCTGTCCCCTCTCCCTAATCATGTCACATCTCACCCCAATCTGTCCCCTCACCCCAATCATGTCACATCTCACCCCAATCATCTGTCCCCTCACCCCAATCATGTCACATCTCACCCCAATCATCTGTCCCCTCACCCCAATCATGTCACATCTCACCCCAATCTGTCCCCTCACCCCAATCATGTCACATCTCACCCCAATCATCTGTCCCCTCACCCCAATCATGTCACATCTCACCCAAATCATCTGTCCCCTCACCCCAATCATGTCACATCTCACCCCAATTTGTCCCCTCACCTCAATCATGTCACGTCTCACCCCAATCTGTCCCCTCACCCCAATCATGTCACATCTCACCCCAATCTGTCCCCTCACCCCAATCATGTCACATCTCACCCCAATCTGTCCCCTCACCCCAATCATGTCACATCTCACCCCAATCTGTCCCCTCACCCCAATCATGTCACATCTCACCCCAATCTGTCCCCTCACCTCAATCATGTCACATCTCACCCCAATCTGTCCCCTCACCCCAATCATGTCACATCTCACCCCAATCTGTCCCCTCACCCCAATCATGTCACATCTCACCCCAATCTGTCCCCTCACCCCAATCATGTCACATCTCACCCCAATCTGTCCCCTCTCCCTAATCATGTCACATCTCACACCAATCTGTCCCCTCACCCCAATCATGTCACATCTCACCCCAATCTGTCCCCTCACCCCAATCATGTCACATCTCACCCCAATCAGTCCCCTCACCTCAATCATGTCACATCTCGTCCCAATCTGTCCCCTCACCCCAATCATGTCACATCTCACCCCAATCATCTGTCCCTTCACCCCAATCATGTCATATCTCACCCCAATCTGTCCCCTCAACCCAATCATGTCACATCTCACCCCAATCTGTCCCCTCTCCCTAATCATGTCACATCTCACCCCAATCTGTCCCCTCACCCCAATCATGTCATATCTCACATCAATCTGTCCCCTCACCCCAATCATGTCACATCTCACCCCAATCTGTCCCCTCACCCCAATCATGTCACATCTCACCCCAATCTGTCCCCTCTCCCTAATCATGTCACATCTCACACCAATCTGTCCCCTCACCCCAATCATGTCACTTCTCACCCCAATCTGTCCCCTCACCCCAATCATGTCACATCTCACCCCAATCTGTCCCCTCACCTCAATCATGTCACATCTCACCCCAATCTGTCCCCTCACCCCAATCATGTCATATCTCACATCAATCTGTCCCCTCACCCCAATCATGTCACATCTCACCCCAATCTGTCCCCTCACCCCAATCATGTCACATCTCACCCCAATCTGTCCCCTCTCCCTAATCATGTCACATCTCACACCAATCTGTCCCCTCACCCCAATCATGTCACTTCTCACCCCAATCTGTCCCCTCACCCCAATCATGTCACATCTCACCCCAATCTGTCCCCTCACCCCAATCATGTCACAGCTCACCTCAATCTGTCCCCTCACCCCAATCATGTCACATCTCGCCCCAATCTGTCCCCTCTCCCTAATCATGTCACATCTCACCCCAATCTGTCCCCTCACCCCAATCTTGTCACATCTCACCCCAATCATCTGTCCCCTCACCCCAATCATATCACATCTCACCCCAATCATCTGTCCCCTCACCCCAATCATGTCACATCTCACCCCAATCTGTCCCCTCACCCCAATCATGTCACATCTCACCCCAATCATCTGTCCCCTCTCCCCAATCATGTCACATCTCACCCCAATCATCTGTCCCCTCACCCCAATCATGTCACATCTCACCCCAATCATCTGTCCCCTCACCCCAATCATGTCATATCTCACCCCAATCTGTCCCCTCACCCCAATCATGTCACATCTCACCCCAATCATGTCACATCTCACCCCAATCATCTGTCCCCTCACCCCAATCATGTCACATCTCACCCCAATCATCTGTCCCCTCACCCCAATCATGTCACATCTCACCCCAATCATCTGTCCCCTCACCCCAATCATGTCACATCTCACCCCAATCTGTCCCCTCACCCCAATCATGTCAAATCTCACCCCAATCATGTCACATCTCACCTCAGTCATCTGTCCCCTCACCCCAATCATGTCACATCTCACCCCAATCTGTCCCCTCACCCCAATCATGTCACATCTCACCCCAATCTGTCCCCTCACCCCAATCATGTCACATCTCACCCCAATCATGTCACATCTCACCCCAATCTGTCCCCTCACCCCAATCATGTCACTTCTCACCCCAATCATGTCACATCTCACCCCAATCATGTCAAATCTCACCCCAATCATCTGTCCCCTCACCCCAATCATGTTACATCTCACCCCAATCATCTGTCCCCTCACCCCAATCATGTCACATCTCACCCCAATCATGTCACATCTCACCCCAATCATGTCACATCTCACCCCAATCATGTCACATCTCACCCCAATCATCTGTCCCCTCACCACAATCATGTCACATCTCACCCCAATCTGTCCCCTCACCCCAATCATGTCACATCTCACCCCAATCTGTCCCCTCACCCCAATCATGTCACATCTCACACCAATCTGTCCTCTCACCCCAATCATGTCACATCTCACCCCAATCTGTCCCCTTACCCCAATCATGTCACATCTCACCCCAATCTGTCCCCTCACCTCAATCATGTCACATCTCACTCCAATCTGTCTTCTCACCTCAATCATGTCACATCTCACCCCAATATGTCCCCTCACCCCAATCATGTCACATCTCACCCCAATCTGTCCCCTAACCCCAATCATGTCACATCTCACCCCAATATGTCCCCTCACCCCAATCATGTCACATCTCACCCCAATCTGTCCCCTCTCCCTAATCATGTCACATCTCACACCAATCTGTCCCCTCACCCCAATCATGTCACATCTCACCCCAATCTGTCCCCTCACCCCAATCATGTCACAACTCACCCCAATCTGTCCCCTCACCCCAATCATGTCACATCTCACCCCAATCTGTCCCCTCACCCCAATCATGTCACATCTCACCCCAATCTGTCCCCTCACCCCAATCATGTCACATCTCACACCAATCTGTCCCCTCACCCCAATCATGTCACATCTCACCCCAATCTGTCCCCTCACCCCAATCATATCACATCTGATCCCAATCTGTCCCCTCACCCCAATCATGTCACATCCCACCCCAGTAATCTGTCCCTTCACCCCAATCATGTCACATCTCACCCCAATCTGTCCCCTCTCCCTAATCATGTCACATCTCACCCCATTCTGTCCCCTCACCCCAATCATGTCATATCTCAAATCAATCTGTCCCCTCACCCCAATCATGTCACATCTCACCCCAATCTGTCCCCTCACCCCAATCATGTCACATCTCACCCCAATCTGTCCCCTCTCCCTAATCATGTCACATCTCACACCAATCTGTCCCCTCACCCCAATCATGTCACTTCTCACACCAATCTGTCCCCTCACCCCAATCATGTCACATCTCACCCCAATCTGTCCCCTCACCCCAATCATGTCACAGCTCACCTCAATCTGTCCCCTCACCCCAATCATGTCACATCTCGCCCCAATCTGTCCCCTCTCCCTAATCATGTCACATCTCACCCCAATCTGTCCCCTCACCCCAATCATGTCATATCTCACCCCAATCTGTCCCATCACCCCAATCATGTCACATCTCACCCCAATCTGTCCCCTCTCCCTAATCATGTCACATCTCACCCCAATCTGTCCCCTCACCCCAATCATGTCATATCTCACATCAATCTGTCCCCTCACCCCAATCATGTCACATCTCACCCCAATCTGTCCCCTCACCCCAATCATGTCACATCTCACCCCAATCTGTCCCCTCTCCCTAATCATTTCACATCTCACACCAATCTGTCCCCTCACCCCAATCATGTCACATCTCACCCCAATCTGTCCCCTCACCCCAATCATGTCACATCTCACCCCAATCTGTCCCCTCACCCCAATCATGTCACATCTCACCCCAATCTGTCCCCTCTCCCTAATCATGTCACATCTCACACCAATCTGTCCCCTCACCCCAATCATGTCATATCTCACATCAATCTGTCCCCTCACCCCAATCATGTCACATCTCACACCAATCTGTCCCCTTACACCAATCCTGTCACATCTCACCCCAAGCTGTCCCCTCACCCCAATCATGTCACATCTCACCCCAATCTGTCCCCTCACCCCAATCATGTCACATCTCACCCCAATCTGTCCCCTCACCTCAATCATGTCACATCTCACCCCAATCTGTCCCCTCACCCCAATCATGTCACATCTCACCCCAATCATCTGTCCCCTCACCCCAATCATGTCACATCTCACCCCAATCTGTCCCCTTACCCCAATCATGTCACATCTCACCCCAATCTGTCCCCTCACCTCAATCATGTCAAATTTCACACCAATCTGTTTCCTCTCCCTAATCATGTCACATCTCACCTCAATCTGTCCCCTCACCCCATTCATGTCATATCTCACTTCAATCTGTCCCCTCACCCCAATCATATCACACCTCACCCCAATCTGTCCCCTCACCCCAATCATGTCACATCTCTCCCCAATTTGTCCCCTCTCCCTAATCATGTCACATCTCACCCCAATCTGTCCCCTCACCCCAATCATGTCATATCTCACATCAATCTGTCCCCTCACCCCAATCATGTCACATCTCACCCCAATCTGTCCCCTCTCCCTAATCATGTCACATCTCACCCCAATCTGTCCCCTCACCCCAATCATGTCACATCTCACCCCAATCTGTCCCCTCACCCCAATCATGTCACATCTCACCCCAATCTGTCCCCTCACCCCAATCATGTCACATCTCACCCCAATCTGTCCCCTCACCCCAATCATGTCACATCTCACACCAATCTGTCCCCTCACCCCAATCATGTCACTTCTCACACCAATCTGTCCCCTCACCCCAATCATGTCACATCTCACCCCAATCTGTCCCCTCACCCCAATCATGTCACAACTCACCCCAATCTGTCCCCTTACCCCAATCATGTCACATCTCACCCCAATCTGTCCCCTCTCCCTAATCATGTCACATCTCACCCCAATCTGTCCCCTCACCTCAATCATGTCATATCTCACATCAATCTGTCCCCTCACCCCAATCATGTCACATCTCACACCAATCTGTCCTCTCACCCCAATCATGTCACATCTCACCCCAATCTGTCCCCTCACCCCAATCATGTCACATCTCACCCCAATCTGTCCCCTCACCTCAATCATGTCACATCTCACCCCAATCTGTCCTCTCACCTCAATCATGTCACATCTCACCCCAATCTGTCCCCTCACCCCAATCATTTCACATCTCACCCCAATCTGTCCGCTAACCCAAATCATGTCACATCTCACCCCAATCTGTCCCCTCTCCCCAATCATGTCACATCTCACCCCTATCTGTCCCCTCACCCCAATCATGTCACATCTCACCCCAATCTGTCCCCTCACCCCAATCATGTCACATCTCACCCCATTCTGTCCCCTCACCCCAATCATGTCACATCTCACCCCAATCTGACCCCTCTCCATAATCATGTCACATCTCACACCAATCTGTTCCCTCACCCCAATCATGTCACATCTCACCCCAATCTGTCCCCTCACCCCAATCATGTCACATCTCACCCCAATCTGTCCCCTCACCACAATCATGTCACATCTCACCCCAATCTGTCCCCTCACCCCAATCATGTCACATCTCACCCCAATCTGTCCCCTCACCCCAATCATGTCACATCTCACCCCAATCTGTCCCCTTTCCCTAATCATGTCACATCTCACCCCAATCTGTCCCCTCACCCCAATCATGTCACTTCTCACACCAATCTGTCCCCTCACCCCAATCATGTCACATCTCACCCCAATCTGTCCCCTCACCCCAATCATGTCACAGCTCACCTCAATCTGTCCCCTCACCCCAATCATGTCACATCTCGCCCCAATCTGTCCCCTCTCCCTAATCATGTCACATCTCACCCCAATCTGTCCCCTCTCCCTAATCATGTCACATCTCACACCAATCTGTCCCCTCACCCCAATCATGTCACTTCTCACCCCAATCTGTCCCCTCACCCCAATCATGTCACATCTCACCCCAATCTGTCCCCTCACCTCAATCATGTCACATCTCACCCCAATCTGTCCCCTCACCCCAATCATGTCATATCTCACATCAATCTGTCCCCTCACCCCAATCATGTCACATCTCACCCCAATCTGTCCCCTCACCCCAATCATGTCACATCTCACCCCAATCATCTGTCCCCTCACCCCAATCATGTCACATCTCACCCCAATCATCTGTCCCCTCACCCCAATCATGTCACATCTTACCCCAATCTGTCCCCTCACCCCAATCATGTCACATCTCACCCCAATCATCTGTCCCCTCACCCCAATCATGTCACATCTCACCCCAATCATCTGTCCCCTCACCCCAATCATGTCACATCTCACCCCAATCATCTGTCCCCTCACCCCAATCATGTCACATCTCACCCCAATCTGTCCCCTCACCCCAATCATGTCACAGCTCACCTCAATCTGTCCCCTCACCCCAATCATGTCACATCTCGCCCCAATCTGTCCCCTCTCCCTAATCATGTCACATCTCACCCCAATCTGTCCCCTCACCCCAATCATGTCACATCTCACCCCAATCATCTGTCCCCTCACCCCAATCATGTCACATCTCACCCCAATCATCTGTCCCCTCACCCCAATCATGTCACATCTTACCCCAATCTGTCCCCTCACCCCAATCATGTCACATCTCACCCCAATCATCTGTCCCCTCACCCCAATCATGTCACATCTCACCCCAATCATCTGTCCCCTCACCCCAATCATGTCACATCTCACCCCAATCTGTCCCCTCACCCCAATCATGTCACATCTCACCCCAATCTGTCCCCTCACCCCAATCATGTCACATCTCACCCCAATCTGTCCCCTCACCCCAATCATGTCACATCTCACCCCAATCTGTCCCCTCACCCCAATCATGTCACATCTCACACCAATCTGTCCCCTCACCCCAATCATGTCACTTCTCACAACAATCTGTCCCCTCACCCCAATCATGTCACATCTCACCCCAATCTGTCCCCTCACCCCAATCATGTCACAACTCACCCCATCTGTCCCCTTACCCCAATCATGTCACATCTCACCCCAATCTGTCCCCTCTCCCTAATCATGTCACATCTCACCCCAATCTGTCCCCTCACCTCAATCATGTCATATCTCACATCAATCTGTCCCCTCACCCCAATCATGTCACATCTCACACCAATCTGTCCTCTCACCCCAATCATGTCACATCTCACCCCAATCTGTCCCCTCACCCCAATCATGTCACATCTCACCCCAATCTGTCCCCTCACCTCAATCATGTCACATCTCACCCCAATCTGTCCTCTCACCTCAATCATGTCACATCTCACCCCAATCTGTCCCCTCACCCCAATCATTTCACATCTCACCCCAATCTGTCCCCTAACCCAAATCATGTCACATCTCACCCCAATCTGTCCCCTCTCCCCAATCATGTCACATCTCACCCCTATCTGTCCCCTCACCCCAATCATGTCACATCTCACCCCAATCTGTCCCCTCACCCCAATCATGTCACATCTCACCCCAATCTGTCCCCTCACCCCAATCATGTCACATCTCACCCCAATCTGACCCCTCTCCATAATCATGTCACATCTCACACCAATCTGTCCCCTCACCCCAATCATGTCACATCTCACCCCAATCTGTCCCCTCACCCCAATCATGTCACATCTCACCCCAATCTGTCCCCTCACCACAATCATGTCACATCTCACCCCAATCTGTCCCCTCACCCCAATCATGTCACATCTCACCCCAATCTGTCCCCTCACCCCAATCATGTCACATCTCACCCCAATCTGTCCCCTTTCCCTAATCATGTCACATCTCACCCCAATCTGTCCCCTCACCCCAATCATGTCACTTCTCACACCAATCTGTCCCCTCACCCCAATCATGTCACATCTCACCCCAATCTGTCCCCTCACCCCAATCATGTCACAGCTCACCTCTATCTGTCCCCTCACCCCAATCATGTCACATCTCGCCCCAATCTGTCCCCTCTCCCTAATCATGTCACATCTCACCCCAATCTGTCCCCTCTCCCTAATCATGTCACATCTCACACCAATCTGTCCCCTCACCCCAATCATGTCACTTCTCACCCCAATCTGTCCCCTCACCCCAATCATGTCACATCTCACCCCAATCTGTCCCCTCACCTCAATCATGTCACATCTCACCCCAATCTGTCCCCTCACCCCAATCATGTCATATCTCACATCAATCTGTCCCCTCACCCCAATCATGTCACATCTCACCCCAATCTGTCCCCTCACCCCAATCATGTCACATCTCACCCCAATCATCTGTCCCCTCACCCCAATCATGTCACATCTCACCCCAATCATCTGTCCCCTCACCCCAATCATGTCACATCTTACCCCAATCTGTCCCCTCACCCCAATCATGTCACATCTCACCCCAATCATCTGTCCCCTCACCCCAATCATGTCACATCTCACCCCAATCATCTGTCCCCTCACCCCAATTATGTCACATCTCACCCCAATCATCTGTCCCCTCACCCCAATCATGTCACATCTCACCCCAATCTGTCCCCTCTCCCTAATCATGTCACATCTCACCCCAATCTGTCCCCTCACACCAATCATGTCACATCTCTCCCCAATCTGTCCCCTCACCTCAATCATGTCACATCTCACCCCAATCTGTCCTCTCACCTCAATCATGTCACATCTCACCCCAATCTGTCCCCTCACCCCAATCATTTCACATCTCACCCCAATCTGTCCCCTAACCCAAATCATGTCACATCTCACCCCAATCTGTCCCCTCTCCCCAATCATGTCACATCTCACCCCTATCTGTCCCCTCACCCCAATCATGTCACATCTCACCCCAATCTGTCCCCTCACCCCAATCATGTCACATCTCACCCCAATCTGTCCCCTCACCCCAATCATGTCACATCTCACCCCAATCTGACCCCTCTCCATAATCATGTCACATCTCACACCAATCTGTCCCCTCACCCCAATCATGTCACATCTCACCCCAATCTGTCCCCTCACCCCAATCATGTCACATCTCACCCCAATCTGTCCCCTCACCACAATCATGTCACATCTCACCCCAATCTGTCTCCTCACCCCAATCATGTCACATCTCACCCCAATCTGTCCCCTCACCCCAATCATGTCACATCTCACCCCAATCTGTCCCCTTTCCCTAATCATGTCACATCTCACCCCAATCTGTCCCCTCACCCCAATCATGTCACTTCTCACACCAATCTGTCCCCTCACCCCAATCATGTCACATCTCACCCCAATCTGTCCCCTCACCCCAATCATGTCACAGCTCACCTCAATCTGTCCCCTCACCCCAATCATGTCACATCTCGCCCCAATCTGTCCCGTCTCCCTAATCATGTCACATCTCACCCCAATCTGTCCCCTCACCCCAATCATGTCATATCTCACTCCAATCTGTCCCCTCACCCCAATCATGTCACATCTCACCCCAATCTGTCCCCTCTCCCTAATCATGTCACAGCTCACCCCAATCTGTCCCCTCACCCCAATCATGTCATATCTCACATCAATCTGTCACCTCACCCCAATCATGTCACATCTCACCCCAATCTGTCCCCTCACCCCAATCATGTCACATCTAACCCCAATCTGTCCCCTCTCCCTAATCATGTCACATCTCACACCAATCTGTCCCCTCACCCCAATCATGTCACATCTCACCCCAATCTGTCCCCTCACCCCAATCATGTCACATCTCACCCCAATCTGTCCCCTCACCCCAATCATGTCACATCTCACACCAATCTGTCCTCTCACCCCAATCATGTCATATCTCACCCCAATCTGTCCCCTCACCCCAATCATGTCACATCTCACCCCAATCTGTCCCCTCACCTCAATCATGTCACATCTCACCCCAATCTGTCTTCTCACCTCAATCATGTCACATCTCACCCCAATCTGTCCCCTCACCCCAATCATGTCACATCTCACCCCAATCTGTCCCCTAACCCCAATCATGTCACATCTCACCCCAATCTGTCCCCTCACCCCAATCATGTCACATCTCACCCCAATCTGTCCCCTCTCCCTAATCATGTCATATCTCACACCAATCTGTCCCCTCACCCCAATCATGTCACATCTCACCCCAATCTGTCCCCTCACCCCAATCATGTCACAACTCACCCCAATCTGTCCCCTCACCCCAATCATGTCACATCTCACCCCAATCTGTCCCCTCACCTCAATCATGTCACATCTCACCCCAATCTGTCCCCTCACCCCAATCATGTCACATCTCACCCCAATCTGTCCCCTCACCCCAATCATGTCACATCTCACTCCAATCTGTCCCCTCACCCCAATCATGTCACATCTCACCCCAATCTGTCCCCTCACCCCAATCATGTCACATCTCACCCCAATCTGTCCCCTCACCTCAATCATGTCACATCTCACCCCAATCTGTCCCCTCACCCCAATCATGTCACATCTCACCCCAATCTGTCCCCTCACCCCAATCATGTCACATCTCACCCCAATCTGTCCCCTCACCCCAATCATGTCACATCTCACCCCAATCTGTCCCCTCTCCTTAATCATGTCACATCTCACACCAATCTGTCCCCTCACCCCAATCATGTCACATCTCACCCCAATCTGTCCCCTCACCCCAATCATGTCACATCTCACCCCAATCAGTCCCCTCACCTCAATCATGTCACATCTCATCCCAATCTGTCCCCTCACCCCAATCATGTCACATCTCACCCCAATCATCTGTCCCTTCCCCCAATCATGTCACATCTCACCCCAATCTGTCCCCTCACCCCAATCATGTCATATCTCACATCAATCTGTCCCCTCACCCCAATCATGTCACATCTCACCCCAATCTGTCCCCTCACCCCAATCATGTCACATCTCACCCCAATCTGTCCCCCTCCCTAATCATGTCACATCTCACACCAATCTGTCCCCTCACCCCAATCATGTCACTTCTCACCCCAATCTGTCCCCTCACCCCAATCATGTCACATCTCACCCCAATCTGTCCCCTCACCTCAATCATGTCACATCTCACCCCAATCTGTCCCCTCACCCCAATCATGTCATATCTCACATCAATCTGTCCCCTCACCCCAATCATGTCACATCTCACCCCAATCTGTCCCCTCACCCCAATCATGTCACATCTCACCCCAATCTGTCCCCTCTCCCTAATCATGTCACATCTCACACCAATCTGTCCCCTCACCCCAATCATGTCACTTCTCACCCCAATCTGTCCCCTTACCCCAATCATGTCACATCTCACCCCAATCTGTCCCCTCACCCCAATCATGTCACAGCTCACCTCAATCTGTCCCCTCACCCCAATCATGTCACATCTCGCCCCAATCTGTCCCCTCTCCCTAATCATGTCACATCTCACCCCAATCTGTCCCCTCACCCCAATTATGTCATATCTCACCCCAATCTGTCCCATCACCCCAATCATGTCACATCTCACCCCAATCTGTCCCCTCTCCCTAATCATGTCACATCTCACCCCAATCTGTCCCCTCACCCCAATCATGTCATATCTCACCCCAATCTGTCCCATCACCCCAATCATGTCACATCTCACCCCAATCTGTCCCCTCTCCCTAATCATGTCACATCTCACCCCAATCTGTCCCCTCACCCCAATCATGTCATATCTCACATCAATCTGTCCCCTCACCCCAATCATGTCACATCTCACCCCAATCTGTCCCGTCACCCCAATCATGTCACATCTCACCCCAATCTGTCCCCTCTCCCTAATCATGTCACATCTCACACCAATCTGTCCCCTCACCCCAATCATGTCACATCTCACCCCAATTTGTCCCCTCACCCCAATCATGTCACATCTCACCCCAATCTGTCCCCTCACCCCAATCATGTCACATCTCACCCCAATCTGTTCCCTCACCCCAATCATTTCACATCTCACACCAATCTGTCCCCTCACCCCAATCATGTCACTTCTCACACCAATCTGTCCCCTCACCCCAATCATGTCACATCTCACCCCAATCTGTCCCCTCACCCCAATCATGTCACAGCTCACCTCAATCTGTCCCCTCACCCCAATCATGTCACATCTCGCCCCAATCTGTCCCCTCTCCCTAATCATGTCACATGTCACCCCAATCTGTCCCCTCACCCCAATCAAGTCATATCTCACCCCAATCTGTCCCCTCACCCCAATTATGTCACATCTCACCCCAATCTGTCCCCTCTCCCTAATCATGTCACATCTCACACCAATCTGTCCCCTCACCCCAATCATGTCACATCTCACCCCAATCTGTCCCCACACCCCAATCATGTCACATCTCACCCCAATCTGTCCCCTCACCCCAATCATGTAACATCTCACCCCAATCTGTCCCCTCACCCTAATCATGTCACATCTCACACCAATCTGTCCCCTCACCCCAATCATGTCACATCTCACCCCAATCTGTCCCCTCACCCCAATCATGTCACATCTCACCCCAATTTGTCCCCTCTTCCTAATCATGTCACCTCTCACACCAATCTGTCCCCTCACCCCAATCATGTCACATCTCACCCCAATCTGTCCCCTCTCCCCAATCATGTCACATCTCACCCCAATCTGTCCCCTCTCCCTAATCATGTCACATCTCACACCATTCTGTCCCCTCACCCCAATCATGTCACATCTCACCCCACTCTGTCCCCTCACCCCAATCATGTCACATCTCACCCCAATCTGTCCCCTCACCCCAATCATGTAACATCTCACCCCAATCTGTCCTCTCACCTCAATCATGTCACATCTCACCCCAATCTGTCCCCTCACCCCAATCATGTCACATCTCACCCCAATCTGTCCCCTCACCCCAATCATGTCACATCTCACCCCAATCTGTCCCCTCTCCCTAATCATGTCACATCTCACACCAATCTGTCCCCTCACCCCAATCATGTCACATTTCACCCCAATTTGTCCCCTCACCCCAATCATGTCACATCTCACCCCAATCTGTCCCCTCACCCCAATCATGTCACATCTCACCCCAATCTGTCCCCTCTCCCTAATCATGTCACATCTCACACCAATCTGTCCCCTCACCCCAATCATGTCACATCTCACCCCAATCTGTCCCCTCACCCCAATCATGTCACATCTCATCCCAATCTGTCCCCTCACCCCAATCATGTCACATCTCACCCCAATCATCTGACCCTTCACCCCAATCATGTCACATCTCACCCCAATCTGTCCCCTCTCCCCAATCATGTCACATCTCACCCCAATCTGTCGCCTCTCCCTAATCATGTCACATCTTACCCCAATCTGTCCCCTCACCCCAATCATGTCATATCTCACATCAATCTGTCCCCTCACCCCAATCATGTCACATCTCACACCAATCTGTCCCCTCACCCCAATCATGTCACATCTCACCCCAATCTGTCCCCTCTCCCTAATCATGTCACATCTCACACCAATCTGTCCCCTCACCCCAATCATGTCACTTCTCACACCAATCTGTCCCCTCACCCCAATCATGTCACATCTCACCCCAATCTGTCCCCTCACCCCAATCATGTCACAGCTCACCTCAATCAGTCCCCTCACCCCAATCATGTCACATCTCGCCCCAATCTGTCCCCTCTCCCTAATCATGTCACATGTCACCCCAATCTGTCCCCTCACCCCAATCATGTCATATCTCACCCCAATCTGTCCCCTCACCCCAATTATGTCACATCTCACCCCAATCTGTCCCCTCTCCCTAATCATGTCACATCTCACCCCAATCTGTCCCCTCACCCCAATCATGTCATATCTCACATCAATCTGTCCCCTCACCCCAATCATGTCACATCTCACCCCAATCTGTCCCCTCACCCCAATCATGTCACATCTCACCCCAATCTGTCCCCTCTCCCTAATCATGTCACATCTCACACCAATCTGTCCCCTCACCCCAATCATGTCACATCTCACCCCAATCTGTCCCCTCACCCCAATCTGTCCCCTATCCCTAATCATGTCACATCTCACACCAATCTGTCCCCTCACCCCAATCATGTCACATCTCACACCAATCTGTCCCCTCACCCCAATCATGTCACTTCTCACACCAATCTGTCCCCTCTCCCTAATCATGTCACATCTCACACCAATCTGTCCCCTCACCCCAATCATGTCACATCTCACCCCAATCTGTCCCCTCACCCCAATCATGTCACATCTCACCCCAATCTGTCCCCTTTCCCTAATCATGTCACATCTCACACCAATCTGTCCCCTCACCCCAATCATGTCACATCTCACACCAATCTGTCCCCTCACCCCAATCATGTCACTTCTCACACCAATCTGTCCCCTCACCCCAATCATGTCACATCTCACCCCAATCTGTCCCCTCACCCCAATCATGTCACATCTCACCCCAATCTGTCCCCTCACCCCAATCGTGTCACATCTCACCCCAATCTGAACCCCTCTCCCTAATCATGTCACATCTCACCCCAATCTGTCCCCTCACCCCAATCATGTCACAGCTCACCTCAATCTGTCCCCTCACCCCAATCATGTCACATCTCGCCCCAATCTGTCCCCTCTCCCTAATCATGTCACATCTCACCCCAATCTGTCCCCTCACCCCAATCATGTCATATCTCACCCCAATCTGTCCCCTCACCCCAATCATGTCACATCTCACCCCAATCTGTCCCCTCTCCCTAATCATGTCACAGCTCACCCCAATCTGTCCCCTCACCCCAATCATGTCAAATCTCACCCCAATCTGTTCCCTCACCCCAATCATGTCACATCTAACCCCAATCTGTCCCCTCTCCCTAATCATGTCACATCTCACACCAATCTGTCCCCTCACCCCAATCATGTCACATCTCACCCCAATCTGTCCCCTCACCCCAATCATGTCACATCTCACCCCAATCAGTTCCCTCACCTCAATCATGTCACATCTCATCCCAATCTGTCCCCTCACCCCAATCATGTCACATCTCACCCCAATCATCTGTCCCTTCACCCCAATCATGTCACATCTCACCCCAATCTGTCCCCTCAACCCAATCATGTCACATCTCACCCCAATCTGTCCCCTCACCCCAATCATGTCATATCTCACATCAATCTGTCCCCTCACCCCAATCATGTCACATCTCACCCCAATCTGTCCCCTCTCCCTAATCATGTCATATCTCACACCAATCTGTCCCCTCACCCCAATCATGTCACATCTCACCCCAATCTGTCCCCTCTCCCTAATCATGTCACATCTCACACCAATCTGTCCCCTCACCCCAATCATGTCACATCTCACCCCAATCTGTCCCCTCACCCCAATCATGTCACATCTCACCCCAATCTGTCCCCTCACCCCAATCATGTCACATCTCACACCAATCTGTCCCCTCACCCCAATCATGTCACATCTCACCCCAATCTGTCCCCTCACCCCAATCATATCACATCTGATCCCAATCTGTCCCCTCACCCCAATCATGTCACATCCCACCCCAGTAATCTGTCCCTTCACCCCAATCATGTCACATCTCACCCCAATCTGTCCCCTCTCCCTAATCATGTCACATCTCACCCCATTCTGTCCCCTCACCCCAATCATGTCATATCTCAAATCAATCTGTCCCCTCACCCCAATCATGTCACATCTCACCCCAATCTGTCCCCTCACCCCAATCATGTCACATCTCACCCCAATCTGTCCCCTCTCCCTAATCATGTCACATCTCACACCAATCTGTCCCCTCACCCCAATCATGTCACTTCTCACACCAATCTGTCCCCTCACCCCAATCATGTCACATCTCACCCCAATCTGTCCCCTCACCCCAATCATGTCACAGCTCACCTCAATCTGTCCCCTCACCCCAATCATGTCACATCTCGCCCCAATCTGTCCCCTCTCCCTAATCATGTCACATCTCACCCCAATCTGTCCCCTCACCCCAATCATGTCATATCTCACCCCAATCTGTCCCATCACCCCAATCATGTCACATCTCACCCCAATCTGTCCCCTCTCCCTAATCATGTCACATCTCACCCCAATCTGTCCCCTCACCCCAATCATGTCATATCTCACATCAATCTGTCCCCTCACCCCAATCATGTCACATCTCACCCCAATCTGTCCCCTCACCCCAATCATGTCACATCTCACCCCAATCTGTCCCCTCTCCCTAATCATTTCACATCTCACACCAATCTGTCCCCTCACCCCAATCATGTCACATCTCACCCCAATCTGTCCCCTCACCCCAATCATGTCACATCTCACCCCAATCTGTCCCCTCACCCCAATCATGTCACATCTCACCCCAATCTGTCCCCTCTCCCTAATCATGTCACATCTCACACCAATCTGTCCCCTCACCCCAATCATGTCATATCTCACATCAATCTGTCCCCTCACCCCAATCATGTCACATCTCACACCAATCTGTCCCCTTACACCAATCCTGTCACATCTCACCCCAAGCTGTCCCCTCACCCCAATCATGTCACATCTCACCCCAATCTGTCCCCTCACCCCAATCATGTCACATCTCACCCCAATCTGTCCCCTCACCTCAATCATGTCACATCTCACCCCAATCTGTCCCCTCACCCCAATCATGTCACATCTCACCCCAATCATCTGTCCCCTCACCCCAATCATGTCACATCTCACCCCAATCTGTCCCCTTACCCCAATCATGTCACATCTCACCCCAATCTGTCCCCTCACCTCAATCATGTCAAATCTCACACCAATCTGTTTCCTCTCCCTAATCATGTCACATCTCACCTCAATCTGTCCCCTCACCCCATTCATGTCATATCTCACTTCAATCTGTCCCCTCACCCCAATCATATCACACCTCACCCCAATCTGTCCCCTCACCCCAATCATGTCACATCTCTCCCCAATTTGTCCCCTCTCCCTAATCATGTCACATCTCACCCCAATCTGTCCCCTCACCCCAATCATGTCATATCTCACATCAATCTGTCCCCTCACCCCAATCATGTCACATCTCACCCCAATCTGTCCCCTCTCCCTAATCATGTCACATCTCACCCCAATCTGTCCCCTCACCCCAATCATGTCACATCTCACCCCAATCTGTCCCCTCACCCCAATCATGTCACATCTCACCCCAATCTGTCCCCTCACCCCAATCATGTCACATCTCACCCCAATCTGTCCCCTCACCCCAATCATGTCACATCTCACACCAATCTGTCCCCTCACCCCAATCATGTCACTTCTCACACCAATCTGTCCCCTCACCCCAATCATGTCACATCTCACCCCAATCTGTCCCCTCACCCCAATCATGTCACAACTCACCCCAATCTGTCCCCTTACCCCAATCATGTCACATCTCACCCCAATCTGTCCCCTCTCCCTAATCATGTCACATCTCACCCCAATCTGTCCCCTCACCTCAATCATGTCATATCTCACATCAATCTGTCCCCTCACCCCAATCATGTCACATCTCACACCAATCTGTCCTCTCACCCCAATCATGTCACATCTCACCCCAATCTGTCCCCTCACCCCAATCATGTCACATCTCACCCCAATCTGTCCCCTCACCTCAATCATGTCACATCTCACCCCAATCTGTCCTCTCACCTCAATCATGTCACATCTCACCCCAATCTGTCCCCTCACCCCAATCATTTCACATCTCACCCCAATCTGTCCGCTAACCCAAATCATGTCACATCTCACCCCAATCTGTCCCCTCTCCCCAATCATGTCACATCTCACCCCTATCTGTCCCCTCACCCCAATCATGTCACATCTCACCCCAATCTGTCCCCTCACCCCAATCATGTCACATCTCACCCCATTCTGTCCCCTCACCCCAATCATGTCACATCTCACCCCAATCTGACCCCTCTCCATAATCATGTCACATCTCACACCAATCTGTTCCCTCACCCCAATCATGTCACATCTCACCCCAATCTGTCCCCTCACCCCAATCATGTCACATCTCACCCCAATCTGTCCCCTCACCACAATCATGTCACATCTCACCCCAATCTGTCCCCTCACCCCAATCATGTCACATCTCACCCCAATCTGTCCCCTCACCCCAATCATGTCACATCTCACCCCAATCTGTCCCCTTTCCCTAATCATGTCACATCTCACCCCAATCTGTCCCCTCACCCCAATCATGTCACTTCTCACACCAATCTGTCCCCTCACCCCAATCATGTCACATCTCACCCCAATCTGTCCCCTCACCCCAATCATGTCACAGCTCACCTCAATCTGTCCCCTCACCCCAATCATGTCACATCTCGCCCCAATCTGTCCCCTCTCCCTAATCATGTCACATCTCACCCCAATCTGTCCCCTCTCCCTAATCATGTCACATCTCACACCAATCTGTCCCCTCACCCCAATCATGTCACTTCTCACCCCAATCTGTCCCCTCACCCCAATCATGTCACATCTCACCCCAATCTGTCCCCTCACCTCAATCATGTCACATCTCACCCCAATCTGTCCCCTCACCCCAATCATGTCATATCTCACATCAATCTGTCCCCTCACCCCAATCATGTCACATCTCACCCCAATCTGTCCCCTCACCCCAATCATGTCACATCTCACCCCAATCATCTGTCCCCTCACCCCAATCATGTCACATCTCACCCCAATCATCTGTCCCCTCACCCCAATCATGTCACATCTTACCCCAATCTGTCCCCTCACCCCAATCATGTCACATCTCACCCCAATCATCTGTCCCCTCACCCCAATCATGTCACATCTCACCCCAATCATCTGTCCCCTCACCCCAATCATGTCACATCTCACCCCAATCATCTGTCCCCTCACCCCAATCATGTCACATCTCACCCCAATCTGTCCCCTCACCCCAATCATGTCACAGCTCACCTCAATCTGTCCCCTCACCCCAATCATGTCACATCTCGCCCCAATCTGTCCCCTCTCCCTAATCATGTCACATCTCACCCCAATCTGTCCCCTCACCCCAATCATGTCACATCTCACCCCAATCATCTGTCCCCTCACCCCAATCATGTCACATCTCACCCCAATCATCTGTCCCCTCACCCCAATCATGTCACATCTTACCCCAATCTGTCCCCTCACCCCAATCATGTCACATCTCACCCCAATCATCTGTCCCCTCACCCCAATCATGTCACATCTCACCCCAATCATCTGTCCCCTCACCCCAATCATGTCACATCTCACCCCAATCTGTCCCCTCACCCCAATCATGTCACATCTCACCCCAATCTGTCCCCTCACCCCAATCATGTCACATCTCACCCCAATCTGTCCCCTCACCCCAATCATGTCACATCTCACCCCAATCTGTCCCCTCACCCCAATCATGTCACATCTCACCCCAATCTGTCCCCTCACCCCAATCATGTCACATCTCACACCAATCTGTCCCCTCACCCCAATCATGTCACTTCTCACAACAATCTGTCCCCTCACCCCAATCATGTCACATCTCACCCCAATCTGTCCCCTCACCCCAATCATGTCACAACTCACCCCATCTGTCCCCTTACCCCAATCATGTCACATCTCACCCCAATCTGTCCCCTCTCCCTAATCATGTCACATCTCACCCCAATCTGTCCCCTCACCTCAATCATGTCATATCTCACATCAATCTGTCCCCTCACCCCAATCATGTCACATCTCACACCAATCTGTCCTCTCACCCCAATCATGTCACATCTCACCCCAATCTGTCCCCTCACCCCAATCATGTCACATCTCACCCCAATCTGTCCCCTCACCTCAATCATGTCACATCTCACCCCAATCTGTCCTCTCACCTCAATCATGTCACATCTCACCCCAATCTGTCCCCTCACCCCAATCATTTCACATCTCACCCCAATCTGTCCCCTAACCCAAATCATGTCACATCTCACCCCAATCTGTCCCCTCTCCCCAATCATGTCACATCTCACCCCTATCTGTCCCCTCACCCCAATCATGTCACATCTCACCCCAATCTGTCCCCTCACCCCAATCATGTCACATCTCACCCCAATCTGTCCCCTCACCCCAATCATGTCACATCTCACCCCAATCTGACCCCTCTCCATAATCATGTCACATCTCACACCAATCTGTCCCCTCACCCCAATCATGTCACATCTCACCCCAATCTGTCCCCTCACCCCAATCATGTCACATCTCACCCCAATCTGTCCCCTCACCACAATCATGTCACATCTCACCCCAATCTGTCCCCTCACCCCAATCATGTCACATCTCACCCCAATCTGTCCCCTCACCCCAATCATGTCACATCTCACCCCAATCTGTCCCCTTTCCCTAATCATGTCACATCTCACCCCAATCTGTCCCCTCACCCCAATCATGTCACTTCTCACACCAATCTGTCCCCTCACCCCAATCATGTCACATCTCACCCCAATCTGTCCCCTCACCCCAATCATGTCACAGCTCACCTCTATCTGTCCCCTCACCCCAATCATGTCACATCTCGCCCCAATCTGTCCCCTCTCCCTAATCATGTCACATCTCACCCCAATCTGTCCCCTCTCCCTAATCATGTCACATCTCACACCAATCTGTCCCCTCACCCCAATCATGTCACTTCTCACCCCAATCTGTCCCCTCACCCCAATCATGTCACATCTCACCCCAATCTGTCCCCTCACCTCAATCATGTCACATCTCACCCCAATCTGTCCCCTCACCCCAATCATGTCATATCTCACATCAATCTGTCCCCTCACCCCAATCATGTCACATCTCACCCCAATCTGTCCCCTCACCCCAATCATGTCACATCTCACCCCAATCATCTGTCCCCTCACCCCAATCATGTCACATCTCACCCCAATCATCTGTCCCCTCACCCCAATCATGTCACATCTTACCCCAATCTGTCCCCTCACCCCAATCATGTCACATCTCACCCCAATCATCTGTCCCCTCACCCCAATCATGTCACATCTCACCCCAATCATCTGTCCCCTCACCCCAATTATGTCACATCTCACCCCAATCATCTGTCCCCTCACCCCAATCATGTCACATCTCACCCCAATCTGTCCCCTCTCCCTAATCATGTCACATCTCACCCCAATCTGTCCCCTCACACCAATCATGTCACATCTCTCCCCAATCTGTCCCCTCACCTCAATCATGTCACATCTCACCCCAATCTGTCCTCTCACCTCAATCATGTCACATCTCACCCCAATCTGTCCCCTCACCCCAATCATTTCACATCTCACCCCAATCTGTCCCCTAACCCAAATCATGTCACATCTCACCCCAATCTGTCCCCTCTCCCCAATCATGTCACATCTCACCCCTATCTGTCCCCTCACCCCAATCATGTCACATCTCACCCCAATCTGTCCCCTCACCCCAATCATGTCACATCTCACCCCAATCTGTCCCCTCACCCCAATCATGTCACATCTCACCCCAATCTGACCCCTCTCCATAATCATGTCACATCTCACACCAATCTGTCCCCTCACCCCAATCATGTCACATCTCACCCCAATCTGTCCCCTCACCCCAATCATGTCACATCTCACCCCAATCTGTCCCCTCACCACAATCATGTCACATCTCACCCCAATCTGTCTCCTCACCCCAATCATGTCACATCTCACCCCAATCTGTCCCCTCACCCCAATCATGTCACATCTCACCCCAATCTGTCCCCTTTCCCTAATCATGTCACATCTCACCCCAATCTGTCCCCTCACCCCAATCATGTCACTTCTCACACCAATCTGTCCCCTCACCCCAATCATGTCACATCTCACCCCAATCTGTCCCCTCACCCCAATCATGTCACAGCTCACCTCAATCTGTCCCCTCACCCCAATCATGTCACATCTCGCCCCAATCTGTCCCGTCTCCCTAATCATGTCACATCTCACCCCAATCTGTCCCCTCACCCCAATCATGTCATATCTCACTCCAATCTGTCCCCTCACCCCAATCATGTCACATCTCACCCCAATCTGTCCCCTCTCCCTAATCATGTCACAGCTCACCCCAATCTGTCCCCTCACCCCAATCATGTCATATCTCACATCAATCTGTCACCTCACCCCAATCATGTCACATCTCACCCCAATCTGTCCCCTCACCCCAATCATGTCACATCTAACCCCAATCTGTCCCCTCTCCCTAATCATGTCACATCTCACACCAATCTGTCCCCTCACCCCAATCATGTCACATCTCACCCCAATCTGTCCCCTCACCCCAATCATGTCACATCTCACCCCAATCTGTCCCCTCACCCCAATCATGTCACATCTCACACCAATCTGTCCTCTCACCCCAATCATGTCATATCTCACCCCAATCTGTCCCCTCACCCCAATCATGTCACATCTCACCCCAATCTGTCCCCTCACCTCAATCATGTCACATCTCACCCCAATCTGTCTTCTCACCTCAATCATGTCACATCTCACCCCAATCTGTCCCCTCACCCCAATCATGTCACATCTCACCCCAATCTGTCCCCTAACCCCAATCATGTCACATCTCACCCCAATCTGTCCCCTCACCCCAATCATGTCACATCTCACCCCAATCTGTCCCCTCTCCCTAATCATGTCATATCTCACACCAATCTGTCCCCTCACCCCAATCATGTCACATCTCACCCCAATCTGTCCCCTCACCCCAATCATGTCACAACTCACCCCAATCTGTCCCCTCACCCCAATCATGTCACATCTCACCCCAATCTGTCCCCTCACCTCAATCATGTCACATCTCACCCCAATCTGTCCCCTCACCCCAATCATGTCACATCTCACCCCAATCTGTCCCCTCACCCCAATCATGTCACATCTCACTCCAATCTGTCCCCTCACCCCAATCATGTCACATCTCACCCCAATCTGTCCCCTCACCCCAATCATGTCACATCTCACCCCAATCTGTCCCCTCACCTCAATCATGTCACATCTCACCCCAATCTGTCCCCTCACCCCAATCATGTCACATCTCACCCCAATCTGTCCCCTCACCCCAATCATGTCACATCTCACCCCAATCTGTCCCCTCACCCCAATCATGTCACATCTCACCCCAATCTGTCCCCTCTCCTTAATCATGTCACATCTCACACCAATCTGTCCCCTCACCCCAATCATGTCACATCTCACCCCAATCTGTCCCCTCACCCCAATCATGTCACATCTCACCCCAATCAGTCCCCTCACCTCAATCATGTCACATCTCATCCCAATCTGTCCCCTCACCCCAATCATGTCACATCTCACCCCAATCATCTGTCCCTTCCCCCAATCATGTCACATCTCACCCCAATCTGTCCCCTCACCCCAATCATGTCATATCTCACATCAATCTGTCCCCTCACCCCAATCATGTCACATCTCACCCCAATCTGTCCCCTCACCCCAATCATGTCACATCTCACCCCAATCTGTCCCCCTCCCTAATCATGTCACATCTCACACCAATCTGTCCCCTCACCCCAATCATGTCACTTCTCACCCCAATCTGTCCCCTCACCCCAATCATGTCACATCTCACCCCAATCTGTCCCCTCACCTCAATCATGTCACATCTCACCCCAATCTGTCCCCTCACCCCAATCATGTCATATCTCACATCAATCTGTCCCCTCACCCCAATCATGTCACATCTCACCCCAATCTGTCCCCTCACCCCAATCATGTCACATCTCACCCCAATCTGTCCCCTCTCCCTAATCATGTCACATCTCACACCAATCTGTCCCCTCACCCCAATCATGTCACTTCTCACCCCAATCTGTCCCCTTACCCCAATCATGTCACATCTCACCCCAATCTGTCCCCTCACCCCAATCATGTCACAGCTCACCTCAATCTGTCCCCTCACCCCAATCATGTCACATCTCGCCCCAATCTGTCCCCTCTCCCTAATCATGTCACATCTCACCCCAATCTGTCCCCTCACCCCAATTATGTCATATCTCACCCCAATCTGTCCCATCACCCCAATCATGTCACATCTCACCCCAATCTGTCCCCTCTCCCTAATCATGTCACATCTCACCCCAATCTGTCCCCTCACCCCAATCATGTCATATCTCACCCCAATCTGTCCCATCACCCCAATCATGTCACATCTCACCCCAATCTGTCCCCTCTCCCTAATCATGTCACATCTCACCCCAATCTGTCCCCTCACCCCAATCATGTCATATCTCACATCAATCTGTCCCCTCACCCCAATCATGTCACATCTCACCCCAATCTGTCCCGTCACCCCAATCATGTCACATCTCACCCCAATCTGTCCCCTCTCCCTAATCATGTCACATCTCACACCAATCTGTCCCCTCACCCCAATCATGTCACATCTCACCCCAATTTGTCCCCTCACCCCAATCATGTCACATCTCACCCCAATCTGTTCCCTCACCCCAATCATTTCACATCTCACACCAATCTGTCCCCTCACCCCAATCATGTCACTTCTCACACCAATCTGTCCCCTCACCCCAATCATGTCACATCTCACCCCAATCTGTCCCCTCACCCCAATCATGTCACAGCTCACCTCAATCTGTCCCCTCACCCCAATCATGTCACATCTCGCCCCAATCTGTCCCCTCTCCCTAATCATGTCACATGTCACCCCAATCTGTCCCCTCACCCCAATCAAGTCATATCTCACCCCAATCTGTCCCCTCACCCCAATTATGTCACATCTCACCCCAATCTGTCCCCTCTCCCTAATCATGTCACATCTCACACCAATCTGTCCCCTCACCCCAATCATGTCACATCTCACCCCAATCTGTCCCCACACCCCAATCATGTCACATCTCACCCCAATCTGTCCCCTCACCCCAATCATGTAACATCTCACCCCAATCTGTCCCCTCACCCTAATCATGTCACATCTCACACCAATCTGTCCCCTCACCCCAATCATGTCACATCTCACCCCAATCTGTCCCCTCACCCCAATCATGTCACATCTCACCCCAATTTGTCCCCTCTTCCTAATCATGTCACCTCTCACACCAATCTGTCCCCTCACCCCAATCATGTCACATCTCACCCCAATCTGTCCCCTCTCCCCAATCATGTCACATCTCACCCCAATCTGTCCCCTCTCCCTAATCATGTCACATCTCACACCATTCTGTCCCCTCACCCCAATCATGTCACATCTCACCCCACTCTGTCCCCTCACCCCAATCATGTCACATCTCACCCCAATCTGTCCCCTCACCCCAATCATGTAACATCTCACCCCAATCTGTCCTCTCACCTCAATCATGTCACATCTCACCCCAATCTGTCCCCTCACCCCAATCATGTCACATCTCACCCCAATCTGTCCCCTCACCCCAATCATGTCACATCTCACCCCAATCTGTCCCCTCTCCCTAATCATGTCACATCTCACACCAATCTGTCCCCTCACCCCAATCATGTCACATTTCACCCCAATTTGTCCCCTCACCCCAATCATGTCACATCTCACCCCAATCTGTCCCCTCACCCCAATCATGTCACATCTCACCCCAATCTGTCCCCTCTCCCTAATCATGTCACATCTCACACCAATCTGTCCCCTCACCCCAATCATGTCACATCTCACCCCAATCTGTCCCCTCACCCCAATCATGTCACATCTCATCCCAATCTGTCCCCTCACCCCAATCATGTCACATCTCACCCCAATCATCTGACCCTTCACCCCAATCATGTCACATCTCACCCCAATCTGTCCCCTCTCCCCAATCATGTCACATCTCACCCCAATCTGTCGCCTCTCCCTAATCATGTCACATCTTACCCCAATCTGTCCCCTCACCCCAATCATGTCATATCTCACATCAATCTGTCCCCTCACCCCAATCATGTCACATCTCACACCAATCTGTCCCCTCACCCCAATCATGTCACATCTCACCCCAATCTGTCCCCTCTCCCTAATCATGTCACATCTCACACCAATCTGTCCCCTCACCCCAATCATGTCACTTCTCACACCAATCTGTCCCCTCACCCCAATCATGTCACATCTCACCCCAATCTGTCCCCTCACCCCAATCATGTCACAGCTCACCTCAATCAGTCCCCTCACCCCAATCATGTCACATCTCGCCCCAATCTGTCCCCTCTCCCTAATCATGTCACATGTCACCCCAATCTGTCCCCTCACCCCAATCATGTCATATCTCACCCCAATCTGTCCCCTCACCCCAATTATGTCACATCTCACCCCAATCTGTCCCCTCTCCCTAATCATGTCACATCTCACCCCAATCTGTCCCCTCACCCCAATCATGTCATATCTCACATCAATCTGTCCCCTCACCCCAATCATGTCACATCTCACCCCAATCTGTCCCCTCACCCCAATCATGTCACATCTCACCCCAATCTGTCCCCTCTCCCTAATCATGTCACATCTCACACCAATCTGTCCCCTCACCCCAATCATGTCACATCTCACCCCAATCTGTCCCCTCACCCCAATCTGTCCCCTATCCCTAATCATGTCACATCTCACACCAATCTGTCCCCTCACCCCAATCATGTCACATCTCACACCAATCTGTCCCCTCACCCCAATCATGTCACTTCTCACACCAATCTGTCCCCTCTCCCTAATCATGTCACATCTCACACCAATCTGTCCCCTCACCCCAATCATGTCACATCTCACCCCAATCTGTCCCCTCACCCCAATCATGTCACATCTCACCCCAATCTGTCCCCTTTCCCTAATCATGTCACATCTCACACCAATCTGTCCCCTCACCCCAATCATGTCACATCTCACACCAATCTGTCCCCTCACCCCAATCATGTCACTTCTCACACCAATCTGTCCCCTCACCCCAATCATGTCACATCTCACCCCAATCTGTCCCCTCACCCCAATCATGTCACATCTCACCCCAATCTGTCCCCTCACCCCAATCGTGTCACATCTCACCCCAATCTGAACCCCTCTCCCTAATCATGTCACATCTCACCCCAATCTGTCCCCTCACCCCAATCATGTCACAGCTCACCTCAATCTGTCCCCTCACCCCAATCATGTCACATCTCGCCCCAATCTGTCCCCTCTCCCTAATCATGTCACATCTCACCCCAATCTGTCCCCTCACCCCAATCATGTCATATCTCACCCCAATCTGTCCCCTCACCCCAATCATGTCACATCTCACCCCAATCTGTCCCCTCTCCCTAATCATGTCACAGCTCACCCCAATCTGTCCCCTCACCCCAATCATGTCAAATCTCACCCCAATCTGTTCCCTCACCCCAATCATGTCACATCTAACCCCAATCTGTCCCCTCTCCCTAATCATGTCACATCTCACACCAATCTGTCCCCTCACCCCAATCATGTCACATCTCACCCCAATCTGTCCCCTCACCCCAATCATGTCACATCTCACCCCAATCAGTTCCCTCACCTCAATCATGTCACATCTCATCCCAATCTGTCCCCTCACCCCAATCATGTCACATCTCACCCCAATCATCTGTCCCTTCACCCCAATCATGTCACATCTCACCCCAATCTGTCCCCTCAACCCAATCATGTCACATCTCACCCCAATCTGTCCCCTCACCCCAATCATGTCATATCTCACATCAATCTGTCCCCTCACCCCAATCATGTCACATCTCACCCCAATCTGTCCCCTCTCCCTAATCATGTCATATCTCACACCAATCTGTCCCCTCACCCCAATCATGTCACATCTCACCCCAATCTGTCCCCTCTCCCTAATCATGTCACATCTCACACCAATCTGTCCCCTCACCCCAATCATGTCACTTCTCACCCCAATCTGTCCCCTCACCCCAATCATGTCACATCTCACCCCAATCTGTCCCCTCACCCCAATCATGTCACAGCTCACCTCAATCTGTCCCCTCACCCCAATCATGTCACATCTCGCCCCAATCTGTCCCCTCTCCCTAATCATGTCACATCTCACCCCAATCTGTCCCCTCACCCCAATCATGTCATATCTCACCCCAATCTGTCCCATCACCCCAATCATGTCACATCTCACCCCAATCTGTCCCCTCTCCCTAATCATGTCACATCTCACCCCAATCTGTCCCCTCACCCCAATCATGTCATATCTCACATCAATCTGTCCCCTCACCCCAATCATGTCACATCTCACCCCAATCTGTCCCGTCACCCCAATCATGTCACATCTCACCCCAATCTGTCCCCTCTCCCTAATCATGTCACATCTCACACCAATCTGTCCCCTCACCCCAATCATGTCACATCTCACCCCAATCTGTCCCCTCACCCCAATCATGTCACATCTCACCCCAATCTGTCCCCTCACCCCAATCATGTCACATCTCACCCCAATCTGTTCCCTCACCCCAATCATTTCACATCTCACACCAATCTGTCCCCTCACCCCAATCATGTCACTTCTCACACCAATCTGTCCCCTCACCCCAATCATGTCACATCTCACCCCAATCTGTCCCCTCACCCCAATCATGTCACAGCTCACCTCAATCTGTCCCCTCACCCCAATCATGTCACATCTCGCCCCAATCTGTCTCCTCTCCCTAATCATGTCACATCTCACCCCAATCTGTCCCCTCTCCCTAATCATGTCACATCTCACACCAATCTGTCCCCTCACCCCAATCATGTCACTTCTCACCCCAATCTGTCCCCTCACCCCAATCATGTCACATCTCACCCCAGTCTGTCCCCTCACCTCAATCATGTCACATCTCACCCCAATCTGTCCCCTCACCCCAATCATGTCATATCTCACATCAATCTGTCCCCTCACCCCAATCATGTCACATCTCACCCCAATCTGTCCCCTCACCCCAATCATGTCACATCTCACCCCAATCTGTCCCCTCTCCCTAATCATGTCACATCTCACCCCAATCTGTCCCCTCACCCCAATCATGTCATATCTCACATCAATCTGTCCCCTCACCCCAATCATGTCACATCTCACACCAATCTGTCCTCTCACCCCAATCATGTCACATCTCACCCCAATCTGTCCCCTCACCCCAATCATGTCACATCTCTCCCCAATCTGTCCCCTCACCTCAATCATGTCACATCTCACCCCAATCTGTCCTCTCACCTCAATCATGTCACAACTCACCCCAATCTGTCCCCTCACCCCAATCATGTCACATCTCACCCCAATCTGTCCCCTCTCCCTAATCATGTCACATCTCACCCCAATCTGTCCCCTCACCCCAATCATGTCATATCTCACATCAATCTGTCCCCTCACCCCAATCATGTCACATCTCACACCAATCTGTCCTCTCACCCCAATCATGTCACATCTCACCCCAATCTGTCCCCTCACCCCAATCATGTCACATCTCTCCCCAATCTGTCCCCTCACCTCAATCATGTCACATCTCACCCCAATCTGTCCTCTCACCTCAATCATGTCACATCTCACCCCAATCTGTCCCCTCACCCCAATCATTTCACATCTCACCCCAATCTGTCCCCTAACCCAAATCATGTCACATCTCACCCCAATCTGTCCCCTCTCCCCAATCATGTCACATCTCACCCCTATCTGTCCCCTCACCCCAATCATGTCACATCTCACCCCAATCTGTCCCCTCACCCCAATCATGTCACATCTCACCCCAATCTGTCCCCTCACCCCAATCATGTCACATCTCACCCCAATCTGACCCCTCTCCATAATCATGTCACATCTCACACCAATCTGTCCCCTCACCCCAATCATGTCACATCTCACCCCAATCTGTCCCCTCACCCCAATCATGTCACATCTCACCCCAATCTGTCCCCTCACCACAATCATGTCACATCTCACCCCAATCTGTCTCCTCACCCCAATCATGTCACATCTCACCCCAATCTGTCCCCTCACCCCAATCATGTCACATCTCACCCCAATCTGTCCCCTTTCCCTAATCATGTCACATCTCACCCCAATCTGTCCCCTCACCCCAATCATGTCACTTCTCACACCAATCTGTCCCCTCACCCCAATCATGTCACATCTCACCCCAATCTGTCCCCTCACCCCAATCATGTCACAGCTCACCTCAATCTGTCCCCTCACCCCAATCATGTCACATCTCGCCCCAATCTGTCCCGTCTCCCTAATCATGTCACATCTCACCCCAATCTGTCCCCTCACCCCAATCATGTCATATCTCACTCCAATCTGTCCCCTCACCCCAATCATGTCACATCTCACCCCAATCTGTCCCCTCTCCCTAATCATGTCACAGCTCACCCCAATCTGTCCCCTCACCCCAATCATGTCATATCTCACATCAATCTGTCACCTCACCCCAATCATGTCACATCTCACCCCAATCTGTCCCCTCACCCCAATCATGTCACATCTAACCCCAATCTGTCCCCTCTCCCTAATCATGTCACATCTCACACCAATCTGTCCCCTCACCCCAATCATGTCACATCTCACCCCAATCTGTCCCCTCACCCCAATCATGTCACATCTCACCCCAATCTGTCCCCTCACCCCAATCATGTCACATCTCACCCCAATCTGTCCCCTCACCCCAATCATGTCACATCTCACACCAATCTGTCCTCTCACCCCAATCATGTCATATCTCACCCCAATCTGTCCCCTCACCCCAATCATGTCACATCTCACCCCAATCTGTCCCCTCACCTCAATCATGTCACATCTCACCCCAATCTGTCTTCTCACCTCAATCATGTCACATCTCACCCCAATCTGTCCCCTCACCCCAATCATGTCACATCTCACCCCAATCTGTCCCCTAACCCCAATCATGTCACATCTCACCCCAATCTGTCCCCTCACCCCAATCATGTCACATCTCACCCCAATTTGTCCCCTCTCCCTAATCATGTCACATCTCACACCAATCTGTCCCCTCACCCCAATCATGTCACATCTCACCCCAATCTGTCCCCTCACCCCAATCATGTCACAACTCACCCCAATCTGTCCCCTCACCCCAATTATGTCACATCTCACCCCAATCTGTCCCCTCACCTCAATCATGTCACATCTCACCCCAATCTGTCCCCTCACCCCAATCATGTCACATCTCACCCCAATCTGTCCCCTCACCCCAATCATGTCACATCTCACCCCAATCTGTCCCCTCACCCCAATCATGTCACATCTCACCCCAATCTGTCCCCTCACCCCAATCATGGCACATCTCACCCCAATCTGTCCCCTCACCTCAATCATGTCACATCTCACCCCAATCTGTCCCCTCACCCCAATCATGTCACATCTCACCCCAATCTGTCCCCTCACCCCAATCATGTCACATCTCACCCCAATCTGTCCCCTCACCCCAATCATGTCACATCTCACCCCAATCTGTCCCCTCTCCCTAATCATGTCACATCTCACACCAATCTGTCCCCTCACCCCAATCATGTCACATCTCACCCCAATCTGTCCCCTCACCCCAATCATGTCACATCTCACCCCAATCAGTCCCCTCACCTCAATCATGTCACATCTCATCCGAATCTGTCCCCTCACCCCAATCATGTCACATCTCACCCCAATCATCTGTCCCTTTACCCCAATCATGTCACATCTCACCCCACTCTGTCCCCTCAACCCAATCATGTCACATCTCACCCCAATCTGTCCCCTCACCCCAATCATGTCATATCTCACATCAATCTGTCCCCTCACCCCAATCATGTCACATCTCACCCCAATCTGTCCCCTCACCCCAATCATGTCACATCTCACCCCAATCTGTCCCCTCTCCCTAATCATGTCACATCTCACACCAATCTGTCCCCTCACCCCAATCATGTCACTTCTCACCCCAATCTGTCCCCTCACCCCAATCATGTCACATCTCACCCCAATCTGTCCCCTCTCCCTAATCATGTCACATCTCACACCAATCTGTCCCCTCACCCCAATCATGTCACATCTCACCCCAATCTGTCCCCTCACCCCAATCATGTCACATCTCACCCCAATCTGTCCCCTCACCACAATCATGTCACATCTCACCCCAATCTGTCTCCTCACCCCAATCATGTCACATCTCACCCCAATCTGTCCCCTCACCCCAATCATGTCACATCTCACCCCAATCTGTCCCCTTTCCCTAATCATGTCACATCTCACCCCAATCTGTCCCCTCACCCCAATCATGTCACTTCTCACACCAATCTGTCCCCTCACCCCAATCATGTCACATCTCACCCCAATCTGTCCCCTCACCCCAATCATGTCACAGCTCACCTCAATCTGTCCCCTCACCCCAATCATGTCACATCTCGCCCCAATCTGTCCCGTCTCCCTAATCATGTCACATCTCACCCCAATCTGTCCCCTCACCCCAATCATGTCATATCTCACTCCAATCTGTCCCCTCACCCCAATCATGTCACATCTCACCCCAATCTGTCCCCTCTCCCTAATCATGTCACAGCTCACCCCAATCTGTCCCCTCACCCCAATCATGTCATATCTCAAATCAATCTGTCACCTCACCCCAATCATGTCACATCTCACCCCAATCTGTCCCCTCACCCCAATCATGTCACATCTAACCCCAATCTGTCCCCTCTCCCTAATCATGTCACATCTCACACCAATCTGTCCCCTCACCCCAATCATGTCACATCTCACCCCAATCTGTCCCCTCACCCCAATCATGTCACATCTCACCCCAATCTGTCCCCTCACCCCAATCATGTCACATCTCACCCCAATCTGTCCCCTCACCCCAATCATGTCACATCTCACACCAATCTGTCCTCTCACCCCAATCATGTCATATCTCACCCCAATCTGTCCCCTCACCCCAATCATGTCACATCTCACCCCAATCTGTCCCCTCACCTCAATCATGTCACATCTCACCCCAATCTGTCTTCTCACCTCAATCATGTCACATCTCACCCCAATCTGTCCCCTCACCCCAATCATGTCACATCTCACCCCAGTCTGTCCCCTAACCCCAATCATGTCACATCTCACCCCAATCTGTCCCCTCACCCCAATCATGTCACATCTCACCCCAATCTGTCCCCTCTCCCTAATCATGTCACATCTCACACCAATCTGTCCCCTCACCCCAATCATGTCACATCTCACCCCAATCTGTCCCCTCACCCCAATCATGTCACAACTCACCCCAATCTGTCCCCTCACCCCAATCATGTCACATCTCACCCCAATCTGTCCCCTCACCTCAATCATGTCACATCTCACCCCAATCTGTCCCCTCACCCCAATCATGTCACATCTCACCCCAATCTGTCCCCTCACCCCAATCATGTCACATCTCACCCCAATCTGTCCCCTCACCCCAATCATGTCACATCTCACCCCAATCTGTCCCCTCACCCCAATCATGTCACATCTCACCCCAATCTGTCCCCTCACCTCAATCATGTCACATCTCACCCCAATCTGTCCCCTCACCCCAATCATGTCACATCTCACCCCAATCTGTCCCCTCACCCCAATCATGTCACATCTCACCCCAATCTGTCCCCTCACCCCAATCATGTCACATCTCACCCCAATCTGTCCCCTCTCCCTAATCATGTCACATCTCACACCAATCTGTCCCCTCACCCCAATCATGTCACATCTCACCCCAATCTGTCCCCTCACCCCAATCATGTCACATCTCACCCCAATCTGTCCCCTCACCCCAATCATGTCACAGCTCACCTCAATCTGTCCCCTCACCCCAATCATGTCACATCTCGCCCCAATCTGTCCCGTCTCCCTAATCATGTCACATCTCACCCCAATCTGTCCCCTCACCCCAATCATGTCATATCTCACTCCAATCTGTCCCCTCACCCCAATCATGTCACATCTCACCCCAATCTGTCCCCTCTCCCTAATCATGTCACAGCTCACCCCAATCTGTCCCCTCACCCCAATCATGTCATATCTCACATCAATCTGTCACCTCACCCCAATCATGTCACATCTCACCCCAATCTGTCCCCTCACCCCAATCATGTCACATCTAACCCCAATCTGTCCCCTCTCCCTAATCATGTCACATCTCACACCAATCTGTCCCCTCTCCCTAATCATGTCACATCTCACACCAATCTGTCCCCTCACCCCAATCATGTCACATCTCACCCCAATCTGTCCCCTCACCCCAATCATGTCACATCTCACCCCAATCTGTCCCCTTTCCCTAATCATGTCACATCTCACACCAATCTGTCCCCTCACCCCAATCATGTCACATCTCACACCAATCTGTCCCCTCACCCCAATCATGTCACTTCTCACACCAATCTGTCCCCTCACCCCAATCATGTCACATCTCACCCCAATCTGTCCCCTCACCCCAATCATGTCACATCTCACCCCAATCTGTCCCCTCACCCCAATCGTGTCACATCTCACCCCAATCTGAACCCCTCTCCCTAATCATGTCACATCTCACCCCAATCTGTCCCCTCACCCCAATCATGTCACAGCTCACCTCAATCTGTCCCCTCACCCCAATCATGTCACATCTCGCCCCAATCTGTCCCCTCTCCCTAATCATGTCACATCTCACCCCAATCTGTCCCCTCACCCCAATCATGTCATATCTCACCCCAATCTGTCCCCTCACCCCAATCATGTCACATCTCACCCCAATCTGTCCCCTCTCCCTAATCATGTCACAGCTCACCCCAATCTGTCCCCTCACCCCAATCATGTCAAATCTCACCCCAATCTGTTCCCTCACCCCAATCATGTCACATCTAACCCCAATCTGTCCCCTCTCCCTAATCATGTCACATCTCACACCAATCTGTCCCCTCACCCCAATCATGTCACATCTCACCCCAATCTGTCCCCTCACCCCAATCATGTCACATCTCACCCCAATCAGTTCCCTCACCTCAATCATGTCACATCTCATCCCAATCTGTCCCCTCACCCCAATCATGTCACATCTCACCCCAATCATCTGTCCCTTCACCCCAATCATGTCACATCTCACCCCAATCTGTCCCCTCAACCCAATCATGTCACATCTCACCCCAATCTGTCCCCTCACCCCAATCATGTCATATCTCACATCAATCTGTCCCCTCACCCCAATCATGTCACATCTCACCCCAATCTGTCCCCTCTCCCTAATCATGTCATATCTCACACCAATCTGTCCCCTCACCCCAATCATGTCACATCTCACCCCAATCTGTCCCCTCTCCCTAATCATGTCACATCTCACACCAATCTGTCCCCTCACCCCAATCATGTCACTTCTCACCCCAATCTGTCCCCTCACCCCAATCATGTCACATCTCACCCCAATCTGTCCCCTCACCCCAATCATGTCACAGCTCACCTCAATCTGTCCCCTCACCCCAATCATGTCACATCTCGCCCCAATCTGTCCCCTCTCCCTAATCATGTCACATCTCACCCCAATCTGTCCCCTCACCCCAATCATGTCATATCTCACCCCAATCTGTCCCATCACCCCAATCATGTCACATCTCACCCCAATCTGTCCCCTCTCCCTAATCATGTCACATCTCACCCCAATCTGTCCCCTCACCCCAATCATGTCATATCTCACATCAATCTGTCCCCTCACCCCAATCATGTCACATCTCACCCCAATCTGTCCCGTCACCCCAATCATGTCACATCTCACCCCAATCTCTCCCCTCTCCCTAATCATGTCACATCTCACACCAATCTGTCCCCTCACCCCAATCATGTCACATCTCACCCCAATCTGTCCCCTCACCCCAATCATGTCACATCTCACCCCAATCTGTCCCCTCACCCCAATCATGTCACATCTCACCCCAATCTGTTCCCTCACCCCAATCATTTCACATCTCACACCAATCTGTCCCCTCACCCCAATCATGTCACTTCTCACACCAATCTGTCCCCTCACCCCAATCATGTCACATCTCACCCCAATCTGTCCCCTCACCCCAATCATGTCACAGCTCACCTCAATCTGTCCCCTCACCCCAATCATGTCACATCTCGCCCCAATCTGTCTCCTCTCCCTAATCATGTCACATCTCACCCCAATCTGTCCCCTCTCCCTAATCATGTCACATCTCACACCAATCTGTCCCCTCACCCCAATCATGTCACTTCTCACCCCAATCTGTCCCCTCACCCCAATCATGTCACATCTCACCCCAGTCTGTCCCCTCACCTCAATCATGTCACATCTCACCCCAATCTGTCCCCTCACCCCAATCATGTCATATCTCACATCAATCTGTCCCCTCACCCCAATCATGTCACATCTCACCCCAATCTGTCCCCTCACCCCAATCATGTCACATCTCACCCCAATCTGTCCCCTCTCCCTAATCATGTCACATCTCACCCCAATCTGTCCCCTCACCCCAATCATGTCATATCTCACATCAATCTGTCCCCTCACCCCAATCATGTCACATCTCACACCAATCTGTCCTCTCACCCCAATCATGTCACATCTCACCCCAATCTGTCCCCTCACCCCAATCATGTCACATCTCTCCCCAATCTGTCCCCTCACCTCAATCATGTCACATCTCACCCCAATCTGTCCTCTCACCTCAATCATGTCACAACTCACCCCAATCTGTCCCCTCACCCCAATCATGTCACATCTCACCCCAATCTGTCCCCTCTCCCTAATCATGTCACATCTCACCCCAATCTGTCCCCTCACCCCAATCATGTCATATCTCACATCAATCTGTCCCCTCACCCCAATCATGTCACATCTCACACCAATCTGTCCTCTCACCCCAATCATGTCACATCTCACCCCAATCTGTCCCCTCACCCCAATCATGTCACATCTCTCCCCAATCTGTCCCCTCACCTCAATCATGTCACATCTCACCCCAATCTGTCCTCTCACCTCAATCATGTCACATCTCACCCCAATCTGTCCCCTCACCCCAATCATTTCACATCTCACCCCAATCTGTCCCCTAACCCAAATCATGTCACATCTCACCCCAATCTGTCCCCTCTCCCCAATCATGTCACATCTCACCCCTATCTGTCCCCTCACCCCAATCATGTCACATCTCACCCCAATCTGTCCCCTCACCCCAATCATGTCACATCTCACCCCAATCTGTCCCCTCACCCCAATCATGTCACATCTCACCCCAATCTGACCCCTCTCCATAATCATGTCACATCTCACACCAATCTGTCCCCTCACCCCAATCATGTCACATCTCACCCCAATCTGTCCCCTCACCCCAATCATGTCACATCTCACCCCAATCTGTCCCCTCACCACAATCATGTCACATCTCACCCCAATCTGTCTCCTCACCCCAATCATGTCACATCTCACCCCAATCTGTCCCCTCACCCCAATCATGTCACATCTCACCCCAATCTGTCCCCTTTCCCTAATCATGTCACATCTCACCCCAATCTGTCCCCTCACCCCAATCATGTCACTTCTCACACCAATCTGTCCCCTCACCCCAATCATGTCACATCTCACCCCAATCTGTCCCCTCACCCCAATCATGTCACAGCTCACCTCAATCTGTCCCCTCACCCCAATCATGTCACATCTCGCCCCAATCTGTCCCGTCTCCCTAATCATGTCACATCTCACCCCAATCTGTCCCCTCACCCCAATCATGTCATATCTCACTCCAATCTGTCCCCTCACCCCAATCATGTCACATCTCACCCCAATCTGTCCCCTCTCCCTAATCATGTCACAGCTCACCCCAATCTGTCCCCTCACCCCAATCATGTCATATCTCACATCAATCTGTCACCTCACCCCAATCATGTCACATCTCACCCCAATCTGTCCCCTCACCCCAATCATGTCACATCTAACCCCAATCTGTCCCCTCTCCCTAATCATGTCACATCTCACACCAATCTGTCCCCTCACCCCAATCATGTCACATCTCACCCCAATCTGTCCCCTCACCCCAATCATGTCACATCTCACCCCAATCTGTCCCCTCACCCCAATCATGTCACATCTCACCCCAATCTGTCCCCTCACCCCAATCATGTCACATCTCACACCAATCTGTCCTCTCACCCCAATCATGTCATATCTCACCCCAATCTGTCCCCTCACCCCAATCATGTCACATCTCACCCCAATCTGTCCCCTCACCTCAATCATGTCACATCTCACCCCAATCTGTCTTCTCACCTCAATCATGTCACATCTCACCCCAATCTGTCCCCTCACCCCAATCATGTCACATCTCACCCCAATCTGTCCCCTAACCCCAATCATGTCACATCTCACCCCAATCTGTCCCCTCACCCCAATCATGTCACATCTCACCCCAATTTGTCCCCTCTCCCTAATCATGTCACATCTCACACCAATCTGTCCCCTCACCCCAATCATGTCACATCTCACCCCAATCTGTCCCCTCACCCCAATCATGTCACAACTCACCCCAATCTGTCCCCTCACCCCAATTATGTCACATCTCACCCCAATCTGTCCCCTCACCTCAATCATGTCACATCTCACCCCAATCTGTCCCCTCACCCCAATCATGTCACATCTCACCCCAATCTGTCCCCTCACCCCAATCATGTCACATCTCACCCCAATCTGTCCCCTCACCCCAATCATGTCACATCTCACCCCAATCTGTCCCCTCACCCCAATCATGTCACATCTCACCCCAATCTGTCCCCTCACCTCAATCATGTCACATCTCACCCCAATCTGTCCCCTCACCCCAATCATGTCACATCTCACCCCAATCTGTCCCCTCACCCCAATCATGTCACATCTCACCCCAATCTGTCCCCTCACCCCAATCATGTCACATCTCACCCCAATCTGTCCCCTCTCCCTAATCATGTCACATCTCACACCAATCTGTCCCCTCACCCCAATCATGTCACATCTCACCCCAATCTGTCCCCTCACCCCAATCATGTCACATCTCACCCCAATCAGTCCCCTCACCTCAATCATGTCACATCTCATCCGAATCTGTCCCCTCACCCCAATCATGTCACATCTCACCCCAATCATCTGTCCCTTTACCCCAATCATGTCACATCTCACCCCACTCTGTCCCCTCAACCCAATCATGTCACATCTCACCCCAATCTGTCCCCTCACCCCAATCATGTCATATCTCACATCAATCTGTCCCCTCACCCCAATCATGTCACATCTCACCCCAATCTGTCCCCTCACCCCAATCATGTCACATCTCACCCCAATCTGTCCCCTCTCCCTAATCATGTCACATCTCACACCAATCTGTCCCCTCACCCCAATCATGTCACTTCTCACCCCAATCTGTCCCCTCACCCCAATCATGTCACATCTCACCCCAATCTGTCCCCTCTCCCTAATCATGTCACATCTCACACCAATCTGTCCCCTCACCCCAATCATGTCACATCTCACCCCAATCTGTCCCCTCACCCCAATCATGTCACATCTCACCCCAATCTGTCCCCTCACCACAATCATGTCACATCTCACCCCAATCTGTCTCCTCACCCCAATCATGTCACATCTCACCCCAATCTGTCCCCTCACCCCAATCATGTCACATCTCACCCCAATCTGTCCCCTTTCCCTAATCATGTCACATCTCACCCCAATCTGTCCCCTCACCCCAATCATGTCACTTCTCACACCAATCTGTCCCCTCACCCCAATCATGTCACATCTCACCCCAATCTGTCCCCTCACCCCAATCATGTCACAGCTCACCTCAATCTGTCCCCTCACCCCAATCATGTCACATCTCGCCCCAATCTGTCCCGTCTCCCTAATCATGTCACATCTCACCCCAATCTGTCCCCTCACCCCAATCATGTCATATCTCACTCCAATCTGTCCCCTCACCCCAATCATGTCACATCTCACCCCAATCTGTCCCCTCTCCCTAATCATGTCACAGCTCACCCCAATCTGTCCCCTCACCCCAATCATGTCATATCTCAAATCAATCTGTCACCTCACCCCAATCATGTCACATCTCACCCCAATCTGTCCCCTCACCCCAATCATGTCACATCTAACCCCAATCTGTCCCCTCTCCCTAATCATGTCACATCTCACACCAATCTGTCCCCTCACCCCAATCATGTCACATCTCACCCCAATCTGTCCCCTCACCCCAATCATGTCACATCTCACCCCAATCTGTCCCCTCACCCCAATCATGTCACATCTCACCCCAATCTGTCCCCTCACCCCAATCATGTCACATCTCACACCAATCTGTCCTCTCACCCCAATCATGTCATATCTCACCCCAATCTGTCCCCTCACCCCAATCATGTCACATCTCACCCCAATCTGTCCCCTCACCTCAATCATGTCACATCTCACCCCAATCTGTCTTCTCACCTCAATCATGTCACATCTCACCCCAATCTGTCCCCTCACCCCAATCATGTCACATCTCACCCCAGTCTGTCCCCTAACCCCAATCATGTCACATCTCACCCCAATCTGTCCCCTCACCCCAATCATGTCACATCTCACCCCAATCTGTCCCCTCTCCCTAATCATGTCACATCTCACACCAATCTGTCCCCTCACCCCAATCATGTCACATCTCACCCCAATCTGTCCCCTCACCCCAATCATGTCACAACTCACCCCAATCTGTCCCCTCACCCCAATCATGTCACATCTCACCCCAATCTGTCCCCTCACCTCAATCATGTCACATCTCACCCCAATCTGTCCCCTCACCCCAATCATGTCACATCTCACCCCAATCTGTCCCCTCACCCCAATCATGTCACATCTCACCCCAATCTGTCCCCTCACCCCAATCATGTCACATCTCACCCCAATCTGTCCCCTCACCCCAATCATGTCACATCTCACCCCAATCTGTCCCCTCACCTCAATCATGTCACATCTCACCCCAATCTGTCCCCTCACCCCAATCATGTCACATCTCACCCCAATCTGTCCCCTCACCCCAATCATGTCACATCTCACCCCAATCTGTCCCCTCACCCCAATCATGTCACATCTCACCCCAATCTGTCCCCTCTCCCTAATCATGTCACATCTCACACCAATCTGTCCCCTCACCCCAATCATGTCACATCTCACCCCAATCTGTCCCCTCACCCCAATCATGTCACATCTCACCCCAATCTGTCCCCTCACCCCAATCATGTCACAGCTCACCTCAATCTGTCCCCTCACCCCAATCATGTCACATCTCGCCCCAATCTGTCCCGTCTCCCTAATCATGTCACATCTCACCCCAATCTGTCCCCTCACCCCAATCATGTCATATCTCACTCCAATCTGTCCCCTCACCCCAATCATGTCACATCTCACCCCAATCTGTCCCCTCTCCCTAATCATGTCACAGCTCACCCCAATCTGTCCCCTCACCCCAATCATGTCATATCTCACATCAATCTGTCACCTCACCCCAATCATGTCACATCTCACCCCAATCTGTCCCCTCACCCCAATCATGTCACATCTAACCCCAATCTGTCCCCTCTCCCTAATCATGTCACATCTCACACCAATCTGTCCCCTCACCCCAATCATGTCACATCTCACCCCAATCTGTCCCCTCACCCCAATCATGTCACATCTCACCCCAATCTGTCCCCTCACCCCAATCATGTCACATCTCACACCAATCTGTCCTCTCACCCCAATCATGTCATATCTCACCCCAATCTGTCCCCTCACCCCAATCATGTCACATCTCACCCCAATCTGTCCCCTCACCTCAATCATGTCACATCTCACCCCAATCTGTCTTCTCACCTCAATCATGTCACATCTCACCCCAATCTGTCCCCTCACCCCAATCATGTCACATCTCACCCCAATCTGTCCCCTAACCCCAATCATGTCACATCTCACCCCAATCTGTCCCCTCACCCCAATCATGTCACATCTCACCCCAATCTGTCCCCTCTCCCTAATCATGTCATATCTCACACCAATCTGTCCCCTCACCCCAATCATGTCACATCTCACCCCAATCTGTCCCCTCACCCCAATCATGTCACAACTCACCCCAATCTGTCCCCTCACCCCAATCATGTCACATCTCACCCCAATCTGTCCCCTCACCTCAATCATGTCACATCTCACCCCAATCTGTCCCCTCACCCCAATCATGTCACATCTCACCCCAATCTGTCCCCTCACCCCAATCATGTCACATCTCACCCCAATCTGTCCCCTCACCCCAATCATGTCACATCTCACCCCAATCTGTCCCCTCACCCCAATCATGTCACATCTCACCCCAATCTGTCCCCTCACCTCAATCATGTCACATCTCACCCCAATCTGTCCCCTCACCCCAATCATGTCACATCTCACCCCAATCTGTCCCCTCACCCCAATCATGTCACAGCTCACCTCAATCTGTCCCCTCACCCCAATCATGTCACATCTCACCCCAATCTGTCCCCTCTCCCTAATCATGTCACATCTCACACCAATCTGTCCCCTCACCCCAATCATGTCACATCTCACCCCAATCTGTCCCCTCACCCCAATCATGTCACATCTCACCCCAATCAGTCCCCTCACCTCAATCATGTCACATCTCATCCCAATCTGTCCCCTCACCCCAATCATGTCACATCTCACCCCAATCATCTGTCCCTTCACCCCAATCATGTCACATCTCACCCCACTCTGTCCCCTCAACCCAATCATGTCACATCTCACCCCAATCTGTCCCCTCACCCCAATCATGTCATATCTCACATCAATCTGTCCCCTCACCCCAATCATGTCACATCTCACCCCAATCTGTCCCGTCACCCCAATCATGTCACATCTCACCCCAATCTGTCCCCTCTCCCTAATCATGTCACATCTCACACCAATCTGTCCCCTCACCCCAATCATGTCACTTCTCACCCCAATCTGTCCCCTCACCCCAATCATGTCACATCTCACCCCAATCTGTCCCCTCACCTCAATCATGTCACATCTCACCCCAATCTGTCCCCTCACCCCAATCATGTCATATCTCACATCAATCTGTCCCCTCACCCCAATCATGTCACATCTCACCCCAATCTGTCCCCTCACCCCAATCATGTCACATCTCACCCCAATCTGTCCCCTCTCCCTAATCATGTCACATCTCACACCAATCTGTCCCCTCACCCCAATCATGTCACTTCTCACCCCAATCTGTCCCCTCACCCCAATCATGTCACATCTCACCCCAATCTGTCCCCTCACCCCAATCATGTCACAGCTCACCTCAATCTGTCCCCTCACCCCAATCATGTCACATCTCGCCCCAATCTGTCCCCTCTCCCTAATCATGTCACATCTCACCCCAATCTGTCCCCTCACCCCAATCATGTCATATCTCACCCCAATCTGTCCCATCACCCCAATCATGTCACATCTCACCCCAATCTGTCCCCTCTCCCTAATCATGTCACATCTCACCCCAATCTGTCCCCTCACCCCAATCATGTCATATCTCACCCCAATCTGTCCCATCACCCCAATCATGTCACATCTCACCCCAATCTGTCCCCTCTCCCTAATCATGTCACATCTCACCCCAATCTGTCCCCTCACCCCAATCATGTCATATTTCACATCAATCTGTCCCCTCACCCCAATCATGTCACATCTCACCCCAATCTGTCCCGTCACCCCAATCATGTCACATCTCACCCCAATCTGTCCCCTCTCCCTAATCATGTCACATCTCACACCAATCTGTCCCCTCACCCCAATCATGTCACATCTCACCCCAATTTGTCCCCTCACCCCAATCATGTCACATCTCACCCCAATCTGTCCCCTCACCCCAATCATGTCACATCTCACCCCAATCTGTTCCCTCACCCCAATCATTTCACATCTCACACCAATCTGTCCCCTCACCCCAATCATGTCACTTCTCACACCAATCTGTCCCCTCACCCCAATCATGTCACATCTCACCCCAATCTGTCCCCTCACCCCAATCATGTCACAGCTCACCTCAATCTGTCCCCTCACCCCAATCATGTCACATCTCGCCCCAATCTGTCCCCTCTCCCTAATCATGTCACATGTCACCCCAATCTGTCCCCTCACCCCAATCAAGTCATATCTCACCCCAATCTGTCCCCTCACCCCAATTATGTCACATCTCACCCCAATCTGTCCCCTCTCCCTAATCATGTCACATCTCACACCAATCTGTCCCCTCACCCCAATCATGTCACATCTCACCCCAATCTGTCCCCACACCCCAATCATGTCACATCTCACCCCAATCTGTCCCCTCACCCCAATCATGTAACATCTCACCCCAATCTGTCCCCTCACCCTAATCATGTCACATCTCACACCAATCTGTCCCCTCACCCCAATCATGTCACATCTCACCCCAATCTGTCCCCTCACCCCAATCATGTCACATCTCACCCCAATTTGTCCCCTCTTCCTAATCATGTCACCTCTCACACCAATCTGTCCCCTCACCCCAATCATGTCACATCTCACCCCAATCTGTCCCCTCTCCCCCATCATGTCACATCTCACCCCAATCTGTCCCCTCTCCCTAATCATGTCACATCTCACACCATTCTGTCCCCTCACCCCAATCATGTCACATCTCACCCCACTCTGTCCCCTCACCCCAATCATGTCACATCTCACCCCAATCTGTCCCCTCACCCCAATCATGTAACATCTCACCCCAATCTGTCCTCTCACCTCAATCATGTCACATCTCACCCCAATCTGTCCCCTCACCCCAATCATGTCACATCTCACCCCAATCTGTCCCCTCACCCCAATCATGTCACATCTCACCCCAATCTGTCCCCTCTCCCTAATCATGTCACATCTCACACCAATCTGTCCCCTCACCCCAATCATGTCACATTTCACCCCAATTTGTCCCCTCACCCCAATCATGTCACATCTCACCCCAATCTGTCCCCTCACCCCAATCATGTCACATCTCACCCCAATCTGTCCCCTCTCCCTAATCATGTCACATCTCACACCAATCTGTCCCCTCACCCCAATCATGTCACATCTCACCCCAATCTGTCCCCTCACCCCAATCATGTCACATCTCATCCCAATCTGTCCCCTCACCCCAATCATGTCACATCTCACCCCAATCATCTGACCCTTCACCCCAATCATGTCACATCTCACCCCAATCTGTCCCCTCACCCCAATCATGTCACATCTCACCCCAATCTGTCCCCTCTCCCTAATCATGTCACATCTTACCCCAATCTGTCCCCTCACCCCAATCATGTCATATCTCACATCAATCTGTCCCCTCACCCCAATCATGTCACATCTCACCCCAATCTGTCCCCTCACCCCAATCATGTCACATCTCACCCCAATCTGTCCCCTCTCCCTAATCATGTCACATCTCACACCAATCTGTCCCCTCACCCCAATCATGTCACTTCTCACACCAATCTGTCCCCTCACCCCAATCATGTCACATCTCACCCCAATCTGTCCCCTCACCCCAATCATGTCACAGCTCACCTCAATCAGTCCCCTCACCCCAATCATGTCACATCTCGCCCCAATCTGTCCCCTCTCCCTAATCATGTCACATGTCACCCCAATCTGTCCCCTCACCCCAATCATGTCATATCTCACCCCAATCTGTCCCCTCACCCCAATTATGTCACATCTCACCCCAATCTGTCCCCTCTCCCTAATCATGTCACATCTCACCCCAATCTGTCCCCTCACCCCAATCATGTCATATCTCACATCAATCTGTCCCCTCACCCCAATCATGTCACATCTCACCCCAATCTGTCCCCTCACCCCAATCATGTCACATCTCACCCCAATCTGTCCCCTCTCCCTAATCATGTCACATCTCACACCAATCTGTCCCCTCACCCCAATCATGTCACATCTCACCCCAATCTGTCCCCTCACCCCAATCTGTCCCCTATCCCTAATCATGTCACATCTCACACCAATCTGTCCCCTCACCCCAATCATGTCACATCTCACACCAATCTGTCCCCTCACCCCAATCATGTCACTTCTCACACCAATCTGTCCCCTCTCCCTAATCATGTCACATCTCACACCAATCTGTCCCCTCACCCCAATCATGTCACATCTCACCCCAATCTGTCCCCTCACCCCAATCATGTCACATCTCACCCCAATCTGTCCCCTTTCCCTAATCATGTCACATCTCACACCAATCTGTCCCCTCACCCCAATCATGTCACATCTCACACCAATCTGTCCCCTCACCCCAATCATGTCACTTCTCACACCAATCTGTCCCCTCACCCCAATCATGTCACATCTCACCCCAATCTGTCCCCTCACCCCAATCATGTCACATCTCACCCCAATCTGTCCCCTCACCCCAATCGTGTCACATCTCACCCCAATCTGAACCCCTCTCCCTAATCATGTCACATCTCACCCCAATCTGTCCCCTCACCCCAATCATGTCACAGCTCACCTCAATCTGTCCCCTCACCCCAATCATGTCACATCTCGCCCCAATCTGTCCCCTCTCCCTAATCATGTCACATCTCACCCCAATCTGTCCCCTCACCCCAATCATGTCATATCTCACCCCAATCTGTCCCCTCACCCCAATCATGTCACATCTCACCCCAATCTGTCCCCTCTCCCTAATCATGTCACAGCTCACCCCAATCTGTCCCCTCACCCCAATCATGTCAAATCTCACCCCAATCTGTTCCCTCACCCCAATCATGTCACATCTAACCCCAATCTGTCCCCTCTCCCTAATCATGTCACATCTCACACCAATCTGTCCCCTCACCCCAATCATGTCACATCTCACCCCAATCTGTCCCCTCACCCCAATCATGTCACATCTCACCCCAATCAGTTCCCTCACCTCAATCATGTCACATCTCATCCCAATCTGTCCCCTCACCCCAATCATGTCACATCTCACCCCAATCATCTGTCCCTTCACCCCAATCATGTCACATCTCACCCCAATCTGTCCCCTCAACCCAATCATGTCACATCTCACCCCAATCTGTCCCCTCACCCCAATCATGTCACATCTCACCCCAATCTGTCCCCTCACCCCAATCATGTCACATCTCACCCCAATCTGTCCCCTCTCCCTAATCATGTCATATCTCACACCAATCTGTCCCCTCACCCCAATCATGTCACATCTCACCCCAATCTGTCCCCTCTCCCTAATCATGTCACATCTCACACCAATCTGTCCCCTCACCCCAATCATGTCACTTCTCACCCCAATCTGTCCCCTCACCCCAATCATGTCACATCTCACCCCAATCTGTCCCCTCACCCCAATCATGTCACAGCTCACCTCAATCTGTCCCCTCACCCCAATCATGTCACATCTCGCCCCAATCTGTCCCCTCTCCCTAATCATGTCACATCTCACCCCAATCTGTCCCCTCACCCCAATCATGTCATATCTCACCCCAATCTGTCCCATCACCCCAATCATGTCACATCTCACCCCAATCTGTCCCCTCTCCCTAATCATGTCACATCTCACCCCAATCTGTCCCCTCACCCCAATCATGTCATATCTCACATCAATCTGTCCCCTCACCCCAATCATGTCACATCTCACCCCAATCTGTCCCGTCACCCCAATCATGTCACATCTCACCCCAATCTGTCCCCTCTCCCTAATCATGTCACATCTCACACCAATCTGTCCCCTCACCCCAATCATGTCACATCTCACCCCAATCTGTCCCCTCACCCCAATCATGTCACATCTCACCCCAATCTGTCCCCTCACCCCAATCATGTCACATCTCACACCAATCTGTTCCCTCACCCCAATCATTTCACATCTCACACCAATCTGTCCCCTCACCCCAATCATGTCACTTCTCACACCAATCTGTCCCCTCACCCCAATCATGTCACATCTCACCCCAATCTGTCCCCTCACCCCAATCATGTCACAGCTCACCTCAATCTGTCCCCTCACCCCAATCATGTCACATCTCGCCCCAATCTGTCCCCTCTCCCTAATCATGTCACATCTCACCCCAATCTGTCCCCTCTCCCTAATCATGTCACATCTCACACCAATCTGTCCCCTCACCCCAATCATGTCACTTCTCACCCCAATCTGTCCCCTCACCCCAATCATGTCACATCTCACCCCAGTCTGTCCCCTCACCTCAATCATGTCACATCTCACCCCAATCTGTCCCCTCACCCCAATCATGTCATATCTCACATCAATCTGTCCCCTCACCCCAATCATGTCACATCTCACCCCAATCTGTCCCCTCACCCCAATCATGTCACATCTCACCCCAATCTGTCCCCTCTCCCTAATCATGTCACATCTCACCCCAATCTGTCCCCTCACCCCAATCATGTCATATCTCACATCAATCTGTCCCCTCACCCCAATCATGTCACATCTCACACCAATCTGTCCTCTCACCCCAATCATGTCACATCTCACCCCAATCTGTCCCCTCACCCCAATCATGTCACATCTCTCCCCAATCTGTCCCCTCACCTCAATCATGTCACATCTCACCCCAATCTGTCCTCTCACCTCAATCATGTCACAACTCACCCCAATCTGTCCCCTCACCCCAATCATGTCACATCTCACCCCAATCTGTCCCCTCTCCCTAATCATGTCACATCTCACCCCAATCTGTCCCCTCACCCCAATCATGTCATATCTCACATCAATCTGTCCCCTCACCCCAATCATGTCACATCTCACACCAATCTGTCCTCTTACCCCAATCATGTCACATCTCACCCCAATCTGTCCCCTCACCCCAATCATGTCACATCTCTCCCCAATCTGTCCCCTCACCTCAATCATGTCACATCTCACCCCAATCTGTCCTCTCACCTCAATCATGTCACATCTCACCCCAATCTGTCCCCTCACCCCAATCATTTCACATCTCACCCCAATCTGTCCCCTAACCCAAATCATGTCACATCTCACCCCAATCTGTCCCCTCTCCCCAATCATGTCACATCTCACCCCTATCTGTCCCCTCACCCCAATCATGTCACATCTCACCCCAATCTGTCCCCTCACCCCAATCATGTCACATCTCACCCCAATCTGTCCCCTCACCCCAATCATGTCACATCTCACCCCAATCTGACCCCTCTCCATAATCATGTCACATCTCACACCAATCTGTCCCCTCACCCCAATCATGTCACATCTCACCCCAATCTGTCCCCTCACCCCAATCATGTCACATCTCACCCCAATCTGTCCCCTCACCACAATCATGTCACATCTCACCCCAATCTGTCTCCTCACCCCAATCATGTCACATCTCACCCCAATCTGTCCCCTCACCCCAATCATGTCACATCTCACCCCAATCTGTCCCCTTTCCCTAATCATGTCACATCTCACCCCAATCTGTCCCCTCACCCCAATCATGTCACTTCTCACACCAATCTGTCCCCTCACCCCAATCATGTCACATCTCACCCCAATCTGTCCCCTCACCCCAATCATGTCACAGCTCACCTCAATCTGTCCCCTCACCCCAATCATGTCACATCTCGCCCCAATCTGTCCCGTCTCCCTAATCATGTCACATCTCACCCCAATCTGTCCCCTCACCCCAATCATGTCATATCTCACTCCAATCTGTCCCCTCACCCCAATCATGTCACATCTCACCCCAATCTGTCCCCTCTCCCTAATCATGTCACAGCTCACCCCAATCTGTCCCCTCACCCCAATCATGTCATATCTCACATCAATCTGTCACCTCACCCCAATCATGTCACATCTCACCCCAATCTGTCCCCTCACCCCAATCATGTCACATCTAACCCCAATCTGTCCCCTCTCCCTAATCATGTCACATCTCACACCAATCTGTCCCCTCACCCCAATCATGTCACATCTCACCCCAATCTGTCCCCTCACCCCAATCATGTCACATCTCACCCCAATCTGTCCCCTCACCCCAATCATGTCACATCTCACCCCAATCTGTCCCCTCACCCCAATCATGTCACATCTCACACCAATCTGTCCTCTCACCCCAATCATGTCATATCTCACCCCAATCTGTCCCCTCACCCCAATCATGTCACATCTCACCCCAATCTGTCCCCTCACCTCAATCATGTCACATCTCACCCCAATCTGTCTTCTCACCTCAATCATGTCACATCTCACCCCAATCTGTCCCCTCACCCCAATCATGTCACATCTCACCCCAATCTGTCCCCTAACCCCAATCATGTCACATCTCACCCCAATCTGTCCCCTCACCCCAATCATGTCACATCTCACCCCAATCTGTCCCCTCTCCCTAATCATGTCACATCTCACACCAATCTGTCCCCTCACCCCAATCATGTCACATCTCACCCCAATCTGTCCCCTCACCCCAATCATGTCACAACTCACCCCAATCTGTCCCCTCACCCCAATTATGTCACATCTCACCCCAATCTGTCCCCTCACCTCAATCATGTCACATCTCACCCCAATCTGTCCCCTCACCCCAATCATGTCACATCTCACCCCAATCTGTCCCCTCACCCCAATCATGTCACATCTCACCCCAATCTGTCCCCTCACCTCAATCATGTCACATCTCACCCCAATCTGTCCCCTCACCCCAATCATGTCACATCTCACCCCAATCTGTCCCCTCACCCCAATCATGTCACATCTCACCCCAATCTGTCCCCTCACCCCAATCATGTCACATCTCACCCCAATCTGTCCCCTCTCCCTAATCATGTCACATCTCACACCAATCTGTCCCCTCACCCCAATCATGTCACATCTCACCCCAATCTGTCCCCTCACCCCAATCATGTCACATCTCACCCCAATCAGTCCCCTCACCTCAATCATGTCACATCTCATCCCAATCTGTCCCCTCACCCCAATCATGTCACATCTCACCCCAATCATCTGTCCCTTCACCCCAATCATGTCACATCTCACCCCACTCTGTCCCCTCAACCCAATCATGTCACATCTCACCCCAATCTGTCCCCTCACCCCAATCATGTCATATCTCACATCAATCTGTCCCCTCACCCCAATCATGTCACATCTCACCCCAATCTGTCCCCTCACCCCAATCATGTCACATCTCACCCCAATCTGTCCCCTCTCCCTAATCATGTCACATCTCACACCAATCTGTCCCCTCACCCCAATCATGTCACTTCTCACCCCAATCTGTCCCCTCACCCCAATCATGTCACATCTCACCCCAATCTGTCCCCTCTCCCTAATCATGTCACATCTCACACCAATCTGTCCCCTCACCCCAATCATGTCACATCTCACCCCAATCTGTCCCCTCACCCCAATCATGTCACATCTCACCCCAATCTGTCCCCTCACCACAATCATGTCACATCTCACCCCAATCTGTCTCCTCACCCCAATCATGTCACATCTCACCCCAATCTGTCCCCTCACCCCAATCATGTCACATCTCACCCCAATCTGTCCCCTTTCCCTAATCATGTCACATCTCACCCCAATCTGTCCCCTCACCCCAATCATGTCACTTCTCACACCAATCTGTCCCCTCACCCCAATCATGTCACATCTCACCCCAATCTGTCCCCTCACCCCAATCATGTCACAGCTCACCTCAATCTGTCCCCTCACCCCAATCATGTCACATCTCGCCCCAATCTGTCCCGTCTCCCTAATCATGTCACATCTCACCCCAATCTGTCCCCTCACCCCAATCATGTCATATCTCACTCCAATCTGTCCCCTCACCCCAATCATGTCACATCTCACCCCAATCTGTCCCCTCTCCCTAATCATGTCACAGCTCACCCCAATCTGTCCCCTCACCCCAATCATGTCATATCTCAAATCAATCTGTCACCTCACCCCAATCATGTCACATCTCACCCCAATCTGTCCCCTCACCCCAATCATGTCACATCTAACCCCAATCTGTCCCCTCTCCCTAATCATGTCACATCTCACACCAATCTGTCCCCTCACCCCAATCATGTCACATCTCACCCCAATCTGTCCCCTCACCCCAATCATGTCACATCTCACCCCAATCTGTCCCCTCACCCCAATCATGTCACATCTCACCCCAATCTGTCCCCTCACCCCAATCATGTCACATCTCACACCAATCTGTCCTCTCACCCCAATCATGTCATATCTCACCCCAATCTGTCCCCTCACCCCAATCATGTCACATCTCACCCCAATCTGTCCCCTCACCTCAATCATGTCACATCTCACCCCAATCTGTCTTCTCACCTCAATCATGTCACATCTCACCCCAATCTGTCCCCTCACCCCAATCATGTCACATCTCACCCCAATCTGTCCCCTAACCCCAATCATGTCACATCTCACCCCAATCTGTCCCCTCACCCCAATCATGTCACATCTCACCCCAATCTGTCCCCTCTCCCTAATCATGTCACATCTCACACCAATCTGTCCCCTCTCCCCAATCATGTCACATCTCACCCCAATCTGTCCCCTCACCCCAATCATGTCACAACTCACCCCAATCTGTCCCCTCACCCCAATCATGTCACATCTCACCCCAATCTGTCCCCTCACCTCAATCATGTCACATCTCACCCCAATCTGTCCCCTCACCCCAATCATGTCACATCTCACCCCAATCTGTCCCCTCACCCCAATCATGTCACATCTCACCCCAATCTGTCCCCTCACCCCAATCATGTCACATCTCACCCCAATCTGTCCCCTCACCCCAATCATGTCACATCTCACCCCAATCTGTCCCCTCACCTCAATCATGTCACATCTCACCCCAATCTGTCCCCTCACCCCAATCATGTCACATCTCACCCCAATCTGTCCCCTCACCCCAATCATGTCACATCTCACCCCAATCTGTCCCCTCACCCCAATCATGTCACATCTCACCCCAATCTGTCCCCTCTCCCTAATCATGTCACATCTCACACCAATCTGTCCCCTCACCCCAATCATGTCACATCTCACCCCAATCTGTCCCCTCACCCCAATCATGTCACATCTCACCCCAATCAGTCCCCTCACCTCAATCATGTCACATCTCATCTCAATCTGTCCCCTCACCCCAATCATGTCACATCTCACCCCAATCATCTGTCCCTTCACCCCAATCATGTCACATCTCACCCCACTCTGTCCCCTCAACCCAATCATGTCACATCTCACCCCTATCTGTCCCCTCACCCCAATCATGTCATATCTCACATCAATCTGTCCCCTCACCCCAATCATGTCACATCTCACCCCAATCTGTCCCCTCACCCCAATCATGTCACATCTCACCCCAATCTGTCCCCTCTCCCTAATCATGTCACATCTCACACCAATCTGTCCCCTCACCCCAATCATGTCACTTCTCACCCCAATCTGTCCCCTCACCCCAATCATGTCACATCTCACCCCAATCTGTCCCCTCACCTCAATCATGTCACATCTCACCCCAATCTGTCCCCTCACCCCAATCATGTCATATCTCACATCAATCTGTCCCCTCACCCCAATCATGTCACATCTCACCCCAATCTGTCCCCTCACCCCAATCATGTCACATCTCACCCCAATCTGTCCCCTCTCCCTAATCATGTCACATCTCACACCAATGTGTCCCCTCACCCCAATCATGTCACTTCTCACCCCAATCTGTCCCCTCACCCCAATCATGTCACATCTCACCCCAATCTGTCCCCTCACCCCAATCATGTCACAGCTCACCTCAATCTGTCCCCTCACCCCAATCATGTCACATCTCGCCCCAATCTGTCCCCTCTCCCTAATCATGTCACATCTCACCCCAATCTGTCCCCTCACCCCAATCATGTCATATCTCACCCCAATCTGTCCCATCACCCCAATCATGTCACATCTCACCCCAATCTGTCCCCTCTCCCTAATCATGTCACATCTCACCCCAATCTGTCCCCTCACCCCAATCATGTCATATCTCACCCCAATCTGTCCCATCACCCCAATCATGTCACATCTCACCCCAATCTGTCCCCTCTCCCTAATCATGTCACATCTCACCCCAATCTGTCCCCTCACCCCAATCATGTCATATCTCACATCAATCTGTCCCCTCACCCCAATCATGTCACATCTCACCCCAATCTGTCCCGTCACCCCAATCATGTCACATCTCACCCCAATCTGTCCCCTCTCCCTAATCATGTCACATCTCACACCAATCTGTCCCCTCACCCCAATCATGTCACATCTCACCCCAATCTGTCCCCTCACCCCAATCATGTCACATCTCACCCCAATCTGTTCCCTCACCCCAATCATTTCACATCTCACACCAATCTGTCCCCTCACCCCAATCATGTCACTTCTCACACCAATCTGTCCCCTCACCCCAATCATGTCACATCTCACCCCAATCTGTCCCCTCACCCCAATCATGTCACAGCTCACCTCAATCTGTCCCCTTACCCCAATCATGTCACATCTCGCCCCAATCTGTCCCCTCTCCCTAATCATGTCACATGTCACCTCAATCTGTCCCCTCACCCCAATCAAGTCATATCTCACCCCAATCTGTCCCCTCACCCCAATTATGTCACATCTCACCCCAATCTGTCCCCTCTCCCTAATCATGTCACATCTCACACCAATCTGTCCCCTCACCCCAATCATGTCACATCTCACCCCAATCTGTCCCCACACCCCAATCATGTCACATCTCACCCCAATCTGTCCCCTCACCCCAATCATGTAACATCTCACCCCAATCTGTCCCCTCACCCTAATCATGTCACATCTCACACCAATCTGTCCCCTCACCCCAATCATGTCACATCTCACCCCAATCTGTCCCCTCACCCCAATCATGTCACATCTCACCCCAATTTGTCCCCTCTTCCTAATCATGTCACCTCTCACACGAATCTGTCCCCTCACCCCAATCATGTCACATCTCACCCCAATCTGTCCCCTCTCCCCAATCATGTCACATCTCACCCCAATCTGTCCCCTCTCCCTAATCATGTCACATCTCACACCATTCTGTCCCCTCACCCCAATCATGTCACATCTCACCCCACTCTGTCCCCTCACCCCAATCATGTCACATCTCACCCCAATCTGTCCCCTCACCCCAATCATGTAACATCTCACCCCAATCTGTCCTCTCACCTCAATCATGTCACATCTCACCCCAATCTGTCCCCTCACCCCAATCATGTCACATCTCACCCCAATCTGTCCCCTCACCCCAATCATGTCACATCTCACCCCAATCTGTCCCCTCTCCCTAATCATGTCACATCTCACACCAATCTGTCCCCTCACCCCAATCATGTCACATTTCACCCCAATTTGTCCCCTCACCCCAATCATGTCACATCTCACCCCAATCTGTCCCCTCACCCCAATCATGTCACATCTCACCCCAATCTGTCCCCTCTCCCTAATCATGTCACATCTCACACCAATCTGTCCCCTCACCCCAATCATGTCACATCTCACCCCAATCTGTCCCCTCACCCCAATCATGTCACATCTCATCCCAATCTGTCCCCTCACCCCAATCATGTCACATCTCACCCCAATCATCTGACCCTTCACCCCAATCATGTCACATCTCACCCCAATCTGTCCCCTCACCCCAATCATGTCACATCTCACCCCAATCTGTCCCCTCTCCCTAATCATGTCACATCTTACCCCAATCTGTCCCCTCACCCCAATCATGTCATATCTCACATCAATCTGTCCCCTCACCCCAATCATGTCACATCTCACCCCAATCTGTCCCCTCACCCCAATCATGTCACATCTCACCCCAATCTGTCCCCTCTCCCTAATCATGTCACATCTCACACCAATCTGTCCCCTCACCCCAATCATGTCACTTCTCACACCAATCTGTCCCCTCACCCCAATCATGTCACATCTCACCCCAATCTGTCCCCTCACCCCAATCATGTCACAGCTCACCTCAATCAGTCCCCTCACCCCAATCATGTCACATCTCGCCCCAATCTGTCCCCTCTCCCTAATCATGTCACATGTCACCCCAATCTGTCCCCTCACCCCAATCATGTCATATCTCACCCCAATCTGTCCCCTCACCCCAATTATGTCACATCTCACCCCAATCTGTCCCCTCTCCCTAATCATGTCACATCTCACCCCAATCTGTCCCCTCACCCCAATCATGTCATATCTCACATCAATCTGTCCCCTCACCCCAATCATGTCACATCTCACCCCAATCTGTCCCCTCACCCCAATCATGTCACATCTCACCCCAATCTGTCCCCTCTCCCTAATCATGTCACATCTCACACCAATCTGTCCCCTTACCCCAATCATGTCACATCTCACCCCAATCTGTCCCCTCACCCCAATCTGTCCCCTATCCCTAATCATGTCACATCTCACACCAATCTGTCCCCTCACCCCAATCATGTCACATCTCACACCAATCTGTCCCCTCACCCCAATCATGTCACTTCTCACACCAATCTGTCCCCTCTCCCTAATCATGTCACATCTCACACCAATCTGTCCCCTCACCCCAATCATGTCACATCTCACCCCAATCTGTCCCCTCACCCCAATCATGTCACATCTCACCCCAATCTGTCCCCTTTCCCTAATCATGTCACATCTCACACCAATCTGTCCCCTCACCCCAATCATGTCACATCTCACACCAATCTGTCCCCTCACCCCAATCATGTCACTTCTCACACCAATCTGTCCCCTCACCCCAATCATGTCACATCTCACCCCAATCTGTCCCCTCACCCCAATCATGTCACATCTCACCCCAATCTGTCCCCTCACCCCAATCGTGTCACATCTCACGCCAATCTGAACCCCTCTCACTAATCATGTCACATCTCACCCCAATCTGTCCCCTCACCCCAATCATGTCACAGCTCACCTCAATCTGTCCCCTCACCCCAATCATGTCACATCTCGCCCCAATCTGTCCCCTCTCCCTAATCATGTCACATCTCACCCCAATCTGTCCCCTCACCCCAATCATGTCATATCTCACCCCAATCTGTCCCCTCACCCCAATCATGTCACATCTCACCCCAATCTGTCCCCTCTCCCTAATCATGTCACAGCTCACCCCAATCTGTCCCCTCACCCCAATCATGTCAAATCTCACCCCAATCTGTTCCCTCACCCCAATCATGTCACATCTAACCCCAATCTGTCCCCTCTCCCTAATCATGTCACATCTCACACCAATCTGTCCCCTCACCCCTATCATGTCACATCTCACCCCAATCTGTCCCCTCACCCCAATCATGTCACATCTCACCCCAATCAGTTCCCTCACCTCAATCATGTCACATCTCATCCCAATCTGTCCCCTCACCCCAATCATGTCACATCTCACCCCAATCATCTGTCCCTTCACCCCAATCATGTCACATCTCACCCCAATCTGTCCCCTCAACCCAATCATGTCACATCTCACCCCAATCTGTCCCCTCACCCCAATCATGTCATATCTCACATCAATCTGTCCCCTCACCCCAATCATGTCACATCTCACCCCAATCTGTCCCCTCACCCCAATCATGTCACATCTCACCCCAATCTGTCCCCTCTCCCTAATCATGTCATATCTCACACCAATCTGTCCCCTCACCCCAATCATGTCACATCTCACCCCAATCTGTCCCCTCTCCCTAATCATGTCACATCTCACACCAATCTGTCCCCTCACCCCAATCATGTCACTTCTCACCCCAATCTGTCCCCTCACCCCAATTATGTCACATCTCACCCCAATCTGTCCCCTCACCCCAATCATGTCACAGCTCACCTCAATCTGTCCCCTCACCCCAATCATGTCACATCTCGCCCCAATCTGTCCCCTCTCCCTAATCATGTCACATCTCACCCCAATCTGTCCTCTCACCCCAATCATGTCATATCTCACCCCAATCTGTCCCATCACCCCAATCATGTCACATCTCACCCCAATCTGTCCCCTCTCCCTAATCATGTCACATCTCACCCCAATCTGTCCCCTCACCCCAATCATGTCATATCTCACATCAATCTGTCCCCTCACCCCAATCATGTCACATCTCACCCCAATCTGTCCCGTCACCCCAATCATGTCACATCTCACCCCAATCTGTCCCCTCTCCCTAATCATGTCACATCTCACACCAATCTGTCCCCTCACCCCAATCATGTCACATCTCACCTCAATCTGTCCCCTCACCCCAATCATGTCACATCTCACCCCAATCTGTCCCCTCACCCCAATCATGTCACATCTCACCCCAATCTGTTCCCTCACCCCAATCATTTCACATCTCACACCAATCTGTCCCCTCACCCCAATCATGTCACTTCTCACACCAATCTGTCCCCTCACCCCAATCATGTCACATCTCACCCCAATCTGTCCCCTCACCCCAATCATGTCACAGCTCACCTCAATCTGTCCCCTCACCCCAATCATGTCACATCTCGCCCCAATCTGTCCCCTCTCCCTAATCATGTCACATGTCACCCCAATCTGTCCCCTCACCCCAATCAAGTCATATCTCACCCCAATCTGTCCCCTCACCCCAATTATGTCACATCTCACCCCAATCTGTCCCCTCTCCCTAATCATGTCACATCTCACACCAATCTGTCCCCTCACCCCAATCATGTCACATCTCACCCCAATCTGTCCCCTCACCCCAATCATGTCACATCTCACCCCAATCTGTCCCCTCACCCCAATCATGTAACATCTCACCCCAATCTGTCCTCTCACCTCAATCATGTCACATCTCACCCCAATCTGTCCCCTCACCCCAATCATGTCACATCTCACCCCAATCTGTCCCCTCACCCCAATCATGTCACATCTCACCCCAATCTGTCCCCTCTCCCTAATCATGTCACATCTCACACCAATCTGTCCCCTCACCCCAATCATGTCACATTTCACCCCAATTTGTCCCCTCACCCCAATCATGTCACATCTCACCCCAATCTGTCCCCTCACCCCAATCATGTCACATCTCACCCCAATCTGTCCCCTCTCCCTAATCATGTCACATCTCACACCAATCTGTCCCCTCACCCCAATCATGTCACATCTCACCCCAATCTGTCCCCTCACCCCAATCATGTCACATCTCATCCCAATCTGTCCCCTCACCCCAATCATGTCACATCTCACCCCAATCATCTGACCCTTCACCCCAATCATGTCACATCTCACCCCAATCTGTCCCCTCACCCCAATCATGTCACATCTCACCCCAATCTGTCCCCTCTCCCTAATCATGTCACATCTTACCCCAATCTGTCCCCTCACCCCAATCATGTCATATCTCACATCAATCTGTCCCCTCACCCCAATCATGTCGCATCTCACCCCAATCTGTCCCCTCACCCCAATCATGTCACATCTCACCCCAATCTGTCCCCTCTCCCTAATCATGTCACATCTCACACCAATCTGTCCCCTCACCCCAATCATGTCACATCTCACACCAATCTGTCCTCTCACCCCAATCATGTCACATCTCACCCCAATCTGTCCCCTCACCCCAATCATGTCACATCTCTCCCCAATCTGTCCCCTCACCTCAATCATGTCACATCTCACCCCAATCTGTCCTCTCACCTCAATCATGTCACATCTCACCCCAATCTGTCCCCTCACCCCAATCATTTCACATCTCACCCCAATCTGTCCCTTAACCCAAATCATGTCACATCTCACCCCAATCTGTCCCCTCTCCCCAATCATGTCACATCTCACCCCTATCTGTCCCCTCACCCCAATCATGTCACATCTCACCCCAATCTGTCCCCTCACCCCAATCATGTCACATCTCACCCCAATCTGTCCCCTCACCCCAATCATGTCACATCTCACCCCAATCTGACCCCTCTCCATAATCATGTCACATCTCACACCAATCTGTCCCCTCACCCCAATCATGTCACATCTCACCCCAATCTGTCCCCTCACCCCAATCATGTCACATCTCACCCCAATCTGTCCCCTCACCACAATCATGTCACATCTCACCCCAATCTGTCTCCTCACCCCAATCATGTCACATCTCACCCCAATCTGTCCCCTCACCCCAATCATGTCACATCTCACCCCAATCTGTCCCCTTTCCCTAATCATGTCACATCTCACCCCAATCTGTCCCCTCACCCCAATCATGTCACTTCTCACCCCAATCTGTCCCCTCACCCCAATCATGTCACAACTCACCCCAATCTGTCCCCTCACCCCAATCATGTCACATCTCACCCCAATCTGTCCCCTCACCTCAATCATGTCACATCTCACCCCAATCTGTCCCCTCACCCCAATCATGTCACATCTCACCCCAATCTGTCCCCTCACCCCAATCATGTCACATCTCACCCCAATCTGTCCCCTCACCCCAATCATGTCACATCTCAACCCAATCTGTCCCCTCACCCCAATCATGTCACATCTCACCCCAATCTGTCCCCTCACCTCAATCATGTCACATCTCACCCCAATCTGTCCCCTCACCCCAATCATGTCACATCTCACCCCAATCTGTCCCCTCACCCCAATCATGTCACATCTCACCCCAATCTGTCCCCTCACCCCAATCATGTCACATCTCACCCCAATCTGTCCCCTCTCCCTAATCATGTCACATCTCACACCAATCTGTCCCCTCACCCCAATCATGTCACATCTCACCCCAATCTGTCCCCTCACCCCAATCATGTCACATCTCACCCCAATCAGTCCCCTCACCTCAATCATGTCACATCTCATCCCAATCTGTCCCCTCACCCCAATCATGTCACATCTCACCCCAATCATCTGTCCCTTCACCCCAATCATGTCACATCTCACCCCACTCTGTCCCCTCAACCCAATCATGTCACATCTCACCCCAATCTGTCCCCTCACCCCAATCATGTCATATCTCACATCAATCTGTCCCCTCACCCCAATCATGTCACATCTCACCCCAATCTGTCCCCTCACCCCAATCATGTCACATCTCACCCCAATCTGTCCCCTCTCCCTAATCATGTCACATCTCACACCAATCTGTCCCCTCACCCCAATCATGTCACTTCTCACCCCAATCTGTCCCCTCACCCCAATCATGTCACATCTCACCCCAATCTGTCCCCTCACCTCAATCATGTCACATCTCACCCCAATCTGTCCCCTCACCCCAATCATGTCATATCTCACATCAATCTTTCCCCTCACCCCAATCATGTCACATCTCACCCCAATCTGTCCCCTCACCCCAATCATGTCACATCTCACCCCAATCTGTCCCCTCTCCCTAATCATGTCACATCTCACACCAATCTGTCCCCTCACCCCAATCATGTCACATCTCACCCCAATCTGTCCCCTCACCCCAATCTGTCCCCTATCCCTAATCATGTCACATCTCACACCAATCTGTCCCCTCACCCCAATCATGTCACATCTCACACCAATCTGTCCCCTCACCCCAATCATGTCACTTCTCACACCAATCTGTCCCCTCTCCCTAATCATGTCACATCTCACACCAATCTGTCCCCTCACCCCAATCATGTCACATCTCACCCCAATCTGTCCCCTCACCCCAATCATGTCACATCTCACCCCAATCTGTCCCCTTTCCCTAATCATGTCACATCTCACACCAATCTGTCCCCTCACCCCAATCATGTCACATCTCACCCCAATCTGTCTCCTCACCCCAATCATGTCACATCTCACCCCAATCTGTCCCCTCACCACAATCATGTCACATCTCACCCCAATCTGTCCCCTCACCCCAATCATGTCACATCTCACCCCAATCTGTCCCCTTTCCCTAATCATGTCACATCTCACCCCAATCTGTCCCCTCACCCCAATCATGTCACTTCTCACCCCAATCTGTCCCCTCACCCCAATCATGTCACAACTCACCCCAATCTGTCCCCTCACCCCAATCATGTCACATCTCACCCCAATCTGTCCCCTCACCTCAATCATGTCACATCTCACCCCAATCTGTCCCCTCACCCCAATCATGTCACATCTCACCCCAATCTGTCCCCTCACCCCAATCATGTCACATCTCACCCCAATCTGTCCCCTCACCCCAATCATGTCACATCTCAACCCAATCTGTCCCCTCACCCCAATCATGTCACATCTCACCCCAATCTGTCCCCTCACCTCAATCATGTCACATCTCACCCCAATCTGTCCCCTCACCCCAATCATGTCACATCTCACCCCAATCTGTCCCCTCACCCCAATCATGTCACATCTCACCCCAATCTGTCCCCTCACCCCAATCATGTCACATCTCACCCCAATCTGTCCCCTCTCCCTAATCATGTCACATCTCACACCAATCTGTCCCCTCACCCCAATCATGTCACATCTCACCCCAATCTGTCCCCTCACCCCAATCATGTCACATCTCACCCCAATCAGTCCCCTCACCTCAATCATGTCACATCTCATCCCAATCTGTCCCCTCACCCCAATCATGTCACATCTCACCCCAATCATCTGTCCCTTCACCCCAATCATGTCACATCTCACCCCACTCTGTCCCCTCAACCCAATCATGTCACATCTCACCCCAATCTGTCCCCTCACCCCAATCATGTCATATCTCACATCAATCTGTCCCCTCACCCCAATCATGTCACATCTCACCCCAATCTGTCCCCTCACCCCAATCATGTCACATCTCACCCCAATCTGTCCCCTCTCCCTAATCATGTCACATCTCACACCAATCTGTCCCCTCACCCCAATCATGTCACTTCTCACCCCAATCTGTCCCCTCACCCCAATCATGTCACATCTCACCCCAATCTGTCCCCTTTCCCTAATCATGTCACATCTCACACCAATCTGTCCCCTCACCCCAATCATGTCACATCTCACACCAATCTGTCCCCTCACCCCAATCATGTCACTTCTCACACCAATCTGTCCCCTCACCCCAATCATGTCACATCTCACCCCAATCTGTCCCCTCACCCCAATCATGTCACATCTCACCCCAATCTGTCCCCTCACCCCAATCGTGTCACATCTCACGCCAATCTGAACCCCTCTCACTAATCATGTCACATCTCACCCCAATCTGTCCCCTCACCCCAATCATGTCACAGCTCACCTCAATCTGTCCCCTCACCCCAATCATGTCACATCTCGCCCCAATCTGTCCCCTCTCCCTAATCATGTCACATCTCACCCCAATCTGTCCCCTCACCCCAATCATGTCATATCTCACCCCAATCTGTCCCCTCACCCCAATCATGTCACATCTCACCCCAATCTGTCCCCTCTCCCTAATCATGTCACAGCTCACCCCAATCTGTCCCCTCACCCCAATCATGTCAAATCTCACCCCAATCTGTTCCCTCACCCCAATCATGTCACATCTAACCCCAATCTGTCCCCTCTCCCTAATCATGTCACATCTCACACCAATCTGTCCCCTCACCCCTATCATGTCACATCTCACCCCAATCTGTCCCCTCACCCCAATCATGTCACATCTCACCCCAATCAGTTCCCTCACCTCAATCATGTCACATCTCATCCCAATCTGTCCCCTCACCCCAATCATGTCACATCTCACCCCAATCATCTGTCCCTTCACCCCAATCATGTCACATCTCACCCCAATCTGTCCCCTCAACCCAATCATGTCACATCTCACCCCAATCTGTCCCCTCACCCCAATCATGTCATATCTCACATCAATCTGTCCCCTCACCCCAATCATGTCACATCTCACCCCAATCTGTCCCCTCACCCCAATCATGTCACATCTCACCCCAATCTGTCCCCTCTCCCTAATCATGTCATATCTCACACCAATTTGTCCCCTCACCCCAATCATGTCACATCTCACCCCAATCTGTCCCCTCTCCCTAATCATGTCACATCTCACACCAATCTGTCCCCTCACCCCAATCATGTCACTTCTCACCCCAATATGTCCCCTCACCCCAATTATGTCACATCTCACCCCAATCTGTCCCCTCACCCCAATCATGTCACAGCTCACCTCAATCTGTCCCCTCACCCCAATCATGTCACATCTCGCCCCAATCTGTCCCCTCTCCCTAATCATGTCACATCTCACCCCAATCTGTCCTCTCACCCCAATCATGTCATATCTCACCCCAATCTGTCCCATCACCCCAATCATGTCACATCTCACCCCAATCTGTCCCCTCTCCCTAATCATGTCACATCTCACCCCAATCTGTCCCCTCACCCCAATCATGTCATATCTCACATCAATCTGTCCCCTCACCCCAATCATGTCACATCTCACCCCAATCTGTCCCGTCACCCCAATCATGTCACATCTCACCCCAATCTGTCCCCTCTCCCTAATCATGTCACATCTCACACCAATCTGTCCCCTCACCCCAATCATGTCACATCTCACCTCAATCTGTCCCCTCACCCCAATCATGTCACATCTCACCCCAATCTGTCCCCTCACCCCAATCATGTCACATCTCACCCCAATCTGTTCCCTCACCCCAATCATTTCACATCTCACACCAATCTGTCCCCTCATCCCAATCATGTCACTTCTCACACCAATCTGTCCCCTCACCCCAATCATGTCACATCTCACCCCAATCTGTCCCCTCACCCCAATCATGTCACAGCTCACCTCAATCTGTCCCCTCACCCCAATCATGTCACATCTCGCCCCAATCTGTCCCCTCTCCCTAATCATGTCACATGTCACCCCAATCTGTCCCCTCACCCCAATCAAGTCATATCTCACCCCAATCTGTCCCCTCACCCCAATTATGTCACATCTCACCCCAATCTGTCCCCTCTCCCTAATCATGTCACATCTCACACCAATCTGTCCCCTCACCCCAATCATGTCACATCTCACCCCAATCTGTCCCCTCACCCCAATCATGTCACATCTCACCCCAATCTGTCCCCTCACCCCAATCATGTAACATCTCACCCCAATCTGTCCTCTCACCTCAATCATGTCACATCTCACCCCAATCTGTCCCCTCACCCCAATCATGTCACATCTCACCCCAATCTGTCCCCTCACCCCAATCATGTCACATCTCACCCCAATCTGTCCCCTCTCCCTAATCATGTCACATCTCACACCAATCTGTCCCCTCACCCCAATCATGTCACATTTCACCCCAATTTGTCCCCTCACCCCAATCATGTCACATCTCACCCCAATCTGTCCCCTCACCCCAATCATGTCACATCTCACCCCAATCTGTCCCCTCTCCCTAATCATGTCACATCTCACACCAATCTGTCCCCTCACCCCAATCATGTCACATCTCACCCCAATCTGTCCCCTCACCCCAATCATGTCACATCTCATCCCAATCTGTCCCCTCACCCCAATCATGTCACATCTCACCCCAATCATCTGACCCTTCACCCCAATCATGTCACATCTCACCCCAATCTGTCCCCTCACCCCAATCATGTCACATCTCACCCCAATCTGTCCCCTCTCCCTAATCATGTCACATCTTACCCCAATCTGTCCCCTCACCCCAATCATGTCATATCTCACATCAATCTGTCCCCTCACCCCAATCATGTCGCATCTCACCCCAATCTGTCCCCTCACCCCAATCATGTCACATCTCACCCCAATCTGTCCCCTCTCCCTAATCATGTCACATCTCACACCAATCTGTCCCCTCACCCCAATCATGTCACATCTCACACCAATCTGTCCTCTCACCCCAATCATGTCACATCTCACCCCAATCTGTCCCCTCACCCCAATCATGTCACATCTCTCCCCAATCTGTCCCCTCACCTCAATCATGTCACATCTCACCCCAATCTGTCCTCTCACCTCAATCATGTCACATCTCACCCCAATCTGTCCCCTCACCCCAATCATTTCACATCTCACCCCAATCTGTCCCTTAACCCAAATCATGTCACATCTCACCCCAATCTGTCCCCTCACCCCAATCATGTCACAGCTCACCTCAATCAGTCCCCTCACCCCAATCATGTCACATCTCGCCCCAATCTGTCCCCTCTCCCTAATCATGTCACATGTCACCCCAATCTGTCCCCTCACCCCAATCATTTCATATCTCACCCCAATCTGTCCCCTCACCCCAATTATGTCACATCTCACCCCAATCTGTCCCCTCTCCCTAATCATGTCACATCTCACCCCAATCTGTCCCCTCACCCCAATCATGTCATATCTCACATCAATCTGTCCCCTCACCCCAATCATGTCACATCTCACCCCAATCTGTCCCCTCACCCCAATCATGTCACATCTCACCCCAATCTGTCCCCTCTCCCTAATCATGTCACATCTCACACCAATCTGTCCCCTCACCCCAATCATGTCACATCTCACCCCAATCTGTCCCCTCACCCCAATCTGTCCCCTATCCCTAATCATGTCACATCTCACACCAATCTGTCCCCTCACCCCAATCATGTCACATCTCACACCAATCTGTCCCCTCACCCCAATCATGTCACTTCTCACACCAATCTGTCCCCTCTCCCTAATCATGTCACATCTCACACCAATCTGTCCCCTCACTCCAATCATGTCACATCTCACCCCAATCTGTCCCCTCACCCCAATCATGTCACATCTCACCCCAATCTGTCCCCTTTCCCTAATCATGTCACATCTCACACCAATCTGTCCCCTCACCCCAATCATGTCACATCTCACACCAATCTGTCCCCTCACCCCAATCATGTCACTTCTCACACCAATCTGTCCCCTCACCCCAATCATGTCACATCTCACCCCAATCTGTCCCCTCACCCCAATCATGTCACATCTCACCCCAATCTGTCCCCTCACCCCAATCGTGTCACATCTCACCCCAATCTGAACCCCTCTCCCTAATCATGTCACATCTCACCCCAATCTGTCCCCTCACCCCAATCATGTCACAGCTCACCTCAATCTGTCCCCTCACCCCAATCATGTCACATCTCGCCCCAATCTGTCCCCTCTCCCTAATCATGTCACATCTCACCCCAATCTGTCCCCTCACCCCAATCATGTCATATCTCACCCCAATCTGTCCCCTCACCCCAATCATGTCACATCTCACCCCAATCTGTTCCCTCACCCCAATCATTTCACATCTCACACCAATCTGTCCCCTCACCCCAATCATGTCACTTCTCACACCAATCTGTCCCCTCACCCCAATCATGTCACATCTCACCCCAATCTGTCCCCTCACCCCAATCATGTCACATCTCACCCCAATCTGTTCCCTCACCCCAATCATTTCACATCTCACCCCAAGCTGTCCCCTCACCCCAATCATGTCACATCTCACCCCAATCTGTCCCCTCACCCCAATCATGTCACATCTCACCCCAATCTGTCCCCTCACCTCAATCATGTCACATCTCACCCCAATCTGTCCCCTCACCCCAATCATGTCACATCTCACCCCAATCATCTGTCCCCTCACCCCAATCATGTCACATCTCACCCCAATCTGTCCCCTTACCCCAATCATGTCACATCTCACCCCAATCTGTCCCCTCACCTCAATCATGTCAAATCTCACCCCAATCTGTCCCCTCTCCCTAATCATGTCACATCTCACCTCAATCTGTCCCCTCACCCCATTCATGTCATATCTCACTTCAATCTGTCCCCTCACCCCAATCATATCACACCTCACCCCAATCTGTCCCCTCACCCCAATCATGTCACATCTCACCCCAATTTGTCCCCTCTCCCTAATCATGTCACATCTCACCCCAATCTGTCCCCTCACCCCAATCATGTCATATCTCACATCAATCTGTCCCCTCACCCCAATCATGTCACATCTCACCCCAATCTGTCCCCTCTCCCTAATCATGTCACATCTCACCCCAATCTGTCCCCTCACCCCAATCATGTCATATCTCACATCAATCTGTCCCCTCACCCCAATCATGTCACATCTCACCCCGATCTGTCCCCTCACCCCAATCATGTCACATCTCACCCCAATCTGTCTCCTCACCCCAATCATGTCACATCTCACCCCAATCTGTCCCCTCACCCCAATCATGTCACATCTCACCCCAATCTGTCCCCTCACCCCAATCATGTCACATCTCACCCCAATCTGTCCCCTCACCCCAATCATGTCACATCTCACCCCAATCTGTCCCCTCACCCCAATCATGTCACATCTCACACCAATCTGTCCCCTCACCCCAATCATGTCACTTCTCACACCAATCTGTCCCCTCACCCCAATCATGTCACAGCTCACCCCAATCTGTCCCCTCACCCCAATCATGTCACAACTCACCCCAATCTGTCCCCTCACCCCAATCATGTCACATCTCACCCCAATCTGTCCCCTCTTCCTAATCATGTCACATCTCACCCCAATCTGTCCCCTCACCCCAATCATGTCATATCTCACATCAATCTGTCCCCTCACACCAATCTGTCCTCTCACCCCAATCATGTCACATCTCACCCCAATCTGTCCCCTCACCCCAATCATGTCACATCTCACCCCAATCTGTCCCCTCACCTCAATCATGTCACATCTCACCCCAATCTGTCCTCTCACCTCAATCATGTCACATCTCACCCCAATCTGTCCCCTCACCCCAATCATTTCACATCTCACACCAATCTGTCCCCTCACCCCAATCATGTCACATCTCACCCCAATCTGTCCCCTCTCCCCAATCATGTCACATCTCACCCCAATCTGTCCCCTCACCACAATCATGTCACATCTCACCCCAATCTGTCCCCTCACCCCAATCATGTCACATCTCACCCCAATCTGTCCCCTCACCCCAATCATGTCACATCTCACCCCAATCTGTCCCCTCTCCCTAATCATGTCACATCTCACCCCAATCTGTCCCCTCACCCCAATCATGTCACTTCTCACACCAATCTGTCCCCTCACCCCAATCATGTCACATCTCACCCCAATCTGTCCCATCACCCCAATCATGTCACAGCTCACCTCAATCTGTCCCCTCACCCCAATCATGTCACATCTCGCCCCAATCTGTCCCCTCTCCCTAATCATGTCACATCTCACCCCAATCTGTCCCCTCACCCCAATCATGTCATATCTCACCCCAATCTGTCCCCTCACCCCAATCATGTCACATCTCACCCCAATCTGTCCCCTCTCCCTAATCATGTCACAGCTCACCCCAATCTGTCCCCTCACCCCAATCATGTCATATCTCACATCAATCTGTCCCCTCACCCCAATCATGTCACATCTCACCCCAATCTGTCCCCTCACCCCAATCATGTCACATCTAACCCCAATCTGTCCCCTCTCCCTAATCATGTCACATCTCACACCAATCTGTCCCCTCACCCCAATCATGTCACATCTCACCCCAATCTGTCCCCTCACCCCAATCATGTCACATCTCACCGCAATCCGTCCCCTCACCCCAATCATGTCACATCTCACCCCAATCTGTCCCCTCACCCCAATCATGTCACATCTCACCCCAATCTGTCCTCTCACCCCAATCATGTCACATCTCACCCCAATCTGTCCCCTCACCCCAATCATGTCACATCTCACCCCAATCTGTTCCCTCACCTCAATCATGTCACATCTCACCCCAATCTGTCTTCTCACCTCAATCATGTCACATCTCACCCCAATCTGTCCCCTCACCCCAATCATGTTACATCTCACCCCAATCTGTCCCCTAACCCCAATCATGTCACATCTCACCCCAATCTGTCCCCGCTCCCTAATCATGTCACATCTCACACCAATCTGTCCCCTCACCCCAATCATGTCACGTCTCACCCCAATCTGTCCCCTCACCCCAATCATGTCACAACTCACCCCAATCTGTCCCCTCACCCCAATCATGTCACATCTCACCCCAATCTGTCCCCTCACCTCAATCATGTCACATCTCACCCCAATCTGTCCCCTCACCCCAATCATGTCACATCTCACCCCAATCTGTCCCCTCACCCCAATCATGTCACAACTCACCCCATTCTGTCCCCTCACCCCAATCATGTCACATCTCACCCCAATCTGTCCCCTCTCCCTAATCATGTCACATCTCACCCCAATCTGTCCCCTCACCCCAATCATGTCATATCTCACATCAATCTGTCCCCTCACCCCAATTATGTCACATCTCACACCAATCTGTCCTCTCACCCCAATCATGTCACATCTCACCCCAATCTGTCCCCTCACCCCAATCATGTCACATCTCACCCCAATCTGTCCCCTCACCTCAATCATGTCACATCTCACCCCAATCTGTCCTCTCACCTCAATCATGTCACATCTCACCCCAATCTGTCCCCTCACCCCAATCATTTCACATCTCACCCCAATCTGTCCCCTAACCCAAATCATGTCACATCTCACCCCAATCTGTCCCCTCTCCCCAATCATGTCACATCTCACCCTTATCTGTCCCCTCACCCCAATCATGTCACATCTCACCCCAATCTGTCCCCTCACCCCAATCATGTCACATCTCACCCCAATCTGTCCCCTCACCCCAATCATGTCACATCTCACCCCAATCTGACCCCTCTCCATAATCATGTCACATCTCACACCAATCTGTCCCCTCACCCCAATCATGTCACATCTCACCCCAATCTGTCCCCTCACCCCAATCATGTCACATCTCACCCCAATCTGTCCCCTCACGACAATCATGTCACATCTCACCCCAATCTGTCCCCTCACCCCAATCATGTCACATCTCACCCCAATCTGTCCCCTCACCCCAATCATGTCACATCTCACCCCAATCTGTCCCCTCTCCCTAATCATGTCACATCTCACCCCAATCTGTCCCCTCACCCCAATCATGTCACTTCTCACACCAATCTGTCCCCTCACCCCAATCATGTCACATCTCACCCCAATCTGTCCCCTCACCCCAATCATGTCACAGCTCACCTCAATCTGTCCCCTCACCCCAATCATGTCACATCTCGCCCCAATCTGTCCCCTCTCCCTAATCATGTCACATCTCACCCCAATCTGTCCCCTCACCCCAATCATGTCATATCTCACCCCAATCTGTCCCCTCACCCCAATCATGTCACATCTCACCCCAATCTGTCCCCTCTCCCTAATCATGTCACAGCTCACCCCAATCTGTCCCCTCACCCCAATCATGTCATATCTCACATCAATCTGTCCCCTCACCCCAATCATGTCACATCTCACCCCAATCTGTCCCCTCACCCCAATCATGTCACATCTAACCCCAATCTGTCCCCTCTCCCTAATCATGTCACATCTCACACCAATCTGTCCCCTCACCCCAATCATGTCACATCTCACCCCAATCTGTCCCCTCACCCCAATCATGTCACATCTCACCCCAATCTGTCCCCTCTCCCTAATCATGTCACATCTCACACCAATCTGTCCCCTCACCCCAATCATGTCACATCTCACCCCAAACTGTCCCCTCACCCCAATCATGTCACAACTCACCCCAATCTGTCCCCTCACCCCAATCATGTCACATCTCACCCCAATCTGTCCCCTCACCTCAATCATGTCACATCTCACCCCAATCTGTCCCCTCACCCCAATCATGTCACATCTCACCCCAATCTGTCCCCTCACCCCAATCATGTCACATCTCACCCCAATCTTTCCCCTCACCCCAATCATGTCACATCTCACCCCAATCTGTCCCCTCACCCCAATCATGTCACATCTCACCCCAATCTGTCCCCTCACCTCAATCATGTCACAGCTCACCTCAATCTGTCCCCTCACCCCAATCATGTCACATCTCGCCCCAATCTGTCCCCTCTCCCTAATCATGTCACATCTCACCCCAATCTGTCCCCTCACCCCAATCATGTCATATCTCACCCCAATCTGTCCCATCACCCCAATCATGTCACATCTCACCCCAATCTGTCCCCTCTCCCTAATCATGTCACATCTCACCCCAATCTGTCCCCTCACCCCAATCATGTCATATCTCACATCAATCTGTCCCCTCACCCCAATCATGTCACATCTCACCCCAATCTGTCCCCTCACCCCAATCATGTCACATCTCACCCCAATCTGTCCCCTCTCCCTAATCATTTCACATCTCACACCAATCTGTCCCCTCACCCCAATCATGTCACATCTCACCCCAATCTGTCCCCTCACCCCAATCATGTCACATCTCACCCCAATCTGTCCCCTCACCCCAATCATGTCACATCTCACCCCAATCTGTCCCCTCTCCCTAATCATGTCACATCTCACACCAATCTGTCCCCTCACCCCAATCATGTCACATCTCACCCCAATCTGTCCCCTCTCCCCAATCATGTCACATCTCACCCCAATCTGTCCCCTCACCACAATCATGTCACATCTCACCCCAATCTGTCCCCTCACCCCAATCATGTCACATCTCACCCCAATCTGTCCCCTCACCCCAATCATGTCACATCTCACCCCAATCTGTCCCCTCTCCCTAATCATGTCACATCTCACCCCAATCTGTCCCCTCACCCCAATCATGTCACTTCTCACACCAATCTGTCCCCTCACCCCAATCATGTCACATCTCACCCCAATCTGTCCCCTCACCCCAATCATGTCACAGCTCACCTCAATCTGTCCCCTCACCCCAATCATGTCACATCTCGCCCCAATCTGTCCCCTCTCCCTAATCATGTCACATCTCACCCCAATCTGTCCCCTCACCCCAATCATGTCATATCTCACCCCAATCTGTCCCCTCACCCCAATCATGTCACATCTCACCCCAATCTGTCCCCTCTCCCTAATCATGTCACAGCTCACCCCAATCTGTCCCCTCACCCCAATCATGTCATATCTCACATCAATCTGTCCCCTCACCCCAATCATGTCACATCTCACCCCAATCTGTCCCCTTACCCCAATCATGTCACATCTAACCCCAATCTGTCCCCTCTCCCTAATCATGTCACATCTCACACCAATCTGTCCCCTCACCCCAATCATGTCACATCTCACCCCAATCTGTCCCCTCACCCCAATCATGTCACATCTCACCCCAATCTGTCCCCTCACCCCAATCATGTCACATCTCACCCCAATCTGTCCCCTCACCCCAATCATGTCACATCTCACCCCAATCTGTCCTCTCACCCCAATCATGTCACATCTCACCCCAATCTGTCCCCTCACCCCAATCATGTCACATCTCACCCCAATCTGTCCCCTCACCTCAATCATGTCACATCTCACCCCAATCTGTCTTCTCACCTCAATCATGTCACATCTCACCCCAATCTGTCCCCTCACCCCAATCATGTCACATCTCACCCCAATCTGTCCCCTAACCCCAATCATGTCACATCTCACCCCAATCTGTCCCCGCTCCCTAATCATGTCACATCTCACACCAATCTGTCCCCTCACCCCAATCATGTCACATCTCACCCCAATCTGTCCCCTCACCCCAATCATGTCACAACTCACCCCAATCTGTCCCCTCACCCCAATCATGTCACATCTCACCCCAATCTGTCCCCTCACCTCAATCATGTCACATCTCACCCCAATCTGTCCCCTCACCCCAATCATGTCACATCTCACCCCAATCTGTCCCCTCACCCCAATCATGTCACAACTCACCCCAATCTGTCCCCTCACCCCAATCATGTCACATCTCACCCCAATCTGTCCCCTCTCCCTAATCATGTCACATCTCACCCCAATCTGTCCCCTCACCCCAATCATGTCATATCTCACATCAATCTGTCCCCTCACCCCAATCATGTCACATCTCACACCAATCTGTCCTCTCACCCCAATCATGTCACATCTCACCCCAATCTGTCCCCTCACCCCAATCATGTCACATCTCACCCCAATCTGTCCCCTCACCTCAATCATGTCACATCTCACCCCAATCTGTCCTCTCACCTCAATCATGTCACATCTCACCCCAATCTGTCCCCTCACCCCAATCATTTCACATCTCACCCCAATCTGTCCCCTAACCCAAATCATGTCACATCTCACCCCAATCTGTCCCCTCTCCCCAATCATGTCACATCTCACCCTTATCTGTCCCCTCACCCCAATCATGTCACATCTCTCCCCAATCTGTCCCCTCACCCCAATCATGTCACATCTCACCCCAATCTGTCCCCTCACCCCAATCATGTCACATCTCACCCCAATCTGACCCCTCTCCATAATCATGTCACATCTCACACCAATCTGTCCCCTCACCCCAATCATGTCACATCTCACCCCAATCTGTCCCCTCACCCCAATCATGTCACATCTCACCCCAATCTGTCCCCTCACCACAATCATGTCACATCTCACCCCAATCTGTCCCCTCACCCCAATCATGTCACATCTCACCCCAATCTGTCCCCTCACCCCAATCATGTCACATCTCACCCCAATCTGTCCCCTCACCTCAATCATGTCACATCTCACCCCAATCTGTCCTCTCACCTCAATCATGTCACATCTCACCCCAATCTGTCCCCTCACCCCAATCATTTCACATCTCACCCCAATCTGTCCCCTAACCCAAATCATGTCACATCTCACCCCAATCTGTCCCCTCTCCCCAATCATGTCACATCTCACCCTTGTCTGTCCCCTCACCCCAATCATGTCACATCTCACCCCAATCTGTCCCCTCACCCCAATCATGTCACATCTCACCCCAATCTGTCCCCTCACCCCAATCATGTCACATCTCACCCCAATCTGACCCCTCTCCATAATCATGTCACATCTCACACCAATCTGTCCCCTCACCCCAATCATGTCACATCTCACCCCAATCTGTCCCCTCACCCCAATCATGTCACATCTCACCCCAATCTGTCCCCTCACGACAATCATGTCACATCTCACCCCAATCTGTCCCCTCACCCCAATCATGTCACATCTCACCCCAATCTGTCCCCTCACCCCAATCATGTCACATCTCACCCCAATCTGTCCCCTCTCCCTAATCATGTCACATCTCACCCCAATCTGTCCCCTCACCCCAATCATGTCACTTCTCACACCAATCTGTCCCCTCACCCCAATCATGTCACATCTCACCCCAATCTGTCCCCTCACCCCAATCATGTCACAGCTCACCTCAATCTGTCCCCTCACCCCAATCATGTCACATCTCGCCCCAATCTGTCCCCTCTCCCTAATCATGTCACATCTCACCCCAATCTGTCCCCTCACCCCAATCATGTCATATCTCACCCCAATCTGTCCCCTCACCCCAATCATGTCACATCTCACCCCAATCTGTCCCCTCTCCCTAATCATGTCACAGCTCACCCCAATCTGTCCCCTCACCCCAATCATGTCATATCTCACATCAATCTGTCCCCTCACCCCAATCATGTCACATCTCACCCCAATCTGTCCCCTCACCCCAATCATGTCACATCTAACCCCAATCTGTCCCCTCTCCCTAATCATGTCACATCTCACACCAATCTGTCCCCTCACCCCAATCATGTCACATCTCACCCCAATCTGTCCCCTCACCCCAATCATGTCACATCTCACCCCAATCTGTCCCCTCTCCCTAATCATGTCACATCTCACACCAATCTGTCCCCTCACCCCAATCATGTCACATCTCACCCCAAACTGTCCCCTCACCCCAATCATGTCACAACTCACCCCAATCTGTCCCCTCACCCCAATCATGTCACATCTCACCCCAATCTGTCCCCTCACCTCAATCATGTCACATCTCACCCCAATCTGTCCCCTCACCCCAATCATGTCACATCTCACCCCAATCTGTCCCCTCACCCCAATCATGTCACATCTCACCCCAATCTTTCCCCTCACCCCAATCATGTCACATCTCACCCCAATCTGTCCCCTCACCCCAATCATGTCACATCTCACCCCAATCTGTCCCCTCACCTCAATCATGTCACAGCTCACCTCAATCTGTCCCCTCACCCCAATCATGTCACATCTCGCCCCAATCTGTCCCCTCTCCCTAATCATGTCACATCTCACCCCAATCTGTCCCCTCACCCCAATCATGTCATATCTCACCCCAATCTGTCCCATCACCCCAATCATGTCACATCTCACCCCAATCTGTCCCCTCTCCCTAATCATGTCACATCTCACCCCAATCTGTCCCCTCACCCCAATCATGTCATATCTCACATCAATCTGTCCCCTCACCCCAATCATGTCACATCTCACCCCAATCTGTCCCCTCACCCCAATCATGTCACATCTCACCCCAATCTGTCCCCTCTCCCTAATCATTTCACATCTCACACCAATCTGTCCCCTCACCCCAATCATGTCACATCTCACCCCAATCTGTCCCCTCACCCCAATCATGTCACATCTCACCCCAATCTGTCCCCTCACCCCAATCATGTCACATCTCACCCCAATCTGTCCCCTCTCCCTAATCATGTCACATCTCACACCAATCTGTCCCCTCACCCCAATCATGTCACATCTCACCCCAATCTGTCCCCTCTCCCCAATCATGTCACATCTCACCCCAATCTGTCCCCTCACCACAATCATGTCACATCTCACCCCAATCTGTCCCCTCACCCCAATCATGTCACATCTCACCCCAATCTGTCCCCTCACCCCAATCATGTCACATCTCACCCCAATCTGTCCCCTCTCCCTAATCATGTCACATCTCACCCCAATCTGTCCCCTCACCCCAATCATGTCACTTCTCACACCAATCTGTCCCCTCACCCCAATCATGTCACATCTCACCCCAATCTGTCCCCTCACCCCAATCATGTCACAGCTCACCTCAATCTGTCCCCTCACCCCAATCATGTCACATCTCGCCCCAATCTGTCCCCTCTCCCTAATCATGTCACATCTCACCCCAATCTGTCCCCTCACCCCAATCATGTCATATCTCACCCCAATCTGTCCCCTCACCCCAATCATGTCACATCTCACCCCAATCTGTCCCCTCTCCCTAATCATGTCACAGCTCACCCCAATCTGTCCCCTCACCCCAATCATGTCATATCTCACATCAATCTGTCCCCTCACCCCAATCATGTCACATCTCACCCCAATCTGTCCCCTCACCCCAATCATGTCACATCTAACCCCAATCTGTCCCCTCTCCCTAATCATGTCACATCTCACACCAATCTGTCCCCTCACCCCAATCATGTCACATCTCACCCCAATCTGTCCCCTCACCCCAATCATGTCACATCTCACCCCAATCTGTCCCCTCACCCCAATCATGTCACATCTCACCCCAATCTGTCCCCTCACCCCAATCATGTCACATCTCACCCCAATCTGTCCTCTCACCCCAATCATGTCACATCTCACCCCAATCTGTCCCCTCACCCCAATCATGTCACATCTCACCCCAATCTGTCCCCTCACCTCAATCATGTCACATCTCACCCCAATCTGTCTTCTCACCTCAATCATGTCACATCTCACCCCAATCTGTCCCCTCACCCCAATCATGTCACATCTCACCCCAATCTGTCCCCTAACCCCAATCATGTCACATCTCACCCCAATCTGTCCCCGCTCCCTAATCAAGTCACATCTCACACCAATCTGTCCCCTCACCCCAATCATGTCACATCTCACCCCAATCTGTCCCCTCACCCCAATCATGTCACAACTCACCCCAATCTGTCCCCTCACCCCAATCATGTCACATCTCACCCCAATCTGTCCCCTCACCTCAATCATGTCACATCTCACCCCAATCTGTCCCCTCACCCCAATCATGTCACATCTCACCCCAATCTGTCCCCTCACCCCAATCATGTCACAACTCACCCCAATCTGTCCCCTCACCCCAATCATGTCACATCTCACCCCAATCTGTCCCCTCTCCCTAATCATGTCACATCTCACCCCAATCTGTCCCCTCACCCCAATCATGTCATATCTCACATCAATCTGTCCCCTCACCCCAATCATGTCACATCTCACACCAATCTGTCCTCTCACCCCAATCATGTCACATCTCACCCCAATCTGTCCCCTCACCCCAATCATGTCACATCTCACCCCAATCTGTCCCCTCACCTCAATCATGTCACATCTCACCCCAATCTGTCCTCTCACCTCAATCATGTCACATCTCACCCCAATCTGTCCCCTCACCCCAATCATTTCACATCTCACCCCAATCTGTCCCCTAACCCAAATCATGTCACATCTCACCCCAATCTGTCCCCTCTCCCCAATCATGTCACATCTCACCCTTATCTGTCCCCTCACCCCAATCATGTCACATCTCTCCCCAATCTGTCCCCTCACCCCAATCATGTCACATCTCACCCCAATCTGTCCCCTCACCCCAATCATGTCACATCTCACCCCAATCTGACCCCTCTCCATAATCATGTCACATCTCACACCAATCTGTCCCCTCACCCCAATCATGTCACATCTCACCCCAATCTGTCCCCTCACCCCAATCATGTCACATCTCACCCCAATCTGTCCCCTCACCACAATCATGTCACATCTCACCCCAATCTGTCCCCTCACCCCAATCATGTCACATCTCACCCCAATCTGTCCCCTCACCCCAATCATGTCACATCTCACCCCAATCTGTCCCCTCTCCCTAATCATGTCACATCTCACCCCAATCTGTCCCCTCACCCCAATCATGTCACTTCTCACACCAATCTGTCCCCTCACCCCAATCATGTCACATCTCACCCCAATCTGTCCCCTCACCCCAATCATGTCACAGCTCACCTCAATCTGTCCCCTCACCCCAATCATGTCACATCTCGCCCCAATCTGTCCCCTCTCCCTAATCATGTCACATCTCACCCCAATCTGTCCCCTTACCCCAATCATGTCATATCTCACATCAATCTGTCCCCTCACCCCCATCATGTCACATCTCACCCCAATCTGTCCCCTCACCCCAATCATGTCACATCTCACCCCAATCTGTCCCCTCACCCCAATCATGTCACATCTCACCCCAATCTGTCCCCTCTCCCTAATCATTTCACATCTCACACCAATCTGTCCCCTCACCCCAATCATGTCACATCTCACCCCAATCTGTCCCCTCACCCCAATCATGTCACATCTCACCCCAATCTGTCCCCTCACCCCAATCATGTCACATCTCACCCCCATCTGTCCCCTCTCCCTAATCATGTCACATCTCACACCAATCTGTCCCCTCACCCCAATCATGTCATATCTCACATCAATCTGTCCCCTCACGCCAATCATGTCACATCTCACACCAATCTGTCCCCTTACACCAATCCTGTCACATCTCACCCCAAGCTGTCCCCTCACCCCAATTATGTCACATCTCACCCCAATCTGTCCCCTCACCCCAATCATGTCATATCTCACCCCAATCTGTCCCCTCACCTCAATCATGTCACATCTCACCCCAATCTGTCCCCTCACCCCAATCATGTCACATCTCACCCCAATCATCTGTCCCCTCACCCCAATCATGTCACATCTCACCCCAATCTGTCCCCTTACACCAATCATGTCACATCTCACCCCAATCTGTCCCCTCACCTCAATCATGTCAAATCTCACCCCAATCTTTCCCCTCTCCCTAATCATGTCACATCTCACCTCAATCTGTCCCCTCACCCCATTCATGTTATATCTCACTTCAATCTGTCCCCTCACCCCAATCATATCACACCTCACCCCAATCTGTCCCCTCACCCCAATCATGTCACATCTCACCCCAATTTGTCCCCTCTCCCTAATCATGTCACATCTCAACCCAATCTGTCCCCTCACCCCAATCATGTCATATCTCACATCAATCTGTCCCATCACCCCAATCATGTCACATCTCACCCCAATCTGTCCCCTCTCCCTAATCATGTCACATCTCACCCCAATCTGTCCCCTCACCCCAATCATGTCATATCTCACATCAATCTGTCCCCTCACCCCAATCATGTCACATCTCACCCCGATCTGTCCCCTCACCCCAATCATGTCACATCTCACCCCACTCTGTCTCCTCACCCCAATCATGTCACATCTCACCTCAATCTGTCCCCTCACCCCAATCATGTCACATCTCACCCCAATCTGTCCCCTCACCCCAATCATGTCACATCTCACCCCAATCTGTCCCCTCACCCCAATCATGTCACATCTCACACCAATCTGTCCTCTCACCCCAATCATGTCACTTCTCACACCAATCTGTCCCCTCACCCCAATCATGTCACATCTCACCCCAATCTGTCCCCTCACCCCAATCATGTCACAACTCACGCCAATCTGTCCCCTCACCCCAATCATGTCACATCTCACCCCAATCTGTCCCCTCTCCATAATCATGTCACATCTCACCCCAATCTGTCCCCTCACCCCAATCATGTCATATCTCACATCAATCTGTCCCCTCACCCCAATCATGTCACATCTCACACCAATCTGTCCTCTCACCCCAATCATGTCACATCTCACCCCAATCTGTCCCCTCACCCCAATCATGTCACATCTCACCCCAATCTGTCCCCTCACCTCAATCATGTCAAATCTCACCCCAATCTGTCCTCTCACCTCAATCATGTCACATCTCACTCCAATCTGTCCCCTCACCCCAATCATTTCACATCTCACACCAATCTGTCCCCTCACCCCAATCATGTCACATCTCACCCCAATCTGTCCCCTCACCCCAATCATGTCACATCTCACCCCAATCTGTCCCCTCACCCCAATCATGTCACATCTCACCCCAATCTGTCCCCTCACCCCAATCATGTCACATCTCACCCCAATCTGTCCCCTCTCCCTAATCATGTCACATCTCACCCCAATCTGTCCCCTAACCCCAATCATGTCACTTCTCACACCAATCTGTCCCCTCACCCCAATCATGTCACATCTCACACCAATCTGTCCCCTCACCCCAATCATGTCACATCTCACCCCAATCTGTCCCCTCACCCCAATCATGTCACATCTCATCCCAATCTGTCCCCTCACCCCAATCATGTCACATCTCACCCCAATCATCTGACCCTTCACCCCAATCATGTCACATCTCACCCCAATCTGTCCCCTCACCCCAATCATGTCACATCTCACCCCAATCTGTCCCCTCTCCCTAATCATGTCACATCTTACCCCAATCTGTCCCCTCACCCCAATCATGTCATATCTCACATCAATCTGTCCCCTCACCCCAATCATGTCACATCTCACCCCAATCTGTCCCCTCACCCCAATCATGTCACATCTCACCCCAATCTGTCCCCTCTCCCTAATCATGTCACATCTCACACCAATCTGTCCCCTCACCCCAATCATGTCACTTCTCACACCAATCTGTCCCCTCACCCCAATCATGTCACATCTCACCCCAATCTGTCCCCTCACCCCAATCATGTCACAGCTCACCTCAATCAGTCCCCTCACCCCAATCACGTCACATCTCGCCCCAATCTGTCCCCTCTCCCTAATCATGTCACATGTCACCCCAATCTGTCCCCTCACCCCAATCATGTCATATCTCACCCCAATCTGTCCCCTCACCCCAATTATGTCACATCTCACCCCAATCTGTCCCCTCTCCCTAATCATGTCACATCTCACCCCAATCTGTCCCCTCACCCCAATCATGTCATATCTCACATCAATCTGTCCCCTCACCCCAATCATGTCACATCTCACCCCAATCTGTCCCCTCACCCCAATCATGTCACATCTCACCCCAATCTGTCCCCTCTCCCTAATCATGTCACATCTCACACCAATCTGTCCCCTCACCCCAATCATGTCACATCTCACCCCAATCTGTCCCCTCACCCCAATCTGTCCCCTATCCCTAATCATGTCACATCTCACACCAATCTGTCCCCTCACCCCAATCATGTCACATCTCACACCAATCTGTCCCCTCACCCCAATCATGTCACTTCTCACACCAATCTGTCCCCTCTCCCTAATCATGTCACATCTCACACCAATCTGTCCCCTCACCCCAATCATGTCACATCTCACCCCAATCTGTCCCCTCACCCCAATCATGTCACATCTCACCCCAATCTGTCCCCTTTCCCTAATCATGTCACATCTCACACCAATCTGTCCCCTCACCCCAATCATGTCACATCTCACACCAATCTGTCCCCTCACCCCAATCATGTCACATCTCACCCCAATCTGAACCCCTCTCCCTAATCATGTCACATCTCACCCCAATCTGTCCCCTCACCCCAATCATGTCACAGCTCACCTCAATCTGTCCCCTCACCCCAATCATGTCACATCTCGCCCCAATCTGTCCCCTCTCCCTAATCATGTCACATCTCACCCCAATCTGTCCCCTCACCCCAATCATGTCATATCTCACCCCAATCTGTCCCCTCACCCCAATCATGTCACATCTCACCCCAATCTGTCCCCTCTCCCTAATCATGTCACAGCTCACCCCAATCTGTCCCCTCACCCCAATCATGTCAAATCTCACCCCAATCTGTTCCCTCACCCCAATCATGTCACATCTAACCCCAATCTGTTCCCTCTCCCGAATCATGTCACATCTCACACCAATCTGTCCCCTCACCCCAATCATGTCACATCTCACCCCAATCTGTCCCCTCACCCCAATCATGTCACATCTCACCCCAATCAGTCCCCTCACCTCAATCATGTCACATCTCATCCCAATCTGTCCCCTCACCCCAATCATGTCACATCTCACCCCAATCATCTGTCCCTTCACCCCAATCATGTCACATCTCACCCCAATCTGTCCCCTCAACCCAATCATGTCACATCTCACCCCAATCTGTCCCCTCACCCCAATCATGTCATATCTCACATCAATCTGTCCCCTCACCCCAATCATGTCACATCTCACCCCAATCTGTCCCCTCACCCCAATCATGTCACATCTCACCCCAATCTGTCCCCTCTCCCTAATCATGTCACATCTCACACCAATCTGTCCCCTCACCCCAATCATGTCACATCTCACCCCAATCTGTCCCCTCTCCCTAATCATGTCACATCTCACACCAATCTGTCCCCTCACCCCAATCATGTCACTTCTCACCCCAATCTGTCCCCTCACCCCAATCATGTCACATCTCACCCCAATCTGTCCCCTCACCCCAATCATGTCACATCTCACCTCAATCTGTCCCCTCACCCCAATCATGTCACATCTCGCCCCAATCTGTCCCCTCTCCCTAATCATGTCACATCTCACCCCAATCTGTCCCCTCACCCCAATCATGTCATATCTCACCCCAATCTGTCCCATCACCCCAATCATGTCACATCTCACCCCAATCTGTCCCCTCTCCCTAATCATGTCACATCTCACCCCAATCTGTCCCCTCACCCCAATCATGTCATATCTCACATCAATCTGTCCCCTCACCCCAATCATGTCACATCTCACCCCAATCTGTCCCGTGACCCCAATCATGTCACATCTCACCCCAATCTGTCCCCTCTCCCTAATCATGTCACATCTCACACCAATCTGTCCCCTCACCCCAATCATGTCACATCTCACCCCAATCTGTCCCCTCACCCCAATCATGTCACATCTCACCCCAATCTGTCCCCTCACCCCAATCATGTCACATCTCACCCCAATCTGTCCCCTCACCCCAATCATGTCACATCTCACTCCAATCTGTCCCCTCACCCCAATCATGTCAAATCTCACCCCAATCTGTCCTCTCACCCTACTCATCTGTCCCCTCACCCCAATCATGTCACATCTCACCCCAATCATGTCTCATCTCACCCCAGTCATCTGTCCCCTCACCCCAATCTTGTCACATCTCACCCCAATCTGTCCCCTCACCCCAGTCATGTCACATCTCACCCCAATCTGTCCCCTCACCCCAATCATGTCACATCTCACCCAATCTGTCCCCTCACCCCAATCATGTCACATCTCACCCCGATCTGTCCCCTCACCCCAATCATGTCACATCTCACCCCAATCTGTCCCCTCTCCCTAATCATGTCACATCTCACACCAATCTGTCCCCTCACCCCAATCATGTCACATCTCACACCAATCTGTCCCCTTACACCAATCCTGTCACATCTCACCCCAAGCTGTCCCCTCACCCCAATCATGTCACATCTCACCCCAATCTGTCCCCTCACCCCAATCATGTCACATCTCACCCCAATCTGTCCCCTCACCTCAATCATTTCACATCTCACCCCAATCTGTCCCCTCCCCCCAATCATGTCACATCTCACCCCAATCATCTGTCCCCTCACCCCAATCATGTCACATCTCACCCCAATCTGTCCCCTTACCCCAATCATGTCACATCTCACCCCAATCTGTCCCCTCACCTCAATCATGTCAAATCTCACCCCAATCTGTCCCCTCACCCCAATCATGTCACATCTCACCCCAATCTGTCCCCTCACCCCAATCATGTCACATCTCACCCCAATCTGTCCACTCACCCCAATCATGTCACTTCTCACACCAATCTGTCCCCTCTCCCTAATCATGTCACATCTCACCCCAATCTGTCCCCTCACCCCAATCATGTCACATCTCACACCAATCTGTCCCCTCACCCCAATCATGTCACTTCTCACACCAATCTGTCCCCTCTCCCTAATCATGTCACATCTCACACCAATCTGTCCCCTCACCCCAATCATGTCACATCTCACCCCAATCTGTCCCCTCACCCCAATCATGTCACTTCTCACACCAATCTGTCCCCTCACCCCAATCATGTCACATCTCACCCCAATCTGTCCCCTCACCCCAATCATGTCACATCTCACACCAATCTGTCCCCTCACCCCAATCATGTCACTTCTCACACCAATCTGTCCCCTCTCCCTAATCATGTCACATCTCACACCAATCTGTCCCCTCACCCCAATCATGTCACATCTCACCCCAATCTGTCCCCTCACCCCAATCATGTCACATCTCACCCCAATCTGTCCCCTTTCCCTAATCATGTCACATCTCACACCAATCTGTCCCCTCACCCCAATCATGTCACATCTCACACCAATCTGTCCCCTCACCCCAATCTTGTCACTTCTCACACCAATCTGTCCCCTCACCCCAATCATGTCACATCTCACCCCAATCTGTCCCCTCACCCCAATCATGTCACATCTCACCCCAATCTGTCCCCTCACCCCAATCATGTCACATCTCACCCCAATCTGAACCCCTCTCCCTAATCATGTCACATCTCACCCCAATCTGTCCCCTCACCCCAATCATGTCATATCTCACATCAATCTGTCCCCTCACCCCAATCATGTCACATCTCACACCAATCTGTCCCCTCACCCCAATCATGTCACATCTCACACCAATCTGTCCTCTCACCCCAATCATGTCACATCTCACCCCAATCTGTCCCCTAACCCCAATCATGTCACATCTCACCCCAATCTGTCCCCTCACCCCAATCATGTCACATCTCACCCCAATCTGTCCCCTCTCCCTAATCATGTCACATCTCACACCAATCTGTCCCCTCACCCCAATCATGTCACATCTCACCCCAATCTGTCCCCTCACCCCAATCATGTCACATCTCACCCCAATCTGTCCCCTCACCCCAATCATGTCACATCTCACCCCAATCTGTCCCCTCTCCACAATCATGTCTCATCTCACCCCAATCTGTCCCCTTACCCCAATCATGTCACATCTCACCCCAATCTGTCCCCTCACCCCAATCATGTCACATCTCACCCCAATCAGTCCCCTCACCCCAATCATGTCACATCTCACCCCAATCTGTCCCCTCTCCCAATCATGTCACATCTCACACCAATCTGTCCCCTCACCCCAATCATGTCACATCTCACCCCAATCTGTCCCCTCACCCCAATCATGTCACATCTCACCCCAATCTGTCCCCTCTCCCTAATCATGTCACATCTCACCCCAATCTGTCCCCTCACCCCAATCATGTCATATCTCACATCAATCTGTCCCCTCACCCCAATCAAATCACATCTCACCCCAATCTGTCCCCTCTCCCTAATCATGTCACATCTCACCCAATCTGTCCCCTCACCCCAATCATGTCATATCTCACAGCAATCTGTACCCTCAACCCAATCATGTCACATCTCACCCCAATCTGTCACCTCACCCCAATCATGTCACATCTCACCCCAATCTGTCCCCTCACCCCAATCATGTCACATCTCACCCCAATCTGTCCCCTCACCCCAATCATGTCACATCTCACCACAATCTGAACCCCTCTCCCTAATCATGTCACATCTCATCCCAATCTGTCCCCTCACCCCAATCATGTCACATCTCACCCCAATCTGTCCCCTCACCCCAATCATGTCACATCTCACACCAATCTGTCCCCTCACCCCAATCATTTCACATCTCGCCCCAATCTGTCCCCTCACCCCAATCATGTCACATCTCTCCCCAATCTGTCCCCTCACCTCAATCATGTCACATCTCACCCCAATCTGTCCCCTCACCCCAATCATGTCACATCTCACCCCAATCATCTGTCCCCTCACCCCAATCATGTCACATCTCACTCCAATCTGTCCCCTCACCCCAATCATGTCACATCTCACTCCAATCTGTCCCCTCACCCCAATCATGTCAAATCTCTCCCCAATCTGTCCTCTCACCCCACTCATCTGTCCCCTCACCCCAATCATGTCACATCTCACCCCAATCATGTCACATCTCACCCCAGTCATCTGTCCCCTCACCCCAATCTTGTCACATCTCACCCCAATCTGTCCCCTCACCCCAGTCATGTCACATCTCACCCCAATCTGTCCCCTCACCCCAATCATGTCACATCTCACCCAATCTGTCCCCTCACCCCAATCATGTCACATCTCACCCCGATCTGTCCCCTCACCCCAATCATGTCACATCTCACCCCAATCTGTCCCCTCTCCCTAATCATGTCACATCTCACACCAATCTGTCCCCTCACCCCAATCATGTCATATCTCACATCAATCTGTCCCCTCACCCCAATCATGTCACATCTCACACCAATCTGTCCCCTTACACCAATCCTGTCACATCTCACCCCAAGCTGTCCCCTCACCCCAATCATGTCACATCTCACCCCAATCTGTCCCCTCACCCCAATCATGTCACATCTCACCCCAATCTGTCCCCTCACCTCAATCATTTCACATCTCACCCCAATCTGTCCCCTCCCCCCAATCATGTCACATCTCACCCCAATCATCTGTCCCCTCACCCCAATCATGTCACATCTCACCCCAATCTGTCCCCTTACCCCAATCATGTCACATCTCACCCCAATCTGTCCCCTCACCTCAATCATGTCAAATCTCACCCCAATCTGTCCCCTCACCCCAATCATGTCACATCTCACCCCAATCTGTCCCCTCACCCCAATCATGTCACATCTCACACCAATCTGTCCCCTCACCCCAATCATGTCACATCTCACCCCAATCTGTCCCCTCTGCCTAATCATGTCACATCTCACACCAATCTGTCCCCTCACCCCAATCATGTCACATCTCACCCCAATCTGTCCCCTCACCCCAATCATGTCACTTCTCACACCAATCTGTCCCCTCACCCCAATCATGTCACATCTCACCCCAATCTGTCCCCTCACCCCAATCATGTCACATCTCACACCAATCTGTCCCCTCACCCCAATCATGTCACTTCTCACACCAATCTGTCCCCTCTCCCTAATCATGTCACATCTCACACCAATCTGTCCCCTCACCCCAATCATGTCACATCTCACCCCAATCTGTCCCCTCACCCCAATCATGTCACATCTCACCCCAATCTGTCCCCTTTCCCTAATCATGTCACATCTCACACCAATCTGTCCCCTCACCCCAATCATGTCACATCTCACACCAATCTGTCCCCTCACCCCAATCTTGTCACTTCTCACACCAATCTGTCCCCTCACCCCAATCATGTCACATCTCACCCCAATCTGTCCCCTCACCCCAATCATGTCACATCTCACCCCAATCTGTCCCCTCACCCCAATCATGTCACATCTCACCCCAATCTGAACCCCTCTCCCTAATCATGTCACATCTCACCCCAATCTGTCCCCTCACCCCAATCATGTCATATCTCACATCAATCTGTCCCCTCACCCCAATCATGTCACATCTCACACCAATCTGTCCCCTCACCCCAATCATGTCACATCTCACACCAATCTGTCCCCTCACCCCAATCATGTCACATCTCACCCCAATCTGTCCCCTAACCCCAATCATGTCACATCTCACCCCAATCTGTCCCCTCACCCCAATCATGTCACATCTCACCCCAATCTGTCCCCTCTCCCTAATCATGTCACATCTCACACCAATCTGTCCCCTCACCCCAATCATGTCACATCTCACCCCAATCTGTCCCCTCACCCCAATCATGTCACATCTCACCCCAATCTGTCCCCTCACCCCAATCATGTCACATCTCACCCCAATCTGTCCCCTCACCTCAATCATGTCTCATCTCACCCCAATCTGTCCCCTTACCCCAATCATGTCACATCTCACCCCAATCTGTCCCCTCACCCCAATCATGTCACATCTCACCCCAATCAGTCCCCTCACCCCAATCATGTCACATCTCACCCCAATCTGTCCCCTCTCCCAATCATGTCACATCTCACACCAATCTGTCCCCTCACCCCAATCATGTCACATCTCACCCCAATTTGTCCCCTCACCCCAATCATGTCACATATCCCCCCATCTGTCCCCTCACCCCAATCATGTCACATCTCACCCCAATCTGTCCCCTCATCCCAATCATGTCACATCTCACACCAATCTGTCCCCTCACCCCAATCATGTCACATCTCACCCCAATCTGTCCCCTCGCCCCAATCATGTCTCATCTCACCCCAATCTGTCCCCTCACCTCAATCATGTCACATCTTACCCCAATCTGTCCCCTCACCCCAATCATGTCACATGTCACCCCAATCATCTGTCCCCTCACCCCAATCATGTCACATCTCACCCCAATCTGTACCCTCACCCCAGTCATGTCACATCTCACCCCAATCTGTCCCCTCTCCCTAATCATGTCACATCTCACCCCAATCTGTCCCCTCACCCCAATCATGTCACATCTCACCCCAATCTGTCCCCTCTCCCTAATCATGTCACATCTCACCCCAATCTGTCCCCTCACCCCAATCATGTCATATCTCACATCAATCTGTCCCCTCACCCCAATCAAATCACATCTCACCCCAATCTGTCCCCTCTCCCTAATCATGTCACATCTCACCCAATCTGTCCCCTCACCCCAATCATGTCATATCTCACAGCAATCTGTCCCCTCAACCCAATCATGTCACATCTCACCCCAATCTGTCCCCTCACCCCAATCATGTCACATCTCCCCCCAATCTGTCCCCTCACCCCAATCATGTCACATCTCACCCCAATCTGTCCCCTCACCCCAATCATGTCACATCTCACCACAATCTGAACCCCTCTCCCTAATCATGTCACATCTCATCCCAATCTGTCCCCTCACCCCAATCATGTCACATCTCACCCCAATCTGTCCCCTCACCCCAATCATGTCACATCTCACACCAATCTGTCCCCTCACCCCAATCATTTCACATCTCGCCCCAATCTGTCCCCTCACCCCAATCATGTCACATCTCTCCCCAATCTGTCCCCTCACCTCAATCATGTCACATCTCACCCCAATCTGTCCCCTCACCCCAATCATGTCACATCTCACCCCAATCATCTGTCCCCTCACCCCAATCATGTCACATCTCACTCCAATCTGTCCCCTCACCCCAATCATGTCACATCTCACCCCAATCTGTCCCCTCACCCCAATCATGTCACATCTCACTCCAATCTGTCCCCTCACCCCAATCATGTCAAATCTCATCCCAATCTGTCCTCTCACCCTACTCATCTGTCCCCTCACCCCAATCATGTCACATCTCACCCCAATCATGTCACATCTCACCCCAGTCATCTGTCCCCTCACCCCAATCTTGTCACATCTCACCCCAATCTGTCCCCTCACCCCAGTCATGTCACATCTCACCCCAATCTGTCCCCTCACCCCAATCATGTCACATCTCAGCCAATCTGTCCCCTCACCCCAATCATGTCACATCTCACCCCGATCTGTCCCCTCACCCCAATCATGTCACATCTCACCCCAATCTGTCCCCTCTCCCTAATCATGTCACATCTCACACCAATCTGTCCCCTCACCCCAATCATGTCACATCTCACACCAATCTGTCCCCTTACACCAATCCTGTCACATCTCACCCCAAGCTGTCCCCTCACCCCAATCATGTCACATCTCACCCCAATCTGTCCCCTCACCCCAATCATGTCACATCTCACCCCAATCTGTCCCCTCACCTCAATCATTTCACATCTCACCCCAATCTGTCCCCTCCCCCCAATCATGTCACATCTCACCCCAATCATCTGTCCCCTCACCCCAATCATGTCACATCTCACCCCAATCTGTCCCCTTACCCCAATCATGTCACATCTCACCCCAATCTGTCCCCTCACCTCAATCATGTCAAATCTCACCCCAATCTGTCCCCTCACCCCAATCATGTCACATCTCACCCCAATCTGTCCCCTCACCCCAATCATGTCACATCTCACCCCAATCTGTCCACTCACCCCAATCATGTCACTTCTCACACCAATCTGTCCCCTCTCCCTAATCATGTCACATCTCACCCCAATCTGTCCCCTCACCCCAATCATGTCACATCTCACACCAATCTGTCCCCTCACCCCAATCATGTCACTTCTCACACCAATCTGTCCCCTCTCCCTAATCATGTCACATCTCACACCAATCTGTCCCCTCACCCCAATCATGTCACATCTCACCCCAATCTGTCCCCTCACCCCAATCATGTCACTTCTCACACCAATCTGTCCCCTCACCCCAATCATGTCACATCTCACCCCAATCTGTCCCCTCACCCCAATCATGTCACTTCTCACACCAATCTGTCCCCTCTCCCTAATCATGTCACATCTCACACCAATCTGTCCCCTCACCCCAATCATGTCACATCTCACCCCAATCTGTCCCCTCACCCCAATCATGTCACATCTCACCCCAATCTGTCCCCTTTCCCTAATCATGTCACATCTCACACCAATCTGTCCCCTCACCCCAATCATGTCACATCTCACACCAATCTGTCCCCTCACCCCAATCTTGTCACTTCTCACACCAATCTGTCCCCTCACCCCAATCATGTCACATCTCACCCCAATCTGTCCCCTCACCCCAATCATGTCACATCTCACCCCAATCTGTCCCCTCACCCCAATCATGTCACATCTTGCCCCAATCTGAACCCCTCTCCCTAATCATGTCACATCTCACCCCAATCTGTCCCCTCACCCCAATCATGTCATATCTCACATCAATCTGTCCCCTCACCCCAATCATGTCACATCTCACACCAATCTGTCCCCTCACCCCAATCATGTCACATCTCACCCCAATCTGTCCCCTCACCCCAATCATGTCACATCTCACCCCAATCTGTCCCCTCACCCCAATCATGTCACATCTTGCCCCAATCTGAACCCCTCTCCCTAATCATGTCACATCTCACCCCAATCTGTCCCCTCACCCCAATCATGTCATATCTCACATCAATCTGTCCCCTCACCCCAATCATGTCACATCTCACACCAATCTGTCCCCTCACCCCAATCATGTCACATCTCACACCAATCTGTCCTCTCACCCCAATCATGTCACATCTCACCCCAATCTGTCCCCTAACCCCAATCATGTCACATCTCACCCCAATCTGTCCCCTCACCCCAATCATGTCACATCTCACCCCAATCTGTCCCCTCTCCCTAATCATGTCACATCTCACACCAATCTGTCCCCTCACCCCAATCATGTCACATCTCACCCCAATCTGTCCCCTCACCCCAATCATGTCACATCTCACCCCAATCTGTCCCCTCACCCCAATCATGTCACATCTCACCCCAATCTGTCCCCTCACCACAGTCATGTCTCATCTCACCCCAATCTGTCCCCTTACCCCAATCATGTCACATCTCACCCCAATCTGTCCCATCACCCCAATCATGTCACATCTCACCCCAATCAGTCCCCTCACCCCAATCATGTCACATCTCACCCCAATCTGTCCCCTCTCCCAATCATTTCACATCTCACACCAATCTGTCCCCTCACCCCAATCATGTCACATCTCACCCCAATTTGTCCCCTCACCCCAATCATGTCACATATCCCCCCATCTGTCCCCTCACCCCAATCATGTCACATCTCACCCCAATCTGTCCCCTCATCCCAATCATGTCACATCTCACACCAATCTGTCCCCTCACCCCAATCATGTCTCATCTCACCCCAATCTGTCCCCTCACCTCAATCATGTCACATCTTACTCCAATCTGTCCCCTCACCCCAATCATGTCACATGTCACCCCAATCATCTGTCCCCTCACCCCAATCATGTCACATCTCACCCCAATCTGTCCCCTCACCCCAGTCATGTCACATCTCACCCCAATCTGTCCCCTCTCCCTAATCATGTCACATCTCACCCCAATCTGTCCCCTCACCCCAATCATGTCATATCTCACATCAATCTGTCCCCTCACCCCAATCATTTCACATCTCACACCAATCTGTCCCCTCACCCCAATCATGTCACATCTCACCCCAATCTGTCCCCTCACCCCAATCATGTCACATCTCACCCCAATCACCTGTCCCCTCACCCCAATCATGTCACATCTCACCCCAATCTGTCCCCTTACCCCAATCATGTCACATCTCACCCCAATCTGTCCCCTCACCTCAATCATGTCAAATCTCACCCCAATCTGTCCCCTCTCCCTAATCATGTGACATCTCACCCCAATCTGTCCCCTCACCCCAATCATGTCATATCTCACTTCAATCTGTCCCCTCACCCCAATCATGTCACATCTCACCCCAATCTGTCCCCTCTCCCTAATCATGTCACATCTCACCCCAATCTGTCCCCTCACCCCAATCATGTCATATCTCACATCAATCTGTCCCCTCACTCCAATCAAGTCACATCTCACCCCAATCTGTCCCCTCTCCCTAATCATGTCACATCTCACCCCAATCATGTCATATCTCACATCAATCTGTCCCCTCACCCCAATCATGTCACATCTCACCCCAATCTGTCTCCTCACCCCAATCATGTCACATCTCACCCCAATCTGTCCCCTCACCCCAATCATGTCACATCTCACCCCAATCTGTCCCCTCACCCCAATCATGTCACATCTCACACCAATCTGTCCCCTCACCCCAATCATGTCACTTCTCACACCAATCTGTCCCCTCACCCCAATCATGTCACATCTCACCCCAATCTGTCCCCTCACCCCAATCATGTCACATCTCACCCCAATCTGTCCCCTCACCCCAATCATGTCACATCTCACCCCAATCTGAACCCCTCTCCCTAATCATGTCACATCTCACCCCAATCTGTCCCCTCACCCCAATCATGTCATATCTCACATCAATCTGTCCCCTCACCCCAATCATGTCACATCTCACATCAATCTGTCCCCTCACCAGAATCATGTCACATCTCACCCCAATCTGTCCCCTCACCCCAATCATGTCACATCTCACCCCAATCTGTCCCCTCACCCCAATCATGTCACATCTCACACCAATCTGTCCCCTCACCCCAATCATTTCACATCTCGCCCCAATCTGTCCCCTCACCCCAATCATGTCACATCTCACCCCAATCATCTGTCCCCTCACCCCAATCATGTCACATCTCACCCCAATCATGTCATATCTCACCCCAGTCATCTGTCCCCTCTCCCTAATCATGTGACATCTCACCCCAATCTGTCCCCTCACCCCAATCATGTCATATCTCACTTCAATCTGTCCCCTCACCCCAATCATGTCACATCTCACCCCAATCTGTCCCCTCTCCCTAATCATGTCACATCTCACCCCAATCTGTCCCCTCACCCCAATCATGTCATATCTCACATCAATCTGTCCCCTCACTCCAATCAAGTCACATCTCACCCCAATCTGTCCCCTCTCCCTAATCATGTCACATCTCACCCCAATCTGTCCCCTCACCCCAATCATGTCATATCTCACATCAATCTGTCCCCTCACCCTAATCATGTCACATCTCACCCCAATCTGTCTCCTCACCCCAATCATGTCACATCTCACCCCAATCTGTCCCCTCACCCCAATCATGTCACATCTCACCCCAATCTGTCCCCTCACCCCAATCATGTCACATCTCACACCAATCTGTCCCCTCACCCCAATCATGTCACTTCTCACACCAATCTGTCCCCTCACCCCAATCATGTCACATCTCACCCCAATCTGTCCCCTCACCCCAATCATGTCACATCTCACCCCAATCTGTCCCCTCACCCCAATCATGTCACATCTCACCCCAATCTGAACCCCTCTCCCTAATCATGTCACATCTCACCCCAATCTGTCCCCTCACCCCAATCATGTCATATCTCACATCAATCTGTCCCCTCACCCCAATCATGTCACATCTCACATCAATCTGTCCCCTCACCAGAATTATGTCACATCTCACCCCAATCTGTCCCCTCAACCCAATCATGTCACATCTCACCCCAATCTGTCCCCTCACCCCAATCATGTCACATCTCACACCAATCTGTCCCCTCACCCCAATCATTTCACATCTCGCCCCAATCTGTCCCCTCACCCCAATCATGTCACATCTCACCCCAATCATCTGTCCCCTCACCCCAATCATGTCACATCTCACCCCAATCATGTCATATCTCACCCCAGTCATCTGTCCCCTCACCCCAATCTTGTCACATCTCACCCCAATCTGTCCCCTCACCCCAGTCATGTCACATCTCACCCCAATCTGTCCCCTCACCCCAATCATGTCACATCTCACCCCAATCTGTCCCCTCACCCCAATCATGTCACATCTCACCCCAATCTGTCCCCTCACCCCAATCATGTCACATCTCACACCAATCTGTCCCCTCACCCCAATCATTTCACATCTCGCCCCTATCTGTCCCCTCACCCCAATCATGTCACATCTCACCCCAATCTGTCCCCTTACCTCAATCATGTCACATCTCACCCCAATCTGTCCCCTCACCCCAATCATGTCACATCTCACCCCAATCATCTGTCCCCTCACCCCAATCATGTCACATCTCACCCCAATCATCTGTCCCCTCACCAAAATCATGTCACATCTCACTCCAATCTGTCCCCTCACCCCAATCATGTCACATCTCACCCCAATCTGTCTCCTCACCCCAGTCATGTCACATCTCACCCCAATCTGTCCCCTCACCCCAATCATGTCAAATCTCACCCCAATCTGTCCTCTCACCCCACTCATCTGTGCCCTCACCCCAATCATGTCACATCTCACCCCAATCATGTCACATCTCACCCCAGTCATCTGTCCCCTCACCCCAATCTTGTCACATCTCACCCCAATCTGTCCCCTCACCCCAATCATGTCACATCTCACCCCAATCTGTCCCCTCACCTCAATCATGTCACATCTCACCCCAATCTGTCCACTCACCCCAATCATGTCACATCTCACCCCAATCATCTGTCCCCTCACCCCAATCATGTCACATCTCACCCCAATCTGTCCCCTCTCCCTAATCATGTCACATCTCACACCAATCTGTCCCCTCACCCCAATCATGTCATATCTCACATCAATCTGTCCCCTCACTCCAATCAAGTCACATCTCACCCCAATCTGTCCCCTCTCCCTAATCATGTCACATCTCACCCCAATCTGTCCCCTCTCCCTAATCATGTCACATCTCACACCAATCTGTCCCCTCACCCCAATCATGTCACATCTCACCCCAATCTGTCCCCTCTCCCTAATCATGTCACATCTCACCCCAATCTGTCCCCTAAACGCAATCATGTCACATCTCACCCCAATCTGTCCCCTCACCCCAATCATGTCACATCTCACCCCAATCTGTCCCCTCTCCCTAATCATGTCACATCTCACACCAATCTGTCCCCTAACCTCAATCATGTCACATCTCACCCCAATCTGTCCCCTCACCCCAATCATGTCACATCTCACCCTAATCTGTCCCCTCACCCCAATCATGTCACATCTCACCCCAATCTGTCCCCTCACCCCAATCATGTCACATCTCACCCCAATCTGTCCCCTCTCCCTAATCATGTCACATCTCACACCAATCTGTCCCTTCACCCCAATCATGTCACATCTCACCCCAATCTGTCTCCTTCCCCCAATCATGTCACAACTCACCCCAATCAGTCCCCTCACCTCAATCATGTCACATCTCATGCCAATCTGTCCCCTCACCCGAATCATGTCACATCTCACCCCAATCATCTGTCCCTTCACCCCAATCATGTCACATCTCACCCCAATCTGTCCCCTCAACCCAATCATGTCACATCTCACCCCAATCTGTCCCCTGTCCCCAATCATGTCACATCTCACCCCAATCTGTCCCCTCACCCCAATCATGTCATATCTCACATCAATCTGTCCCCTCACCCCAATCATGTCACATCTCACCCCAATCTGTCCCCTCACCCCAATCATGTCACATCTCACCCCAATCTGTCCCCTGTCCCCAATCATGTCACATCTCACCACAATCGGTCCCCTCACCACAATCATGTCATATCTCACATCAATCTGTCCCCTCACCCCAATCATATCACATCTCACCCCAATCTGTCCCCTCACCCCAATCATGTCACATCTCACCCCAATCTGTCCCCTCTCCCTAATCATGTCACATCTCACACCAATCTGTCCCCTCACCCCAATCATGTCACATCTCACCCCAATCTGTCCCCTCACCCCAATCATGTCACATCTCACCCCAATCTGTCCCCTCACCCCAATCATGTCACATCTCACACCAATCTGTCCCCTCACCCCAATCATTTCACATCTCGCCCCAATCTGTCCCCTCACCCCAATCATGTCACATCTCTCCCCAATCTGTCCCCTCACCTCAATCATGTCACATCTCACCCCAATCTGTCCCCTCACCCCAATCATGTCACATCTCACCCCAATCATCTGTCCCCTCACCCCAATCATGTCACATCTCACTCCAATCTGTCCCCTCACCCCAATCATGTCACATCTCACCTCAATCTGTCCCCTCACCCCAATCATGTCACATCTCACTCCAATCTGTCCCCTCACCCCAATCATGTCAAATCTCACCCCAATCTGTCCTCTCACCCCACTCATCTGTCCCCTCACCCCAATCATGTCACATCTCACCCCAATCATGTCACATCTCACCCCAGTCATCTGTCCCCTCACCCCAATCTTGTCACATCTCACCCCAATCTGTCCCCTCACCCCAGTCATGTCACATCTCACCCCAATCTGTCCCCTCACCCCAATCATGTCACATCTCACCCAATCTGTCCCCTCACCCCAATCATGTCACATCTCACCCCGATCTGTCCCCTCACCCCAATCATGTCACATCTCACCCCAATCTGTCCCCTCTCCCTAATCATGTCACATCTCACACCAATCTGTCCCCTCACCCCAATCATGTCATATCTCACATCAATCTGTCCCCTCACCCCAATCATGTCACATCTCACACCAATCTGTCCCCTTACACCAATCCTGTCACATCTCACCCCAAGCTGTCCCCTCACCCCAATCATGTCACATCTCACCCCAATCTGTCCCCTCACCCCAATCATGTCACATCTCACCCCAATCTGTCCCCTCACCTCAATCATTTCACATCTCACCCCAATCTGTCCCCTCCCCCCAATCATGTCACATCTCACCCCAATCATCTGTCCCCTCACCCCAATCATGTCACATCTCACCCCAATCTGTCCCCTTACCCCAATCATGTCACATCGCACCCCAATCTGTCCCCTCACCTCAATCATGTCAAATCTCACCCCAATCTGTCCCCTCACCCCAATCATGTCACATCTCACCCCAATCTGTCCCCTCACCCCAATCATGTCACATCTCACCCCAATCTGTCCCCTCACCCCAATCATGTCACTTCTCACACCAATCTGTCCCCTCTCCCTAATCATGTCACATCTCACCCCAATCTGTCCCCTCACCCCAATCATGTCACATCTCACACCAATCTGTCCCCTCACCCCAATCATGTCACTTCTCACACCAATCTGTCCCCTCTCACTAATCATGTCACATCTCACACCAATCTGTCCCCTCACCCCAATCATGTCACATCTCACCCCAATCTGTCCCCTCACCCCAATCATGTCACTTCTCACACCAATCTGTCCCCTCACCCCAATCATGTCACATCTCACCCCAATCTGTCCCCTCACCCCAATCATGTCACATCTCACACCAATCTGTCCCCTCACCCCAATCATGTCACTTCTCACACCAATCTGTCCCCTCTCCCTAATCATGTTACATCTCACACCAATCTGTCCCCTCACCCCAATCATGTCACATCTCACCCCAATCTGTCCCCTCACCCCAATCATGTCACATCTCACCCCAATCTGTCCCCTTTCCCTAATCATGTCACATCTCACACCAATCTGTCCCCTCACCCCAATCTTGTCACTTCTCACACCAATCTGTCCCCTCACCCCAATCATGTCACATCTCACCCCAATCTGTCCCCTCACCCCAATCATGTCACATCTCACCCCAATCTGTCCCCTCACCCCAATCATGTCACATCTCACCCCAATCTGAACCCCTCTCCCTAATCATGTCACATCTCACCCCAATCTGTCCCCTCACCCCAATCATGTCATATCTCACATCAATCTGTCCCCTCACCCCAATCATGTCACATCTCACACCAATCTGTCCCCTCACCCCAATCATGTCACATCTCACCCCAATCTGTCCCCTAACCCCAATCATGTCACATCTCACCCCAATCTGTCCCCTCACCCCAATCATGTCACATCTCACCCCAATCTGTCCCCTCTCCCTAATCATGTCACATCTCACACCAATCTGTCCCCTCACCCCAATCATGTCACATCTCACCCCAATCTGTCCCCTCACCCCAATCATGTCACATCTCACCCCAATCTGTCCCCTCACCCCAATCATGTCACATCTCACCCCAATCTGTCCCCTCACCTCAATCATGTCTCATCTCACCCCAATCTGTCCCCTTACCCCAATCATGTCACATCTCACCCCAATCTGTCCCCTCACCCCAATCATGTCACATCTCACCCCAATCAGTCCCCTCACCCCAATCATGTCACATCTCACCCCAATCTGTCCCCTCTCCCAATCATGTCACATCTCACACCAATCTGTCCCCTCACCCCAATCATGTCACATCTCACCCCAATTTGTCCCCTCACCCCAATCATGTCACATATCCCCCCATCTGTCCCTTCACCCCAATCATGTCACATCTCACCCCAATCTGTCCCCTCATCCCAATCATGTCACATCTCACACCAATCTGTCCCCTCACCCCAATCATGTCACATCTCACCCCAATCTGTCCCCTCACCCCAATCATGTCTCATCTCACCCCAATCTGTCCCCTCACCTCAATCATGTCACATCTTACCCCAATCTGTCCCCTCACCCCAATCATGTCACATGTCACCCCAATCATCTGTCCCCTCACCCCAATCATGTCACATCTCACCCCAATCTGTCCCCTCACCCCAGTCATGTCACATCTCACCCCAATCTGTCCCCTCTCCCTAATCATGTCACATCTCACCCCAATCTGTCCCCTCACCCCAATCATGTCATATCTCACATCAATCTGTCCCCTCACCCCAATCATTTCACATCTCACACCAATCTGTCCCCTCACCCCAATCATGTCACATCTCACCCCAATCTGTCCCCTCACCCCAATCATGTCACATCTCACCCCAATCACCTGTCCCCTCACCCCAATCATGTCACATCTCACCCCAATCTGTCCCCTTACCCCAATCATGTCACATCTCACCCCAATCTGTCCCCTCACCTCTATCATGTCAAATCTCACCCCAATCTGTCCCCTCTCCCTAATCATGTGACATCTCACCCCAATCTGTCCCCTCACCCCAATCATGTCATATCTAACTTCAATATGTCCCCTCACCCCAATCATGTCACATCTCACCCCAATCTGTCCCCTCTCCCTAATCATGTCATATCTCACCCCAATCTGTCCCCTCACCCCAATCATGTCATATCTCACATCAATCTGTCCCCTCACTCCAATGAAGTCACATCTCACCCCAATCTGTCCCCTCTCCCTAATCATGTCACATCTCACCCCAATCTGTCCCCTCACCCCAATCATGTCATATCTCACATCAATCTGTCCCCTCACCCCAATCATGTCACATCTCACCCCAATCTGTCTCCTCACCCCAATCATGTCACATCTCACCCCAATCTGTCCCCTCACCCCAATCATGTCACATCTCACCCCAATCTGTCCCCTCACCCCAATCATGTCACATCTCACACCAATCTGTCCCCTCACCCCAATCATGTCACTTCTCACACCAATCTGTCCCCTCACCCCAATCATGTCACATCTCACCCCAATCTGTCCCCTCACCCCAATCATGTCACATCTCACCCCAATCTGTCCCCTCACCCCAATCATGTCACATCTCACCCCAATCTGAACCCCTCTCCCTAATCATGTCACATCTCACCCCAATCTGTCCCCTCACCCCAATCATGTCATATCTCACATCAATCTGTCCCCTCACCCCAATCATGTCACATCTCACATCAATCTGTCCCCTCAACAGAATCATGTCACATCTCACCCCAATCTGTCCCCTCACCCCAATCATGTCACATCTCACCCCAATCTGTCCTCTCACCCCAATCATGTCACATCTCACACCAATCTGTCCCCTCACCCCATTCATTTCACATCTCGCCCCAATCTGTCCCCTCACCCCAATCATGTCACATCTCACCCCAATCATCTGTCCCCTCACCCCAATCATGTCACATCTCACCCCAATCATGTCATATCTCACCCCAGTCTTCTGTCCCCTCACCCCAATCTTGTCACATCTCACCCCAATCTGTCCCCTCACCCCAATCATGTCACATCTCACCCCAATCTGTCCCCTCACCCCAATCATGTCACATCTCACCCCAATCTGTCCCCTCACCCCAATCATGTCACATCTCACCCCAATCTGTCCCCTCACCCCAATCATGTCACATCTCACACCAATCTGTCCCCTCACCCCAATCATTTCACATCTCGCCCCTATCTGTCCCCTCACCCCAATCATGTCACATCTCACCCCAATCTGTCCCCTTACCTCAATCATGTCACATCTCACCCCAATCTGTCCCCTCACCCCAATCATGTCACATCTCACCCCAATCATCTGTCCCCTCACCCCAATCATGTCACATCTCACCCCAATCATCTGTCCCCTCACCCCAATCATGTCACTTCTCACTCTAATCTGTCCCCTCACCCCAATCATGTCACATCTCACCCCAATCTGTCCCCTCACCCCAGTCATGTCACATCTCACCCCAATCTGTCCCCTCACCCCAATCATGTCAAATCTCACCCCAATCTGTCCTCTCACCCCACTCATCTGTTCCCTCACCCCAATCATGTCACATCTCACCCCAATCATGTCACATCTCACCCCAGTCATCTGTCCCCTCACCCCAATCTTGTCACATCTCACCCCAATCTGTCCCCTCACCCCAATCATGTCACATCTCACCCCAATCTGTCCCCTCACCTCAATCATGTCACATCTCACCCCAATCTGTCCCCTCACCCCAATCATGTCACATCTCACCCCAATCATCTGTCCCCTCACCCCAATCATGTCACATCTCACCCCAATCTGTCCCCTCTCCCTAATCATGTCACATCTCACCCCAATCTGTCCCCTCACCCCAATCATGTCATATCTCACATCAATCTGTCCCCTCACTCCAATCAAGTCACATCTCACCCCAATCTGTCCCCTCTCCCTAATCATGTCACATCTCACCCCAATCTGTCCCCTCTCCCTAATCATGTCACATCTCACACCAATCTGTCCCCTCACCCCAATCATGTCACATCTCACCCCAATCTGTCCCCTCTCCCTAATCATGTCACATCTCACACAAATCTGTCCCCTCACCCCAATCATGTCACATCTCACCCCAATCTGTACCCTCACCCCAATCATGTCACATCTCACCCCAATCTGTCCCCTAACCGCAATCATGTCACATATCACCCCAATCTGTCCCCTCACCCCAATCATGTCACATCTCACCCTAATCTGTCCCCTCTCCCTAATCATGTCACATCTCACACCAATCTGTCCCCTCACCTCAATCATGTCACATCTCACCCCAATCTGTCCCCTCACCCCAATCATGTCACATCTCACCCCAATCTGTCCCATCACCCCAATCATGTCACATCTCACCCCAATCTGTCCCCTCACCCCAATCATGTCACATCTCACCCCAATCTGTCCCCTCTCCCTAATCATGTCACATCTCACACCAATCTGTCCCTTCACCCCAATCATGTCACATCTCACCCCAATCTGTCTCCTTCCCCCAATCATGTCACAACTCACCCCAATCAGTCCCCTCACCTCAATCATGTCACATCTCATGCCAATCTGTCCCCTCACCCGAATCATGTCACATCTCACCCCAATCATCTGTCCCTTCACCCCAATCATGTCACATCTCACCCCAATCTGTCCCCTCAACCCAATCATGTCACATCTCACCCCAATCTGTCCCCTGTCCCCAATCATGTCACATCTCACCCCAATCTGTCCCCTCACCCCAATCATGTCATATCTCACATCAATCTGTCCCCTCACCCCAATCATGTCACATCTCACCCCAATCTGTCCCCTCACCCCAATCATGTCACATCTCACCCCAATCTGTCCCCTGTCCCCAATCATGTCACATCTCACCCCAATCTGTCCCCTCACCCCAATCATGTCATATCTCACATCAATCTGTCCCCTCACCCCAATCATATCACATCTCACCCCAATCTGTCCCCTCACCCCAATCATGTCACATCTCACCCCAATCTGTCCCCTCTCCCTAATCATGTCACATCTCACACCAATCTCTCCCCTTACCCCAATCATGTCACTTCTCACACCAATCTGTCCACTCACCCCAATCATGTCACATCTCACCCCAATCTGTCCCCTCACCCCAATCATGTCACAGCTCACCTCAATCTGTCCCCTCACCACAATCATGTCACATCTCACCCCAATCTGTCCCCTCTCCCTAATCATGTCACATCTTACCCCAATCTGTCCCCTCACCCCAATCATGTCATATCTCACCCCAATCTGTCCCCTCACCCCAATCATGTCACATCTCACCCCAATCTGTCCCCTCTCCCTAATCATGTCACATCTCACACCAATCTGTCCCCTCACCCCAATCATGTCATATCTCACATCAATCTGTCCCCTCACCCCAATCATGTCACATCTCGCCCCAATCTGTCCCCTCACCCCAATCATGTCACATCTCACCCCAATCTGTCCCCTGTCCCTAATCATGTCACATCTCACACCAATCTGTCCCCTCACCCCAATCATGTCACATCTCACCCCAATCATCTGTCCCCTCACCCCAATCATCTGTCCGCTCATCCCAATCATTTGTCCCCTCACCCAATAATGTCACATCTCACCCCAATCATCTGTCTCCTCACCCCAATCATGTCACATCTCACCCCAATCATCTGTCCCCTCACCCCAATCATGTCACATCTCCCCCAATCATCTGTCCCCTCACCCCAATCATGTCACATCTAACCCCAGTCACCTGTCCCCTCACCCCAATCATCTGTCCCCTCACCCCAATCATGTCACATCTCACCGGTCATTTGTCCCCTCACCCCAATCATCTGTCTCCTCAACCCAATCTGTCCCCTCACCCCAATCATGTCACATCTCACCCCAATCATCTGTCCCATCAACCCAATCTTCTGTCCCCTCACCCCAATCATGTCACATCTCACCCCAATCATCTGTCCCCTCACCCCAATCATCTGTCCCCTCACCCCAATCATCTGTCCGCTCATCCCAATCATCTGTCCCCTCACCCAATAATGTCACATCTCACACCAATCATCTGTCCCCTCACCCCAATTATGTCACATCTCACCCTAATCATCTGTCCCTTCACCCCAATCATCTCTCCCCTCACCCCAATCATCTGTCCCCTCTCCCCAATCATTTGATCGGTCACCCCAATCATCTGTCCCCTCACCCCAATCATGTCACATCTCACCCCAATCATCTGTATCCCTCACCCAAATCATCTGTCCCCTCACCCCAATAATGTCACATCTCACCCCAATCATCTGTCCCCTCACCCCAATCATGTCATATCTCACCCTAATCATCTGTCTCCTCACTCCAATCATCTCTCCCCTCACCCGAATCATCTGTCCAATCATCTGTTCGCTCACCCCAATCTGTCCCCTCACCCCAATCATGTCACATCTCACCCCAATCATCTGTCCCCTCACCCCAATCATGTCACATCTCACCCCAATCATCTGTCCCCTCACCCTAATCATCTCTCCGCTCCCCCCAATCATGTCACATCTCACCCCAATCATCTGTCCCCTCACCCCAATCATGTCACATCTCACCCCAATCATCTGTCTTCTCACCCCAATCATTTGTCCGCTCACCCCAATCATCTGTCTCCTCACCCCAATCATGTCACATCTCACCCCAATCATCTGTCTCCCTCACCCCAATCATCTGAACCCTCACCCCAATCATCTGTCCCCTCACCCCAATCATGTCACATCTCACCCCAATCATCTGTCCCCTCACCCCAATCATGTCACATCTCACCCCAATCATTTGTCCCCTCACCCCAATCATGTCACATCTCACCCCAATCATCTGTCCCCTCACCCCAATCATCTGTCCCCTCACCCCAAGCATCTGTCCCCTCACCCCAATCATCTGTCCGCTCACCCGAATCATTTGTCCCCTCACCCTAATCATGCCACATCTCACCCCAATCATCTGTCCCCTCACACCAATCATATCACATCTCACCACAATCATCTGTCCCCTCACACCAATCATGTGGGGTCATAGATGAGATGAATCTGTGCTGTTCTTAATGTACATGCTCAGTAGTGACCAGTGCTGTGGGGTTGTAGATGAGAGGAATCTGTGCTGCACTTTATGTACATGCTCAGTAGTGACCAGTGCTGTGGAGTCATAGATGAGATGAATCTGTGCTGCACTATGTACATGCTCAGTAGTGACCAGTGCTGTGGAGTCATAGATGAGATGAATCTGTGCTGCACTTTATTTACATGCTCAGTAGTGTCCAGTGCTGTGGAGTCATAGATGAGATGAATCTGTGCTGCACTTTATGTACATGCTCAGTAGTGACCAGTGCTGTGGGGTCATAGTTGAGATGAATCTGTGCTGCACTCTATGTACATGTCAGTACTGACCAGTGCTGTGGAGTTGTAGATGAGATGAATCTGTGCTGCACTTTATGTACATGCTCAGTAGTGACCATTGCTGTGGAGTCATAGCTGAGATGAATCTGTGCTGCACTTTATGTACATGCTCAGTAGTGACCAGTGCTGTGGAGTCGTACATGAGATGAATCTGTGCTGCACTTTATGTACATGCTCAGTAGTGACCAGTGCTGTGGAGCTGTAGATGAGATGAATCTGTGCTGCACTTTATGTACATGCTCAGTAGTGACCAGTGCTGTGGAGTCATAGATGAGATGAATCTGTGCTGCACTTTATGTACATGCTCAGTAGTGTCCATTGCTGTGGAGTCATAGATGAGATGAATCTGTGCTGCACTTTATGCACATGCTCAGTAGTGACCAGTGCTGTGGGGTTGTAGATGAGATGAATCTGTACTGAACTTTATGGACATGCTCAGTAGTGACCGATGCTGTGGAGTCATAGATGAGATGAATCTGTGCTGCACTTTATGCACATGCTCAGTAGTGACCAGTGCTGTGGAGTTGTAGATGAGATGAATCTGTGCTGCACTCTATGTACATGCTCAGTAGTGACCAGTGCTGTGGGGTCGGAGGTGAGATGAATCTGTGCTGAACATTATGTACATGCTCAGTAGTGACCAGTGCTGTGGAGATGTAGAAGAGATGAATATGTGCTGCACTTTATGTATATGCTCAGTAGTGAGGCAGTTCTGTGGGGTGGTAGATGAGATGAATCTGTACTGCACTTTATGTACATGCTCAGTAGTGACCGGTGCTGTGGGGTCGGAGGTGAGATGAATCTGTGCTGAACATTATGTACATGCTCAGTAGTGACCAGTGCTGTGGAGATGTAGAAGAGATGAATATGTGCTGCACTTTATGTATATGCTCAGTAGTGAGGCAGTTCTGTGGGGTGGTAGATGAGATGAATCTGTACTTCACTTTATGTACATGCTCAGTAGTGACCGGTGCTGTGGAGTCATAGACGAGATGAATCTGTGCTGCACTTTATGTACATGCTCAGTAGTGACCAGTGCTGTGGGGTCATAGATTAGATGAATCTGTGCTGTACTTTATGTACATGCTCAGTAGTGACCAGTGCTGTGGAGACATAGATGAGATGAATCCGTGCTGCACTTTATGTACATGCTCAGTAGTGACCAGTGCTGTGGAGTCATAGATTAGATGAATCTGTGCTGTACTTTATGTACATGCTCAGTAGTGACCAGTGCTGTGGAGTCATAGATGAGATGAATCTGTGCTGCACTTTATGTACATGCTCACTAGTGACCAGTGCTGTGGAGTCATAGATGAGATGAATCTGTGCTGCACTTTATGTACATGCTCAGTAGTGACCAGTGCTGTGGGGTCGTAGATGAGATGAATCTGTGCTGCACTTTATGTACATGCTCAGTAGTGACCAGTGCTGTGGGGTCATAGATGAGATGAATCTGTGCTGTACTTTATGTACATGCTCAGTAGTGACCAGTGCTGTGGAGACATAGATGAGATGAATCTGTGCTGCACTTTATGTACATGCTCAGTAGTGACCATTGCTGTGGAGTCATAGATGAGATGAATCTGTGCTGCACTTTATGTACATGCTCAGTAGTGACCAGTGCTGTGGGGTTGTAGATGAGATGAATCTGTGCTGCACTTTATTTACATGCTCAGTAGTGTCCAGTGCTGTGGAGTCATAGATGAGATGAATCTGTGCTGCACTTTATGTACATGCTCAGTAGTGACCAGTGCTGTGGGGTCATAGTTGAGATGAATCTGTGCTGCACTCTATGTACATGTCAGTACTGACCAGTGCTGTGGAGTTGTAGATGAGATGAATCTGTGCTGCACTTTATGTACATGCTCAGTAGTGACCATTGCTGTGGAGTCATAGCTGAGATGAATCTGTGCTGCACTTTATGTACATGCTCAGTAGTGACCAGTGCTGTGGAGTCGTACATGAGATGAATCTGTGCTGCACTTTATGTACATGCTCAGTAGTGACCAGTGCTGTGGAGCTGTAGATGAGATGAATCTGTGCTGCACTTTATGTACATGCTCAGTAGTGACCAGTGCTGTGGAGTCATAGATGAGATGAATCTGTGCTGCACTTTATGTACATGCTCAGTAGTGTCCATTGCTGTGGAGTCATAGATGAGATGAATCTGTGCTGCACTTTATGCACATGCTCAGTAGTGACCAGTGCTGTGGGGTTGTAGATGAGATGAATCTGTACTGAACTTTATGGACATGCTCAGTAGTGACCGATGCTGTGGAGTCATAGATGAGATGAATCTGTGCTGCACTTTATGCACATGCTCAGTAGTGACCAGTGCTGTGGAGTTGTAGATGAGATGAATCTGTGCTGCACTCTATGTACATGCTCAGTAGTGACCAGTGCTGTGGGGTCGGAGGTGAGATGAATCTGTGCTGAACATTATGTACATGCTCAGTAGTGACCAGTGCTGTGGAGATGTAGAAGAGATGAATATGTGCTGCACTTTATGTATATGCTCAGTAGTGAGGCAGTTCTGTGGGGTGGTAGATGAGATGAATCTGTACTGCACTTTATGTACATGCTCAGTAGTGACCGGTGCTGTGGGGTCGGAGGTGAGATGAATCTGTGCTGAACATTATGTACATGCTCAGTAGTGACCAGTGCTGTGGAGATGTAGAAGAGATGAATATGTGCTGCACTTTATGTATATGCTCAGTAGTGAGGCAGTTCTGTGGGGTGGTAGATGAGATGAATCTGTACTTCACTTTATGTACATGCTCAGTAGTGACCGGTGCTGTGGAGTCATAGACGAGATGAATCTGTGCTGCACTTTATGTACATGCTCAGTAGTGACCAGTGCTGTGGGGTCATAGATTAGATGAATCTGTGCTGTACTTTATGTACATGCTCAGTAGTGACCAGTGCTGTGGAGACATAGATGAGATGAATCTGTGCTGCACTTTATGTACATGCTCAGTAGTGACCAGTGCTGTGGGGTCATAGATGAGATGAATCCGTGCTGCACTTTATGTACATGCTCAGTAGTGACCAGTGCTGTGGAGTCATAGATTAGATGAATCTGTGCTGTACTTTATGTACATGCTCAGTAGTGACCAGTGCTGTGGAGTCATAGATGAGATGAATCTGTGCTGCACTTTATGTACATGCTCACTAGTGACCAGTGCTGTGGAGTCATAGATGAGATGAATCTGTGCTGCACTTTATGTACATGCTCAGTAGTGACCAGTGCTGTGGGGTCGTAGATGAGATGAATCTGTGCTGCACTTTATGTACATGCTCAGTAGTGACCAGTGCTGTGGGGTCATAGATGAGATGAATCTGTGCTGTACTTTATGTACATGCTCAGTAGTGACCAGTGCTGTGGAGACATAGATGAGATGAATCTGTGCTGCACTTTATGTACATGCTCAGTAGTGACCAGTGCTGTGGGGTCATAGATGAGATGAATCCGTGCTGCACTTTATGTACATGCTCAGTAGTGACCAGTGCTGTGGAGTCATAGATTAGATGAATCTGTGCTGTACTTTATGTACATGCTCAGTAGTGACCAGTGCTGTGGAGACATAGATGAGATGAATCTGTGCTGCACTTTATGTACATGCTCAGTAGTGACCAGTGCTGTGGGGTCGTAGATGAGATGAATCTGTGCTGCACTTTATGTACATGCTCAGTAGTGACCAGTGCTGTGGGGTCATAGATGAGATGAATCCGTGCTGTACTTTATGTACATGCTCAGTAGTGACCAGTGCTGTGGAGACATAGATGAGATGAATCTGTACTGCACTTTATGTACATGCTCAGTAGTGACCAGTGCTGTGGGGTCGTAGATGAGATGAATCTGTGCTGCACTTTATGTACATGCTCAGTAGTGACCAGTGCTGTGGGGTCATAGATTAGATGAATCTGTGCTGTACTTTATGTACATGCTCAGTAGTGACCAGTGCTGTGGAGACATAGATGAGATGAATCTGTGCTGCACTTTATGTACATGCTCAGTAGTGACCAGTGCTGTGGGGTCATAGATGAGATGAATCCGTGCTGCACTTTATGTACATGCTCAGTAGTGACCAGTGCTGTGGAGTCATAGATTAGATAAATCTGTGCTGTACTTTATGTACATGCTCAGTAGTGACCAGTGCTGTGGAGACATAGATGAGATGAATCTGTGCTGCACTTTATGTACATGCTCAGTAGTGACCAGTGCTGTGGGGTCGTAGATGAGATGAATCTGTGCTGCACTTTATGTACATGCTCAGTAGTGACCAGTGCTGTGGGGTCATAGATGAGATGAATCCGTGCTGCACTTTATGTACATGCTCAGTAGTGACCAGTGCTGTGGAGTCATAGATTAGATGAATCTGTGCTGTACTTTATGTACATGCTCAGTAGTGACCAGTGCTGTGGAGACATAGATGAGATGAATCTGTGCTGTACTTTATGTACATGCTCAGTAGTGACCAGTGCTGTGGAGTCGTAGATGAGATGAATCTGTGCTGCACTTTATGTACATGCTCAGTAGTGACCAGTGCTGTGGGGTCATAGATGAGATGAATCCGTGCTGCACTTTATGTACATGCTCAGTAGTGACCAGTGCTGTGGAGTCATAGATTAGATGAATCTGTGCTGTACTTTATGTACATGCTCAGTAGTGACCAGTGCTGTGGAGACATAGATGAGATGAATCTGTGCTGCACTTTATGTACATGCTCAGTAGTGACCAGTGCTGTGGGGTCATAGATGAGATGAATCCGTGCTGCACTTTTTGTACATGCTCAGTAGTGACCAGTGCTGTGGGGTCATAGATGAGATGAATCCGTGCTGCACTTTATGTACATGCTCAGTAGTGACCAGTGCTGTGGAGTTGTAGATGAGATGAATCTGTGCTGCCCTTTATGTACATGGTCCGTAGTGAGGAAATGGTGTGGGGTCGTAGATGAGATGAATCTGTGCTGCACTTTATGTACATGCTCAGGAGTGACCAGTGCTGTGGAGTCATAGGTGAGATGAATGTGTGCTGCACTTTATGTACATGCTCAGTAGTGACCAGTGCTGTGGAGTCGTACATGAGATGAATCTGTGCTGCACTTTATGTACATGCTCAGTAGTGACCAGTGCTGTGGAGCTGTAGATGAGATGAATCTGTGCTGCACTTTATGTACATGCTCAGTAGTGACCAGTGCTGTGGAGTCATAGATGAGATGAATCTGTGCTGCACTTTATGTACATGCTCAGTAGTGTCCATTGCTGTGGAGTCATAGATGAGATGAATCTGTGCTGCACTTTATGCACATGCTCAGTAGTGCCCAGTGCTGTGGGGTTGTAGATGAGATGAATCTGTACTGAACTTTATGGACATGCTCAGTAGTGACCGATGCTGTGGAGTCATAGATGAGATGAATCTGTGCTGCACTTTATGCACATGCTCAGTAGTGACCAGTGCTGTGGAGTTGTAGATGAGATGAATCTGTGCTGAACTTTATGTACATGCTCAGTAGTTGCCAGTGCTGTGGGGTCGTAGATTAGATGAATCTGTGCTGCACTTTATGTACATGCTCAGTAGTGACCAGTGCTGTGGAGTCATAGATGAGATGAATCTGTGCTGCACTTTATGTACATGCTCAGTAGTGACCAGTGCTGTGGAGATGTAGATGAGATGAATCTGTGCTGCACTTTATGTGCATGCTCAATAGTGACCAGTGCTGTGGGGTCGTAGATGAGATGAATCTGTGCTGCACTTTATGTACATACTCAGTAGTGACCAGTGCTGTGGAGCTGTAGATGAGATGAATCTGTGCTGCACTTTATGTACATGCTCAGTAGTGACCAGTGCTGTGGAGTCATAGATGAGATGAATCTGTGCTGCACTTTATGTACATGCTCAGTAGTGTCCATTGCTGTGGAGTCATAGATGAGATGAATCTGTGCTGCACTTTATGCACATGCTCAGTAGTGACCAGTGCTGTGGGGTCGTAGATGAGATGAATCTATGCTGCACTCTATGTACATGCTCAGTAGTGACCAGTGCTGTGGGGTTGGAGGTGAGATGAATCTGTGCTGCACATTATGTACATGCTCAGTAGTGACCAGTGCTGTGGAGATGTAGAAGAGATGAATATGTGCTGCACTTTATGTATATGCTCAGTAGTGAGGCAGTTCTGTGGGGTCGTAGATGAGATGAATCTGTGCTGCACTTTATGTACATGCTCAGTAGTGACCAGTGCTGTGGAGTCATAGACGAGATGAATCTGTGCTGCACTTTATGTACATGCTCAGTAGTGACCGGTGCTGTGGGGTCGTAGATGAGATGAATCTGTGCTGCACTTTATGTACATGCTCAGTAGTGACCAGTCCTGTGGAGACATAGATGAGATGAATCTGTGCTGCACTTTATGTACATGCTCAGTAGTGGTGAGTGCTGTGGGGTCATAGATGAGATGAATCTGTGCTGCACTTTTTGCACATGCTCAGTAGTGGCCAGTGCTGTGGAGTCATAGTTGAGATGAATCTGTGCTGCACTTTATGTACATGCTCAGTAGTGACCGGTGCTATGGAGTCATAGATGAGATGAATCTGTGCTGCACTTTATGTACATGCTCAGTAGTGACCAGTGCTGTGGAGTAATAGATGAGATGAATCTGTGCTACACTTTATGTGCATGCTCAGTAGTGAGGCAGTGCTGTGGCGTCATAGATGAGATGAATCTGTGCTGCACTTTATCTACATGCTCAGTAGTGACCAGTGCTGTGGGGTCGTAGATGAGATGAATCTGTGCTGCACTTTATGTACATGTTCAGTAGTGATGAGTGCTGTGGAGTCATAAATGAGATGAATCTGTGCTGCACTTTATGTACATGCTCAGTAGTGACCAGTGCTGTGGGGTCGTAGATGAGATGAATCTGTGGTGCACTTTATGTACATGCTCAGTAGTGACCAGTGCTGTGGAGTCATAGATGAGATGAATCTGTGCTGCACTTTATGTACATGCTCAGTAGTGCCCGGTGCTGTGGAGTTGCAGATGAGATGAATCTGTGCTGCCCTTTATGTACATGGTCAGTAGTGAGGCAGTGCTGTGGGGTCGTAGATGAGATGAATCTGTGCTGCACTTTATGTACATGCTCAGTAGTGGCCAGTGCTGTAGGGTCGTAGATGAGATGAATCTGTGCTGCACTCTATGTACATGCTCAGTAGTGACCAGTGCTGTGGAGTCATAGATGAGATGAATCTGTGCTGGAATTTATGTACATGCCCAGTAGTGACCAGTGCTGTGGAGTTGTAGATGAGATGAATCTGTGCTGCACTCTATGTACATGCTCAGTAGTGACCAGTGCTGTGGAGTTATAGATGAGATGAATCTGTGCTGCACTTTATGCACATGCTCAGTAGTGACCAGTGCTGTGGAGTCATAGATGAGATGAATCTGTGCTGCACTCTATGTACATGCTCAGTTGTGACCAGTGCTGTGGGGTTGTAGATGAGATGAATCTGTGCTGCACTTTATGTACATGCTCAGTAGTGGCGAGTGCTGTGGAGTCATAGATGAGATGAATCTGTGCTGCACTTTATGTACATGCTCAGTAGTGACCAGTGCTGTGGAGTCATAGATGAGATGAATCTGTGCTGCACGTTATGTAAATGCTCAGTAGTGACCAGTGCTGTGGAGTCATAGATGAGATGAATCTGTGCTGCACTTTATGTACATGCTCAGTAGTGCCCGGTGCTGTGGAGTTACAGATGAGATGAATCTGTGCTGCCCTTTATGTACATGGTCAGTAGTGAGGCAGTGCTGTGGGGTCGTAGAGGAGATGAATCTGTGCTGCACTTTATGTACATGCTCAGTAGTGGCCAGTGCTGTAGGGTCGTAGATGATATGAATCTGTGCTGCACTTTATGTACATGCTCATTAGTGACCAGTGCTGTGGAGTCATAGATGAGATGAATCTGTGCTGCACTTTATGTACATGCTCATTAGTGACCAGTGCTGTGGAGTCATAGATGAGATGAATCTGAGCTGCACTTTATATACATGCTCAGTAGTGACCGGTGCTGTGGAGTTGTAGATGAGATGAATCTGTGCTGAACTTTATGTATATGGTCAGTAGTTTCCAGTGCTGTGGGGTCGTAGATGAGATGAATCTGTGCTGCACTTTATGTACATGCTCAGTAGTGACCAGTGCTGTGGAGTCATAGATGAGATGAATCTGTGCTGCACTTTATATACATGCTCAGTAGTGACCTGTGCTATGGAGATGTAGAAGAGATGAATCTGTGCTGTACTTTATGTATATGCTCAGTAGTGAGGCAGTTCTGTGGGGTCGTAGATGAGATGAATCTGTCCTACACTTTATGTACATGCTCAGTAGTGACCGATGCTGTGGAGTTGTAGATGAGATGAATCTGTGCTGAACTTTATGTACATGCTCAGTAGTTGCCAGTGCTGTGGGGTCGTAGATTAGATGAATCTGTGCTGCACTTTACGTACATGCTCAGTAGTGGCCAGTGCTGTGGAGTTGTAGATGAGATGAATCTGTGCTGAACTTTATGTACATGCTCAGTAGTTGCCAGTGCTGTGGGGTCGTAGATGAGATGAATCTGTGCTGCACTCTATGTACATGCTCAGTAGTGACCAGTGCTGTGGAGTCATAGATGAGATGAATCTGTGCTGCACTTTATGCACATGCTCAGTAGTGACCAGTGCTGTGGAGTCATAGATGAGATGAATCTGTGCTGAACTTTATGTTCATGCTCAGTAGTGACCGGTGCTGTGGAATTGTTGATGAGATGAATCTGTGCTGAACTTTATGTACATGCTAAGTAGTTGCCAGTGCTGTGGGGTCGTAGATGAGATGAATCTGTGCTGCACTTTATGTACATGCTCAGTAGTGACCGGTGCTGTGGAGTCATACAGTAGATGAGATGAATCTGTGCTGCTCTTTATGTACATGCTCAGTAGTGACCGTTGCTGTGGAGTCATAGATGAGATGAATCTGTGCTGCACTTGATGCACATGCTCAGTAGTGACCAGTGCTGTGGGGTCGTAGATGAGATGAATCTGTGCTGCACTTTATGTACATGCTCAGTAGTGACCGGTGCTGTGGAGTTGTAGATAAGATGAATCTGTGCTGCACTTTATGTACATGCTCAGTAGTTGCCAGTGCTGTGGGGTCGTAGATAAGATGAATCTGTGCTGCACTTTATGTACTTCCTCAGTAGTGACCGGTGCTGTGGAGTTGTAGATGAGATGAATCTGTGCTGAACTTTATGTACATGCTCAGTAGTGACCGCAGCTGTGGAGTCATAGATGAGATGAATCTGTGCTGCACTTTATGCACCTGCTCAGTAGTGACCAGTGCTGTGGGGTCGTAGATGAGATGAATCTGTGCTGCACTTTATGTACATGCTCAGTAGTGACCAGTGCTGTGGAGTTGTAGATGAGATGAATCTGTGCGGCACTATGTACCTGCTCAGTAGTGACCAGTGCTGTGGAGTCATAGCTGAGATGAATGTGTGCTGCACTTTATGTACATGCTCAGTAGTGACCGGTGCTGTGGAGTTGTAGATGAGATGAATCTGTGCTGAACTTTATGTACATGCTCAGTAGTGACCGGTGCTGTGGAGTCATAGATGAGATGAATCTGTGCTGCACTTTATGCACATGCTCAGTAGTGACCAGTGCTGTGGGGTTGTAGATGAGATGAATCTGTGCTGCACTTTATGTACATGCTCAGTAGTGACCAGTGCTGTGGAGTTGTAGATGAGAAGAATCTGTGCTGCCCTTTATGCACATTCTCAGTAGTGACCAGTGCTGTGGAGATGTAGAAGAGATGAATCTGTGCTGTACTTTATGTATATGCTCAGCAGTTGCCAGTGCTGTGGGGTCGTAGATGAGATGAATCTGTGCTGAACTTTATGTACATGCTCAGTAGTTGCCAGTGCTGTGGGGTCGTAGATGAGATGAATCTGTGCTGCACTTTACGTACATGCTCAGTAGTGGCCAGTGCTATGGGGTCGTAGATGAGATGAATCTGTGCTGCACTCTATGTACATGCTCAGTAGTGACCAGTGCTGTGGAGTCATAGATGAGATGAATCTGTGCTGCACTTTATGCACATGCTCAGTAGTGACCATTGCTGTGGAGTCATAGATGAGATGAATCTGTGCTGAATTTTATGTTCATGCTCAGTAGTGACCGGTGCTGTGGAATTGTTGATGAGATGAATCTGTGCTGAACTTTATGTACATGCTCAGTAGTTGCCAGTGCTGTGGGGTCGTAGATGAGATGAATCTGTGCTGCACTTTATGTACATGCTCAGTAGTGACCGGTGCTGTGGAGTCATAGATGAGATGAATCTGTGCTGCTCTTTATGTACATGCTCAGTAGTGACCGTTGCTGTGGAGTCATAGATGAGATGAATCTGTGCTGCACTTTATGCACATGCTCAGTAGTGACCAGTGCTGTGGGGTCGTAGATGAGATGAATCTGTGCTGCACTTTATGTACATGCTCAGTAGTGACCAGTGCTGTGGGGTCGTAGATGAGATGAATCTGTTCTGCACTTTATGCACATGCTCAGTAGTGACCGGTGCTGTGGAGTTGTAGATGAGATGAATCTGTGCTGAACTTTATTTACATGCTCAGTAGTTGCCAGTGCTGTGGGGTTGTAGATGAGATGAATCTGTGCTGCACTTTATGTACATGCTCAGTAGTGACCAGTGCTGTGGAGTCATAGATGAGATAAATCTGTGCTGCACTTTATGTACATGCTCAGTAGTGACCAGTGCTGTGGGGTCGTAGATGAGATGAATCTGTGCTGCACTTTATGTACATGCTCAGTAGTGACCAGTGCTGTGGGGTCGTAGATGAGATGAATCTGTTCTGCACTTTATGCACATGCTCAGTAGTGACCGGTGCTGTGGAGTTGTAGATGAGATGAATCTGTGCTGAACTTTATGTACATGCTCAGTAGTGACCGTTGCTGTGGAGTCATAGATGAGATAAATCTGTGCTGCACTTTATGTACATGCTCAGTAGTGACCAGTGCTGTGGGGTCGTAGATGAGATGAATCTGTGCTGCACTTTATGTACATGCTCAGTAGTGACCAGTGCTGTGGGGTCGTAGATGAGATGAATCTGTTCTGCACTTTATGCACATGCTCAGTAGTGACCGGTGCTGTGGAGTTGTAGATGAGATGAATCTGTGCTGAACTTTATGTACATGCTCAGTAGTGACCGTTGCTGTGGAGTCATAGATGAGATGAATCTGTGCTGCACTTTATGCACATGCTCAGTAGTGACCAGTGCTGTGGGGTCGTAGATGAGATGAAGAGATGAATCTGTGCTGCACTTTATGTACATGCTCAGTAGTGACCAGTGCTGTGGAGATGTAGAAGAGATGAATCTGTGCTGCACTTTATGTACATGCTCAGTAGTGACCAGTGCTGTGGAGTTGTAGATGAGATGAATCTGTGCTGCCCTTTATGTACATGGTCAGTAGTGAGGCAGTGCTGTGGGGTCGTAGATGAGATGAATCTGTGCTGCACTTTATGTACATGCTCAGTAGTGGCCAGTGCTGTGGGGTCGTAGATGAGATGAATCTGTGCTGCACTCTATGTACATGCTCAGTAGTGACCAGTGCTGTGGAGTCATAGATGAGATGAATCTGTGCTGCACTTTATGCACATGCTCAGTAGTGGACAGTGCTGTGGGGTCGTAGATGAGATGAATCTGTGCTGCACTTGATGTACATGCTCAGTAGTGACCAGTGCTGTGGAGTCATGTCATAGATGAGATGAATCTGAGCTGCCCTTTATGTACATGCTCAGTATTGACCGGTGCTGTGAAGCTGTAGATGAGATGAATCTGTGCTGCACTATGTACATGCTCAGTAGTGACCAGTGCTGTGGAGTTGTAGATGAGAAGAATCTGTGCTGCACTTTATGTACATGCTCAGTAGTGACCAGTGCTGTGGAGTCATAGATGAGATGAATATGTGCTGCACTTTATGCACATTCTCAGTAGTGACCAGTGCTGTGGAGTCATAGATGAGATGAATCTGTGCTGCACTTTATATACATGCTCAGTAGTGACCAGTGCTGTGGAGATGTAGAAGAGATGAATCTGTGCTGTACTTTATGTATATGCTCAGTAGTGAGGCAGTTCTGTGGGGTCGTAGATGAGATGAATCTGTGCTGCACTTTTTGTACATGCTCAGTAGTGACCAGTGCTGTGGAGTTGTAGATGAGATGAATCTGTGCTGCACTTTATATACATGCTCAGTAGTGACCAGTGATGTGGAGTCATAGATGAGATGAATCTGAGCTGCACTTTATATACATGCTCAGTAGTGACCGATGCTGTGAAGCTGTAGATGAGATGAATCTGTGCTGCACTATGTACATGCTCAGTAGTGACCAGTGCTGTGGAGTTGTAGATGAGAAGAATCTGTGCTGCCCTTTATGCACATTCTCAGTAGTAACCAGTGCTGTGGAGTCATAGATGAGTCTGTGCTGCACTTTATATACATGCTCAGTAGTGACCAGTGCTGTGGAGATGTAGAAGAGATGAATCTGTGCTGTACTTTATGTATATGCTCAGTAGTGAGGCAGTTCTGTGGGGTCGTAGATGAGATGAATCTGTGCTGCACTTTTTGTACATGCTCAGTAGTGACCAGTGCTGTGGGGTCGTAGATGAGATGAATCTGTACTGCACTTTATGTACATGCTCAGTAGTGACCGATACTGTGGAGTTGTAGATGAGATGAATCTGTGCTGAACTTTATGTACTATGCTCAGTAGTTGCCAGTGCTGTGGGGTCGTAGATGAGATGAATCTGTGCTGCACTTTACGTACATGCTCAGTAGTGGCCAGTGCTGTGGGGTCGTAGATGAGATGAATCTGTGCTGCACTCTATGTATATGCTCAGTAGTGACCAGTGCTCTGGAGTCATAGATGAGATGAATCTGTGCTGTACTTTATGTATATGCTCAGTAGTGACCAGTGCTGTGGAGCCATAGATGAGATGAATCTGTGCTGCACTTTATGCACATGCTCAGTAGTGACCAGTGCTGTGGAGTCATAGATGAGATGAATCTGTGCTGAACTTTATGTTCATGCTCAGTAGTGACCGGTGCTGTGGAATTGTTGATGAGATGAATCTGTGCTGAACTTTATGTTCATGCTCAGTAGTGACCGGTGCTGTGGAATTGTTGATGAGATGAATCTGTGCTGAACTTTATGTTCATGCTCAGTAGTGACCGGTGCTGTGGAGTCATAGATGAGATGAATCTGTGCTGCACTTTATGCACATGCTCAGTAGTGACCAGTGCTGTGGGGTTGTAGATGAGATGAATCTGTGCTGCATTTTATGTACATGCTCAGTAGTGACCAGTGCTGTGGGGTCATAGTTGAGATGAATCTGTGCTGCACTTTATGTACATTCTCAGTAGTGACCAGTGCTGTGGAGTCATAGATGAGATGAATCTGTGCTGCCCTTTATGTACATGCTCAGTAGTGACCAGTGCTGTGGAGTCATAGTTGAGATGAATCTGTGCTGCACTTTATGTACATTCTCAGTAGTGACCAGTGCTGTGGAGTCATAGATGAGATGAATCTGTGCTGCCCTTTATGTACATGCTCAGTAGTGACCAGTGCTGTGGAGTCATAGTTGAGATGAATCTGTGCTGCACTTTATGTACATGCTCAGTAGTGACCAGTGCTGTGGAGTCGGAATTGAGATGAATCTGTGCTGCCCTTTATGTACATGCTCAGTAGTGACCAGTGCTGTGGGGTCGTAGATGAGATGAATCTGTGCTGCACTTTATGTACATGCTCAGTAGTGACCGGTGCTGTGGAGTCATAGATGAGATGAATCTGTGCTGCACTTTATGTACATGCTCAGTAGTGACCGGTGCTGTGGAGTCATAGATGAGATGAATCTGTGCTGCACTTTATGCACATGCTCAGTAGTGACCAGTGCTGTGGGGTTGTAGATGAGATGAATCTGTGCTGCACTTTATGTACATGCTCAGTAGTGACCAGTGCTGTGGGGTCATAGATGAGATGAATCTGTGCTGCACTTTATGTACATGCTCAGTAGTGACCGGTGCTGTGGAGTCACAGATGAGATGAATCTGTGCTGCACTTTATGTACATGCTCAGTAGTGACCGGTGCTGTGGAGTCACAGATGAGATGAATCTGTGCTGCACTTTATGCACATGCTCAGTAGTAACCAGTGCTGTGGGGTTGTAGATGAGATGAATCTGTGATGCACTTTATGTACATGCTCAGTAGTGACCAGTGCTGTGGGGTTGTAGACGAGATGAATCTGTGCTGCCCTTTATGTACATTCTCAGTAGTGACCAGTGCTGTGGAGTCATAGATGAGATGAATCTGTGCTGCCCTTTATGTACATGCTCAGTAGTGACCAGTGCTGTGGAGTCATAGTTGAGATGAATCTGTGCTGCACTTTATGTACATGCTCAGTAGTGACCAGTGCTGTGGAGTCGGATTTGAGATGAATCTGTGCTGCACTTCATATACATGCTCAGTAGTGACCGGTGCTGTGGAGTCATAGATGAGATGAATCTGTGCTGCACTTTATGTACATGCTCAGTAGTAACTAGTGCAGTGGAGTCGTAGATGAGATGACTCTGTGCTGAACTTTATGTACAGGCTCAGTAGTGACCAGTGCTGTGGGGTCGTAGATGAGATGAATCTGTGCTGCACTTTATGTACTTGTTCAGTAGTGACCGGTGCTGTGGAGTCACAGATGAGATGAATCTGTGCTGCACTTTATGTACATGCTCAGTAGTGACCAGTGCTGTGGAGTCATAGTTGAGATGAATCTGTGCTGCACTTTATGTACATGCTCAGTAGTGACCAGTGCTGTGGAGTCGGAATTGAGATGAATCTGTGCTACCCTTTATGTACATGCTCAGTAGTGACCAGTGCTGTGGGGTCGTAGATGAGATGACTCTGTGCTGAACTTTATGTACAGGCTCAGTAGTGACCAGTGCTGTGGGGTCGTAGATGAGATGAATCTGTGTTGCACTTTATGTACATGCTCAGTAGTGACCAGTGCTGTGGGGTTGTAGACGAGATGAATCTGTGCTGCCCTTTATGTACATTCTCAGTAGTGACCAGTGCTGTGGAGTCATAGATGAGATGAATCTGTGCTGCCCTTTATGTACATGCTCAGTAGTGACCAGTGCTGTGGAGTCATAGTTGAAATGAATCTGTGCTGCACTTTATGTACATGCTCAGTAGTGACCAGTACTGTGGAGTCGGAATTGAGATGAATCTGTGCTGCACTTCATATACATGCTCAGTAGTGACCGGTGCTGTGGAGTCATAGATGAGATGAATCTGTGCTGCACTTTATGTACATGCTCAGTAGTAACCAGTGCAGTGGAGTCGTAGATGAGATGACTCTGTGCTGAACTTTATGTACAGGCTCAGTAGTGACCAGTGCTGTGGGGTCGTAGATGAGATGAATCTGTGCTGCACTTTATGTACTTGCTCAGTAGTGACCGGTGCTGTGGAGTCATAGATGAGATGAATCTGTGCTGCACTTTATGTACATGCTCAGTAGTGACCAGTGCTGTGGAGTCATAGTTGAGATGAATCTGTGCTGCACTTTATGTACATGCTCAGTAGTGACCAGTGCTGTGGAGTCGGAATTGAGATGAATCTGTGCTGCCCTTTATGTACATGCTCAGTAGTGACCAGTGCTGTGGGGTCGTAGATGAGATGAATCTGTGCTGCACTTTATGTACATTCTCAGTAGTGACCGGTGCTGTGGAGTCATAGATGAGATGAATCTGTGCTGCACTTTATGTACATGCTTAGTAGTGACCGGTGCTGTGGAGTCATAGATGAGATGAATCTGTGCTGCACTTTATGTACATGCTCAGTAGTAACCAGTGCAGTGGAGTCATAGATGAGATGAATCTGTGCTGCACTTTATGTACTTGCTCAGTAGTGACCGGTGCTGTGGAGTCATAGATGAGATGAATCTGTGCTGCACTTTATGTACATGCTCAGTAGTGACCGGTGCTGTGGAGTCATAGATGAGATGAATCTGTGCTGCACTTTATGTACATGCTCAGTAGTGACCAGTGCTGTGGGGTTGTAGATGAGATGAATCTGTGCTGCACTTCATGTACATGCTCAGTAGTGACCAATGCTGTGGAGTCATAGATGAGATGAATCTGTGCTGCACTTTATGCACATGCTCAGTAGTGACCAGTGCTGTGGAGTCATAGATGAGATGAATCTGTGCTGCACTTTATGTACATGCTCAGTAGTGAGGCAGGGCTGTGGGGTCATAGTTGAGATGAATCTGCACTTTACATACATGCTCAGTAGTGCCCAGTGGGTGGCGTCAGAGAAATGGAGGTTTGACTTACCGACTCCATTGTCCTTGTGACATGTTGGTTAGACACCAGTGCTGCAGCCTGTGGGAGATTCCTGTACAGGCAAATCCTCAGCCTCATACCTGACGCATTCTCTGATTGGATTCGTTCACTTTTACCATCTGACCCACATCACTATGAAAACTCTTTGGTTCCTCACTTTTCTAGCATCCTCCTTTCATGCCACATATCATGTCCTTGACAGTAGAGGTGTCCAAGATAGTAACAGTGTTCCACATGGTATCAATGCTGTGTACCCACACAAAGGCCGAACGTGAACATCTGAGTCTCACAAGCTCGGTTTATTTCTGCAGACCCCGTTTCTGCTCCGGCAAAAACAAACCAAACCTAGATTGTGAATGTCGATTGTGTGAAGTTAACATCTCACTGACTCAGACTACTTTCACACTTGCGCCTTTTTGCGCAGCGTATCGAGTGCACATGAAACGCATGTCAAAAGCGTGTGCGCATTACGACAAAAAAATCGGAGCGTTTTTATGCGTTTGTATTTTTTATGCGCAATGGTGTCACATTTCACAGGTGAAAAAATCCTTGAAAACTTCTTGCAACAGACTGCAGCAATGGGACAGCAGTGGGCTTGTGTTATGGGAATTCTTTATAGACCCTGTTTACAGCTGAATTCTTCACATTTGCTTGGATTTTCTCTTGACAACATGGATCTGCGCTGGAAGAGTTTTTACTTTGACTTGGATCTGGACATCAGGATGGCTCAGGCTTATGCAGTTGCTTGCCATCAACAAAGGGAGAGAAAGAGAGGCAGCGAAGACGGCAGCAGCGGCGTTTGTGGATTCATCCAATTGTTGAACTCCGGGAGAGCCGTGGAGCGTACCACACCCTCTACAGCGAGCTACAGGCAATCCCGGAGAAATTTACAGATTATACCCAGATGTCCCAAGAAAGCTTTAATGATTTGTTTTGGTCAGGTCCAAGAAGCCATCCGGAGACAGGACACACAGCTCCGGAACGGCTCCTGGTCACATTACGGTACGTAGTGTTGCACAACCAATGCCTGCAGAATTTTCTTTGTTGTGACATGTACTATTCCAAAGCTGGCAGAATTATAGTTCTGCCATGTATTTAACAAAAAGCTGCGTTTTTTTTTTATGGCATGTAATGAACAAAAGGCTGCAGATGTATTTTTATTAACTTTTTTAAATTTATTGTTGATGTTTTAAAAAGCCATATACAGAAATAATATTTGTTTTTTCTTTGTTTCCCAGATTCCTGGCAACTGGAGAGACCCTCTCTTCACTCCACTTCCAGTACCGTATTGGAATATCCACATTGTCTGGAATTGTAGCGGACACCTGCCGGGCTTTGTGGAACGTTCTCTGTCCAGAATTTATGCCCCTGCCCAATGCAGAAAAGTGGTTGGAAATCGCCGAAAAATTCTGGACAGCCTGCAATTTCCCCAACTGGGAGCGGTGGACGGGAAACACATCCGGATTATCAGGCCAAAAAACAGGCTCTGAGTACTAGAACTATAAAAAGTACTTTTCTACAGTACTCATGGCCATTGCGGATGCAGACTGTATGTTTATTGCAGTCGACATTGGGGCATTTGGCCGTGGAAATGACTCCCAGGCCTTTAAGAACTCTGACATGGGCCGGAGATTGTATGGCAACCAATTTAATTTCCCCAGGCCACGGCCTCTTCCCAACACCGAAGGTCCCCCACAGCCCTTTGTAATGGTTGGGGATGAGGCATTCCAGATGTGCCAAAACATGCTCAAGCCCTACTCCAGCCGGAACTTGGACTACACCAAAAGAATTTTTAATTACAGGCTGACCAGGGCCAGAAGAACTGTTGAGTGTGCCTTTGGTATACTTGCCTCCAGATGGCACATTCTCGGCCCAGCCATTAATCTTAAACTGGAAACAGTGGATGAGGTGGTGAAGGCCTGTGTGGTTCTACATAATTTTGTCATAGCTAGAGAGCATCCGAACTTAGATCTTGATGATGTTGCTCCTAACCCATTGCCTGAGTTTACTAAGCACCCTCTCAGGTCATCCGTTGAAGATGGCCAAATGAGGAACCAATTTGCGGCCTACTTCATCTCAGATGTAGGCCGGGTGGAATGGCAAGAGCAAATGGTGTAAAACAATTTTCTTGTTGTTGGGTTAATAAAACAATGTTTTGATACCTGTACTGAGTGCATTGTGTCTTTTTACACTCCCAATACTATTATCAACTCGCCAGGTGTACCAGTGAAATTATGATGCTGTGTTTTGTGCGTCATGAATTTACTAGTACTCCTGACCAGGTGACTATATATACACACACACAAGTTGTATGACCTTTATCATCTCGACAGTGTGTGTTCAATTAGCGACTGTGGAGAAAATACAACTAATATTTTTGTCACATGGGCCAATTTAAAAAAAAAAAAAAGGTTTGTAGATGCACGGACATCCTTTACTTTTTATTACACCAAAACATGTGACTATAAATATTATTTGTAGGATCACCACTGTGGCTTGAGTTTGAACGCACACTGGAGACATAATAGAGTTTATACAACTAATACAATACCTAGGCCTGGTGTATAACGCATATTGCGTTCACAAAGTTATCACACATGGGCATGACAATACACATATTACTTAAACTGCAGCATCTATAAAGTCTGCTTCAAATTTATGGAAAGTTAAGCAACGCTGCAGGTTAAAACTCACCTGCCCAGGTGTGATTGTGATGATACAAGGCCAGGGTAGTGGTGAAGTAAATATAACACAGGTATATCTACAATCCCCTTGCCTTGTCTCAAAAATAGTTAAATGATGATGGTAACAAAAAAAAAAGGCAAGGTAACAATAGATATGCCTTGCACTCAACACCATCCTCTATGTCTATTTCAAAAATCTAGTCCTAAATGTCCACCAACAGATCATGTTTTAAGGATTTCCTTTTTTTTTGGCTCAGGTGAAGCAGAAAAAGAAAAGATTTTATTATGAATGACGTTTGAGAGAAGATTGGGATACTTTGGGGGTGTGGAGAGACGAGGAACGGCTGGAAGTTGAGGAAGGGGTTCTAGGAGAAGGGGCGACGAAAGTACTGGGGGAAGGGAGCTCTGGAATGGACATGGAGGCAGGTTGAGACACATTAGGAGGAGAGGGTGGATGGACAAACAAAGTCCGATGCTCTGTGGTGGCGGTGCTCCTAGAAGGAGACAGAGTTGTGTCGGTGCTCCTAGAAGTGGCGGTGATCCTTGGAGACAAAGTCGTGTCAGTGCTCCTAGAAGGAGGATGCGTGTCGGTGATCCGAGCAGGAGAAGTTCTGGCGGGATTCCTAGGAGGAGAATTGGTGGCGGTGCTCTTTGGATGAGGAGTGCTGGCAGTGCTCCTTTGATGAGGAGTGCTGGCTCCTTTGATGATGTTGAGTGGTGGTGTCGGTGCTCTGAACATAAGAATAGGTGTCGGTGGCCCAAGCAAGTTCTGTGGTGGCGGTGCTCCAAGCAGGTAGTGCAGTGGTGGTGCTCCACACAGGAGCAGCGCTTGCCATAGTGGTGGTGGTGTGTCCAGCAGCACTCGGACTTGGGGTGGTGTAGTGGTGTCCGGCTTGGCTTTGAATGCAGGTGGCTGTGCAGTGATATGCACCAGAAGTCGGTAGGGAGGTGTAGCGAGTCAGCGGTGGCACTGTTGGAAATGACACCACTGACTGCTGCACATACCGATTCTGCTGCATAGCCTGCAAGTAAGCAGTATTGCAGGCCTGCAACACACTCAGCTGTTGCTCAGGACTAAGGTGTTCCGCCATGCCCTTTTCAATTTTGCTCAAAAAATGGTGCGCTGGTCTGTTGACTTCGGCTTCCAGACGCTCGAAGTGCTGGTCGACAGAGTGGAAGCGGTTTTCCATGTGGTTAAAACCACGTTCCATGAGTGAAAAACCGCCTTCCAGTCTGTCGCACAGCGACTTGAGGCTGACATGAAAGGCCTCGCTCAAGTGCATGAACTCAGGCATGACAGGCCTGTCCGAGGCCCTCTGCCGCTGGCAGGTAGTGCCCGCATAACCAGTGGCAGAGACGTGGGAAAGGGGAACACCTGCTTGACCAGCTTCCTGGTCACCAGCTGTACGTGTTGCTGACCTGCAAGCTGTTTCCTGGCTGTCGAATGGCTGGGTCGGGTCTGAGGTCGACCGATGAAGGACCGCTCCAGGGACAGGTTGCATGGTGCTGCTCCAAGTGCTGTGGAAAGAAAGGGAAAACATTACTATCATGCATTTCCAAGAAGCATCAGCTGTGGAATAGAAAAGCACATAGTAATAAGAAAAAAAAAAATAATAATAATTAATAATAATACTTACACGCTCTGCTGGCAAGGACCGGTCTCAGGAAAGCCAACTCGCTATGATAGCGGTACTTTCTTCTGCGCCTTGCCGCTGAACCTCTGCGAACTTGTCCCTCAGCACGAACATCAGTGTTGAAGCGGTCCTTCATCGAGCGCCAACGTGTGCGGACTTTGTTCACTGTTGGAAAAACAAAGAAAAAATGTTATACAATGCACTGAAGGCAACATCATTATCAGCACACACACCTGATAGAACTTTGCAAACAGTCAATGCGGCATCACAAAATAATTCTATACACAATGCAGTCACTGTTGATCCTGAGGACACTTATGTTTCCTGCTAGAATATATCTAGCAGCAAACACAACAGTATCATCAGGAGCAAGAGTGAAAGCAGGATCAATACTGCAGTTCAATACACAAAGCAATCACTGTTTTTCCTTGAAGGCATTGGTGTGTTTGATGCAAGAATATATCTTGCCACAAACACACCCCTACCATCAGGACCAAAAATAAAACCAGATTCAAGACAGCAGTTCAATACACAAAGCAATCACTGTTTTTCCAGAAGGCATTGGTGTACAAACACACCACTACCATCAGGACCAAAAATAAAACCAGATTCAAGACAGCAGTTCAATACACAAAGCAATCACTGGTTTTCCAGAAGGCATTGGTGTGTTTGATGCAAGAATATATTTTGAAACAAACACACCACTACCATCAGGACCAAAAATAAATGCAGCATCACAGATCAGCTTTATACTTACTGAACGCCCTTTTTGAAGTTGGAGAGGCGTTGTCCCAGCCATCCATCATCGCTGCGGCCACCTCATTCCAGAGCTGCCGGGTCACCACTGTGTCTTTGTACTGCTGGTCACGGCTGTCCCACAACGGGATACGCGGCGGATCAGGTGCTCGTTGTCGATGTAAACGTCTTTGTCATCCCGTTGTGGTACCTAGAAAAAAACAAAAAAATTAGAATCTTTGTAATTTTGGAGAATGAAAAAGATAGAAAAAGAAACAGAGAAGAAGCAAAATAGAAGATGAAAATAAAGACAGAAAAAAAAAAAATTTGAAAGACTATATACTTACATTGCGTCTCCTCGCCGCGACTTGGCTAGCCTGCTCCCGCACTTCACCTTCACTGCCCGTGTCCGATGTCTGAAAAGAAAAAAAAATTATTACACATTTCTAGAGGCAGCAGCTATACTTACCCAAAGGCAGCAAGATTCTTACCTCACGATCAGCTTGGGCCAGTTCTTGCCGAGATGGCGAATAGGCCGATCCAAAAGAAGACATGCTGAAATTTAAACAAAAAATACATTAGTACATAATAAATTGTACAGGACACACAGACATTATGAAGAATACTCACATTTTGGCTGCAGAAGCTTGAATCCACAGTTGGAAGGCTCTTCTATGTTCTTGTCTGGTCTCTGCAAGGCTGTCTGTAGAGTATTGGTCTGGCCCTGAAGACACCTTCTTATCAACACTCCTCCCAAACAATGTTGCTTGTTTAGGGGGAGGTTTAAACAAGTGTCTAGACATTGTTTTCTCAAATTGCGTGCGCGCAAAAAGCGCTGACGTGCGCGCATCCAAGCGCACGCCAGCGACCCCATACACTGTAATGCTATTTTTTTGCACATACTGTGCGCACACGTGCGCGCACAATTTTTTTAACGATGTAGGCGGAACAAAAAATGCAACATGTAGCGTACGGCGGGTCTGGGCGCACACCTGGAAAATGCGCAGCGCACGTAAACGCTGATGAGCGCGTGCAATCGCAAGACCCTGCGCCCGCCATGTTAGAGATAGGGGAACATTGCGCGTGCGACCAATAGCGCACGATGCGCTGCGCGATAAAACGCTAGTGTGAAACCAGCCTCACAGAAGTAATAGAATGAGGTTCCAGGCTTGCCTGTACCAAGCCTAGTACTTAAGGAAAGTGGTGGAGCGTCTATAGCCATCAGTATATGCCGGCTCTCAATATGAAGGTCCTTGAAAAAAAAAAAAAAAAAAAATTATGACTTGATTTGTTTCTGAAAGCAACTGCTCAAAATTTGTAGAAGCTCTGTCTTGGCCATTAGGTCCTTCCTCTTAAGGCTAACGCAAAAACCTCCAAGCCTTTGCCTTAGGACTCATTCAAGTGTCAGTGATTTTCCTGGTGAGCAAAAGAAAAAAAAAAAAAACGGTCTAAATTTCACCAGCTTTCTTAAATTATTTTCATCAATAATTTTCTCTGAAAAAATGAAGTACAAGTCTCCCATGTACTACAATGTTAAAAACAGCCAGCACACTGATTGCATGAGTAAGGCACTGCGCTGTCAGTGACTTTTCATGGACCCATAGACTTGTCTGTTTTTGATCTGAGTCACAGATTGACATTCCCCATACATGTCTCTGTGTGACCAAAGACAGATATGCGCTCAGCCATATAGACTATAATGCCTTCATAATCGGCCCGTGAAAAACACAGGACACATACGTCATTCACCAACGTCTCAATCAACCTTTTCCACCTTTAGGGTAGAGCGTGGTTGTGTAACCCTAGCTGCAAAGGGGGTTTTAAGGACTTTATTCCTACTATGTAGCTAAGCACTTATCGGCAGGTAGTTGCTGACTAGCTGTCCTGCCGTGTGCCGATCACTCCCGGCTCAGAGCAGTCATGGAGCACTCCTGCCAGCGAGACTCCTGCTTCCTGTGAGGTCACATCATCAGAACAGATACTTCTCTTCCGCTCTGTGGACAAGCAACGTCTTGTTAATTGATAGCATAGGTACACTCAGCTAATGCAATGACATGTAAAAAAAAAATACAAGTAAAAAAATAAAGTTTTTTATGGTTTGTTGTTCAAAAAGCCAATATTTGATTTTTCTTTATACCAAATGTATTTTTTGCATGACCCTAATGACAGGCCTAGTCCATTTGCTAACACATAAGAGCACATTTGACTTTTTTTTGCACAATAGCCTTTGCAATTCTATTACATGATCTTTTTTTTAGGTGCGAGACAACTCTTTTTTGTGGGTCCTATGCATTTTTATAGATTGATGACTTGTGCAGTTGCCCTCTATTGACAATATTAAATACTGAACTTCTCAGAATTCCCTGCTTCCTTCCTATTTTCCCTTCCATTAACCCACCTACATATATAAAAAAAAAATAATATATATATATATATATATATATATATATATTTATTATCTGGCTAAAGCAAAGCTAAACCTTCTGACAAAGTGACATAGCAGAGTAAGTAGTGGAGATTGACTCAAAGCTCTCTCTGGAACTAAGTTTCATGGTTTATGTGAGGGACAGGGGAGAATCCATTTTGGATTATAGGTTCAGGACATGTCCGTCCAACCCTAGAATGTGCCCCCACCCTTGCGTTCCCACAGGCCATAAAAAGCCATGCAATGTTTCCTTTTAATTAAAACGCCAGGAAGAAGCTCTTTACCCAAGGGTGTGAAATCTCCTGCAGCTACAGCTAGCTGGCTCCCTTTGTCTGACCAAGCACATGGAGACCTCGTGGCACAAGTTACAGCAAGGCTCAGAGGTATTGAATCTGGAAAATGACCTATAATAGATTGCACCATCTCTGAGACTAGCCGAGCATATAATCCGAATCGGCGTTCCTTTCCCCATACGCCCGTGCCCGCAGCACTCTGCGTTATTGAGTTATAAAGCATAGCTAGCAGGAATTACATTCCGTAGGCATATTTAGTCCCTATGCTCAAATAAAATCCAGTGGAACCCAGTGGCGGCACCACCGACCCATTCAGAGCTTCGAGTGGAAAGTTATGGGCCATCCACGATTCTGGACAGAAAATCATATTCTCAGACATGGGAGGAGGGAGGCAGCCCAGCCCAGGGGTGCTTGAATTTTTAGACGATTTTTTAAAATTCTTTTTTTTGTCTTTTGCCTTTAAATTTTAGTGTAGGGACTCGCAAGTGCGAGAACCTTTGACGCAGGTTGTGAGTTTGCATATTTTGGCCAAAACAGTGACCAATACCTCATATATTATATATTGTTTTATATGTTATTTTTCAGGGTGCAGCCAGGCCCAGCATTTTTGGCCTTCTAAACTAGGGTGTCTGTCCCCATGGAGTGCACTTAGGTTAGGCGAGATGTCCAGCACTATCTAATAGTATCCACGTCACAAATAGACTGTAAGTCAGTCACTGTGCATTACCTGTATGTGACCAGCGCCCTATAAAAGCCTTTTTTTTATGTGCAATTTTAGTAATAAGCAATCGTCCCTTCCACAAACCCATTTAAAGGGAACCTGTCACCAGTTTTGTGACATATCATAAAAATATCATCTTATTCAGTGTTTGCGCTGCATTCCCTAAATCCGTATATAATCCCAACTCCCCTTGTATACTCCCGAAAACCTTATTTACTTTCTCCTGCGCAGTATGATTGTCTCGGTCCGATGGGCATGATTTCGGGCCTTTGCATCCCTTCTCCCCAGCTTATGCTCATCGTCCTCCCGACATGGATAACGATCCACATTGCCATGCAACATATCGCGCCTGCTCAGAAATATCGCATTTTGCGCCTACGGGCAAAGCCGAAAACATTAGTGTGCATGCGCTGGCAAACATAGTTCTGGTACATGAGTTGGCAAGACGTGTGCCGGCGCATGACACTTCTGTTTTTCGTCTTTGCCTGCAGTTGGGTAAAGCATACTGCGCAGGTACAAAACGCGATATTTCTGAGCAGGCGCAAGATGTCCCACGGCAATGTGGATGGCGTGAGGCGTTATCCACAAAGTAGGACGGTGACCATCAGCTGATGGGAGGGATGCAGAGGCCCGAAACCACGCCCATCTGACTGGACTGAAATTACCACAGTGTGGGAGAAATTAAAAAGGTTTTTGTGAGTCAGGATTATACAAGGATTTAAGGAATGCAGCACAGACGCCGAGTAAGGTGATATTTTAATAATAATAATTTTATTTCCATAGCGCGACATATTCCGCAGCACTTTACATTATAGAGGGGACTTGTACAGACGATAGACATTACAGCATAACAATAATCACATAGATCATAACAGATACCAAGAGGCATGAAGGTCCTGCACACAAGCTTACAATCTATAAGGAAAAAGGGGAGACACGAAAGGTGGATGGTAACAACTGCTTTTATTGTTTGGACCAACCATAGTGTAAAGGCCCCGTCACACACAGCGAGATCGCTGATTTTGTGACGCCACAGCATTCTCGCTGTGTGTGACATGTATCAGCAACCGGCCCCCCTGCCGGGTATCGCTGATTGTGCAGAAGCGTCCTGGGCCATTTTTTGATCGTTGGTCTCCCGCTGGCCAGCGTGCATCGCTGTGTGTGACAGCGAGAGACCAACAATCAGCGACGCTGGGAGCTGGTATCCAAGGTAAATAGCGGGTATCTAAGAGCCACGCGCCTCTTAGTTACCCGCTGTTTACTTTGGATACCAGCTTGCCCGCTGGTCCTGATCACTGGTGAGTCTGTCTATGTGACAGCTCACCAGCGTTCAGCTAACTATGTCCCAGCGATCCCATCCACGTCGGATCGTTGGTGGGATCGCTTGGACATTGACGCGTGTAACGGGGCCTTTAGAATCGGGTGTTCCTCTTAGCTGCTATGTCACAAAACTGGTGACAGGTTCCCTTTAAAAGGGTTAGCTGTATCCTGATAATGCATTAGTTCTGAGACCTGGGCAGGTAAATACTGTTAATAAGTGACTGTAAAAGGCCACATTTGGGATACAAGGGGTAGGCGTAATGATTGCTCATCAGACATTCATTCACTCACTTGTTGTTCAACAAAAACTACTTTAATGTGTATGGCCACCATTACTGGTAGAGGGCTAAGATCTTTCCAGGTCAGATCTGCCACGTTTTTGACCATGGAAGCGTTGTGGCAATGTGGCCTATTAGCAGTCAGATCCCAGATTGCATTTTCCCAGAGCAGATTTGGAAATGGAAGATGTGATCTAACCGATTGCTCTGGACATTGACACTTTTAGCACTGCATCTAACATCCCCAAGCCAATGTTTTGCTTTACATAGAATACAACCTGGATATTACTGAAAATAATTTAATTCTGTTATTTACATAACACAATGAAAGATTTAGTGAACATATAGAATTTGTACATTAATTGACAATTTTAATACATAAAAATATTCTTATGACAAACATAGAATAGTCATAGCTCAAATACACAATAAGATTAGGTTCAGGCGACCATATCAACAATTGTCAGTTTCATCCAGAAAACTTAGATTATTTCCCCCACTTGTTGCCCGTACACAATCAGTCTTTTTTTGCAGCAGCCATTAATCATTTACAAGACCATTTATAGTTTCCCATCTTACAGAATTGCAATGTATCCGTAAAAATCATATGCTAGACTGTGGCTCCGTACGGCATCCGATTTTTTCTGTGCACCCAGGAACTTGTATAGGAGAGTCTCAACACATGGAAGAAACCAGTGCATGCTGAAATTTTTTTTTTCAGATGCAGATTTGGTCAGTGAAAAATTGCTCACCTGCCTCATTGTTATCCTTAGTTCTGTCCGTTTTTGTTTTTTTTTTTAGACAGCACTCGGACCGAAAATATGGTCGTGTGAACGAGCCCCAAGTTTATACACAGTATACAAAATGTACAATGGAGTACACAGATTAGCAAAGGACAAATACAGAATGTGGCCATAGTGACGTCAGTGGCAGAGGTGCCAGAGAGTGCCAAGTGCAGCAGATACAGTCACAGATTTTTGCCTGGTGCAGAAGAAAAGATTTCCATATGATGGCTGCTTCAGGACATCACATTATGGAAGATAAACCTGTTTGTGTAATAAGGGAACTCCTTTAGATGAATCACCATGCATGTAATACCAGGTTCTGCCAGAGCAACCGTCTATTTTGTATAATAGAGTTACAAGTGGTAAAGTCCTCCTCATCCACCACAATAGAGCTAAAATGCCCCAACAGAAGTGGAAAGTAATTAAACCGATTTGTATTTTGCTCTAAGGCCGGGGTCACACGTGCAAGAAACTCGGACGGGTCTCGCGTCTCAGTACCCGGCATTGCCGCCGGCACTCAGACTGGAGCGCTCAGTTGCATAGAAATACATGCAGCCGCACACTCCGGTCCCGAGTGCCGGGTATTGAGACGCGAGACCCGTGCGAGTATCTCACAAGTGTGACCCTGGCCTAAGTGTCATAATGCTAGAATGTTACACAGAATAGTCTATGTTCACATTCTGAACATTTCATGTGTCTTCATCCAGATTTGTTTCTCCTTCGTTTAAAAAGTACTTAAAGAGAACCTGTCACGGCTTCCGATATGTCCATTCAAGTAAATGCTGGTATTCTCCATAAAATAGCAATTCTTAGCCATCTTCATAGGTGCACTGTCCTGAAAATATATGAATACATTTGACTTGTCTCTTTCCAATTTGCTACTTATCAGCACTATCATCCAGTTTTCAATTTATTCATAAATTTCAAGGAGGAATAACAGATGAACACCATAATGCGGAGTTCTAAGAATGGAGGCTACAGAATTGTGATTTCATTAAGAAAACTAAAAATGTACTGAAATAGACATGCAGCCAACTGGATAGTGAGGTTGGAAAGTGACAGTAGCTCACTCTACAACAAACCATTCTGGATGCTTAAAATTAGTCTACACTACAGCACGTGGTTTCATAATCTGACATTAGAAAATAAAAAAGGATGACATTTTCTATAACTGTGCAGCTATATAAATTTAGGCTGCATTCACACAGCATTACAGAATGCTGTAGATAAACCCCGATGTCTATGCCGGCAGCTGCAAGGCTAAAAAAAGGGTGACAGATTCCCTTTAATGAGCGGGCACCCTTGATAACCCGGCAGTTGCTGGAAGCCAGCGGCTGCAACTGTGCGTGCTCCTGCCTCTGCCACCCACCGCTCCCCTCCCCCGCCGTTTTCTATCACAATGATTCATGTTTAAGCCGAGGGGGGCGTTTTCAGCACAAAAAATGTGCTGAAAAACTCGACTTATACATGAGTATATACGGTAGTTCTTTGTGATGTACAGTACATGATCATTGCACATTGCATTACTGATAGCGCATAAATTGGAAGTGAACATTGCAAACAAACCGTTCTAATTACCGTAACAGTGCAGTCTTACAATATTTTTATACATAGATGTATCTACATACACATTAGAAAAAAAATTAACGCCACTCCAAAAATATAAATATATTTTGCGTTTTTCATGGTTTCTCCCAACTGAACTCAACTTTTAAGAGATGGATTCCGGTTTTTTAAATTCTTATGTCTTAAAAACTTGCGCAGCTCCTCCAGCTCTTGGGGTCCAAGGCTCTGGTCAACCCCTGGCATAAGCTGGTTACTTAATGGGGAAACAGTGTAACCATTTTTATACAGAAAGAACCGCTTGGTGCACTCAAAAGTGGCAAACATCAAACCGAAATAAGGAACAACCTGTCAAGAAGAAAAGCGGGCATTAATGGAAAACATGAAAATGATGCTGCAAAACCAACACAAATGAATAGAATTCTGCCTTTACAAATGTATCAATAAGTCTATCTTCATCCTATTGCAAGCTAACGAAAATTTGAAGTGGAGTATTGTGATTTATGGGACCAGTATCTTGGGGGGTTACTAGTTTAATCAAGCAGATTTTGGAACACAGAACACTATTGCGTGCCTAGATACTCAAACAATATGAATTAGCAAAGAGGCTGAGGACAAAGAGTAAACTCACTGCATTTTTCACCAATTAGGTTTACAAACTTAGCCCCCTGCTAATTCCACTTCCTACATGTTCAAAATCTGAAATCCAGCACCTTCTAACTTAGCCAATAAATAACACTTCTCAATCCATATCCAAAATGGAAATAACGTGGCTCTCCATAGATAGTCGGCAAAATGATTATCAAATATAACTGCAAAAATGCTCGTTTTTACACGCTGTATCCAACAATATCCATCTATCAAAGGGGATTTTCTGGGACCACTGTATTTTTTTCCTATTGAGCCAAGAACGAGGCAGGTAGTCAATAAGTACCTACAGTACCTGTGAAGCCCAGCGCCAATCTCTGCCGGCTCAATGCTCCTGCCGGCATTCCTGATCTTGACATAGCAGATGCTTGTCATCCGCTCTGCTGTAAGGCCATGACTGCCATGCCAATTGTCAGCAGGCTCCCCACTGCATAACCGCAGAGAGCTGGCTGTCAATCTGCTGAGGTCATTAGTGACGTCCTGTCAACACAGCAGGCGGGAGTTGATGCTATGTTGATGTGAAGCACCAGAATCTCTGGCAGAGTAGTTTGTCATCACTTTGAGTGGGTGCCAGGCAGAATAGGCAAGTAGGTAGCAACTACCTGCCTGTTAGTACCTCGCCCAATAAGAAAAAAAAATAAGAGTCCAAGAAAATGGGAATAACCCTTTAAATGTAGTTTCACCCAAGTGAAATACTCATTCGTAGGGTGACTTACAGTCTTTAAACAAGCTGATAATAAGTGAAACAACTGATCTCAGAAATACTAAATAGATTATTGGCCAGTGTAAAGGTACTGTCACACTAAGCGATATCGCTAGCAATCAGGGCTGTGGAGTCGGTAAGCCACAGTTGCGACTCCGACTCCTGGATTTTATCAGGCTCCGACTCCGACTCCTTCATAAATGGCCAATTCATAACAACAAATTTACTGTTGTAAAATATTAAACATCGTGCTTATTCAGTTTCTCACCATCATATAAGTAATCAGACCACTTAGAGCAAAAACTACATTGATTAGAATACAATTAGAATATAGCAAATAACTTTTATAAACTTTTCTAAACTGTAAGTAAATGTGCAATAAACACTTTTATGCAGTTAATAAGAAGAAATCTATAAATTTGTCCTCAGAAAAAGTATTGCCTCTGTCAGATCCTCCTTCATGGATGCCCTCAAATCTGATCTAATTATTTTGAGAGCAGAGAACAACCTCTCTACACTAACTTGTGTTGGTGGCAAAGCAGTAACCACTCGGGCAACATCTCTGACAATGTCAGGATACAGAGGAATCGCTTGTTGCACTGTTATTTTTGATGAACGGTCAAATTTCTCAATTTCTTTTAGTGCACATGAAAAATTCTGCTGAAATGTATTGGCTGTGTTCCTTGATGGGGATGACTCTTCTTCTATGCGGGAACGCTTTGCACGGTCCTTGTGATCCAAATATTTTTCGAAATTAAATTCTTCATCAGTTGATGATGAGGGTGAAGATGTGGCAGGACGACCAAATTCTTCTTGTTCCTCCTGACTGTTCTGCAACCCTTTCATCCTTACTGCTATTTCAAACAGAGCTTCTTTTCCTTTACTTAGCTGTTGATCATCTAGAAGAATCCGATGCATTGGGTCTACATAAACAGCTTCCAAGAATGTTATTTTGTAATAGTAGCTCCTCTCTCCGTTTCATTGATGTAGCAATGCCACTTGCAATTAACCCTCCTCTTTGGGAGAGGCGAAACATCAGGTTCTTCCACTCCTTTAAGAAAATACCTGGAGTTAAGTCCTCTGCTTGTAATTTTTTAGTCACTGTAAATGGGTGCTCTAGCAATTTTTCCAGCTCAGTCACCTGATTCCACTGACTTTCATTTAGCGTCAGTTGAGGGTTAGCCATGTCTACAAGAAAGGTTTTCAGTTCAACCAAGCGCTGAATCATTAAGTAAGTACTGCCCCATCGTGTGGCTTGATCAATAATTGCCCCTTTTCCAGCACGTCTCTTCAAAATTGAGTCAACATTAGGGGTTCTGGCAACAGTAGCCAATTTTCTCACCTTGCCAATCAGTGCAGCAGCATGTCCTTCTTGCAGACTGTCTCTTATAGCCAGCTGTAGCGTATGCACAACACAGCGCATGTGATGAATGAAAGAACATATTGACACAGTTTCAACAAGATCATCTAGACTATCATGTTGCTGTTCATCTGAAGCAACTTCAGTTTGCTCCTCAGTTACATTTCTGTGTCTGTGGACCCAGAATGTTCTTCTAGCTGCTGGTCACCATCATTACTCTCATTCATTAGCTTAATAGTACTTATCATATTTGAAGCATTGTCAGTTACGACAGAAAGAACTTGCTCTTTTTTAAGTTCATAGTCTTGCATAACCTTTTCCACCAAGACCTGGAGAAACTCACTGGTGTGATGAGCTTTGGTGTCTTTTACTGCCAATGTCTTGGTAACTATTTCATTTTTGTCACAAACAAATCGGACATTGATGGCAAAATAGTTCACTCTGTGACGTGTGCAGGCATCCATTTTAAGAAACAGAAAGCGCCCCTTGAGAGTTTTTTTAAGTTCTTCCTTTTGTTTAAAAGCTTCTTCGATTACTAATTTTCTAATACTCTCTCTCCAGAGAAACACCAAGCTTGCGGGCCATTTCCCCATTCAGACACATAAAAGCTGGTCGTGAAAATAATGAAATAGGCACACTATCCTTTACAACAAGCTCTATGATCTGTTTTTTAAATGTATCTACTGTCATTGTCACAGTAACTTTGTCACTGACAAAATATCTTGCAACTGATGGCTGCAATGTTCTCTGCTCCTTTGTTTGGCTGGAAGAGCTGGGCACTGGTTCATTGGTTTGGATGCAGTCTTTCTCATCCACTGCTTTCAGTACTTCTGGATGAAAGCGCTGTAAATGTCTCTTTAGATTAGTAGCTCTGGTAGGAGCATTTTTATCTTTGCCTGAATATGCACTCATCTTGGCTTCACAGCATTTGTTTTCGTCTGGATCATTTGTCATACACTGACAGACATAATGTTTTCTATCTTGAGTGATGGTGAAATGTTCAAATACAGCTGATTTAATGTGATGCTTCTTTGACATTCTCAGGTTTTTAATTCTGCATTCACAATCCAAATGACAATTGTTTTTCCTAAAAACAATTGTACAAAATTATTGCCAGGTCGTACAACTGATATAGTGGTCAGTAATACTGTTATTATTCCTCATGTACTCACAGTTAACTGATGCAAAGTTTGTTGAAAGGATAATACTTCTTACAGTCTTCCTCTTCTGAGTAGCAGGCAGCTGTGAGATGCTTGGAAGACGCACACCTAGTATGATCTAGTCTAGAGGAGGAGCTTTACTACTAAGAATTTGCAACACATTTTCACTTTCAGTTTCATACATTGTAAGTAGGGGGGTTGGGGCAGCATGAGGTTAACCAAGTATAAGATTAGATAAGGGCAGTGGAGAACATGACACACAAGAAGTAAGAAATGTCTCTATCTCCAGCAGAACTGCTTATCACTGTTGTTCATAGTTTGATAGAACATATATATTTGAGTAACATTTATAAAATTCATATGAAAGTTCAATTATGAAATATTAATACATTTTTTTTAAGCTGGAGTCGGAGTCGGTACATTTCTACCGACTCCGACTCCAACCAAAAGTAACTCCGACTCCACGACACCGACTCCACAGCCCTGCTAGCAATATCGCTATAACTTGTGACGTTATAGCGATATTGCCAGCGATATCACTGTGTGTGACCTACGACCCGCTCCCTCGCTGGTTGTCGCTGATCACGCGAGAACGTCCTGGACTTTTTCTCGTTGTCAGCTTCCTGCGGCGCTTCCTGTGGAGAGACGAGCGTGGAGCCGGGCGGGAGGACGTCAGGATCGCCTAGTGTGACAGGTAAGTAGCGACCCCCGACCCCTGCGATGTCGCTGGTGAGATCTGCCTGTGTGGCAGCTCACTAGCGACCACTTAGTGATGCACCAGCAATCCTGACCGCGTCATATTGCTGGTCGGGATCGCTGGTGCATCGCTAATGGTACTGTCACACTTAGCGATGTACCAGCGATATGACTCGGTCAGGATCGCTGGTGCATCGCTAAGTGGTCGCTAGTGAGCTGCCACACAGGCAGATCTCACCAGCGACATCGCTGGGGACGGGGGGGGGGGTCGCTACTTACCTGTCACACTAGGCGATCCTGCATCCTCCCGCCTGGCTCCACGCTCGTCTCTCCACAGGAAGTGCCGCAGGAAGCTGTCGACGAGAAACAGTCCAGGACGTTCTTGCACGATCTGCGGTTACCAGCGGGGGAGCGGGTCGTAGGTAAGTATCACACACAGCGATATCGCTAGCAATATCGCTATAACGTCACAAGTTATAGTGATATTGCTAGCGATATCGCTTAGTGTGACAGTACCTTAAGGCTGACAGTACCTTAAGTTTACATTATACAGGTCGGTTATCAGGCCCAATAATTTGCTAATGTAATCAGGCTGCCAATCACCCAACGAATGACCAAAATGTTAATTTGTCATGTGAATCTTTAAGCTCACTGAGAATATCATTGTTCTCTGCAGCACATGTCTGGTTTACATAGGACAATGAGCTGCCATCATGATTTATCTCTATGTGCACAGAACAATTTGGTTATAAAAGAGCTGGCGTTCAGCTTATACACTGCTCAAAAAAATAAAGAGAACACTTAAACAACAGAAAATAACTCCAAGTAAATCAAACTTCTGTGAAATCAAACTGTCCACTTAGGAAGCAACACTGATTGACAATCAATGTCACATGCTGTTGTGCAAATGGAATAGACAACAGATGGAAATTATTTTTGCAATTATCAAGACACCCTCAATAAAGGAGTGGTTTTGTAGGTGGGGACCACATCTCAGTACCAATGCTTTCTGGCTGATGTTTTGGTCACTTTTGAATGTTGGTTGTGCTTTCACACTCGTGGTAGCATGAGACGGACTCTACAACCCACACAAGTGGCTCAGGTAGTGCAGCTCATCCAGGATGGCAAATCAATGCGAGCTGTGGCAAGGTTTGCTGTGTCTGTCAGTGTAGTGTCCATAGGCTGGAGGCGCTACCAGGAGACGTGGAGGGGGCCGTAGGAGGGCAACAACCCAGCAGGACCGCTACCTCCGCCTTTGTGCAAGGAGGAACAGGAGGAGCATTGCCAGAGCCCTGCAAAATGACCTTCAGTAGGCCACAAATGTGCATGTGTCTACACAAATGGTTAGAAACCGACTCCATGTGGATGGTCTGAGGGCCCAACATCCACAGATGGGGGTTGTGCTCACAGCCCAACACCGTACAAGACGCTTGGCATTTGCCACAGAACACCAGGATTGGCAAATTCGCCACTGGCACCCTGTGCTCTTCACAGATGAAAACAGGTTCACACTGAGCACATGTGACAGACGTGACAAAGTCTGGAGACACCATGGAGAGCGATCTGCTTTGCCTGCAACATCCTTCAGCATTACCGGTTTGGCAATGGATCAGTAATGGTGTGGGGTGGCATTTCTTTGGAGGGCCGCACAGCCCTCCATGTGCTCCACAGAGGTAGCCTGACTGCCATTAGAAACCTAGATGAGATCCTCAGACCCCTTGTGAGACCATATGCTGGCGTGGTTGGCCCTGGGTTCCTCCTAATGCAGGACAATGCCAGACCTCATGTGGCTGGAGTGTGTCAGCAGTTCCTGAAAGATGTAGGCATTGAAGCTATGGACAGCCCAACCGTTCCCCAGACCTGAACCCGACTGAACCCATCCACCAATGTCACGTTGCACCACAATGTCACGTTGCACCACAGACTGCCGAACGAACTTTCTTCTTCTTGTGGATATCTGCTGTGCTCACCAGCGAATTCGTGCACCCACCTGTGGATTAATGAACTCAGCCCAAAGTGGTTCTCATTTGGATGCGATGCAAGCTCCCAGTCCTCCCTCTCCTGCTGTCCAGGAGTTGGTGGATGCTTTAGTCCAGGTCTGGGAGTAGATCCCTCAGGAGACCATCCGCTGCCTCATCAGGAGCATGCCCAGGCGTTGTAGGGAGGTCATACAGGCACGTGGAGGCCACACACAATACTGAGCATCATTTTGACTTGTTTTAAGGACATTACATTCCACTTTAAATTTTGTGTGGGACTCCAAATCCAGGCCTCCATTGGTTAATAAATTTGATTTGCATTGATGATTTTTGTGTGATTTTCTTGTCAGCACATTCAACTTTGTACAGAACAAAGTATTCAATGACAATATGTCATTCATTTAGATCTAGGATGTGTTATTTGAGCGTTCCCTTTATTTTTTGGAGCAGCGTATATAGCCAATCAGCTATATGTTGGCAGCTGTAAAACACACCCTTAAAGTACACTTAACCATCACACAGACTAGAACAGATATAGTAATAATACCAAACATTTGGGGCTTAAGGGCCTGTCACACTAAGAGATATCGCTAGCAATATCGCTATAACTAGTGACGTTATAGCGATATTGCTAGCGATATCGCTGTGTCTGATACTTACCTACGACCCCTCCCCCGCTGCTTATCGCTGATCGAGCGAGAACAGGCTGGACCATTTCTCGTCGTCTTTTTCCTGTGGCGCTTCCTGCTGTGACGACGAGCGACGCGTGGAGCCGGGCGGGAGGACGCAGATCGCCTGGTGTGACAGGTAAGTAGCGACCCCCGTCCCCAGCGATGTCGCTGGTGAGATCTGCCTGTGTGGCAGCTCACTAGCGACCACTTAGCGATGTACCAGCGATCCTGACCGCGTCATATCGCTGGTCGGGATCGCTGGTACATCGCTAAGTGTGACAGTACCCTTATCCTTTTTGAACAATTCCTTATTTTTAGTAGGAAGGTGTCCTTCACAATAGCCGGATCGCAAAGTGCTCCTCTGCAGGGACCACAAGTTATCAGCTGTAATGTGGGAAAACCAAATACCCCTACATATAGTGTAAGGGTTGTATACTTATAGGACACAGTTAAGAAACAAATAAACATGAAAAGTTTACCTTAACCAGATTTGCAGTCAGTCCACTCCAAAGACCAAGCACACCTTTTGTTTTCACAATTTGTCTAAAGCAATCAAGCACACCATTGAAGTGGACATCCACTCCCCCACAATGAGGAAGGACCTGGCTTTGTGCCTATGATAACAAAGATAATTATATTTACATTGCTGAAAAACAAAAGCTTAGGATCAATGCAAACACTGCAATAATACTATTGGTCATCTTTTAAACTTTATGGATCCTGCTGATGATGGGCAGTGGAAGTAAAATTTGGTGCTTTTAATCTGCAAGACAATAGTGAAGGAGCATTGTTAAAACAGCCTGCATCATGATAACCTCACCATGTAAACAGGCTGACGATCGATCACCTGATGAAGGAGCAAAAACGCTTGTTCAGTGAGAAATTCTTTGTATGCCGAAAAAAAAAAAAAACACTCAGAGTATCATCCTGTCAAACCAGGACTTGTGCTGCCGAGAACTATGGCAACCTATGTGCATAGAGCCATCTAGTATAGATTACTATAGATTATCAGTGTGCGCATTGTTTACTGCGTGTGAACAGGCAATTAAATGACCGCCGGTCAGTACAAAAATCGACCAGTTACCAGTCATATTGAGCTGCCGGATGGTCCGTGTAATCGGATTCTTACAGTGAATTCAACATACCGAAATTATGGAATAAAACAGGAAGAAATATTTCCAGCACCTGGTAAAATTTCAGTAGACCATTTCATGGAAAAATTAAAATTGGAATATAGATAAGGGCAAAGCAACGCGTTTCGAATGTTTAGCAACGTTTTTTGTCAGGGCTAATCTAATTGATAAACCGGCACCAAAACTCAAAAAGGTAAAGTAGTATAAACTAAAAGCTTTATCCAACTTCCTTCTTAAAAGTTCCACTTTCCTAAATGCAAAAAAAAAAAAAAAAAAAAAAAATTTTTTTTTTTTGAAACATCATTTTTATTGATTTTGTAATGAAGTTGCATATTACAAGTTATAAACATTGCATTGAATTGCTACAAAGAACATATTTAAACATGCTTATCACCTAAGCCTAAATAGAAGCAAATATAAACTCAACAAATATAAAATTATCAAACCCCCTTACGTCCACATTTTCATAATTCCAGCTCCACCTTATCCTCCATATAGTTCATATAACACATTTCAGTTTACACTGATTACCACTCAAATCCTCTAATAGATACCAATCCGAATCCACAAAGGCGCTCATTAAGTCTTGAATTTCTCTGGTGGTCAGTGACGTTTCTATAAACACTCTCCATTTTTAAAAAAATGTTTTTGTCATTTTATCTTTATTTCTTTCTGTTTCTCTTTTTTCCAAAAATAAGACCGATGTTAAACCTTCCTTGATCTCTTTTACCCCTGGGAGTGTTTTAGCTAGCCAGTGTTGAAGAATTAGACGTTGTCATGATCACGTGTGTCAGGACGCAGATGATGTCGCAAGGCGAACCCATAACACACGTGACCCTGGATACACCGCCTCCAGTGGGGCGAATTTAAATAATAAAGCGTGCAGGTGGATACGCCGCCTCCACCTGGCGGATTTAGGTATTACACGCTATGCAAACATATCTGGAAACACCGCCTCCAGTAAGGCGCATTTAAATAATAAGGGGGGAACCTGGGTAACATTAACAATGGTGGGCCCTGCTATAGGGAAAAGGGAATTGGAGACCTCCTGAGCTCCCCTGAGCCAGTGTCCCTGCACTCCTAACATTCCCTATGCCGGTTTCGCACCGGGCGCCGCACGCGTACCTTAACGCCCTTGCTCACCCTGACCCTAAACCCTCACTAGGGAATGGGTCGGTGCGGAGACTAATCCCACCACTGCACTAATAACACACATGAGGAAAGAGACAATACAGGGGGACACCACTTAGCTTTGCTCTGTTGCGTGCGCTCCTAGCAACAGAGCCCTCCACCTGAGTGCATCTTCTCCACCCGGATCCATCACCATAACAGGATCCTTCACCTTAGTGCAACCTTGGAGCAGAGTCCAACACCAGTTGTAGCTGCTTAGAACCAGAGTCCCAAGGAGGAGTTCAGTTTCTGCCACGAAGTCAAGCATGCTTGAGTCCAGCTCAGCGGCCAAGTCCCACATGGTGAGTGCCACTCTCCATAGTAGCCACTCCACCAGACCATGCAGACACTTCCCGCTGACACCATCACTGCGACTCCACCACGCCATGCCAGCCCTTCGTCCAGACACCATAGCTGACACTCTTCCCCCCTGGCTAAGCTGCGCAGGACTCCTCACCAGCTCCATCCTTCATCCAGGCTCTCCAAAAACAGAGTGAACACAAACTCACAATAGCACAGGCCATGATTGCACACCTCTAGCACACCTTTATAGGGTGAAACACCTGATACATGATTAAGTGCACCCCTAAATTCGCCAGGTGGAGGTGGCGTATCCACCTGCACGTATTATTATTTAAATTCGCCCCACTGGAGGCGCTGTATCCAGGGTCACGTGTGTTATGGGTCCGCCTTGCGGTATCATCTGCGTCCCGACACACATGACCATGACAGACGTTTTGTCACCATTGCAATGGTGTGAAACAAGTCATGTAGCCGTCCCCCTCTTGTTTTACCCATCGTAAAGTGAAATAACCAACATAATGGATCTACTTCTACCCATATCCCACATATCTTCAGATACATATCCTGGACTTTTAACCAGAGTTCTGGGACATGACCACAATCCATGTTCTGTGTCTGTTTTGGGCATTGTACATTTTGGGAAACTTGTCTGCCTATCAGGATTCTGCGGAGTCGGAGGTATATTGAAGCCACGTATTGTTTTATGCATTATTCTGAACTGACTATCTCTCCATTGTTCATTGATGATATGCTTTCTTACCAATTCCCAGCCCCGCAGAATCTTATGCTCAAATTCTTCATCATGTATATGTTTTTCCCATTTGTGAAATATTTTGCCCTTCCCTGAAGGGCGTAATATGTCCCTCAGCATCCTATATATTGAGGTGATAGATATTTCTCCAATGTCTTTGGTAACCAAGTCCTCCCATATTTCTGAATCGATTTCCTTCCTCACATCCTGAAGGAGGTCTAATACATAATGCTTGGACTATATAACATCAAATGAAATCTCAGCAGCTCAAATTTGTCTATCATTTCCAATCCCGTCAACCAGCGGCCTTCTTGTAGATGTAGTAAGTCCCCTAACGTCTGTATACCTTTCCCCAACCACTCTGTGTATAATTTATTTTCTCTTCCTAATCTAAAGGCAGGAAATGCCCAAGGATTCAGGTGTTTTCGACACTCTCCACGACATTCTTAGTTTTTTCTTACTGCCTTCCATGTGGCAATGGTATCTTTACATATTACCGAATATTTCATGTTTGGCGGTATGTGTGACAGCGGCTCGCAAAGCTTGCCATCTTGATTAGGTGGCAGCGACCCAGCAGCGAGAGGGGTAGATTTCCCCACCTCTCCAACTCCTCTATTTTGTCTATGATAGGCTTATAATTGAGATCATAAATCTGTTTCGGGGGTTCTCCCCAAATAAATTCCCAAGTACTTTATAGATGTTGTCGCTTTCGGGATACCCATTATATTACTCTCCTGGCCACGTTTTACCTCACTCCTCATGAACAGAATCTCACATTTAGACTTATTTAAACGAAAGCCCGAGAATTTTCCTAACTTTTCAATTTCAAGCAGCAACATAGGGAGATCTTCCTCTGGGTTGTTCATGAACAGAATTAGGTCATCTGCAAATAGGGCATTTTTGACTGTCTCATTTCCCACCTTTATCCTTTTGTAGGAACTGCAATCACTTAAATATCTCGACATAGGTTCTATCGCCAAATTAAACAGTAAGGGGGACAGCGGGCACCCCTGCCTCGTTCCCTTTTTCAGCTCAAAGGCATCTGAGAGAAACCCCGGTGTGTATACCCTTGCTTTGGGATTCTGATATAGTACCGCCAAAAATTGTCTAAACGGACCTACCAGATTTATTTTATCCAACACTTGACCCTGCCATGGCCACCTCACATTATCGAACGCTTTTTCTGCGTCCAGTGTGACCATAGCTGGATCCTCTCCCTTATCCAAATGCTTCCCTCTAATCTTGTCTAGCAATAACATGGCTTTCCTTATATTAGTAACTGCTGATCTTCCCTTCACAAAACCTGTTTGTTGCTTTGATATCAATCTAGGCAGTATCCTAGCCAGCCTGTCTGCCATTATTTTTGAGAGAAGTTTAACATCTTGATTTATTAATGATATCGGTCTATATCCCGAATGGTCTTCCAAATCCTTTCCTCCCTTCGGGAGAAGCTTTATGTAGGCCGTATTCATCCCTTCTGACATAGTTCCCACGCTTAAAGATTTATATAATCACATTTTGCAAGGGGAAGCTATTTTCTCACTCAGCACCTTATAAAATGAACCATTAAATCCATCGGGCCCTGGAGCCTTATTGGACCCCAGTCCTTTTATTGCCATACTAATTTCTTCCTCCGTGATGCAACCATTTAAATCCTGTAATTCCTCCTCCCTCAGTTTAGGGATATCAACTCTACCCAGCCATGTCTCCCCCGCTACATCTTGATGATCCTCATCCTTGTATAACCTAGCATAGAATTTGCCCAGCACTCTGTTTATATCTTTGGGATTAGTCAGTCGTTGTCCTTTTTTATCTCTAATTGCTATTATAGATGTACCCACATATCTTCCCCTAGCCAAATTAGCCAGTATTCTCCCTGCTTTGTCACCATACCTATTTAATTCTACCTCCCAGTAATTCCTATATAATTGCTCTCTTTTTTCCGCCTATTCTTCAAAATTGTTTTTGGCCCGCATCCATTTATCTTTATCCTCATCCAGTAGTGAGTTCTTATATTTTGTATAGGTGCTCCTAACTTCGCTGCTTGCTGCTAAGTACTGCTCTTTTGTATTTTTATTCTCTGCATGTAAGCCATGATGTTTCCCCTTATCACTACCTTCGCTGTTTCCCAATATAGTCTAGGGTTAGGTTTGTGATCCTCATTATACATTGCAAACTCTGTCCACCATTCCCCTGTCCATTTCACAAAATCTTGCTCTTTTGTCATGTTTCCTGGGAATCGCAATAGATAGTCCGTCCCTTTCTGATGTGCAACAGCTATGTCTAGAGATTTAAGGGGGTTTTACACATAGCGATATCGCTAACAATATCGCTAAAGCATCACCGATTTGGTGACGTACAGCGATATCATTAGCGATATCGCTATGTGTGATACCTCCGACCGGCTCTCCCACTGTCCATCGCTGATCGCGCAGCTCCATTTCTCGTCGGGCGCTTCCTGCTGGGCTTCCTGCTGGTGCCGACGAGCGACGCGCGGACACGGACGGAGGACGTCAGGATCGCCGCGTCTGAAAGCTAAGTATCGTCCGCTGTATCGCTGCTGCATCGCTGTGAGATCTGCCTGTGTGGAAGCTCACTAGCGACCATTTAGCGATGCACCAGCGATCCTGACCGCGTCATATCGCTGGTCGGGATCGCTGGTGCATCGCTAAATGTAAAGGGGGCTTTAGGACTATGATCAGATATCACCATGTCCTCAATATTGACTTCACACATTTTGTGTAGTATCTTATCTGACACAAAGAACATGTCTATTCTCGACCATGACTTGTGTGCATGAGAGTAATGTGAAAATTCCCGATCCATAGGGTGAGATGTTCTCCACGCATCTTTCAGCTGCCAATTCGATATCATATCTTCCAAATAACCTTTTTTCCCCCTATATCTCTTCCCTTCTCCTGGATTTAATCTTATTAAGCTCCCCTTTCTGTCCTCTTCCTCCTTAAGCACCTCATTACAATCTCCTCCTATGATTATGTTGTTACCACTAGCAGACAGTATTTTGTTCTGTAAGGACATAAAAAATGTCTTTTGATTTATGTTCGGGGCATATATATTGTACAGGGTAATACTCTCATTATTTATCTCTAATTTCAAACGGATTAACCTACCTTCCTGGTCAATTTCTACGGATGAAACTCTGTGTGCCAATGCTTTATGTATAAGTATTAGGACTCCTGCTTTTCTGTCTACTGAGCTAGAACCATAAACTTCTCCCACCCATAATTTCTTCATTCTGAAAAAGTCTTCTTTACCCAAGTGTGTCTCCTGAAGCAAGGCTATATCTGCTTTCAATCTTTTCAGGTGACGAAGTATCATCATCCTTTCATGTGGTGAGCGCAACCCTTTTATATTCCATGTTATTAATCTAACCATTTTTAATTGCTAAATGGTTTCTTCTGCGAGAACGTGTGAAGCTTCTCCCTCTCAGGTATGGACTGCCAGTCAATGTCATCTCAGTCAGTAATAAATTAATTAGTACAATAGCAGTGGGCTCAAGAACTTTAACTTCCCTCCCTTTCCCCCCCCCCTTCTCATTTCACCCTCTCTCCATATAACAACCTCTTTGTTGAATCCTCTTTTTTCCGCCATTATCCAAACCAAAAGAGAAATAATTTCCCGCCGCCTATTATCCCATATTTAACATGTTGCATCTATTTTATATCCATTCTCTATCTGAGCCCTGACCCTCATGTAACCTTGAAACGCTGAAATCTTAGATCAACATCTATTTCCCTCAATTTATCATATGAATTTCCTAACATCTTAATATTCACAACCATATTATCTTAAAGTCCTTCTCCATCTCTCCTTTTTGATGTCAGAGAGGTATAAAAATACTTTACTCCCACCCCTTTCATCCCCCCAAGCAATATCTCCCAATGTGAACCTAGCATTTGTATGATACTTTCCCCCTGGAAGATATCTTAATTTAACATAAAATACTCCAACATTCAATGAAGATCTTGTCTTCTACCTAGTATATACATCACATCTGGTCATCATTATCCAACTTTATATATGTCTTTTTGTTGTGAAAACCTCACAATGTCCATAAACCTGAAAGCCACAAATTCGCCGTCAGCCAGTATGATCAGCTTGCAGACCAATTAAATCAGCACCCCAAATTCTCCATTCAGTCCAACAGAACCTGTGAAAAGAAAGATGGAAAAAAAAAAAAAAAGGAAATAGGAGAAGGGGGATCTCTCCACCAGCTGTCCTGTAGTCTTCCTTGAACATACATGTTTCGTCTGATATTGACCCGGTCGGGTGAATATACCTGTAAATTTGTACGTTTTGTACAGATGATATCCCTTATTACTGTACTTCTGGCAGGCACTGTACTGAATAAGGATAGTGTCTCTGACTGTAGAGCCCCCATGGATTTGATAAGCAAACTCCGTGCAGTGCCTCCCCTCCCACTACTCCCCCCCAGGTGATGCCATAATTTAGGACGCCCCACTGACCAGCGGAAAGAGAGGAAGGGGTGTCCAGCCACACCCTCAGGGGTTAAATTCAGGTGCTGGGGTGGGGGTCTCTTTCCTCTCCGCCTGATACCTAGAAGCTTCACAGCAGTCACCCAGCTTATCTGGGGCTGGTCCGGCCTCCACTGCCGCTGCTCCGGCCTCCTCCTCTCCAGACCCGGCGAGACCTGGCAGGCGTTCTGAGCGCACATCGCGCCCACCAGTGCGTCTTCATGTCGGTGGCAGCGTCGCCACTGGTCACCATCGCCCCCGAAATGCTGCTGCGGATGCTCTGGCCAGTAGGCCTCAGACCCGGATGCCATTATTAGGCTCTGGACGCCTATACAGGCTGAAGCCACGCCCACTTCCTCCTCCATCGTTCCGCCTATCTCACCACCCACCCCTTGTCTACTGAAGAGCAGTGGGCGGAGTCGGTCCAGAGCTCCGCCCACTTCCGCCCAGCATCACAGCAGAAGCCCCACAAGTAGTACGCCCATCTCTAGCATTTTAATAGGTGCCACTCATCAGAGCCGGGCGCAGGCTCCGCCCACCCTGTGTCACCAGTGCTCCAGCGTCCGGCCCAGCACAGCCCCCTCCACTGCTATACCAAGGACTGGGCTGCTGCCAAATCCACTTGAGGGCAGGCAGCGAAGCGCTCAAAGTTTAACCCTTTCAAGTTCCAGCAGGGTCCGGCCACGCACAGCCCCCTCCACTGCTATACCAAGGACTGGGCTGCTGCCACATCCACTTGAGGGCAGGCAGCGAAGCACTCAGCAAAGTTCAACCCTTTCAAGGTCCAGCAATATCCCTCTACCAAGCCAGGTCTCTCACGTCTCTCCTACGGGCGCATCACTGCCGCCCGTGCGGAACGGGAGTTCGGGTGAGAACTGTCATACTGCTGCCGAGCGTGCTGTTCGGTCCAACCCGACCGTTCAGGACGCTCTGCAACAAAACCTACGTGTTACACAAAGCACAAACGCAGCACACTACACGCAACCAACCCCACCACTGTCGCAAACACCTGCATCGCACACTATTTCATTGGCGGTCAGAACGCCATCCCCATTAAACACCTACAGTGAAAGCAATAACGCCACACCACTTACTCGACAGCCTACAAAACAACATACACCTGGCCACCACGAACGTAGCCACATACGTCACAGATCCTCCACACCATCCTCTGCGGATTCCCCCCACCACCACCTTTCTCACTGTCCCTCTGGCGGTCGTTGTTTCCGTTGCAGGCGAAGGTGTACCTACAACAGGAGTCGCCACAGGTCGCACTCCTCCAGACGGAGGTCAACTTCCACATCAGGGCAGTCCGATGTGTCCGAGGGCCACCGCAGCAGGCGTTCTTGGTCATCAAGCCGTAGACGTTGCATGGAATCTCCAAACCAGACCACTAGCCGGAGGAGCAGCGTTGAACATCTTGCGTCCTCCAGTCAGACGCATAGGCAGCAGGGAGCGCCGTCACAAGCTCACGGCAGCCTTCGGCTGCGACGGGCTCCATCGTCGTCATTAATCCGAGAAGATCCTTCCCTTTCTACCATGGCTCATCAGCATCGAAGTTCTGTCATCGATTCAGAATTCCAGCCACTTTCCAATGGCCAAGACATTTCTGGGCCAGATCGGGCCTCCAGCCGGGAGCAGGATATCGCAGGGGTACCTCCTTCACAAGGAGACACTCGACTGGCGACAGACAGCGGTGAGTCTCGCATAACCAATCCACATATCAACATACACAACACAGAAGAGAGCAACCTGGCATCAGCCATCAGGGCTCTAGTCGACCACTTTAATCAGCACAGTGGTCAAACCGTCACCAGGAACATACCTCAATCAGCTAGTCTACATAAAGATGCATTTTTCTGCGGAATTAGTCCGCTAGGTACACACATAGACTAAAGGGCATGTCACACTAAGAGATATCGCTAGCAATATCGCTATAACTAGTGACGTTATAGCGATATTGCTAGCGATATCTCTGTGTCTGATACTTACCTACGACCGGCTCCCCCGCTGGTTATCGCTGATCGCGCGAGAACGTTCAGGACTGTTTCTCGTCGTCAGCTTCCTGTGGCGCTTCCTGCTGTGAGGACGAGCGACGCGTGGAGCCGGGCGGGAGGACGCAGGATCGCCTGGTGTGACAGGTAAGTAGCGATCCCCGTCCCCAGCGATGTCGCTAGTGAGATCTTCCTGTGTGGCAGCTCACTAGCGACCACTTAGCGATGTACCAGCGATCCTGACCGCGTCATATCGCTGGTCGGGATCGCTGGTACATCGCTAAGTGTGACAGTACCTTTAGAGAAAAAAGAGAAGATCTGGAATAATGACTATATAGACATATGGTCACTGTTATCAGCGGACCAACAGTCAGTGGATAAGGAAAGGAGGACTGGCGATTGGTCAAATGATAGAAACAGAGGTAAAGTAGCACATACAATGAACAACTGGCTGCAGGCCTTCGCTGTCCTAGGATGTATAATGGGCCAAAAACATCCAGAACGCTGCTCAGAGTTATTCATATATATGGATTTAATATATAACTCCTATAAGTCTCATGGCGGTGTTGCTTGGAGGTGCTATGACGAGGAGTAATGCAGGAGGCTAGCCCTGCAACCAGATCTAGATGGGGAGTTAAAGCCACAGAGGTCTGGCTACGATTAATGCTTACACAAAAACACCCTCCCTTTTCATCATCGGCCGCTAGTTTCTCAGCAGCCGCAGGCCAAAACTCTGTGGTCGTACGGAGACCAGGGGCCTGCATGTTATTCAATGGTGGAAACTGTCGCTTCCAGGCGGCATGCAGATATACACGACTGCTCAGCCTGCGGCGGCGGACACCCTGCATCAAAGTGTACACGCCTCGCAAGCAGAACTGCTACGAGGCAAAACCCCGGTGAGCGTAGCCGCCATGGGCCCATGGCTAAGCCTTTATCCCAATAAAGAAGCTGCTCAGCAATTATACGACGGTTTTAAGTACGGTTTCTTCATCCCCTTTAAATTTAACCGAACACCAACAATCGGCAAAAAACCTTAAATCAGCCCGAGAGTTCCCAGAGATTTTACAGCAAAAAAAAAATCACAAAAAAGAGGTAGAACTTGGCAGGATGGCGGACCCATTTCAATCATTACCATTCAAAAATTTCAGAATCTCGCCTTTAGGTATTGTGCGTAAAAAAGGACCCGGTAAATATCGGCTAATTCATCACCTTTCCTACCCAAAAGGCGATTCGGTCAATGACGCAATACCCCCAGAAGACTAGTCGGTGACCTACGCTTCGTTTGACAGAGCGGTTGAGCTTGTTCGCACGGCGGGGCACGGCGCCCTACTGGCAAAAACCGACATTGAGTCAGCTTTCCGTCTTTTACCCGTGCACCCTGAATGCTACCATTTGTTGGGTTGTAAGGTGGACCAGCTTTTTTATTTCGACATGTGCCTGCCAATGGGCTGCTCCATTTCCTGTCACTATTTCAAGCTTTTCAGCACCTTCTTAGACTGGGTAGTACGTCACGAAACAGGCAGCAATTCAACAGTACACTACCTCGATGACTTTTTGTTCGTCGTACCTAGGGAATCAAAACTCTGTTCTTTTCTTCTTCAGAAGTTTAAATTTATTTCAAGGCGTTTCGGTGTCCCACTATCGGCGGAAAAAACGATCGGTCCATGTAACGTTCTCCCTTTCCTCGGTATCGAAATAGATACTAATGAGATGATTTTTCGTTTACTGGCGGATAAATTAGAAAAAACACTTCAGATAGTAAAAAGTTTCATTGTTGAAAAGAAAGTCACCCTCCAGCAGATGCAGTCTTTACTAGGCTTACTCAATTTTGCTTGTCGCGTTATGCCGGTCGGCAGGGCTTTCTCACGCAGGTTATCATTAGCTACAAAGGGCATCGCCCAGCCGGGCCACCGAATCAGAATTAATCGCTGACTTGGCCGTCTGGAAAACATTCTTGGAAACCTACAATCAGGGCCGCCATCAGGGCATGACAGGCCTTACATGTGTATGGGGCCCGGTGATTAGGGGGGCCCGACCACGCTGGCAGCCCGATCCGCGCTGGGGCCCCCTACATTTTATTCAGGCTTCTGCAGCTTTATTTTAAATTCAGACTCAGCGCCTGCCGGGCCCCTCGGGCAGGCCCCCCCCCGCACCATGGTCCAGCCAGCGCCGAAATCCCCCCCTGCATAATGGTCCAGCCACAGCTCCGCCCTCACCTGACGTCACACACTGCTCTGCTCCTCCACTTCCTCATTCAGTCAGTGTGCCACGTGGGACTGGGAGAGGGAAGGAGCCTCGCCGCTGGAGCACAGCCAGATAACAAGGTAAGAAGAATTTTTTTTTTTTTTTTTGAGAGCGGCTATCCAGGGGGCCCGAGGTAGAATGCTGGGGGCAGAATGCTGGGGGGCAGAATGCTGGACGCTGGGGGCAGAATGCTGGATGCTGGGGGCAGAATGCTGGGGGCAGAATGCTGGGGCAGAATGCTTGACACTGGGGGCAGAATGCTGGACGCTGGGGGCAGAATGCTGGATGCTGGGGGCAGAATGCTGGGGGCAGAATGCTGGATGCTGGGGGCAGAATGCTGGACACTGGGGGCAGAATGCTGGGGGCAGAATGCTGGACATGGGGCAGAATGTTGGACGCTGGGGCAGAATGCTGGACGCTGGGGCATAATGCTGGACACTGGGGGCAGAATGGACATGGGGCAGAATGCTGGACGCTGGGGGCAGAATGCTGGATATGAGGGCAGACTGTGAGACGGGGCAGAATGCTGGACATGGAGCAGAAGAATGCTGGATGCTGGGGCAGAATTCTGGACATGGGGCAGAATGCTCGAAGCTGGGGCAGAATGCTGGAGACTGAGGCAGAATGCTGGACGCTGGGGGCAGAATACTGGACATGGGGGCAGGCTGTGAGCTGGGGCAGAATGCTGGACGCTACGGGCAGAATGCTGGACGCTGGGGGTAGAATGCAAGACACTGGGGCAGAATGCTGGACATGGGGGCAGAATTTGACAGTGAGACACAGGAGGGGCCAGAATGTGACAGTGAGACACAGGAGGGGCCAGAATGTGACAGTGAGACACAGGAGGGGCCAGAATGTGACAGTGAGACACAGGAGGGGCCAGAATGTGACAGTGAGACACAGGAGGGGGCAGAATGTGACAGTGAGACACAGGAGGGGGCAGAATGTGACAGTGAGACACAGGAGGGGGCAGAATGTGACAGTGAGACACAGGAGGGGGCAGAATGTGACAGTGAGACACAGGAGGGGGCAGAATGTGACAGTGAGACACAGGAGGGGGCAGAATGTGAGACACCGGGCATGATTGGAGACAGATGGGGCAGGATGGATACGATTTAGACAGATTGGTCAGGAGGGGAGATCATATGGGGCAGAATGGATACTGATGAGGGTGGGATGGGAGAACATATGGCTGAAGCCAGGAATGAGACACACGGGGGTCAGGATGGAGGATGTTATTACCATAGGGGCTAATTAAGGGATATTATTACTGCAGTGATGTATTTATTTTATTTTCTTGAGGATACTGTTGTAAATGGGGGGTGGTCCTGTTACTGTGTAGATTGATACTATGTCGCCTTTTTTTCTTCATGTGGTGTAATGTAGAAGTTGGGAAAAAATAAGTAATGTGTTCTGCAAGCGGAGCTCAGCTCTAGATAACTGTGTTATTTCCTGCAGAGACAAGTCCTGGCTGGAAGACGTGATGGCGATCTGTGCTGGATGAAAGATGAAAACCAAAGATGAAGGACTTCACCTAGAGACATCACTGGTGAGTTAGTGTGTTACCTGTACACTGACACTATATACAGAGGTCCTGTGTATAATGTCACCGGTGATCACTGTGTTACCTGTACATTATATACAGAGCTCCTGTGTATAATGTCATTGATCACTATATTACCTGTACACAGACACTGCATACTAAGTACAGATCTTGTGTGTATAATGTCTCTTATGGTCATAGTATTATGTTTTTTTTATTAATGCCAGTATTGTAGTATTCAGTCTCCATGTGGTGGTAATATGTGGTCTGGGCGTGGTGCAGTGGTATTTGTCCCTTGTATATTCTATTATTTGGTCACTTTGTGGTGGTAATTTGTGGTCTGTTCATGGTGCGGTGGTATTTGTTCCTTGTATGTGATATTATTCGGTCACTATGGTAGTAATATGTGGTCTGGTCATGGTATGGCGGTATTTGTTCCTTGTATGTCTTATTATAGGTCACTATGTGGTGGTAATATGTGGTCTGGATATGGTGTAGCGGTATTTGTTCCTTGTATGTGGTGGTAAGTTGTGGTCTGGACATGGTGCGGTGGTATTTGTTCCTTGTATGTGATATTGAAAAATAAATAAAAATATACCTAAATTGTATTGCATATTTTAACAAATATTTAATAGGTTACAGTAGAGTAGGGCCTGGCCAAAAGTGTCTACCCTGTTATGGTGGCGGCTTAAAACAATCTTTTGGCCAAAGCAAAAGCTGCTGGCTATATGTGTGACCTGGTGATGGGAACTGTTAATGTGTGATAGGTGAGAAGTGGAGTTTTTCCAAGAGAGAGCGATGGGACTGTGGACAGTTCAAGGGGTGGAGGTGGGGCTGGATGGAGCCTGGGCGGAGTCTAAAGGGGGCCCCGAAAATTTTGCCAGTATGGGGCCCTAAAATTCCTAGTGGCAGCCCTGCCTACAATGGCCATACATGTCTCATGAGATGCTAAACAGTGCCCTTGGTCTACTGGTGGGCGCGGATCTCACAAATGGTTTTGTCGCAATCTACTGCAACCAATGGTGTAAAAGCAGATGGCCGGTCCCGTGGACCTCTACCACCTGGGGCAGCAACCCCGTTTTGTTGGAAATATTTGCCGTAGTGACATCAGTCGAACTATGGGGTGACAAACTAAAAAACGCAAATATCAGATTTCTTATAAAAAAAACCCAGGAAGCGCTAAATGTTTAAACAGTAGGTCTTCATCATCACCACCGATCCTCGCGCTGTTGCGCCGCCTTGCACTATTATGCCTTAGACACAACATCTGGTGCCGACCAGAGTGACGTCTACTGTGGATGATAAGATGGTTAACTCTCTGTTGTCTTCCGATTGGCAGGCCTTCAAAGTCTTCCTTCCCAACGCAGAACCAACGGGCCTACTGTGTCCTCCCTCCCTCTGGAGTCACAGTGGCCAATCACTGATGCCCTTGATCCGAGCCTCAGTCACACCGGCTACCTGCAGGTTTATGGTAAGGCATGGGAAGAGTGGTGCTCGCTAATTAGAGGAAGGCCAGTCGATACTTGTGATCGGGCAAGATGCGACGTGGTGGTAGAACTCCTGAATCAGCTCAGGAGTAGAGGTGCGTCGGGCACATTAGCGCAGCGTCATTTATCGGGAGTATCCTTTTTCTTTCAGCTAGTGGGATGGGCTGATGTTACTAAATATTTTTTCATAAAGCAAGCCGTTAAAGGCTGGAAAAGGCTCCAACCCAGTCAGGAATGTCGTCGCCCTGTTTCTTTAAAGCTGTTGCACAACATTATAACAATATCTAAAACGGTATGCAAGTCTCAATATGAGTCAGCCCTAATATCTGCAGCGTTTGCAATCGCATTCTTCGGGGCGCTGCGAATTAGTGAACTAGTGCCGCATTCTAAAACAGCATTTGTAGGCGGGTTAATTAATGAGGATCTCGTAATATGCAGCGACGCTCTGCGCATTAGAGTGCGAAAATCCAAATGTGACCCCACTGGTAGGGGGTCGTGGGTCCTGGTTAAGGCCGTAGACGGCCCCGTATGCCCTGTCAAGATAGTCAGACACTACGCGGCCATAAGGCACGAAAGCAGATTTTTTCTCTCTCACACCGACGGGTCCCCGCTTACTAAATATCAATTTCACACAATTTTTAAGCTATGTCTACAAGCTGTCGGTGTAGACCCTAAACAATATGGGACGCATTCTTTTAGAATAGGAGCAGCCACTGAAGCGGCTAGGGCCGGTGTAGCTGAAGCTGAAGTACAGAGATTGGGACGTTGGAAATCCGCATGCTTTGCGAGATACATAAGACCAGACCTGCTATAACACATCTTGTTTCTTACAGGAGGTCATAGGCCCACAGTTTGGGTACTGGGACATCCTTTTATTTATTGGGTGGGCAAAAGAGCAGAGATACGCCCCGGTGGAAAGAATTTTAAACTCCCACGTATACAGGTCAACTGGAGAGGCATCAGAGGGCTCCTGTGGGATCAAATCTTCCCGGAGTTGGTTAAAATTTCTAAAATGGCAAAAGGGCCGCTGATATTGGTGTTACATGCTGGTGGTAATGATTTGTGCAAGACAACAGGAGCGGAGCACTTCACGACAATGAAAACCGACATAAAGCGGGCTGTTTGCTTGATACCAGATGTGGTGGTGTGGTCGGATATAATATCACGAGCGGTCTGGCATGGAGCTAAAGACCTTAAGGCCGTCGACAAATCAAGGAGAAGGATAAACGTAAAGATGGCAGCGTTTGTCAAAGAGAACTACGGGATCGTGGTTCACCACCACAATCCAGAAGAAGAAATCGCACTCTACCTGAGACCGGACGGCGTTCATCTCACAGATATAGGGCTTGATATGCTGTTAACTAATTTGCAGGATGGGGTTGAACAGGCCTTAATGATGTGTGGGGGTCGGAGTCCTGTGTAGGTCATACACACGATCCTCCGTGGCGGTAGTGTAGAGGGCGGCAAGGTTCGTAACCTCTCATCCGCCGACGTGCCCAGCGGTCGTGGGCCCACAGCTTTGAGAATGTTGTGAATTGTACTTGCCTCTCTCTGCTTATTATTAATAAACTGTGACCGACCTGTTCAACCCATCCATGCTTGTCGGTGTTTTTGTTATTAGGGGATTGGTGGGAGGCGGGATGGCACTGCTTACGACACACAGGTCTCTGCAGTCTGGCAGGCACTGTACTGAATAAGGAAATTGTCTCTGACTGTAGAGCCCCCATGGATTTGATGATAAGCGAACTCCGTGCAGTGCCTCCCCTCCCACTACTCCCCCCCCCCAGGTGATGCCATAATTTAGGACGCCCCACTGACCAACGGAAAGAGAGGAAGGGTCGTCCGGCCACACCCTCAGGGGTTAAATTCAGGTGCTGGGGTGGGGGGGTCTTTCTCTTTCCTCTCCGCCTGATACCTAGAAGCTTTTGTCCCACCCTCCCTCCCTTATAGATTAGCGAGTGTGCGGCGCAAATGTTGTTTAAAATCTATAGTTTAAAAAAAAAAAAAAATTATTCATGTTTGGTTTGTGTAAAATTACTATTCACATTATCTTTTTATTTTGTCACAGCGGTAGTGTAGAGGGCGGCAAGGTTCGTAACCTCTCATCAGCCGACGTGCCCAGCGGTCGTGGGCCCACAGCTTTGAGAACGTTGTGAATTGTACTTGCCTCTCTCTGCTTATTATTAATAAACTGTGACCGACCTGTTCAACCCATCCATGCTTGTCGGTGTTTTTGTTATTAGGGGATTGGTGGGAGGCGGGATGGCACTGCTTACGACACAGGTCTCTGCAGTCTTCCTATTTTAGGTGATTGGGAGTGTAAGTAGTCTTTCTGTAGCTCAACCTGGACTACAAAAATGTCTCCCTTCCATCTTCATATCATCATGTGAGGTTTTCCAGTCATACTTTTCACTTATGCAGACCCCAGAATATATCTTGACACAATCTCATAAGTATTAGATCATTTAGTATTCTGTCTTGTTTGGTTCTTCCTGAACGCCCTTGTCATTGGGGTTCTTTGTTACTTAGCCATTGTCTCTCTTTCATCAGCTCCTTCCAAATGAAAATCCGACCTCAGGCTATACGGGTAGGGTCTCCCTCTCTCGTCCTCAGCATCTCCCTCTGTCTCCTTTCTCGGCGGGCTGGTATTTTCAGGTGATTGCTGGCCAGATGAAGGTTGCTGCTGGGACATAATTTTCATGGCCTCCTTGGGATCTGTAAATGACCTCATCACACCATCTCTTGTCCTAAAGCACAGCATTGCAGGGTAGTTTAGCTGGAATCTGATGTTGCGTTTAAACAACAGAGTGCATGCTTCGCTGAATGCCCTTCCTCTCCGTGTCACCTCTGCTGAATATTCTCCAAATAAAAGGACTTTGTGTCCCTGAATTATCAGTGGTCGCCTTCTTCCTTTATAAGCCATGAGTGTTTCTTTCTTATCTTTAAAGTTCAAGTACTTTGCCACTGCCTGGCGTGGTCTCTGAGCTTCCTTGTTAATCTGTATATTCCTTCCCCTCTCAGCCTCAGAGGCCTCCCTGGGGGGCCTATCCTGTGTGCACACTCCACTCTGCAGTTATAGGACAGTCCCAGTGCTTTTGGCAATTCCACCTCATAGATATCATTTAGCTGCTGTGTGTTTATTGTCTCTGGGAGGCCTATCATTCTCAGATTGCTTCTGCGGGACCTGTTCTCCAGATCCTCTAGTTTATCCACAGTGTAGGAGGCTTGTTTCTTTAAGTCACTGACTTGTTTTTCTAGCTGAATAACTTTGTCCTCCACCTCAGAGATTCTCTGCTCGGCTTCCTGCAGTTTCTGCTCCTGATGAGTCATCTTGCTTTGCAGCTCTTTAGTGGTAGATTGGAACATGTCAGCCACTGCCTGCTTAAAGTCTTCAGCAAGGTATGATGCCATTTCTTTTGCTATCTGTTTAAAGTTTAATGAGCCATGAGCATGTAGCTGCGTTTCCAATGTGCCTCTTGCCTCCACTGTCTCCCCCTGGCTGAAATTTCTTTCTTTCTCTGGGGCTTCCTCCTCCCGTTCTATCTCCTCATGCGCTTGCCCTGTTTGTGCCTGTGTCTCCGTCGCCATTACTGTGCTCCCACTCTGCAGGCCTCCTCCGACCTCCTCCTCCCTCTGCTCCTTCCCTGCGCCTCTCGTGACAAACCGATCGATGTTGCGGGTGGTCCCACGATTATCCCAGTACCTTTTGTGAGTCAGGACTCTGTGTAAATGCAAAGTGTTTGCAGCGGTCAGCAGGAGCTTCCTCACATGCGTCTGCACATGGCGGCGCCAGAACAGAAAGTAAAAATTTTTAATAATTTGCAGTAATGAGAATTCAAATGTGGAGATCACATGGATGTCTACTGTTCCTTAGCTGTGGCATTAAAGCACTTCCATGATTAACAAATTATTATAAGATGCACTTATATATATAGTAGATAAGACACCTATCAATTAAGGAAGGATGGCACTTGAGCACTGGAAAACACTAAAAACGACATGAAACTGGAGTGTCCTGTAGGTATTATAACTGTAGGTATTATTTTAAACATTATAGAAAATATTGGACTGTTTGGACAATAGCAAAAGAAAAAAAAACACAGGAGAACTAGTCCTTACATTTACACTGCAAGATAATCATGAAAGAGCCTTGTTAAAAACACTTGTTTCACAATTTTCTTGCTATGTAAACAGGCTGCTGATTGATCACCTGATAAACAAGCGAAAATGCTCAGAGTGTGAAATTATCTTTTGTGCAGTGCAGAAAAATAAAATCGTCCTGTGTAAATAGGGCACTCACAGCCGAGAACCATGGCAGCCTTTGCGTTGGCATTTAAACAACCGGCAATCAGTAAAAGATTACCGATCTGCAGCGGTATCGGGCTGCCGGTCAGTCTGTGTAAACAGACTTAAAGTTTGCTATATTCACGAGACAAGCTCTGACCACAGCTACCTCATCAATACAAGGTGCAAAAATTAAAAACTGTCTGACAGGATATCAGGACTCTTCAGACCTACTGATGACCACCCATTCCTGCTAATACATGTGGGGACAAATGACACCGCAAGAAACGACCTGGAAACTATCTGCAGTGACTGTGAAAACTTAGATAAGAAAGTGAAAGAACTGGGAGCACAGGTGGTCTTCTCTTCCATCCTCCCAGTGGATGGCCATGGAACAAGGAGGTGGAATAAGATTCTGCAAGTGAACAACTGGCTACGTCGATGGTGCCATCAACAAGGATTTGGATTTCTGGATCACGGAGTGAATTACCTTTACGATGGACTACTTGCTAGAGATGGGGTGCACCTGACGAAGACTGGAAAACATGTATTTGGAAGTCGCCTTGCTACACTTGTAAGGAGAGCTTTAAACTAGAACAATGTGGGAAGGGAAGCAAAAGGCCAGAAAAAGCCATACACCTGACAAATGCTATTGAGAACTCTGCTATTAGAAGTGGAAAGGAAGAACAAAGACAAAAGAATTTAAATAATAAAAATATTGGAGAAAGAGAAACCAATCACAAACTAAAATGTTTCTATACTAATGCACAAAGCATGGGCAACAAACAAGGAGAATTGGAACTACTAACACAGGAAAAGAAATATGATGTTATTGGAATCACTGAAACTTGGTGGGATGATACACATGATTGGAATACAAGGCTAGAAGGACACAACTTATTTGCAAGAAACAGACTTGATAAATGAGGAGGAGGTGTCGCAATGTATGTTAGAAACGCGTATATCTGCACAGAGATTGAAGCTTCAGAGACTGGGAGTTCTGTGGAAACTGTTTGGGTAAGAATACAAGGACAGAACAATGGAAAGGACACCATGGTAGTAGGCATTTACTACAGGCCGCCTGTGCAAGGAGAAGATATGGATGAACTCTTTATGCATCAAATGGCCGAGTTCTCCAAAAAATATGACATAGTTGTCATGGGACATTTCAACATGTCAAGGAAATTCTTATTCTCTCTTGCTGACAACTTTATCTTCCAAAAGGTAGGCGAGAAAACAAGGGGAAAAGCTACCTTGCATCTAATCCTTATAAACAGGGAGGAAATGGTTGAGGAGGTAAAAGTGGCTGGGACCCTAGGAGGTAGCGACCATGCTATTTTAGAATTTTGGATAACTAGAGGAGGAAGACCTGTGAAGACTCAGACGTCAAGGTTAGATTTCAGAAAGGCAGATTTTAAGGGATTCAGAAAGAGAATTTGAAGGATCCAATGGCTGGATATCCTTAAGGACAAAAATGTCCATGAAGGATGGGAAAACATGAAAAATGAAATTCTCAAAGCACAATTGTTATCAATTCCGAAAAGAGGGAAGAATAGGAAGCATTTAAGGAAACCAGGATGGATGAACACAGAACTTAAGCACATGCTAAAAAGGAAGAAAGAAATGTTTATAAAATGGAAAGAGTGAGGCATATCTAAAGAAGAATATAATGCTGTCTGCAGAACCTGCAGGGCACAAATCAGATTATCTAAGGCTGACAATGAATTGACGCTTGCAAGAGACGTCAAAAGAAATGATAAAGGATTTTGGGGATATGTCAAAAGTAAAAGTCAAAGATGCTATAGGATTTTTACAGGAAGAAAATGATGAAATGGAAACACAGGATGTTGAGAAGGCCGAACTTTTAAATTCCTATTTTGCTTCTGTTTCTCTCAGAAAGGAAATGTAACATCAACTGTTCTTCACTGTCCTATTAAGAGAATAGAAGAATCCAGGATAGCTATAAACAGAAAGATAGTGAGAAAACACTTAGCTAACCTAAATGAATTCAAGCCCCCAGGTCCAGATGAATTACACCCCAGAGTACTGAAGGAGATAGCAGAATAAATTTTTGAACCCCTCTCCATAATCTTTGAAAATTCTTGGAGAACAGGAGAAGTCCCAGAAGACTGGAGAAGAGCAAATGTTGTTCCTATCTTCAAAAAGGGGAAGAAGTTGGACCCAGGCAACTATAGGCCGGTGAGTCTGAGGGTACCGTTACACTTAGCGATGCACCAGCAATCCCGACAACGATATGGATCGCTGGTGCATCGCTAAGTGGTCGCTAGTGAGCTGCCACACAGGCAGATCTTACCAGCGACATCGCAGGGGTCGGGGGTCGTTACTTACCTGTCAGTAAGTGAAAAAACGTTGGCACAACTCAAGTATAGGTGGTGCACAAGTAGGGGCCCAATCCGTAATCACTGATATATAAACTTGGCACACACACGTCTGTTGTGGACACGAGAAGTGGTATTTTAATAAGGTATAGTACATACAGTTAATGACGTTTCGGTCTTATGACCTTCATCAAAGTACTGAAAGTAAATAGATATCGATTGTTTACCAAAAAATAAAGTATATACAACAGAATACTGGGTACATGAACAGATATAGTAATGTATGCCGTAAAACATCATACAACAAGATAGCACGCGGGCAGTGAAAAACCATATAATGCTGAGGATTACAATGAAAAGAGCAGGTAATAAGAAAAATGCACATACCCCTGTATTGTACTGAACGCCTTGAGTGTGTGAGCAAAAGCCTGTGAGGACAGATCAGTGAGGCTGTGGTAAATATCATCACTAGTGCCAGAATATGTGAAAAGGTAATTTGCAAGCCTTACCACAAAAATATGCAATGGAATGCTTATAGCCACTCTCCTGAGGGTATAAAAAAGGACCACATTGTTACATGCAGTGCCCCTGGAATTGTGAAAAATGCCGCAAAGGAATGAAGCGGTGTCTTACCGATCCTTAGGTGCACAGTGCGTGTCTGAGCTGTGAACGCGGCGTCCGCCGTTTGTTCTATGTGCTGGCTGAAGCATGGTCCGTGGTTTCTTATATAGAGAGAGGCAGGGCGGCAGGTGAGGTCGGACGTGCGTGTCACCGCCGCCATCTTGCGTTCCACCAGCCCTAGAGTTCCAAATAATCGAACAGGTCCACCCTCCCCGTAGAGGGGGCAATCGTGTTTACCTCCTCAAAAAGAGAGAGGCGTATTGGATCCACGAACTGAATACTATGACACCCAAGGGGTTAAACAGAGATTATGACATCCAATCTTTTATGATGTACTAACATACCCCTCTTTCCTTCTCTAGGCAATATGCCCTCATGTATGTATATGATACTTATGCATATATTCTCTATTTCAGAATCCGCAACCCTGAATGCCGCTGCCTTCACTTGAGCACTAGCCGATATTATGCATGACACTGTGGCTCTGCCTCTTAGAGGATCTCCTCCCCTCTCCCATCACTAAATAGGACGGCACAGAGGCAGGTATAGACACGCCCACTAGGGTGTCATCCGACTCACACACATGACGCTCATTGCACCGCCCCGTTCCCATAACACTCTAGGGCTGGTGGAACGCAAGATGGCGGCGGTGACACGCACGCCCGACCTCACCTGCCGCCCTGCCTCTCTCTATATAAGAAACCACGGACCATGCTTCAGCCAGCACATAGAACAAACGGCGGACGCCGCGTTCACAGCTCAGACACGCACTGTGCACCTAAGGATCGGTAAGACACCGCTTCATTCCTTTGCGGCATTTTTCACAATTCCAGGGGCACTGCATGTAACAATGTGGTCCTTTTTTATACCCTCAGGAGAGTGGCTATAAGCATTCCATTGCATATTTTTGTGGTAAGGCTTGCAAATTACCTTTTCACATATTCTGGCACTAGTGATGATATTTACCACAGCCTCACTGATCTGTCCTCACAGGCTTTTGCTCACACACTCAAGGCGTTCAGTACAATACAGGGGTATGTGCATTTTTCTTATTACCTGCTCTTTTCATTGTAATCCTCAGCATTATATGGTTTTTCACTGCCCGCGTGCTATCTTGTTGTATGATGTTTTACGGCATACATTACTATATCTGTTCATGTACCCAGTATTCTGTTGTATATACTTTATTTTTTGGTAAACAATCGATATCTATTTACTTTCAGTACTTTGATGAAGGTCATAAGACCGAAACGTCATTAACTGTATGTACTATACCTTATTAAAATACCACTTCTCGTGTCCACAACAGACGTGTGTGTGCCAAGTTTATATATCAGTTACTTACCTGTCAGACGCGGCGATCCTGATGTCCTCCCGCCCGCGTCCACGCGTCGCTGCCACAGGAAGCGCCCGACGAGAAATGATCCAGGACGTTCTCGCGTGATCAGCGAAGAGCAGCGGGGGAGCCGGTCGGAGGTAAGTATCAGACATAGCGATATCGCTAGCAATATCGCTGCTACGTCACAAAATCAGTGACGTTACAGCGATATTGCTAGCGATATCGCTATGTGTAACGGGGGCTTGACTTCTATACCAGGAAAGATCTTTGAACAAATTATTAAACAACATGTATGTCAGTACCTGGATAAGAATGAAGTGATTAAACAGAGTCAGCATGGGTTTGTAACTATTAAGTCATGTCAGACTAACTTCATTTCCTTCTATGATGGAATCACTGATTGGGTGGATCAGGCAAATGCTGGAGATATAGTATATCTTGACCTCAGCAAAACATTTGACAAAGTATCACACACAATCATTATTGAACAAGTGACTAAGTATGGAATGGACAAGGCAACTGTTAGGTGGATTCATAACTGGCTTAGTGATCGGACCCAAAGAGTGGTCGTAAATGGCTGCACATCCAGTTGGAAGAATGTCTCAAGTGGGGGTACCACAGGGCTCTGTCCTGGGCCCTGTATTGTTCATCTTTATCAACGATTTAGATGAATGAATTGAGGGTAAACTAATTAAATTTTCTGATGATGGATCCAAGATGGCCGCCGACCCAGCAGGACGTGCTACACAGAGCTCCTGATCTGACTGAGGCAATCCAGGCCATCTAGCCTCAAAAAGAAAAAAAGGGCTTCAGGGGCGAGGAACGGCATTCAGCCTAGATATAGACCTCATTAAGGCCATATAGACCTGACTGCAACAGTGGAAACCCCCGCTGCCAGGGGATAACACCAGACCAGCAGGGAAGCGTGGGGCCTGGTGAGGCCTGCACCTCTCACCTGCAGGCAGACTCCCACGGTGACAGGAGGACTATTAGAGGAGCAGTGTTGGACTGGGAGAAGAGAGCTGACCTGGGGACAGCTGGAGCTGCAGAAGCAGAGACACCTGAGCAGCCAGACACTTCCCCCCTCCCCCACTGTGGCAGGCAGATTAAGGCTGAGTGCAGACGGACTTTTTGGCCCTGCGGATTTTTCCGCGCAGAATGGAAGAAATCCGCAGGTCAAATGACCTGCATTTTTCCTGCGGATTTCTTCCATTTTTCATGCGGCTTTCCCCCTGCGGATTTGGTGACAGGGAAGATGGAAAACCGCACAAAAGAAGTAACATGCTGCGGATTTTGTACCGCAGGAAAATCGCGTGGAAAAATCTGCAGCGTCTGCACAGCGTTTTTTTTACATTCATTTTAAGGCTACTGTACATCACAATGCGGATATGCAACGTTTCTGCGCGGTAAAATCCACTGCGGAACCGCTGCAAGTCTGCATCGTGTGCACACAGCCTAACAGAGAAGCAGCGTCAGGCTGGAAAGAAGGCAGCTGGAGTGGGGGAAACCTGGACTGCAGGAGAAGAGACAGCGGATGTGAGCAATCAGACGCTTCCCCCTGTGGTAACAGAAGGATTATCAGTGCACAAGGTGGCAGGCAGACCAGAGTTCATACAGATATCTAAGGGACAGGGAGCTGTGCCCAGGGAAGCTAGTGGGGCAGAAACCAAAAGGAGCTTCTGCAAAACAGACTGGTGACACACTAGTGGACACTTGCTTCCCCATATAAAGGCCCTTTTCTTGAGGCAACAGTAAGTGTAACTACAGCTGTGTGAGAAACTCTGGAGCACACAGACTATATATACATAAGCTGTTCAACAGGCACAGTGAGATGTTTCTCAGCAGTCGCTTCACATTACACTGACGGGGGCTCCATCTACTGGCCAACTGGCACTATTACCCTTATTAACTCTTTTTCCTTTTTTGTGCCACAATATCTTCTGCTGGCTTGATATGCTGGGCCTCCCACCCCCTCACTCCTAAAATATTAAAGGGGTACACAGTTCATTGAGTCTGCAACAGAGCCACAATAGAGACATATTGTGTCTTACAAGATCTACCCCATATCCCGCTAAAATCCAACACGGATGGACTGGCAATATCTTCTGTCTCTTTGATTTTCTAGCTCACCCGTCCCCACATTTCTGAAATATTAAAGGGGGATTACAACAGAGCTGCATTAGTGACATACTATGTCCTATAAAGTTTACCCCATATCTTACTAAAATCCAACTTGAAGGGCATGGACGTTCCTGGTGGACTATGATAATGGAACACTAGATCTGTCGCCACGGGCACAAATATGCGCCCTCTCCTATAAGTAATTGTCATGCACTGACTTTCAGAACGCAGGAGGTCTCTGAGCAATGCGCCCAAAAAAATCTACTTCTTCAGAGATCAATACTCGATCAATCACACAACTATTGTCTCAACGTACAAAACCAACAAGTCACACTATGTCGGCGTCAAAATCAGCTTCACTGGGCTCCAAGGGCTCCCCTCAAAGATCACAGCAAACTGATCTGGCCACCTCAACAAACATGATCCCAATGACAATGGAGGATCTTCTGGCCACCATTCAGAAAACGTTCAGAGACGAATTATCATCTGCTGTGGATAATTTCACGCAACAAATTCAAGACATTGCCTGAAGGACCAATGATTTGGAGAAAAGAATGGATGACACTGCTGATGCCACTGAACATAATAGTGAACAAGAACAAGACGCTAGACTCGAGTTTCTGGAGCTCAAGTGTGAAGACTTGTACAACCGCTCGCACCGAGGTAACATCAGAATTAAAGGACTTCCGGAAAGTAATTCCAACCTAATGGAAGTTGCCTCGAACCTCTTCCGCAACCTTTTACCTCAGGCAGACCCTAGTTCTTTAAAAATAACCAGAATCCACAGGGCCCTGGGAGGTCCCAAACCTGACGCCTCTCCAAGATATGTTGTCCTCAAAATGCATCATGAAGAATCCAGAGACCTGATACTATCTGTTGCTCGCAGACTGACCAAATTACCAGGCGTTCCGGACACGGTTTCCTTGTTCCCTGACATCTGCCCGGCAACTCTAATGAGGAGAAAGACCATGAAAGACGTAACAATGGCCTTCCTTAATTAAAGCAAATATCAAATACAGGTGGGGATTCCCACATGCTCTAATCTTCTGGCATAATAATTCCACCTACTCTCCAAGAAATTGTGAAGAGGGTAGGAAAGCACTGGAAAAAGCTGGCATCCCGATCCCAGACTCAGGGGTCCTACCACAGAGACAGAAGCCTCGCAGAGAATGGCCAGAAGTTCGCCGTACCAGACCCAATAAACCGCAGCACAACAAACAGTCTACCTCTTAAGACCGCTACCGGTGAATGTGCTGGAACAGTTTCATCGAACATTCAAAATGCTGAGACATTGTTTTCATAAGTATTACTATTTTATGTGATTTTTGACAATTTACACTTAATATTGTTTTCACTTTTCCTGTTATCGACCGCTGTGCCCTTGGAGTAAGTATGCCACTCCATTTTGGGCTGCTGCTGGTTCTGGCCCTATTAATGATGGGCCGGCACACTTTAGCCCACATACTGGTCACTGGTTGTGACCATTTCTCTTGTTGTTATACTTTTTGTTCCCTCCCCTTCACTAAAAGAGTGCTGATGTGTTATAATTATAGCATGCTCCTGGATGGATAATTGACGTGAAAATATCCATCTCTGACGTTATTTTCATCAGAGACTAAATTAGAATCTATATATTCAAGCCAAATGTTTAGGACACTTTCACACAATGTTAGGGGGTTCAATTCTCTGATAAAAACAAAACGCGCCTTTATTGACTACCTGAAACATTCCCCTGATGTGTTATTTCTACAGGAAACATTTTTCCAAAAAAATCATCCCCCAAATTTTTTCATAATCTCTACTCTAGATTTTACCTTGCCTCTCAAGATAAAAAAAAAAACGAGGAGTCGCCATCTTCCTCCATAATTCTTTCCCATTTTTGCAGGAGGGTGTGACTGTGGACACTGAGGGTAGATACATAATCCTTTGGGGTACGGTACAGGAGAAGCGACTCTGCCTAGTTAATTGTTATGCGCCTCCGACATTACAAATGAAAACGATTAAATCTATTGCAAAGTCTCTAAGGTCCGTCCCCTATGATACTATCATATGGGGGGGCGATTTCAACTTGATTTTAAACCCAACCCTTGATAGCTCTAATGATAGGAGTCCTGATATGTCAAGGAAGGATAAAATTTCACTTGAAAATATCCTCCAAGCCCATCAGTTGGTTGATACGTGGAGAGAATCCCACGGACAGTCTAGAGGTTACACCTATTTTTCTAGGGTTTATCATTCATACTCCAGGATAGACTGGATTCTCACTAACTCGGAGAATATACCATCACTAATGTATTCCAGACATGTCCCCTCTTCATGGTCTGACCATGATAGTGTACTCTCTGTATTTAAACTGCACGTAGCGAATACGCGTCTGTTCACATGGAGATTGAATGAATCCTTACTGTCCGATCCTCAGGCTCGACTATTGGTCGAACGGGAGCTCAATGCCTTTTTCCTCTCTAATATCACTCCTGACACTTCTATGGGTAATGTGTGGATGGCTCATAAAAAATACATCACTGGTGTGTTAATTAGGATACCATCCCAAAAAAATAGATCGTCTCCAGGAGCAATTGACTCTCGAGAACGAACTCAATAAATTAGAAACTGCCAACCAGTTACATCCCTCACTATACTTAACTTAGCAAATTTATGATCTAAAACTAAACACTTTGCTAACGACCCGCACAAAAAGAGCAATTAGGTGGACGCAAGCGACATTTTATCGGTTCTCTAATAAAATGGATCAAATGCTTGCTCGAAAATTAGAACAGAAAAAACAATTAAACTCCATCTTTTCAATAAAAGACGAACTGTTCCAAACTACATTTAATCCTAATAAAATCTATAAAATGTTTCAAAATTATTACCAAAAATTATATTCAGGATTGAGAGTCCTCAGTAGTTACCTTTTAATGGCTAACTGAAAAGATGGTAATACATTGCAAGCTTTCGAGACTACTCAGGTCTCTTCATCAGGCTAGACAACTTTCCTGTACCAAAAATTATACACTGATTGTGCAAACTTCTCAATGCCCAAGCTGGAGGACTTTTTAACTAATGTACCGCTACCTTCCCTGACCCCGACTTACGCGGCCACATTACACTCTCCTATCTCCGAAGAGGAAATCACATCCACAATAAGCCTTCTAAAAGTTGGGAAGGCTCCGGGGCCTGATGGCTTGACCGCACTATACTATAAAAAATTCTCAAACATCCTGCTTAAACATAATCAAATATATTGCAATAACATGCTAACAGGCTAAACAATGCCGCCGGAATTTTAAACAGCACACATCACTGTTATCCCAAAACAAGGAAGAGACCCGTTACAAAAAATTACAGGCCAATACCCCTATTGAACATGGATCTCAAGATCTGTTCCTCCATAATAGCCAACAGGATTAATAAATGCTTGTCTAGGCTCATTCATAAAGATCAGGTTGGATTCATTCCATCAAGGCAGGCCCCAGATAATATCCGCAAAAACCTAAAACCTAAAGCCCCCGTTACACACTGCGATATCGCTAGCAATATCGCTGTAAAGTCACCGATTTTGTGACGTTGCAGTGATATTACTAGCGATATCGCTGCATGTGATACTTACCTCCGACCGGCTCCCCCTCTGCTCATCGCTGATCGCGCGAGAAGCTCCTGGACCATTCCTCGTCGGCCAATTCCTGCTGGGCTTCCTGTGGCGCCGACGAGCGACGCGTGGACGCGGGCGGGAGGACGTCAGGATTGCCGGGTCTGACAGGTAAGTAGCGATCCCCGACCCCTGCTATGTCGCTGGTGAGATCTGCCTGTGTGGCAGCTCACTAGCGACCACTTAGCGATGCACCAGCGATCCTGACCGCGTCATATCGCTAGTCGGGATCGCTGGTGCATCGCTAGGTGTAACAGTACCCTAAACCTTATTCATAATGCAAACACACGTAAAACCCCCTTAGCTATACTTGCTTTAGATATAGAAAAAGCTTTCGATACCGTTTCATGGTCATATATGTTTAATATAATGCACAAAATGGGGATATCGCAGCAATTAATCAACTCAAACGCCTCTACAATAACCCAGTAGCATATTTAAAATTACCCTTGACTTCTCCGGAACCAATAGTTATTAATAGGGGAACTAGGCAGGGTTGCCCCTTGTCTCCAGCTCTATTTGCTATGGTAATGGAGCCATTGGCGCAGAAGATTCACCAACACCCTGATATCACAGACCAAACTATAGGTAAACATGAATATAAGGTCAGTCTGTTTGCCGACGACCTTCTTTTGACTCTGACGAACAGTGTGTCCCTGCCTAACCTTATAAATACACTTAATCACTTTGAGGAAATTTCTGGTTTGAAGGTCAACGTTGATAAATCAGAAGTCATGTTCCTTAATACCTCTCCTACTGAACAAGCCTCAATATATTAGAAAACTTCCATTTCCGCCATGTGAAACACTATATTACCTACCTAGGAATCAACCTTACACTATCCAAATCCACGTTATTTAAGCATAACTATGCCAGTCTTCTCCAAAAATTAACGCAATCTTTATCAAAGCGGTCCTCCCCATCTCTGTCCTTTTTGGCAAGAGTCCATTCGATTAAAATGGTCACCTTGCCTCAATTCTTATATTTGTTTCGATCTCTGCCCATTCCAATGCCTCTGCTGACCTTCAAAGTGATAAACTCGCACATAACACGTTTTATCTGGAATAATAAAAAACCCTCGTATCTCAGCAAATTTTGTTCAGACACAAAAGACAGGGAGGAGTCTCTCTGCCAAACTTTTCTCTTTATTACAGGGCGGCCCAGATTGCCCAGCTGGCAGGGGTCAACGCAGAACAACACACCCCCATCTGGCCACAAATAGAAAACTCACAGATAGCACCTTATTCCTTGGAGAGCCTAATCTGGGCCACAGGACCCTTACCGAAGGATCTGGCTTTACATTCACCGCTTATTTTTCACTCCCTGCGTCTCTGGAGGGCAAACAGATTCCAATTCGCACTACAATCTCACCCCTCCCCACTCTTAAATCTGTTTAATAACCCAATGTTTCTGCCAGGAATTACGTCTCGGAATCACATGTGGTGGCAGCAGAATAAATTAACTAGGCTGCAAAATTTATCGACTCACTTTAAACTGTCAAAACAAGAGTTTGTCCCGAAATATCAAGTCCCGAGGTCTGAGGCTTTCAGGCTGGAACAAATTTTCCACTTTCTGCAAAACATAAAATCTACAACGTACGAGTTAAAATGTTTATATGACCCCCTGAGTAATGGCCTTATATCCCATCTCTATTCTACATTTAATCAACCTAGAGACGGCTTTAAATTGAAATCTATGGAGCAATGGGAGGCGGACCTACACAAATCTCCCTCACGCCTCAAAGGTGGTACAGGTGTTACGAGAATATAATGAGGGGTAGCAATCAAGTTTCACTCACCGAAACATCTCTTAAACTGTTCAATAGGATTCACTACGTACCTAGCTTCCTGCACAATATCTACCACTCAGTCCCTGGTAACTGTTTTAGAGGGTGCACAGATAGTGGGGATACCCTCCACATATGGTGGATATGCCCAATAGTAAAGTCTCTTTGAAAAGATGTGGTAACACTAACTGACAATTTACTGAGTAAGAAATTGCCTCTGTCGCCGTCAGTGCTACTGCTGGGAGACAGACCAATCAATGCTAATAATGGGACTTGCCGTCTTATTGACTTTATTGCAATGGCAACGAGAAACCACATAGCTAGCAGATGGAAGACTAGTACGCTATCAATAATGCAGGTGAAGAGAAAGGTTAAATTGATAATGTTATACGAGAAACCAGAAGCCATCAGATCTGATTCTCTCGACATTTTTCGAAATATCTGGGGCCCCTGGATTCAAGCCCATGGGGGTGATGACCTCTCCAGGATGATATCCTTATCCACATAGCAGGCTGACATGGTAATTGACTCTTACAGTTACGGTCTCTAAAACAAACTCTCTAGTATCTCACGTCTATTCATCTTTATTATCGACACTCATCATACACTCCCCTCTTTCCCTCCCCATTGTTAAGACTAGATTAGTCATGTTATATTTGTTTTTCTACAAATATTTAAAAATTAAGATAAGTCAAGGATAACGTATGACATATTGTGTCTTTTCCTATGTACTTTCCCCTGCGAGAGGATCCTTGTACTCTAATGTGAATGTATTTCATGTTTAATGATGTTTCCTTTTCAATAAAACCGTTGAAACTAAATTTGCTGATGACACAAAGCTAGGAGGGATAGCTAATACTAGAGAAGAGAGAGGATTCAAAAAGATATAAATAAACTGGAGCAGTGGGCAGCAATTAATAGAATGGTTTTTAACAGGGAAAATGCAAAGTACTACATCTGGGCAATAAAAATGAAAAAAGCATATACAGAATGGGAGGAATAGGGCTAAGCAACCGCACATGTGAAAAAGACTTGGATCACAGACTGAATATGAGTCAACAGTGTGATGCAGCAGCAAAAAAGGCAAATGCAATTCTAGGATGTATTAACAGAAGCATACAGTCTAGATCACGTGAAGTCATTATTGCCCTCTATTCCTCTTTGGTCAGACCTCATCTGGAATACTGTGTCCAGTTTTGGGCACCACATTTTAAAAAAGACATCAACAAACTGGAGCAAGTTCAGAAAAGAGCGACCAGAATGGTGACCGGTCTGCAAACCCTGTCTTATGAGGAAAGGTTGCAGGATTTGGGGTTGGACCAGATGGCCCAGGAGGTCCCTTCCAACTCTACGATTCTATGATTCTACCTCCTGGCTAATGTGTACAGGTAACTAGGGTCTCATCTAAGGTCACCATTACACAATACATGGCTGTCGGCAAAAAAAACCTCCCCTATACACAGGAAAACTCTGATCACCTGGACGTTATAGTTATCCTCGAGAGTCACTACTAGGAAAGTCTTCTATAAAGGGAGAACAAAACTGACGGCTACTAAAATTCAGCAGCCAAGGTCCTTCTCCACAGACATCTGTCAGGGGAGAGTTGAAGGCCACAACACTCCTTAAATGGTCAACCGATCCCACCGATTCGGCAAATAGTCTAACGTGTTTGGGATATTTGTATTGACCCCTTTACGTAAATGCAAACTTTCAATCAGAACTATTTTGGAAAAACTAAAACCACTTTTAACTAAAAGAATCAGGTTCCAAACACACTTATTTTATGTTAGTGGCTTAAGTGGGTATGCCCATGCTGTACATTTATGGCATATCCTGTGTGATTCTGTCTGTGGGTCCCAGCATCTATTTAACAACGGGGTTTGGTGGCATACCCCTGTCCACTGACAGGTGACCTCGAATTTAAGGGTGTTCTTACACTGAGTTTTTAGTAGCACAAGCTCTCCAATTAAAGTAGGGCACTACTGGTCGCTTTACCCATAACCCACATCCTAATGATCAGCCATAACTGTACTAGGTGAGAATAACGTTCTAAAGGCAACTATTTGTATAACAGTGCCCACTTAAACTTGTCAATATATCCGATTCATCAGATATTGGACTGAATCAATAAACAAGAATGACAGAGGGCCCATTTACACTGCATGATCATTGGGAAGCAGTGCTCCCAGGAAAGCACAGTTACTAATAATTGCCCAGTGAAATACTGGAAACCAATATAGCACTAGTATATTGCACATAGAAATATCTTATTCTGTATAGTCATAGATAAATATAAGATTTAAATAACATATATCATAGGGTTTTTAGGTAATAAACTATTATTATTAAAGATGCCAAAGTGTACACAAAATAGCATATACAACAATTTAATAGTAAAAATAGGCATACAGGGAAACATGCAATACAAATTTAATAAAGAAGTGTAAAAAAACTCTATACATATAATGCAAGCCAATATAGCAAGGGTTAATATTTTAACACAATATGTGCATAATAGTATATGAAATCTCTATATGGCAATCTACTAAAGGCAAATGCCAATGTAATAAACCAAAAAACTAATCCTCAATACACAATGTTATAGACTAAATGGCCACATGATGCATGCATTAGTACTTTGCTGCAGACCAGTGCCGATATAATAGGGGTTAATATACAAATCCTCGATATGCACCTGTGTGCTGCAGGCTGAATGGCCATGCCATAATGTATACCAAGAATATCAAAAATGCATGTTCACAAAAGAAAATCCAATAAATACCTAATGCCTGTTGGTGCAAGGTTCCCAGTATACGCCCGACCACGACGCGCGTTTCGGCGTCTGCCTTCGTCGGGCCTGACGAAGGCAGACGCCGAAACGCGCGTCGGGCGTATACTGGGAACCTTGCACCAACAGGCATTAGGTATTTATTGGATTTATTTTGTGAACATGCATTTTTGATATTCTTGGTATACATTATGGCATGGCCATTCAGCCTGCAGCACACAGGTGCATATTGAGGTGGAGTTTATTAACTCCTATTACATTGGCACTGGTTTGCAGCACACAAGTGCATATTGAGGATTTGTATTTTAACCCCTATTATATCGGCACTGGTCTGCAGCACACAAGAGCATATTGAGGATTTGTATTTTAACCCCTATTATATCGGCACTGGTCTGCAGCAAAGTACTAATGCATACATCATGTGGCCATTCAGTCTATAACATATTATTGTGTATTGAGGATTAGCTTTTTGGTTTATTACATTGGCATTTGCCTTTAGTAGATTGCCATATAGAGATTTCATATACTATTATGCACATATTGTGTTAAAATATTAACCCTTGCTATATTGGCTTGCATTATATGTATATATAGAGTTTTTTACACTTCTTTATTAAATTTGTATTGCATGTTTCCCTGGATGCCTATTTTTACTATTAAATTGTTGTATATGCTATTTTGTGTACACTTTGGCATCTTTAATAATAGTTTATTACCTAAAAACCCTACATAGTACATTAAGCCTGATGAAGGACTACAGATTCTACAAAAATGTAATGCTGTGCCCTAATGTACTTTTTCTAGCCTCTATGGAAATACCTGGTTCTTCTACTACACCCAGAACAGGTAATTCCTGTTTACACCCAGCATATATACACACAGGCCTCCTTAACAACCTCTGGAGTCCTACTCTAACCAAAGGCAAAGAGTCAGCAGAAACGTAGAACCACTGTGATTAGATTTAAGGGGGCTTTACACATAGCGATATTGCTAAAGCGTCACCGATTTTGTGACGCAGCAGCGATATCGCTACATGTGATACTTACCTCCGGCCGACCGGCTCCCCCGCTGGCTATCGCTGATCGCGCGAGATCGTCCACGTCCATTTCTCGTCGTCGGCTTCCTGCTGGCGCCGACGAGCGAGCTATGGACGCAGGCGGAAAACGGCGGTCATTGCTTCGTCTGAAAGGTAAGTATGACCGCCGAGCATCGCTACATCGCTGTGAAGTCTGCCTGTGTGGCAGCTCACTAGCGACCATTTAGCGATACACCAGCGATCCTGACCGGGTCGTATCGTGGTCGGGATCACTGGTGCATCGCTAAATGTAAAGGGGCCTTTAGCTTTATAGGCCAAGCCATTATCAGTTCTCGGAGCAGATAACGATCCTGCATTTCCTGTGCTATTTTCACCATACCAGTCTGCTTCTAGGGGTACAGTTACACTTAGCGATGCACCAGCGATCCCGACAACGATATGGATCGCTGGTGCATCGCTAAGTGGTCGCTAGTGAGCTGTTACACAGGCAGATCTCACCAGCAACATAGCAGCGGTCGGGGGTCGCTACATACCTGTCAGACGCGGCAATCCTGACGTCCTCCCGCCCGCATCCACGCGTCGCTCGTCGGCGCCACAGGAAGCGCCAGATGAGAAATGGTCCAGGACGTTCTCACGCGATAATCAGCGGGGGAGCCGGTCGGAGGTAAGTATCACATGTAGCAATATCGCTGCGTCACAAAATCAGTGACGTTACAGCGATATTGCTAGCGATATCGCTATGTGTAACGGGCCCTTAGGAGAGTACAACAGATATTTAACAGATCTAACATGGGCCTTGATTGCCCTAAGAATCAATGATGGTTCTCAAAACCCCAGCTGATCATCTTGATGGTAGGACATACAGATCTGGGATTAACAATACAAGCCTTCATCAGAAGTGTGTAAAGTAAAGGCCGCTTAGAAAAGTGGTGACAAGAGGCACCAACATACATCAGACTACGGTCAGCCAAACCCACCAATATCAATAGATTTGGTAGAGAAGGTGTATGAGCATTCACCCCCACCCAAATAGATAAATGTTGGGGGAGAGAAGGATCCAGCAAGCCCTTTTTCAGATGGCAGGTCGTCTTGATCTCTTGAGGTAAGCCACAAAAACAGATGTTTGACAGTGGTTCACCTATAGAATACAAACACAGGAACGGGACAGTGGGTAGAGATAACTGCCGGACCATTGATCAGTTGAACCACAGTATGGATGACAGCTATAGAACGTCGCAGGTGCTCAAATTGGGTGTGCCCGAGTCTGTGGCAGACACAGGCAAAAGAGGACCCCAGTGGAAGAGCAATACATGGGCCTTTTTCAGTCCAATAGCTCATAATACACACTTTCACATGTTGAGGAGGTGGTAGTGGCCCTTTTACCTCTTGGTCCCTTGAACCAATAGAATGTCTGCCCTTGGCACTAGTAGACCTATAGGTTGGTCTGGGCAACCAGCAGATATCCGGTAAGCCATTTGGGTGCAAGTTGGGGCAACTAGCTTTGTAAGTGTGTGTTCAAAGAAGACATGCTGCAATTTTGAGGTAGGAGAAAACTGCATTTTTGAATTTCAGATCAAAGCAGGCCCTTGATCATTATTGGAATCCATGGAGTAGCTTGGATGGATGTGAAATTAGTAGATTAACCTGAGGTTATATAGTTAATATGACAAAATAGAGAACCAGTAACAAAATACAACTTAGAAGGTTAATATTTCTCAGGTCTGAAGATCATACGTATTTAGGGTGTGGCTTGAAACCTGGGCTGAGAATTCATTCTAAGCTGTCAATCACTGATGGGTTGTCTGTGCAAACCTGTCTGTACATACAAAAGCTGAGTGGCCACTGCCTCATTGTATGCATTCATAAAGGCAAATGTTTGCAGGAGATAAGAATCTGGAAGAAGTGTTATGTGAATACAACACTGTCCTGTATCAGATGCCCGTAAACCTTTATAGCCAGGTTCACACTGTATATATGGGTCTGGATGTGTAAACAAAGCTGCAGTGCTTGTGCATCTAAAATTCGTTTATATTTACCACTTACTAATGTGTTTTTGTGTGCTCATTGCTGTGGAAGAACACAAAAAAGTGGGAAAAAGTAATATACATATTATACATACACACACGTAGAGGAGACTGGGAAATTTGCAACACTTGACCTTTCCTAACGGTGATAACCCTAATAGGGTAAATAATGTCTGAAACCTTGGTCAAAGTTATCAGAGCACACAAGTCTCCAAGGGTGCCCAAACTTTTGCATCGCCCCCCTGCCTTTTTTTTTCAATGTAAAAGAAAATATATATATGGTAGGTTTTTGTTTGCCTAAAATACAAAGGAATTGTGTCATCTGTAACTTTAGGCCTTTTAGAGTTCATTTCATCTTTAACTTGCTCAACTGTTCATAAACAGTAATTTTGACCAGGGGTGCCCAAACTTTTGTGTGTATAAAATATTGCAACAATACAATGTCAGCAGTCTAAAACTACAGATTTAGGGTTGTTATTTAAGTGAATGGGTACAATCAACATAGAAAAATGTCCAAAACAGAAAATGACACGCTGCAGATTTAAAAATGCACAGAAATTACACAGACTTCTGAGAAAAAAAAAAAAAAAAAAGTATAAGTGCATCAGCGGGTTGAGATTAAGGTAAAACTCACTTTGCTGGTACCTGTAAAATGCTGCAGATTTTATAATCCAGAAGTGGTAATGGGTTTCTATTATACTTTTCCTCTGATTGTTCCTCTCTTGGTTTTGGCTTACAGATACTGACCAGACACTGAACCATTTGAACATGGCCTTATAGAAAGTACCGTACCATTTTTTTTTTTTTACTCATGCCCTTTGGTGCCTTTTACAATTTTAATCAAGGCCTGCTGCCATTTTTCTAATGTCAGGCTACTTTCACACTTGCGCCTTTTGGCGCAGCGTATCGAGCGCACATGAAACGCATGTCAAAAGCGCTTGTAAACGCTGCGGTTTTTTGCAGCATTATTGTGCGCATTACGACAAAAAAAAACAAAAAAAAAAACGCAGCGTTTTTATGCATTTGTAAGCGTTTTTCATGCGCAATGGTGTCACATCTCACAGGAGAAAAATCCTTGAAAAATTCTTGCAACAGACTCCAGCAATGGGACAGCAGTGGGCTTGCGTTATGGAAATTCTTTATAGACCCTGTTTACAGCTGAATTCTTCACATTTGCTTGGATTTTCTCTTGACAACATGGATCTGCGCTGGAAGAGTTTTTACTTTGACTTGGATCTGGACATCAGGATGGCTCAGGCTTATGCAGTTGCTTGCCATCAACAAAGGGAGAGAGAGGCAGCAAAGACGGCAGCGGCGGCTTTTGTGGATTCATCCAATTGTTGAACACCGGGAGAGCCGTGGAGTGTACCAAACCCTCTACAGCGAGCTACAGGCAAACCCGGAGAAATTTACAGATTATACCCAGATGTCCCAACAAAGCTTTAACGATTTGCTTGGTCGTGTACAAGAAGCCATCCGGAGACAGGACACACAGCTCCATCGTGCGATTACTCCTGAGGAACGGCTCCTGGTCACATTACGGTACGTAGTGTTGCACAACCAATGCCTGCAGAATTTTCTTTGTTGTGACATGTACTATTCCAAAGCTGGCAGAATTATAGTTCTGCTATTTAACAAAAAGCTGCGTTGTTTTTTTTTATGGCATGTAATGAACAAAAGGCTGCAGATGTATTTTTATTAAAATTTTTTTTAATTTATTGTTGGTGTTTTAAAAATCCATATACAGAAGTAATAATTGTTGTTTTTTCTTTGTTTCCCAGATTCCTGTCAACTGGAGAGACACTATTCATTCCACTTCCAGTACCGTATTGGAATATCCACGTTGTCTGGAATTGTTGCGGACACCTGCCGGGCTTTGTGGGACGTTCTCTGTCCAGAATTCATGCCCCTGCCCACCGCAGAAAACTGGTTGGAAATCGCCGAAAAATTCTGGACAGTATGCAATTTCGCCAACTGTTTGGGAGCAGTGGACGGGAAACACATCCGGATTATCAAGCCAAAAAGAAGAGGCTCTGAGTACTACAACTATAAAAAGTACTTTTCTACAGTACTCATGGCCATTTCGGATGCAGACTAAGTTTGTTGCAGTGGACATTGGGGCATTTGGCCGTGGAAATGACTCCCAGGCCTTTAAGAACTCGTACATGGGCCGGAGGTTGTATGGCAACCAATTCAATTTCCCCAGGCCACGGCCTCTTCCCAACACCAAAGGTCCGCCACAGCCCTTTGTAATGGTTGGGGATGAGGCATTCCAGATGTGCCAAAACCTCCTCAAACCCTACTCCAGCCGGGACTTGGACCACACCAAAAGAATTTTTAATTACAGGCTGACCAGGTGGCCAGAAGAACAGTAGAGTGTGCCTTTGGTATTCTTGTATCCAGATGGCACATTCTCGCCACAGCCATTAATCTAAAATTGGAAACAGTGGATGAGGTGGTGAAGGCCTGTGTGGTTCTACATAATTTGTCATGGCTAGAGAGCATCCAAACTTAGATCTTGATGATGTTGCTCCTAACCCATTGCCTGAGTTTACTAAGCACCCTCTCAGGTCATCCGTTGAAGTTGGCCAAATGAGGAACCAATTTGCGGCCTACTTCATCTCAGATGTAGGCCGGGTGGAATGGCAAGAGCAAATGGTGTAAAAAAAATTTTCGTTGTTGTGTTAATAAAACAATGTGTTGATACCTGTACTGAGTGCATTGTGTCTTTTTACACTCCCATTAGTATTATCAACTTGCCAGGTGTACCAGTGAAATTATGATGCTGTGTTTTGTGCATCATGAATTTACTTTTACTCCTGACCAGGTGACTATATATACACACACAACTTGTATGACTTTTATCATCTCGAGAGTGTGTGTTCAATTAGCAGCGACGGTGGCGATAATACAACTAATATTTTTGTCACATGGGCCAATTTAAAAAAAAAAAAAAATGATTTGTGGATGCACGGACAGCCTTTACTTTTTATTACACCAAAACATGTGACTATTATTTGTAGGATCACCACTGTGGCTTGAGTTTGAACGCACACTGGAGACATAATAGAGTTTATACAACTAATACAATACCTAGGCCTGGTGTCATGCTGAAGTGAGGACGCACAAACTAACGCATATTGACTTCACAAAGTTATCACACATGGGCAGGAGAATACACATATGACTTAAACTGCAGCATAGCTAAAGTCTGCTTCAAATATATGGAGACTGAAGCGACGCTGCAGGATAAAACTCGTGTGTATTCACCTGCCCAAGTGTGATAGTGATGATACAAGGCCAGGGTATTGGTGAAGTAAATTTAACATTTATTTTCAGCATCAGGTCATCAGTTTATTCCACACACTTGAGAGTATGTTGTTAATTACTAGGTATATCTACAATCCCCTTGCTTTGTCTCAAAAATAGTTAAATGATGATGGCAACAAAAAAAAAAAAAAAAAAAATATAGGCAAGGTAACAATAGATATGCCTTGCACTCAACACCATCTTCTATGCCAGGGTTTCCAAAATCTAGTCCTCACGGTTCACCAACAGATCATGTTTTAAGGATTTCCTTTTTTTTGGCTCGGGTGAAGCAGATATCACCGGAGTAATGTAATTCCTTAAAACATGATTTGTTGGTTGGCCTTGAGGACTGGAGTTGGGGAACCCTGCTCGATTCAGTCTGTGCAATATTATATGACTGAAGAGACTGGTGATGAAAATACAAGTAACATAGATTTGTTTTTTTTGACACCAGATATCTCCATTACTGAGACATGTTTCTTGTGTCAGTCTTGGACATATGTGTTATCAAAAACAATCTATATGACTTGTATTTTCCACACCATTCTCTACATTCTTCTAATATTGCACAGACTGGATCGAGCAGGGTTCCCCAACTCCAGTCCTCAAAGGTCCAACAAAAGATCATGTAAGGAATTCCGAAGGCTCATGTGAAGCAGTTATCGCCGGAGCAATGGAATTCCTTACAACATTATCTGTTGGTGACCCTTGAGGACTGGAGTTGGGGAACCGTCTCGATTCATTCTGTGCAATATTACAAGAATGTAGAAACTGGTGTGGAAAATACAAGTCCTATAGATTTGTTTTTTTGACAACACATATGTCCAAGACTGACACAAGAAACATGTCTCAGTAATGGAGATATCTGGTGTCAAAAAAAACAAATCTATCTCCATTACTGAGACATGTTTCTTGTGTCAGTCTTGGACATATGTGTTGTCAAAAAAACAAATCTATAGGACTTGTATTTTCCACACCAGTTTCTACATTCTTGTAATATTGCACAGAATGAATCGAGACGGTTCCCCAACTCCAGTCCTCAAGGGTCACCAACAGATAATGTTGTAAGGAATTCCATTGCTCCGGCGATAACTGCTTCACATGAGCCAAAAAACGGAATTCCTTACATGATCTTTTGTTGGACCTTGAGGACTGGAGTTGGGGAACCCTGCTCGATCCAGTCTGTGCAATATTAGAAGAATGTAGAGAATGGTGTGGAAAATACAAGTCATATAGATTGTTTTTGATAACACATATGTCCAAGACTGATACAAGAAACATGTCTCAGTAATGGAGATATCTGGTGTCAAAAACACTAAGTGTATGGTGCAGTGTGTGTACGGCGCAGTGTGTCTATTCGGCAATTGACACAGTAATCAAACCATATTTTTTGAAAGCAGAATTGCATTTTTTTTTTTTTGAAGAAATAAAGAAAGGATTTTATTATGAATGACGTTTGGGGGAAGATTGGGATACTTTGGGGATGTGGAGAGACGAGGAACGGCTGGAAGTTGAGGAAGGGGTTCTAGGAGAAGGGGCCTCTGGAATGACATGGTGGCAAGTTGAGACACATTAGGAGGAGAGGGTGGATGGACACACAAAGTCTTGTTTTTTTTTCTTTGGCGCAGGAGTATCCTGACTGGACCGACTTCCACCGTGTGACCGCCTTACTTTGCTCGACCTCCTTGAGCTGGTGGACCATGGCGTTGACCTGAAAAAGAGGGAATGTGGGTCACCCCTCTGATGCTCTATGGTGGCAGTGGCGGTGCTCCTAGAAGGAGATAAAGTTGTGTCGGTGCTCCTAGAAGTGGCGGCGGTGGAGGTGATACGAGGAGACAAACTCGTGTTGGTGCTCAAAGAAGTGGCGGTGATCCTTGGAGACAAAGTCGTGGCGGGGCTCCTTTGAGGAGGCGTCGTGGCGGGGCTCCTTTGAGGAGGCGTCGTGGCGGGGCTCCTTTGAGGAGGCGTCGTGGCGGGGCTCCTTTGAGGAGGCGTCGTGGCGGGGCTCCTTTGAGGAGGCGTCGTGGCGGGGCTCCTTTGAGGAGGCGTCGTGGCGGGGCTCCTTTGAGGAGGCGTCGTGGCGGGGCTCCTTTGAGGAGGCGTCGTGGCGGGGCTCCTTTGATGTTGAGTGGTGGTGCTCCTAGAAGGGGAAATGGTGGCGGTGCTCTGAACATAAGAATAGGTGTCGGTGGCCCAAGCAGGTTCTGTGGTGGCGGTGCTCCAAGCAGGTGGTGCAGTGGCGGTGCTCCATACAGAAGCAGCGCTTCCTATAGTGGTGGTGGCGAAGGAGTGTCCAGCAGCACTCGGACTTGGGGTGGTGTAGTGGTGTCCGGCTTTGCTGGGAATGCAGGTGGCTGTGCAGTAGTATGCAGGAGAAGTCGGTAGGGAGGTGTAGCGAGTCAGCAGTGGCGCTGTTGGAAATGACACCACTGACTGCTGCACATACCGATTCTGCTGCATAGCCTGCAAGTAAGCAGTGTTGCAGGCCTGCAACACACTCAGCTGTTGCTCAGGACTAAGGTGTACCGCCATGCCCTTTTCAATTTTACTAAAAAAATGGTGCGCTGGTCTGTTGAGGTCGGCCTCCAGACGCTCGAAGTGCTGGTCGACAGAGTGGAAGCGGTTTTCCATGTGGTTAAAACCACGTTCCATGAGTGAAAAATCGCCTTCCACTCTGTCGGACAGCGACTTGAGGCTGGCATGAAAGGCCTCGCTCAAGTGCATAAACTCGGGCAAGACATTCCTTTCCAAGGCCCTCTGCCGCTGGCGGGTAGTGCCCGCATAACCAGTGGCAGAGACCTGGGAAAGGGGAACACCTGCTTGACCAGCTTCCTGGTCACCAGCTGTCCATGTTGCTGACCTGCAAGCTGTTTCCTGGCTGTCGGATGGCTGGGACGGGTCCGAGGTCGACCGATGAAGGACCGCTCCTGGGACAGGTTGCAGGGTGCTGCTCCAAGTGCTGTGGAAAGAAAGGGAAAACATTACTATCATGCATTTACAAGAAGCATCAGCTGTGGAATAAAAAAAGCACATAGTAATAAAAAAAAAAAAAAAAAAAAATTATACTTACGCTCTGGTAGCAAGGACCGGTCTCAGGAAAGCCAACTCGCGATGATAGCGGTACTTTCTTCTGCGCCTTGCCGCTGAACCACTATGAACCTGTCCCTCAGCACGAACATCAGTGTTGAAGCGGTCCTTCATCGAGCGCCAACGTGTGCGGACTTTGTTCACTGTTGGAAAAACAAAGAAAAAACGTTATACAATGCACTGAAGGCAACATAATTATCAGCACACACACCTGATAGAACTTTGCAAACAGTCAATGCGGCATCACAAAATAATTCTATACACAATGCAGTCACTGTTGATCCTGAGGACACTTATGTTTCCTGCTAGAATATATCTAGCAGCAAACACAACAGTATCATCAGGAGCAAGAGTGAAAGCAGGATCAATACTGCAGTTCAATACACAAAGCAATCACTGTTTTTCCAGAAGGCATTGGTGTGTTTGATGCAAGAATATATCTTGCCACAAACACACCACTACCATCAGGACCAAAAATAAAACCAGATTCAAGATAGCAGTTCAATACACAAAGCTTTTCCAGAAGGCATTGGTGTACAAACACACCACTACCATCAGGACCAAAAATAAAACCAGATTCAAGACAGCAGTTCAATACACAAAGCAATCACTGTTTTTCCAGAAGGCATTCGTGTGTTTGATGCAAGAATATATCTTGCAACAAACACACCACTACCATCAGGAACAAGAATAAATGCAGCATCACAGATCAGCTTTATACTTACTGAACGCCCTTTTTGAAGTTGGAGAGGCGCTGTCCCAGCCATCCATCATCGCTGCGGCCACCTCATTCCAGAGCTGCCGGGTCACCACTGTGTCTTTGTACTGCTGGTCACGGCTGTCCCACAACGGGATACGCGGCAGATCAGGTGCTCATTGTCGATGTAAACGTCTTCGTCATCCCGTTGTGGTACCTAGAAAAAAAACAAAAAAAATTAGAATCTTTGTAATTTTGGAGAATTAAAAATATAGAAAAAGAAACAGAGAAGAAGCAAGATAGAAGATGAAAATAAAGATAGAAAAAAAAAAAAAAAAATTGAAAGACTATATACTTACATTGCGTCTCCTCGCCGCGACTTAGCTAGCTTGCTCCCGCTCAGACGGCTCCCGCACTTCACCTTCACTGCCCGTTTCCGATGTCTGAAAAGAAAAAAAAAAAATTATTAGACATTTCTAGAGGCAGCAGCTATACTTACCCAAAGGCTGCAAGATTCTCACTTCACGATCAGCTTGGGCCAGTTCTTGCCGAGATGGCGAATAGGCCGATCCAAAAGAAGACATGCTGAAATTTAAACAAAAAATACATTAGTACATAATAAATTGTACAGGACACACAGACATTATGTTGAAGAATACTCACATTTTGGCAGCTGAAGCTTGAATCCACACTTGGAAGGCTCTTCTATGTTCTTGTCTGGTCTCTGCAAGGCTGTCTGTAGAGTATTGGTCTGGCCCTGAAGACACCTTCTTATCAACACTCCTCCCAAACAATGTTGCTTGTTTAGGGGGAGGTTTAAACAAGTGTCTAGACATTGTTTTCTCAAATCGCGTGCTCGCAAAAAGCGCTGACGTGCGCGCATCCAAGCGCACGCCAGCGACCCCATACACTAATGCTATTTTTTGCGCGTACCGTGCGCACGATTTTTTTAACGACCTAGGCGGAACAAAAAATGCAACATGTAGCGTACGGTGCCTCTGGGCGCACACTTGGAACATGCGCAGCGCAAGTAAACGCTGATGAGCGCATGCAATCGCAAGACCCTGTGCCTGCCATGTTAGATAGGGGAACATTGCGCGTGCGCCCGTTAGTGCGCGATAAAACGCTAGTGTGAAACCAGTGTAAGAAAGTAGGAAGTAAAATTAGGTGAGGTATGATACAGCAGATTTGGTCCGTGATGCACTGTGATTTTCTGACCCCTACAAGCACAATTCATATCTGAAAAAGGCTGTAATTCAAACGTGTCCAAATAGGATGACTTGAAGGTAAAAAAAAAAAAAAAAAAAAATACACTTAAGCCCCCGTCACACACAGCGATCTCGCTAGCTAGATCGCTGCTGAGTCACAAGTTTTGTGACGCAACAGCGATCTCACCAGCGAGATCGCTGTGTGTGACACTTACCAGCGACCGCCCCCCTGCCGGGTATCGCTGATAGTCCTGGAATGGCCAGGACATTTTTTTGATCGCTGGTCTCCCGCTCGCTAGCACGCATCGCTGCGTGTGGCATGCGGGAGACGAGCGATCAGCGAGCTGGCGCTGGTAACTAAGGTACACATCGGGTTTCTAAGTGCCGTGCGCCGCTTAGAAACCCGATGTGTACCTTGGTTACCAGCTCCCTGCACCAGCACACTGGTAATCAAGGTACACAGTGGGTAACTAAGGCCCGTTTCATACTTCCGTTTGTTTCCATCAGTCAAAATCCACCGTTTTGCAAAATTTTGCTGTCCGCTTGAGTGGCCACGGATCCGCTTTTTCACACTGAGCATGCCTGGAAGAATTTCCTGTCCAGAAATTTAACCCCAAATCCCGTTCTGGTCTCTCTCCTTTTCCAGGCTGCGTTCCCCTTAAACTTCCGACTTCAGCGGATCCGTCAAAACATTTGTCCGGTGGCATACGTTGTATCACAACGGAAACGGATCCATCTTTTGCATTTTTTTCACGGATTGCAACTGACCCAAAAAACGGAAGTGTGAAAGAGGTCTAAGCGACGTGCGTTGCATGTTACCCGCATGTCGCTGGTGCTGATCGCTGGTGAAGCTGCCTGTTTGGCAGCTCACTAGCGATCATGTAGCGACACATCAGCGATCCGGACAAGGTCATATCGTTGTGGGGATCGCTGGTGCGTCGCTATGTGTGACGGGGCCCTAACAGGCAAGACCCTCCATGACAGCACAACAGGAGGTTGCCTCCCCATTCTAATTGGGGACAGGAAAAAAAGATTTTTAATAGCCCTTCCCCATCATCTATTCTTAGGTGTTTTTCCTAACAGGACCACACCAGAATGAATGCTTCAAATATTTAACACCAAGGAATAATTATAAAAGAACAAAAAGGGCAGGAAACTGCCTGTGCTATTGTGGAGGGTCTTAGAAACCGAATTATCGGTAAGTAGAATTCTATTTTCCCCAATCCCCTCCATAACAGCACCACAGGAGCAATACCAAAGAATAATGCTGGGGAAGGGGCTATTGCATGAAGGACTTTTCCATCCAGAGGCCTATTCCCCATCTGACCTCAAATTAACCTATAATGTGCCTTGGAGTGAGAACTAGGTAGCCGCTCTGCAGATTTGCTGATGGAGGCACAGATTTGCTGTCTGCCCAGGAGACACAGTCATGGCTCTGATGGAATGAGCTTTCAGCAACTCTGGAGGAGATAAATTCTGGCTCTTAGGATTCACTGATCGCCTTCTAAATACAGTTTGCTAATGCACTTTTTAGATCATACTCCCTTTGTTGGGGCCATGGTATTGTATAAAGAGATTCGGATCTTTTCTCCAGACCTTAGTCTATAGTGACTAGCAGAGAAAAGTCCTCATGACATCCAAAGCATGGAATTCTTCTGCTCTGATATTTGTTGGATTCTGACAAAAGGGAGGGAGGACTATGTGCTGAGACACATGAAAGTCTGTTGTGACTTTAAGGCAAGAATGATAGGTCTAGCTGGAGAACTATCCTATCCTCAAAGATCTTTAGATAGAGAGGGCCCATCAGGCAACCCTGGATTTCACTTACCCTTCTAGCCATTAAGGCGACTAGAAATGTCACTATCCATGACAGTTTATCTATGTGAATTAAGGATATCGGTTCGAAGGGAAGCATGGTTAGACTCTTAAAAGGGTTTTCTCACAAACAAAAGTACAGTATATTTTAATTAATAGATCTTGGAATACTAAACTTCTATAGTTGGATGTGTAAATAAAATGTTCTTGTGCTGAGATAATCTCATAAATGTGCCCCTACTGTGTAATGGCTGTGTCTGACCATGTTCTGATTATACCACAGGTACTGAGCAGTGGGGGGGGAAGGTATACAATGGCTGTGTCTGACCATGTTCTGATTATACCACAGGTACTGAGCGGGGGGGGGGGGGGGGGGTTGAGGTATACAATTGCCTGTGTCTGACCATGTTCTGATTGTACCACTGGTAGTGAGCGGGGGGGGGTGGGGGGGACGGTTATACAATGGCTGTGTCTGACCATGTTCTGATTGTATCACAGGTACTGAGCGGGGGGGAGATATACAAACATTACAACACAGGATCGCAAATGACGGCGATGCACCAGCGATCCCGACAACAATACGACCTGGTAAGAATTGCTGGTGCGTCGCTAAATGGTCGCTAGTAAGCTGCCAAACAGGCAGATCTCTTCAGCGACGCAGCAACCATCCAGCGATCCTCGCCGGTCGTTGGTACCTTGTCAATGAAATGTTCCTGTGCTGAGAGAAAATCTTATAAATGTGCCCCTGCTGTGTGCACAGCAGCTGACGACTCACGCTTGCGTCCCTGAGTTCTGCGCCGCCAACGAGGTCGCTTGTCAGGTCAAACACAGCGATGCACGCTGGCCAGCGGGACGCCGACAACATAAAATGGCCCAGGACATTCGAGCATGATCAGCGATATCCAGCAGGGGGGGGGGGGGGTTGCCGCTGCGTGTTACATGTAGCAAGGTAGCTGTTGCGTCACAAAATCGCTTCAGCGATCCCGCTATGTGAGACGGGGGCTTTAAGTAAAACATTGCTTAAAAACCGGCAGTGAAATATTCTACCTCAAAGAATCAGCTGTGACCCTATGCTGTAATGTCTGTATACTCTTTTGTGTTCTCTCTGCTCAGGAGCTGTATCATCAGACCATGTTTCTGCATGGTCAGACACAGCCATTACACAGCAGGGGCACATTAATAAGATTTTCTCTCAGCACAGGAACATTTCATTTAAACACATCCAATTGTGGGAATTATTATTCCAAGATCTATTGCGTAAAATATATCGTACTTTTGTTCGTAGGAAAACCCCTTTAGGTACAATATTCAAATCTCACGATGGGTTTCCATTGGATCTTCTCGGATGCATCTGAGAGGCGGCTGTCATAAGTCTCTTTATCCATCAGTGATCCGCCAGATTTCAATTGAAACAGGAGCTTAAGGCCGACACCTAGATCTGCTAGGTTTTAACCCTTTCAACAAGCACTCCTGTAAGAAATACAATATTTTGGCAATATCCGGATGGAAAGGATACAGAGGAAGGCATCCCTACCATAACTTGAAGGTCTTCCAAGTTTTAAAAAAGATAGAATTTGTAACTGCTTCCTGCTTTTCTGGAGGATGTGAACCACTTCCTCAAAAACACAAGTTGAAACGACATTAGTCTTCAGAAAATAAGGAAGTCTTGGAAATATCTGCTGCTTCACTGGTCCATTGAATCTTTGAGTTGAGTAGAACCTTCAAATGGTAGAGTCGACTTCTTTGCCAATCTGGCAACCTGGATATCTACTTTTGGAATCTTGGGCCAACATTTGGCTATGTCTTCCAATGGAAATCTCGCCTTCATTTCTCCTGGAACACTAGTTTCTCTGGAAGCTCCCATTCATCCAGTATTAAACTCTGTATATTATCATGAATAGGGAAAACCAACTTCTATTTTCATTTCAGGCCTCCAAAACATCTTGTCCTGAACAGTTTGAGTAGTCTTCTCTTGCTCTACCTCCATAGTACATCCCAGCTGACAACAGTTCTTCCATATCCTCAGAAGAAAAGTAATACTTTTTATCCTCCAAGTTTCAATTCGAGCTTAAAGGGGTATTCCCATCTACAAGAGCCTATCCCAGTATGTGTGTTAGGTGTAATAATAATAATAATAATAATAATAATAATAATAATAATAATAATATTAGCAAAATATCTCCAATTAGAAATGTAGTATCGTTTAGCTTTCTTTATTGTGCAGACATTGCAGGACCTTAGGTATCCATGGTTACGTCCACTGATAAAGTGATAGCTAGGTGCTAGGGGACGTAATGTAATGGATACCTAAGGTCCTGCAATGTCTGCATATGAGGAAAGCGATAGAGCGAATATAAAAAACTATACTACGTTTCTAATTGGAGGTATTTGCTAATATATTATTACTACACCTACCTCATATTGGGATAGCATTTTGAAACTGGGAATACCCTTTTAACACTCCTTCTAGTCACTCATCCGAGATTGTAACATCTGCCTCAGTCAGAACTATCCCTAGGATTGTACTTCTCTATTTTACTGACAATGGGCCCATAGAAACAGATTAAGGGAAGGATTGCGAGGAGACTAGGGAAGACAGAATCTCCTGCTGTACCATTCCCCTTACTTCTTCCATAAGAGAAGGCTGTGCCTCTTATTTTCTCTGTACACCCCTGGCATATAGTTTTTTTTTTTATGGGTTAGGCTGTGTGCCCACGATGCGATTTTTAAGCGTTTTTTGCCGCGATTTTCAGCGAGAAAACGTTTAAAAGTCGTGTACAGAACGCACCCCATGCATTCCTATGGCATTCCGCACATGCTGTGCTAATGCTGCGCTTTTTTCCGTGGCGGTATCGCATCGCGGAAAAAAAATCGCAGCATGCTCATTCTTTTGTGCAGAATCGCAAAGAATTGCCGCGATTCCGCACCCATAGGAATGCATGAGAATCGCTGACTTCCCGCATGTGGCTATGCCCACCATGCGCGAAGTTAAGCGCCTCATGTGCGGTTGGTACCCACGGTGTGGAGGAGAGTGTCCTCCAGGCCCTGGGTACCATACCCCTGTAAAAAAAAAAATAAAAATAAAAAATAAAAAAAGAAATCGGTATATTTACCTTCCGACGTCCCGCGCTGCCTTCCCGGGACTCAGCGTTCTCAGTAATGCCTTGCGGCAAGGTCCTGTGATGACGTAGTCTCGCGTGACTCTAGCGGTCTCGTGAGATCGCTATAGCAACGCGAGACCAACGTCATCACAGGTCTCGCAAGGCATCGCTGGGAACGGGAGCGTCGCTGAGACAGCGCGGGACGTCGGAAGGTAAATATACCCCGATTTTTTATTTTTTAATTATTTTTTACATTCTTTCTTTTACTATTGATGCCGCATAGGCGGCCTCAATAGTAAAAACCTGGTCACACTTGTCAAACACTATGTTTGACGAGTGTGACCAACCTGTCAATCACATTCCAAGCGATGCTTCAAATCGCTTGGAAAGTGCTTGAATATCGCACGCGAAAATCACGGCAAAATCGTGTCGCGCTGAAAAAAACGGACGATTTCTGGGAAGGAGTCCGGTTTTCAGTGTCCGGATTTAAACTCAACGTGGGCAAATAGCCTAAAAGTGAGCCTATTACTACAGATGGTATATTTGCAGTTTGTAGTTTTCTCCCTCACTCTCAGTGCAGGATCCTTGTCTCACTAAAATAAAAAAAAGGGAGGGAGATAACTTAAATATGGATCCTGCCCAAAGAGCGTGAAAACTTACCCATACCAGAAATTCTTACTGTGTTTGGGTTCACACTGGGCCCTGCATACGAGGATCTAAGGAACACTACACCTACCATAGTCAAAGACCTTTTGTCCTACCTTAAGGTGTCTTCCTATCAGGGTCTTCTTCTAGGGCAAAGACTGATTCAATGAGCCATCATCTAATGGAATGAAAGACAACTCCTTCTTAGAAAACCGCCCCAGGGACCATTTAGATTGTAGTACCAGTGGTCCATATTCAAATTTCCAACTCAAGATGCCATGCATTCCACGTTGGAATGCCCCCGGAAGTGACGTCACATGCAAAGTATCCTGGGAACTTCCGATGCCTCTTGCATGCGTGTCACACGCAGACATGGAGGGAAGGAGGAAGACTGTGGCTGGGGAGCTACAGGAGGATCCCAGCCCCGACACGACTCAGCATTACCTCGAGGCGCAGAAGAGTAGTGAGGTCTTGCTCCTGAGGGTGCGGTGCTGAATGAGGAAGAAGACTGCGTGACCGACCTCTACAGCCCAGCTTAATCCTCAGGTGGTAAGCTTCCGTGGTGACTGCTCGCCAGCCACAGCACCCCACAGGTAACCTCTTCATGCCCATAGGGACTGGAAAACACTGGAAGATAGATGATGGGGTGTAGGGAGCTACTTAACCTCTGTTTCCTGTCCCCAATTAGGATGGGGAGGCAACCTCCTGTGGTACGGTCGTGGAGGGAATTGGAGAAAATAACTTTTCCAAAAGCATTGATAACGGTGTGTCCACACGATTCTCACACTTCCCAGGGGGATTTACTCAGTCTGCTTTGATAAAAAAGAAAAAAAAAAAAAAAAAAAAAAGTTGAAAATGGATCAGGGTAAAATATCATATCATTATGCAAACTGTGCAGCTGCACAGGGGACCATTTCCAGCTCCAAACATGTGGAACTATGCATTATGATGAGCTATTGGACAGCAAAGGGGCCTGTATAATGTTCTTGAAGAGGGGCCTCTTCTGTCTATGTTCGCCAGTGCAATGGAAATATACATTTATAGTTAAAAACGTCTTGCTGTTCATATGTTCAGACTTATGAACGTCTTTTAACCACTTCAGGTTTCCAAAAAACTCCAAATGGTTCAAAGTATTGAACGGATCATTTTACAGGCGCTTTCACATTTTCCGCTTGGTAGACGCTTCATACTTATAAGTCAAGGCTAAAAATTTGTCACACTAAGAAAGTGATATCAGTCAACACAGAAGACGGTATAAATCTAGAAGACTCAGAATAAGGCTCTCATCCATTACAAAAGGAGCCAACGGTCTGCTGTGTGAGCCGGCAAGTCAGAGCTGCAGTCACATGATACAAGACTGGAGCGGCGCTGCAAATGGAGGAAAGTTTTGATGGGTATGTATGTTACTGCATGCACTATGTGCACATTCCCAAAGGTTAGTGTAAGCTGCAGTAACAAAACAAAAAAAAACACTGGAGTGCTCCTTGAAGCATTTGATCAGCTTTAGAAAAAACATAATGTGTAGAAAATGTATTTAATGGTTGTAGACCTGATGGTTACTGTGCAGCCTATGAACCCAATACACACTTGAATTGTTTCTTTGCATTTTGCATTCCACCTCCATCGACTTTGCAATACTTTAGCAGGGTTGTAAGGTTCATGCTGACAGTCTGATCAAAGGTGAACATGACTTCTTTTAGCTGCAGAGGAACCACCTACAACTTCTACAGAGACAAGACTAGTAATATCTTTGTAAAAGTCAAGATGGACAGGTCAGACCTGTAAATGATACATATGGAGGCATTTATTCACGTACATACTGCAGCACACATTTAATGTAAATCTTAATCCTAGAGCATGTAGGGATTGCTTTGGCTTTGAGAATAGCAGCAATTCGAGGGATACTAGTCCATGTAGTGCTTCTTGCAGTTCCTGGAAATTTGGCAAGTTGCGATGACTAAATTCACATTGCGGTCAGCTGTACTTTTCTGGCTTCTGCCTGAATCCCTGAAAAACGGGATTCAAAAATGCACCTACAGATCCATTCAGTAAAATGAGACAAAATGGACTCCGTTCGCTCTGCTTTTTTGACATGGCCAGTCTGCCTACTTTCAAAGGTCCAGCCGGAAGCCCTGGCCATCCTACATGGTAAAAGATGGAGGCGGATCTACTACAAGTATTCATGATATGTTGAGAGAGTGCGATTTGAGAATTTTTAGGAAAATGACTTACAGAATTTCATGACAGACTTATTGCTCATCTCACCAGGTACAGCATGTGTGCCCAAATTACAGAATTACTGTAACTTCCAGCACCCATCCTTAATATACTGACTATGAATGCTGGTCACTTCTGTAATCACTGATCTATTTGTCAGGAGTGGTGATCCGTACATAGACTGTCATGGCCAAAGTCCCGACTGGTTTACATTCCCAGAAGGCTTGTGTAGACATTTGTGAAATGTTACAGCTTCTGCAAAATGTTTGTAAACGGTTTCACTCATCACAAGGATATCTCACTAATGAGCCACATAGTCCCAAATAGAACATGCAATATCCAGATGGATATTCATCTTAAAAGTACATAAACAAAAGCAGCAATAAATACGACTGGGTAAGATTTTTCTTAAAAAAAAAAAAAAACGCACAGAAATAAAGGAAAGGTGAAAAAATTCAAAACAAAATTAACCTGGTAAACAGCAGGACAATTACCTAAATTAAGGGGTTGGCCACTACTTGTACAACTCCTTAATTAAAATATTTGGTGCAGATAAAATAAAACCTGTACTCCCTTCCAGTGCCAGCTCCATTCCTGTAGGTTAGGCACTCGCAGTCCCGGGACTCGCATGTGGTTGTTGTGACATGTGACCTTGGTGCCCACTGGAGTCACTGTCCTCAGACAAACTGATCATGAAGAGGAAGTCCGGGCTGCAGCTGATCTTGGATTTCCTCTTCCTGCTCTATTCAACAGCACTGATTGCGCGCTGGTGTCACAACAACAGCACGGGAGTGAGCGTGCCGACACCACGAAAACGGCGCTGGCACGGGAGGAGAGTATAAGCTTTATTATTTTATGGGAGCTAAGCATGGTGTATGACATGAAGTTGTCCAAGTAGTGATGACAGGCCAACGCAACGTATATGTGACTACACTGTTTGATTGTATACAGCGGTCACGTGTGCAGGGTTCAGCACGCCCTGGATGCATAAATATTGTAGCGGTATCATCTTTCTCTCTGATATCCATCATGCGGCTCTTTAACTCTTCGCTTGCTGGGAATTGCAGTTTCTCCAACATCTGGAGAGCCACAAGTCGGAGGCCGCCGTTCCAGAGGATTTTAGTTCATGGATACGCATCACTCACAGGAGGAAGAGGGGGCACAGCTCACTTTTAGTTCCCGGCGTGTAAACTTTCACTTCTACAAAATGGTCTTCACTATTTGCTTCCCTGAAGGCCAAAGTGTCATCCACAAAGACGTCAGTACAATACATAGAACATGCTCACCTCCATAACAGATTTCCTTATATTGCCATGTTTGTAGCACACTCCGGATACCCCTGCAGAGTCAACATTAAGTTACATGTCGTTGTAACATAGGAATACGCATCTGTACATTATATGGATGCACTGGGTGGTCTCAATGGAGTTTCAGTTTACATATAAACAGCAATACCCTGCACTAGTGTTCAGCGAGATCAAAATAAAAGTTTGCCATGAAATACATTTACCTAATATTTGTATCTTTAAAATTCTTTTCCTTTCTGCCAATCACTTTCTCTGAGCCTCCAGGGAACAGCTGTCAAGGGCACTGGGAACGCCACATAACATTCTTTTCCACTAGCCCCATCTAGTGGCCAAGCTCTGATGTTACCTCAGGGGCAGTGAGGGATTAGAGAATTAATTCCCTGAGCTGAAGCCCTGAAGTCACAGGGACATCCTGTGTCCTCTGACATTTACTGCTCATGCAAAAGTCATAGGAATCAAGTAATGCCTGTATCTACTGCATGTACTACTGACCAGATATTAGATAATCTGTCTATGTAATAATACATCATTACTTCATACTAGGCGGCTATATTCCATCTCAATTTATGTAACAATAAAGTTTAAAATTAGTGTAATAGCAAAAAGCTACAGTGGGAACAAAAATTGTCTGGTTCCTAGGAAGGTATTAGAGGAATGAAGAGAAGGATAAGAGATTTAGGCAGTAAGAAACTTGCTTAAAAAATAAAACAGGTTTTGCTTAGTTTTTGTTGCGTTTTGTGCTGCATTTTTGTCAGGGAACATTTGTTTCTTGTGTATGCTAGTAAAGTTTAGTGAATACAAAAAAAAAAGTCTGATTCAACTTTCAGGTTTTGGCACCAAAATAAAAAAAAAAAAAAAAATGCAGCAAAACCTGATACCTGCATTTGTTCAGCGGTTCTTGCACTACCCATTGCTTTCAATGGGTGAAAAACACTGCAAAAAGTGACATGCTGCATTTTGCAAAACCACAGTATTAGAGTTTTAGCCAGAGATAAAATTATAATAACTCCTTCAACGTTTTTACCACAAAAAAACAAGTATAATAGCAAAGAAAAAGAATGTGGTTTTAAAACATAACCTTTACCAGTTAAGGCTCCGTCTCAGTAAGCGATCTCGGTAGCGAGATCGCTGCTGAGTCACAACTTTTGTGATGTAACAGTGATCTCACCAGCGAGATGGCTGTGTGACAGCGATCAGCGAGCGGCCCCCCTGCCGGTATCACTGATCGCTGGAAGAAATCTCTGGACATTTCTTTGGTCGCTGGTCTCCCGCTGGCCAGCACGCATTGCTGTGTGTGACAGGCGGGAGACCAGCGATCAGGTGTAAAAAATACAAAAAATAAAAATATAGTTATTCTCACCTTCCGACGTCCCGTTCAGCCATCCGGCCTCTCTCCACGCTCCGGTCCCAGTAATCCTTTGCACGAATGACCGCGAGACTTTGTTATCCCTCGAGACCGTGACATCTCGCGGTCATTCGTGCAAAGGATCACTGGGACCAGAGCGTGGAGAGAGGCGGGATGGCTGAACAGGACGTCGGAAGGTGAGAATAACAATATTTTTTATTTTGATTCTATTTTTTACAGCGATGGCCAGCGATGCCGGGCGCTCGGCATCGCTGTGCTGATCGCTGGTGAAGCTGTGTGACAGCTCACCAGCGATCACATAGCGACTGACTATCGATCCTGACACCTTGATATCGGTGTCGGGATCGCTGGTAAGTCGCTTAGTGTGACGGGGCCTTTAGACTTCTAAAAAGAGTTCCACAACCTCTATAAAATCAAAGTGAATAGTGCACCATCACAAAACTAACAAAATTAAGTTTTACAACTCCTTGTTTGGGAAGATATAACCAATAACTCTCTGTCAGATATAAGGAGTAGGCATTAAGATGTTTAAATCACATGTAATCATCTGTGAAGCATATATTATATAGAACAATATCAAGCCCAGTGCCTCATCATGGGGAATAAACTGAGCTATTTATATCTACCTTATAGTAGTCACCATATCAAAAAAGATTTTTCTGCCATATATCATTTCTTACAGGATATAAAGAACAAAAAAAAGGAACAATCTCACCATTTGTAGGTCTTCACTTTTTCTTTCCTGCAATTCAAGGAGTCTGGGTCCCAGTACAGTCCCTGTCAAGCCCTATTATTTTGGCTGACCCTGGTACCCCATAACTCCCACCCTTACAAGGGCAGACCACAGCTTGCCCTGTCACTAGTCAGCCCTGGACTGACCCTATGTACCTCCCGATGCGTTTCTTCAAGCATTTGATTCATCAGGGGATTGGCACATTAATCCTAGTCAGGAGTGTCGAGTCCATATGGGTCTAAATACATGGAGGGAAAAAATGGTGACAAAATTCTCTTTGGGGTCTGTTACAAACCCCCAAATATAACAGAAATCATAGCAAGTTTACTACTAAGGCAGATAGATGAAGCTGCAACCCATAATGAGGTCCTTGTTATGGGGGACTTTAACTACCCGGATATTAACTGGGAAACAGAGACCTGCGAAACCCACAAAGGCAACAGGTTTCTGCTAATAGCCAAGAATAATTATCTTTCACAACTGGTGCAGAATCCAACCAGAGGAGCAGCACTTTTAGACCTAATACTATCTAACTATCTAACAGACCTCACAGAATAACAAATCTGCAGGTTGTCGGGCATCTAGGAAATAGTGACCACAATATTGTGCAGTTTCACTTGTCTTCTGCTAGGGGGACATGTCAGGGAGTCACAAAAACACTGAACTTTAGGAAGGCAAAGTTTGACCAGCTTAGAGATGCCCTTAATCTGGTTGACTGGGACAATGTCCTCAGAAATAAGAATTCAGCTAATAAATGGGAAATGTTTAAGAACATCCCAAATGGGCACTGTAAGCGGTTTATACCTTGTGGGAATAAAAGGACAAGAAACAGGAAAAACCCAATGTGGCTAAACAAAGAAGTAAGGCTGGTTTCACATTTGCGTTTTTTTGCGCTGGAAAAAAACGCATACGTGCGCATGCGTTTTTTCCCCTATATTTAACATGGGTGCGCATACCTGCGCGCTGGTAAGCGCACGTATGCGATTTTCATGCGCTGCGTTTTTTTTGGGTGTGCGTTTGTATTTTCCAGACGCAGCATGTTGCATTTTTTGGCCCTGCAAAAAAGCGCATGCGCACGTATGCGCACGGTTTGCGCTAAAAATGGCCATTATAGCCTATGGATGCGCATACGTGCGCACTGGCATGCTCATGTATGCGTTTTTTTGCACATGCGTTTTTTTTTGTTAACCATGGAATTTAGGGGTTTGGGTTAGAGTTAGGGTTAGTTAAGGGGGTTTAGGGTTAGGGTTAGGGTTAAGTATGGTTTGGTTAAGGGTTAGGGTCAGGGTTAGGGTTAGGGTTAAGTATGGTTTGGTTAAGGGTTAGGGTCAGGGTTAGGGTTAAGTATGGTTTGGTTAAGGGTTAGGGTCAGGGTTAGGGTTAAGTATGGTTTGGTTAAGGGTTAGGGTCAGGGTTAGGGTTAAGGTTAGTTAGGGTTTGGGTTAGGGTTAAGTATGGTTTGGTTAAGGGTTAGGGTCAGGGTTAGGGTTAAGGGTTAGGGTCAGGGTTAGGGTCAGTTAGGGTTTAGAGTTTGGGTTAGGGTTAAGTATGGTTTGGTTAAGGGTTAGGGTCAGGGTTAGGGTTTAGGGTTTGGGTTAGGGTTAAGTATGGTTTGGTTAAGGGTTAGGGTCAGGGTTAGGGTCAGGGTTAGTTAGGGTTTAGGGTTTGGGTTAGGGTTAAGTATGGTTTGGTTAAGGGTTAGGGTCAGGGTTAGGGTTAGTAAAGTCATGGTTTGGGTTAGTGTGAGGGGCCACCTAATGTTGGAAAAAACCGCAAACGCGGTAAAAACGCACTAAAAACGCATACAAACGCATAAAAACGCTGCGTTTTTTTCATGCATGCTCATAAAAATGCTTGAAAAAAAACGCAGCAGTTGTATGCTTTTGTATGCGTTTTTTCAATGCGTTTTTTTGCGGGAAAAACGCGCTGCAAAAAAAAGCAAGTGTGAAACTAGCCTTAGAGGGGCAATTAACAGTAAAAAGAAACCATTTAAACTACTAAAGCAGGATGGCACCGTTGAAGCTCGAATAAACTGTAAGGAGAAAAATTCTTTACCAAAAAAAATAATTAAAGCTGCAAAAAAGGAAACGGAAGCACATTGCTAAGGAGAGTAAAACTAATCCCAAGCTGTTCTTCAACTATATCAATAGTAAAAGAATCAAAAGTGAAAGTGTAGGCCCATTAAAAAATTGTGAGGAAAGAATGGTTGTAGATGATGAGGAAAAAACTAAATATATTAAACACCTTCTTCTCCACGGTATTCACGGTGGAAAATGAAATGCTAGGTGAAATGTCGAGAGACAAAGAAAACCCTATATTAATGGTCACCAATATAACGCAAGAAGTGGTGCAAAACCGGCTAAATAAGATTAAAATAGATAACTCTCCGGGTCCGGATGGCATACACCCACGAGTACTAAGAGAACTAAGTAATGTAATAGACAAACCATTATTTCTTATATTTAGAGACACTATAGCGACGGGGTCTGTTCCACAGGACTGGCGCATAGCACATGTGGTACCAATATTCAAAAAGGGCTCTAAAAGTGAACCTGGAAATTATAGGCCAGTAAAGTCTAACCTCTATTATTGGTAAAATATTTGAAGGGTTTCTGAGGGATGTTATTCTGGATAATCTCAATGAGAATAACTGTTTAACTCTATATCAGCATGGGTTTATGAGGAATCGCTCCTGTCAAACCAATCTAATCAGTTTTTATGAAGAGATAAGCTATAGACTGGACCAAGGTGAGTCATTGGATGTGGTATGTCTTGATTTTTCCAAAGCGTTTGATACCGGGCCACACAATAGGTTGGTACACAAAATGAGAATGCTGGGTCTGGGGGAAAATGTGTGTAAATGGGTAAGTAACTGGCTTAGTGATAGAAAGCAGAGGGTGGTTATAAATGATATATTCTCTAACTGGGTCGCTGTGACCAGTGGGGTACCGCAGGGGTCGGTGTTAGGACCTATTCTCTTCAACATATTTATTAACGATCTGGTAGAAGGTTTGCACAGTAAAATATCGATATGATACAAAACTATGTAAAGCAGTCAATACAAGAGAAGATCGTATTCTGCTACAGATGCATCTGGATAAATTGGGAACTTGGGCCGAAAGGTGGCAGATGCAGTTTAACAATGATAAATGTAAGGTTATACACATGGGAAGAAGGAATCAATATCATCATTACACACTGAACGGTAAACCACTGGGTAAATCTGACATGGAGAAGGACTTGGGGATCCTAGTTAATGATAAACTTACCTGGAGCAGCCAGTGCCAGGCAGCGACTGCCAAGGCAAACAGGATCATGGGGTGCATTAAAAGAAGTCTGGATACACATGATGAGAGCATTATACTGCCTCTGTACAAATCTCTGGTTAGACCGCACATGGAGTACTGTGTACAGTTTTGGGCACCGGTGGTCAGGAAGGATATAATGGAACTAGAGTGGGTACAAAGGAGGGCAACAAAATTAATAAAGGGGATGGGGGAACTACAATACCCAGAGAGATTAGCAAAATTAGGATTATTTAGTCTAGAAAAAAGACGACTGAGGGGCGATCTAATAACCATGTATAAGTATATAAGGGGACAATACAAATATCTCTCCGAGGATCTGTTTATACCAAGGAAGGTAACGGTCACAAGGGGGCATTCTCTGCGTCTGGAGGAGAGAAGGTTTTTCCATCAACATAGCAGAGGATTCTTTACTGTTAGGGCAGTGAGAATCTGGAATTCCCTGCCTGAGGAGGTGGTGATGGTGAACCCAGTCGAAGGGTTCAAGAGAGGCCTGGATGTCTTCCTGGAGCGTAACAATATTGTATTTTACAGTTATTGTTAGGTTCTTTAGAAGGACGTAGATCTGGGGATTTATTCTGACAGAATTTTATAGGCTGAACTGGATGGACTAATGTCTTTTCATCCTTACTATGTTACTATGAGTATTTGGACAGCATCTCCCATCAACGGGACAAAAAGAGGCAAACCACAGCATTTCACTAAGTACTGAGGACAAAAAAAAAATCAAGTTGTGTGCATGAAATTTCTGAAATCTCAGACTTTGCTGGTACTGTAAAACACAGCTGAAAATTTGCATATAAAAAAAACCCGGCTGAAAAAAGTGCAACATTTGAACATAGTCTTATTCTTTCCTTGATGATTTGCAGCAGATCTAAATCTGCAGCAAGTCATTTTTTCATTATTCACCCATACTAAGGAGCAGGGAAAAAATCTGCAAAAAAAAACAAAGCGTCAAAACGTATCCAATTTTTACGCAGTGTTTTTTTCTGCTAAGAGATGCATAAATTTCTCCTGCAAATACTGTACATGTGCACTTATTCTTAAAAGGGAAGGTGCCATCAAAAACATTTTTTCTTCAACAACTGAAAAAAAAAAAGTAAAAGTATTAACCCCTTTTCACCCCCAAGGTGTTTTTTTTTTTTTTTTATAAATTCGTTTATTGAACCTCAGGACACAAAGAATGTACAACATACACAATGGCTTATGATAGAAAGCATTATACATAGCACACATGTTTCCGTCCATTGTTAAATATAATACAAAGAAATTGCACACTCTTAGGCCTGTTTCACACTTCCGTTTTTGTGTCCGCCAAACGGATCCGTTTCCGTTTTTTTGACGGAAACTGATGCAAACGGATCCGTTTTAAAAAAAACGGATCCTTTTTTTGACGGATCCGCGGTAACCACTAATGGAAGTCTATGGGACAAAAAAACCGGATCCTGCAAAAAAATGGCGGATCCGTTTTTTTACGGAAACCAACGGATTTTGACGGATTTGAAAAAACGGAAGTGTGAAACAGGCCTTATAGATAAACAAGGTAATATGTACATATCCTTCCAAGCATACATAAAGGATAATTGCCTATGCATTTTCCAGCATGTATATCAATCCAATTTCACAAACCTTGTCGTATTATGATGCAGCAGTAAAATCTAGCTAAAATTCCTAAACTACAACTACCACTATATCAACTAGTATCTACTATTTCCGCAGCCTGGTCTCCTTTATCGTATTATGTCGCGTGTGATGTCTCAGCCTTGCAAAGTAAGATGAGAGGAATTCCACCTCTCCCAAATTTTTTCAAATTTACCCGGACATCCCCTATTTTGGTATAACGTGCGCTCATATTGAACAATCGAATTTACCAACTCGATCCAGAATCTATGGGAAGGACATGAACCCCCCATCCACCGCAATGCCAGCACCTTCCGAGCCATAAACAGCGTCTCGCGCAGGAAGACTCCAGTATAGCGATCCCAAGTCTCCTCCTCCCATACCCCAAACAAGCAGACCAATGGCTCTAGAGGGATAGGGGCCTGCACCAGGGATGTCAGTAGTGTAGTCACCTCTTTCCAGTAATGTAGGATAGTGGGACATTGCCACACCATATGAATAAAATCAGCATCTGGCGAGTGACATCGCATACATTCTGATGATTGAAGCCGACCCATCCTAAAAAGCCGCATCGGAGTCAAATATGATTGATTTATTATATATAATTGTATCATTCTGTTATTAATAGATGGTGATACACCAATCGGAGATTCCAGAATCTCCTCCCATTCCTCTCTTTGCGTATCAGGGATGAGCCGTTCCCACTTCTTAATAGAGCTTATGGCCGATTCTGCCCCTACTGATAGCATGTACGTATACAAAGAGGATATGAGACGAGACCCTGGGGACCCTGCGAATTAAGAATTCCTATCAGAGGTAAAGATGAAATAGTACGGTCCACACCCCTATCCCTATCCTATGTGATTGAAGAGCCGATCTCAGCTGCAGAGAGCAAAAAAATTGAGATCTCGGAATATCATGTGTGACCTGTAATTGTTCAAAAGACTTTAAGGTCCCCTGGTCATACAAGTCTCCCATTGAAGAGACGCCATACTGAGTCCAAAAAGCGATGGATGGGTGATTCAGTAACTCCGGAAAATAGTTATTACTCCACAGGGGCATTTCAGCTATAAAATCTATAAACCCAATTAGGTTCTTGATTTGTCTCCATATTAATCGTGCCAGCCGGAGCAGGGGTAACAGACGTGGAACATTAGTTTTTTCCAACTCAAGGAAACCTAATGGGCAATCCGCTTGTGCAGCGTGAAGCAAGTGGCTTTCAGAACTGGGGAGGCAATTACCTGGCATCCATTTACTTAAAGCTTTAGCCTGCCCAGCTAAGTAGTATAGGAAAAAATCTGGCAACGCCGCACCACCTCCCTTCTTTGGTCTTTGTAAAGTGGACAGTTTAAAGGGGTTGTCCGGGCTTTTCACATAATCTCAGTACATATCTGGGCTGCAGAATTACAACAATAAGTAATTTACTTTCTGTCACTAGTTTGCACGGTTTTCTAAATATTCTGAACAGAACATCCAAGGGGGGGGTGTTATGGCATTGAAATGAGAACTAGTCGTAACCTCCTACTCTACTCCAAACATGCCCTCCAAACAGGGCAGACTTTTCCCAATTTATATGTAAACCAGAATATTTACTGAATCTATCTATAAGGGATATCACCTGTGGCAAAGTTTCTTCCACATCATTCAAGAATATCACCATATCATCGGCATAAAGGCCTATGGTATCCACCCGACCTGCTATATCTATACCTCGGATGTTAGGGGAGGACCTTATGCGTATTGCTAGTGCCTCAATCGCAAGGGCGAAGAGGGCCGGGGAAAGAGGGCAACCCTGACGGGTTCCCCCATGCAATGCGAAAGACTCAGATATAGAATTATTTATTATAATACGGGCCTTAGGTTTCATATATAATATTTTGATCCATGTTATAAATTTATTGCCAAAGCCATACCTCTGCAAACATGCAGAGCGGAAAGGCCATTCAAGAGAGTCAAAAGCCTTGGCAGCATCTAATGATGCTAATGCCCATCTGTTGTCTGGCACCAGGGAGCTATATTGGACTATTTACTGGACTCTTCTGATGTTAATGGAAGTACTTTTACCAGGCATAAAGCTGGAGTCACACATAGCGACTCACCAGCTATCCCGACAACGATATCAACGTGTCAGGATCGCTGGTGAGTTGCTATGTGATCGCTGGTGAGCTGTCAGACAGCTTCACCAGCGATCAGCACAGCGACGCCGAGCGCGCGGCGTCGCTGTGTTCGTTAGTTACCAGCGCACTGATGCAGGGAGCTGGTAACTAACGTACACATCAGGTATCCAAGGGACGTGCGTCCCTTAGATACCCGATGTGTATGTTAGTTACCAGCTCCCTGCATCAGCGCGCTGGTAACTAATGTACACATTGGGTATCTAAGGGATGCACGTCCCTTGGATACCAGATGTGTACATTAGTTACTAGCAGATCGCTCGTCTCCCGCCTGTCACACGCAGCGATGCGTGCTGGCCAGAGGGAGACCAGCAACAAAAGAAATGCCAAGCGGTTTCCTACAGCCATACCGGCAGGGGGGGCCGGTCGCTGATCGCTGTCACACACAGCGATCTCGCTGGTGAGATTGCTGTTGTGTCACAAAACTTGTGACTCAGCAGCAATCTCGCTAGCGAGATCGCTATGTGTGACAGGGCCCTAAAGCCCGTTTGATCTGGATGTCTGAGGTTCAGTATAATTGAATTCAGTCTGGTAGCTAGAATCTTGGTGAAAATTTTATAGTCCACATTTACTAACGAAATGGGACGATAGGATCCACATTCCAAAGGGTCCTTCCCCTCCTTCCGAAGCACTATGATGTTAGCCCCATAAAAGGACTCAGGCATAGAATTCCCTTCCCATATTCCCCCGAAATACCTTCACCAAAAGTGGAGTCAATATATCCCGATACTTCCTATATAATTCAATAGGGAACCCATCAGGTCCAGGGGCCTTCCCAGAAGCCATGTCTGTCATAGCATTTTCTATCTCCTCTGCGGTGAACACAGCGTCCATAAGGGCCCGCTGCTCAGAATCTAATGTGGGGAATGATATATCTGACAAATAGTCTAAACACCTCAAAGTGTCAAAGTCACTTTTAGATTCATATAGTGACCTGTAGTAGTCCTGAAAACAGCCAAGAATCTCCTCGGTCGAAGACACCAGTGTACCGTCCACCCTGCGAATCAGTAATATCGGATTAGAGGTGCCATGTTGGCGCACCAGATAGGCCAAGAATTTGCCCGTCTGGTTCCCCAATTCGAAATAGGATTGAGGGGTGAAGAATAGTTTGCGCTTGGATTTAGTATCCACATGTTGAGTATTTAACCTCTGGGCAGCCAGCCACTCAATCCTGTTCTCGCTGGTTTGGTTAGATATATATGTTGCCTCTGCGTCTTTCAGTCGTTGCTCCACCTCGTCATCCTTTCTTGAGGTTACCCGCTTAATACAAGAGATCGTGGAGGACAAACAGCCCCTCAGGTATGCCTTAAGAGCATCCCAAAATAAATTAATATCTTGAGGTTCCGGGTGGGACGTGATGAAGTAATTCAACTGATCAATCGTTCTGTCAGGAGACCCCATCAGTTTTAACCAGAAAGGATTCAACTTCCAAGCTATCCCATTGTTTACTTGCCCATAATTGAGTTTAAGGATGATTGGACTATGGTCTGGAGATCCCCCTACTTCCATGCTCTGTATCAATCACCCACATTGCCAGACCGCTAGAACCAAATATATAGTCTATGCGTGATTGAGAGCGTTTAGTGGATGAGTGGCAAGTATACTCCCTTAACTCAGGGTGACGCACCCTCCACAAATCCAACCACCCGCCACCCCCCATAAATGGTGACAACGGGGTTGTAGTCGGTGGAAAGGACCCCCCAGTCGCTCCATCATCCAACCTCAATCTATCAAGGCAGTTGTTCATGACCATATTAAAGTCTCCCATACAAATAACATCTGCGTCTGGGTAAATAAGGGCAAAACTCATTGCCTTCTGCAGAATGGATATACGAGCCGGAGGGGGGTTATAAATACATAAGAGCACATATTTCCTGGTGTATATCAATGCATGGCCGAAAATAAAACGACCCTCAGGATCCCTCCGAGTCTCCCTTGCTTCCCATCTGATGACTTTATGTACCAACAGCGAGACCCCTCTCGAGTAGCTGGTATGGAATGTATGGGCAGACCATTGTACCCAGGGCTTCTGCACGCACCACGCTGTATCCCTAGTCAGGTGCGTCTCCACCAAGGATCATTACCTAAAAAAAAAAATGCCAAAAACCACTACGGAAAAAAAACAACAAAGTGAATAAACAACAAACAACGTGGGAGCAGAGTCCTGTACTCCCATCACAAAACAAACAAGGGGATACCATCATTGAGCCCAGTGTCCGGTATTGTTGGTAACCTGGACGCTTTCGAGTAAAGCTCCAATCAGCCGATTAATAGAAAAATACCAACTAGCAATAGATACGTTAGGATTCTTTTGCAGCAGACCCTCCGTGAGACCGCAGCCACTCCGCCGCCTCCGCTAGGTCCGTAAAAAACAAAGTAGAAGCCTCGTGGACCACCCGGAGCCGGGCCGGGTAAATCATCTAGTACACAACATTCCTCTCCCGTAGATGTCTTTTGACCTCTAAACTGCGCCCGTAGTTTCTGGAGTTCCATAGAGAAATCTGGGAAAATCGAGATCGTGGCATTGTTGAACTTGATAGGACTCTTTTGCCGCACCAGACGTAGAGCCACGTCTCTATCCCTGCAGTTGAGGAGACGCGCTAGAAAAGGTCTAGTTGGGGCTCCAGGAGGAAGAGGCCTAGTAGGGACTCTGTGAGCCCTTTCCACTGCAAAGATTGGGGAGAATTTGTCACCCAAAGTGGTTTTAAGCCAATCTTCTAGGAATTGCTCCGGGTGTTGTCCTTCCGAACGCTCCAGTAGACCAATAATTCGGATATTATTCCGACGCATTCTATTCTCCAGGTCATCTGCTTTTTGCCTCCACGCGTTCATGGAGCCTGCCACTTTAGCTTCTATGGGTGTGATGGTGTCTTCTACCCGGGATACCCGCGTCTCCAACTCCGTAATGCAGCCCTTCATGGCTTGCATATCTCGTTGGAGGCATCCCACCTTAGTGTACACGTCCACTATCTTCCCAGAGACGTCCTGGTTAAGGAGATGGCCTGCATGAGTTGTTCAGACGCCTGCTTAAGGGTTAATTCCTCCTGCTCGCTCTCCTCCCCACCCTCAGAGGGGCAGCTCTTACGCTGAGCCTGTGAGGGATTATTTTTAATAGATCTTGAGCCTTCAGCATAGTCTACTCTGGCATATTCCTTCAGCCTTTCAGCTGACACAGACCCCTTGGAACGACTCATTTTAGTAGCAATAGGGCACAGCCGGGTATCAGAAACAGTGCACTCTGGAGTCCCCTGAAACAGCGTTATATACGGAGTGTAATTATCAGATGGTGGTTGCAGGGTCCCAGGAGCAGCACAGACCTGCAGTCACACAGGGAGGCAACGTCCAGCCCCAAGCGGCAGACAAGGGCCCTTATAGCTCAGGGAGAGACCCTCATGACCCCACAGGGACAACAGCTAGAGAGGGATCCAAGTCCCTATAGTAATGGCGCTGGCAGGGCAGGCGATATAGTAAAGAGGGGGATGCAGGGCCCAATCTTTCAGGGTACACATCGCTTGTCCCTCACAATTAGACAGATTGTCTGCTCACAGTCCTCCAGCGCTGCAGCGAGGGAGCCCGGCGCCACGTCTCTCATAGGCAGAGCGCGCGCCTCCAAGATGGCCGCCACCCCGTGCAGGACCCGTCGGCCGCCTAAGTCTTCACAGCCGCAGGCACCCAGGAATCTAGCCCCGCCCTCCCGCGGGGGTCCAGGAGCGCCCCCGAGGCCAGAGGGGTCAGAAGATAGGCAAATATGTTGCAGAACTTTTTTTAAAAATTTTTTATTTTACAGGACCACCTCACATTTGAAATGACACTGAGGGGTCTACATGACAGAAAGTACCCAAAAGTGACACCATTCTAAAAACTGCACCCGTCAAAGGTGCTCAAAATCACATTCAAGAAGTTTATTAAAACTTGTAGAGCTGTGAAAATAATAAAATCACATTTTCTCCACAAAAATGTTATTTTAGCCCCAATTTTATTATTTTCACAAGGGTAACAGGATAAATTGCACCATACAATTTGTTATGCAGTTTCTCCCGAGTACGCAGATACCCCATATGTGGGAGAAAACTACTTTTGAGGCACAATGCAAAGCTCAGAAGGGAAGAAGTGCCATATTGGAGTTCAGATTTTGCTGGAATGGTTTGAGGGTGTCATGTCACATTTGCAGAGCCCCTGAGGTGCCAGAACAGCAGAAACCTCCTATCAGGGCCACCATCAAGGCATTACTGCTCTGACCGGCGGATGGGTCCCGGTGGGCAGAGGGAGCCCGCATCGGGCCCGGTCTCCTCTGCTCACAGGCCCCCCACCGGCAGGTAAACCGGGTCCTTAGCGCAGCTGAACGCTATTGACATGTGGGCCCGCACGTCAATAGTTAACAGCCGCAGCGCGCACATCCCCGGCGTCTGACGTCACTGTCAGTCGCCGGCTAGAGCGCGCTTCAGCAGCTTGGAGGGATGGAGCCCAAGCCTTGCTCGCCGCTGAAGCGCGGCCAGGTAAGAATTTTTTTTTTTTTTTTTTTTGACAGCGGCGATCCGGGGGGCCTGGGGCAGAATGCTGGAGACAGATGGGGCAGGGTGGATACGATGGAGACAGATGGGGCAGAATGGATACTCGAGGGCGGGAAGGGAGAACATATGGCTAAAGCCAGGTATGAGAAACACAGGGGTCAGGATGGGAGATATTATTACCATAGGGGCTAATTAAGGGATATTATTACTGCAGTGATGTATTTAATTTTTTGAGGATATTGTTTTAAATGGGGGAGTGGTCCTGTTACCGTGCAGAGCGACACTCTCACCTTTTTTCTTCATGTGGTGAAATGTAGAAGTTGGGAAAAAATAAAAAGTTATGTGTTCTGCAAACGGAGCTCTAGATAACTTATTTCCTGCAGAGACGAGTCCTGGCTGGAAGACGTGATGGTGATCTGTGCTGGGATGAATGAAAAGCAAAGATGAAGGACTTCACCTAGAGACATCACTGGTGAGTTAGTGTGTTACCTATACACTGACAATATACTTTGTATACTATATACAGAGGTCCTATGTATCATGCCACCAGTGATCACTGTGTTACCTGTACATTATATACAGAGCTCCTGTGTATAATGTCATTAATCACTATATTACCTGTACACAGACACTGCATACTAAGTACAGATCTCCTGTGTATAATAGCACTTATGGTGATAGTATGTTTTTTTTATTAATGATCAGTATTGTAGCATTCAGTCACCATGTGGTGGTAATATGTGGTCTGGTCATGGTGCGGTGGCATTTGTTCCTTGTATGTGATATAATTCAGTCACTATGGTAGTAATATGTGGTCTGGTCATGGTGTGGCGGTATTTGTTCCTTGTATGTGGTATTATAGGTCACTATGTGGTGGTAATATGTGGTCTGGACATGGTGTAGTGGTATTTGTTCCTTGTATGTGATATTATTGGTCATTTTAAAAATTGAAAAATAAATAAAAATATACCTAAACTGTATTGCATATTTTAACAAATATTTAATAGGTTACAGTAGAGTAGAGCCCGGCCAAAAGTGTCTACCCTGTTATGGTGGCGGCTTTAAAAAAAAAAATCTGGCGATGGGAACTGTTAATGTGTGATTGGTGAGAAGTGGAGTTTTTCCAAGAGAGAGCGGTGGGACTGTGGACAGTTTGAGGGGTGGAGGCGGGGCTGGGTGGAGCCTCAAGGGGGCCCCGAAAATTTTGCCAGTATGGGGCCCCGAAATTCCTAGTGGCAGCCCTGCCTCCTATGTGAACTCAATTTACAAACTAAACTCCCCAATGAATTCATCTAGGGGTGTAGTGATCATATTGACACCACATGTGCCTCACAGAATTTTATACCATTGTGCAGTGAAGAATAACTACATTTTTACCACCAAAATTTAGTTTTAGACCCAGATTTTACATTTTTCACACAAGAAATGGGTAAAAATTGCACCAAAATTTATCCCACATATTTTAATGAACGTGACAAGACCCCATATTTGGCTGCACAGTACTGCTTAGCCATACAGAGAGACTCTAGAGGGAGAGAGCGACGTTTGCCTCCTGGAGCGCCGATTTTCCTAGAATAGTTTGCGGACTCCATATACAGAGCCCCTAATTGCTAGAAGAGCAGAATTCCCCCCTCCTCAAGTAACCCCATTTTGGAAGTTATACTTTAAGATTTTATCTGCAGGTGTAGTGACGATTTTGACTCCATGGGTGTTTTCCAGAAACAAGCAGCAATGCATGTTGCTGAGTGAAAATTGCAAACTGCCATTGTATTGACCAGTACGTTATGGCCAGCTCATGCTTCTGGAGACATGCACCTATAAATTAGTTGGGCTCTTATTGCTTAAGAAATGCCAAACGTGGGCCATATATGTGGTTTAGGAAAACTGGGGCTCAGAAGGGAGGGTGGCATTTGGATTTGGGAGCACAGAATTTGCTGAATTTCTTTTGAGAAGCCATTCTGCTTTCCCAGAGCCTTTGTACTACCAGCAACGTGGAAGCTCCCTATATTTCCATTAACAGATGACTGACCTGAGTGAATCATAGAATCGTAGCGTTGGAAGGGACCTCCTGGGCCATCTGGTGGGGACTTCCTTTTTTTGTGGATTGAGTTGAAGCTTTTATTGGGAACATTTTACATAACGTTTGGCGTCGCAGTTATCCGGCGCTCTACATTAAACACTTACTTTGGGGTTTCTATCTAAATCTATGAATGACGCGACAGATGAAATCCCCTAGTGATCCATTCCCTATAATGAGGCAGCAGATTTACTCTGGCTTTCATCTGGCCTCTGTTCAGCAGTGTCCTTTTCAAAAGTGTGGCCGACGGCACTTTTATGCTATCCTAAAATGACGGATACCACGGATCACAGGTCCTATGGCATCCACAGTGCCTCCATCTGCCTTATCATAGAAAATATTCTGCCTGGGGATCAGTCTGAATCACGTATTTCAGAGATTTACATGGAAACCCCGGTATAAGAACTCAGCTTACATGTGTCCCGAGCCTTACTGTGATCTTTGGGAAGCAGAATGAACAAATCAACAGCAGGTGAAGAATTGGTTTTATTTTTTACGCCGTTTCTCGTGCGGAATAAGTGATAAAGATCCGAAGAATAAAGTCGCCTTATTGAAAAAACTTTTTTGCATCGTCATATTTAGACAGCTATAATTTTTCCATACTATTGCCGACAGTCATGTGAGGGTTTGTTTTTTGCAGGAAAAGTTTTTATTGGTACCATTTTTGGATCGCAGCAATTCAGGTTTTTTTTTTTTGTTTTTTTTTAATGTCTTCGGCGTGTGGTAAAATTATTTTATTCATCAGGTCAGTACGATTACAGCGATAACTCATTTATATCGTTTTTATGTTTTATCGCTTTTTCACAATAAAAACTATTTTATAGAAAAAAATAATTACCGTATTTTTGCATCGCTTTATTCTGAGAGCTATAACTTTATTTTCTGCTGATGGAGGTGTACGGGAGCTTTTATTTTGCAGGACAAGACAATGTTTTCAGCGGTACCTTTTTTTTTTTTTTAAATATATTTTATTAATTACAATAGAGTACAGCAATGAGAGAAAAGACATTTCCAGACAAATTCATTCAGAAAAATACAGTTCTCCTGAGCATACAAAACATTTTTTTTTTTTTTTAAACTATAAAATTCCCCGGATACCCCTCCACCCTCCCTCCCTAACCACCCCCCCAATATCTTCTGCATTCTATTTAACCAGAATATGTTTATGGTATAGGAGTGTGGCCACCAATTCTTTTAAGAAGGTACCTTTGAGTGTTCTCGAATTGGGATATAAGTTGGTCTCTGGTGACCTGTGGTAGAGTCGGGATATATATGGACCATGTGGTTAGGAAACTACTTACTAATCTCTCTTTACATGTTAAGGCATCCAGCCAAGTCATGCGGAAAAGAAACATTATCTTAGATTGTATGAGTGTCTTAGGTGGCGGTACTGGGCTCAACCAATGTTGCAGTATGCTTTTCCTAGTCGTGGAAGCCCATTATATTAGTGTGGCTCTTATAGGTTTTGGGAACTTAGTTGAAACCTGATCAAGTATGTTAAAGAGTGCCCATTGGGGAGTGAGCTTGAATGTTATTCCGCATTTATATTGGACCTCTGTATGAATATCCTCCCAGAGTTTGCGAATCTTTGTGCATCCCCACATATGGTGCAAGATGTCTGTATTTTTCATGTCACATTTGGTACAGGCAAATATACCTGAGGGCGACATTTTGGACTTAGTATATGGGGTAATATAGGCTTCCTGGAGATGTAGTAAGGCAGCGGTACCATTTTTATTCACATTCGTCTTTTTGATTGTGTTTTATTCAGCGGTAGGATGATAAAGCATTGTTTTTTTTTTATGGTGTTCACCGAAGGTGTTTAATAATGGGATCGTTTTATAGGTTCGTTCATTCCAGACACGGCGAGATAATATAATATCATATTACATTATACATCCATCATTTCTTTTAATTAAGTAAAATATGAAAAATAAATTTAAAGGGAACCTGCCACATCCTTTATTGCTATTAAACAGACCCCAGTGTTGTGTTAGTGATGCTCATTGCATCGCTAAAATGTTTGTCTCAAGCAAAATTTCCCAGTATTTAGCGCAAAAAAAAAATCACTTTTTATACTTTGACTGAAACAGAAGGTATGTGTTTCAGTCATATCGGTGGGCAGCTCTATCTTTTTAGCTACGGTCAATCAAATGCCTTTTCAAATTCTCCACACCCACTTCATTACAATCCCTTCCCATCACTGCTCCCTACATCACCGCAATCTCCCAGCAGATTCCGCACTTGCGCAATGACGCTCAGATTTCCGGGCGTGGCACTGAATCTGGGTGTATGTCCCAACTTCATATCCTATGTGTACATGCTCCTGAGCGTCAGGAGCCACATGACAGTTTGAAAGTGCACACATCTTCCCTCTCACCATACTGATGCTCAGCAGTTCAGGAACATGCACACATAGGATATGAAGCTGGGACATACCCGGAAATCTGACCGTCATTGTACAAGCGCAGGATCTGCTGGGAGATTGTGGTGATGTAGGGAGCAGTGACGGGAAGGAATGCTAATACGATGGTTGCGCAGAATTTCATTTTGCATTTGAATGATCGTGACTGAAATGCTAGAGCTGCCGCCCCCATGACAAACACAAGGTATGTGGGGCACTCAAAGTATAAAAAGTGATTTCTGGGCTAAATACTGGGCTGGTATGGCCATAGAGATTAATAGTCACATATGACCCCCTTCCCACATAGTGACGTAACTATACACCCAGATTGTCAGTGATTTCCCGCAATCCGCTATACAGTTATGATCCAGGGGTTATGCCCGTGCCCTCAGCAGTGGGAGCAGAGATCCTGTATGGGCGCCATGATCCCAGCACTTTATCCCTACAAACAATAGTGACAGGAGCATGTGAGGAATGTGACAGAGCTTGTACCCTGTCAATCCAATGCCACCATAGCAGGGTGCTGATAGTTACTACAGTCACAAGGAGGCCTGAAGGGTCTACAATAGATACAATACAAAAGTTAGATGGTGGCTAAATGGTGGACAGCTCACAGCCATCTCTTCATACACCTCCATATACAGGCGCTGCCTCAATGCTGAGAGCTCTCATTTTCTCTGTAAGAGCTGCTGCAACACCTCTCATGGGAACTTATTTTGCCAAGAACAAATAGATTTGCAGACCAAAATCAGACAAGGTGGATCCTTACTCTCCTCAACATCAGCAGTCAGGGAAGACTCATCCGAGCACACCAACATCAGCAGGCATTAGGGTGTATGTGTACGAGTCATTAATTTCCTCCATGCGCTATAGCCCTCTGCATAAAGAACCCACCTGAAGCGGGGTTCGATAGATAACACGTTGTACAACTTATTCACCTACCCCAGATCCAAAGCTGGGGATTCACTTTCTTCCTCCCTTACGGCCGGCTCCCTCAGTGCTGGGTTACTGTGGTTTCCCAGCAGGCATTTAACATCATAACCCAAGATCATATAAAACTGGGTAATGATGCACGCCAATACCACCACATGCATCAGGAGTCAAGTCACACTCCCCACTAGGCTCTTCTACAGCCAAGTGCCTCGATATCTACTCAGCTGCTCCCAAGTGCTATCCTGCTCCCACTACCGGCAGTTCCAGATCCTATCCTTCAGCTCTGCTGTCTCATTGCACCCACTAATCCACTTGTCTCTGCTATCTAAGCTGCTTTCTATGCGCTCATCTCTTCAGCAACAGGATACCCGATTGCTTAGTGCTATCCTCACTCCAGCAATATAAGTCAAAACCTACAAGGAGCATAAGGGTACAACAGCCAATTCATCTTAAGAAATATATTCTTTAAAACACAAAAAAAAAGTATAGAACATTTGGGAAACTTTTTTTTAGCCCTTACAGTGCGGAATATATATTATAGCATAGCCCCCCACTACCACCACAAAAAAAAAACAAAAACAAAAAAAAACCATCCACTCAACCACCGACACAATAAGAACTTGCGCCTTATGCTTGGTTTGAACAGTCCTTTTGGTCTCCCTTTGATTACGGCATTGGGCAGACTCCGGCCAATGCTTGTACCTGCCGATTTCTGGACTGAAAATTTTTTATTCACAAGTAGAAAAAAAACTTACCTGCATTTTTCTCTTGACTGTTTCAAAAGGAAAAGACACTGTCTGTGCTACTCCAGCAGCGACGCATCCATTTACAAAGTTCTGGGCCACAGATAAACGTACACCAGGCTCCTTCCAAATCTTATCCAAGCTGATATTCATGAAGAAAAGTCCGGCTGAAAAGGGAACAGCTCCTACAACAATCATTTGACAGGCTTTTACTGCACCCAGTACAAAAGAAACATGAAAAGAAAATGCAATAAAATACTTGATTTGTAGTAATTATATTACCACTGAAAGAGTTTCAGTAAAGCTTGGGGTTTACACATCATGGGTGCTACACAGATACGATTTTTTAAGTTTCTCCCAGAAGTTTTGCACTGTGTATTGGGAGCAGTGTGACTGTGCACCTCGTTATACACCAGTCGTTCCAAGACTCTTTTAATTAGAAAAAAAAAAAAAAAAGTATACCAGGATCCTGCATTTCCCCAGACCTAGGCACACAGAGGCAAGACTGTAAAACTTAGGGTCCCATCTGAAATGATATCATCTGGTCACTGGCAGGTGGGCTCAAACTATTTTGATCAAAACTGTAATCTAAGTAAGGCTGTGTGCACACGTAAGCGTTTTTGTTTGTGTTTAAGCGTTTTTACCGGCAAAAACGCTTAAAAGAAGCATCCCATTCATTTTAATGAATTCTGCACTTTGAGCACATTGATGCGTTTTTTTCCGAGAAAAAAAAACGCATCGCGGTAAAAAAAACGCAGCATGCTCATTAATTTTGTGGAAAAATCCGCATTTCTAACTATTTTCTATGAGACTGGGGCCGCTCTGGAAAAACAAACGCACGTTTACTGTGAAGGAGTCCGGTTTTCATGCAGAAATTTTCTGCATGCGTGTGCACATAGCCTAAATCAGGGTTTTTTTTTCTCCATGTGTAGCTTCAGAAGTATTATTACTTAAAAAGTGCTGCTGCATATTGTTTGCACATCGACCACAATGTACAGTACAAAGCTTTCTTTATTTTCATGACTGTGCAAATTGTAGATTCACTCTGAAGGCATCAAAACTATGAATTAACACATGTGGAATTATATAATTAACAAAAGTGTGAAACAACTGAAAATATGTCTTATATTCTAGGTTCTTCAAAGTAGCCACCTTTTGCTTTGATTACTGCTTTGCACACTCTTGGCATTCTCTTGATGAGCTTCAAGAGGTAGTCAGCGGAAATGGTTTTCACTTCACAGGTGTGCCCTGTCAGGTTTAATAAGTGGGATTTCTTGCCTTATAAATGGGGTTGGGACCATCAGTTGTGTTGTGCAGAAGTCTGGTGGATACACAGCTGATAGTCCTACTGAATAGACTGTTAGAATTTGTATTATGGCAAGAAAAAAAGCAGCTAAGAAAAACGAGTGGCCATCATTACTTTAAGAAATGAAGGTCAGTCAGTCCGAAAAATTGGGAAAACTTTGAAAGTGTCCCAAAGTGCAGTGGTAAAAACCATCAAGCGCTACAAAGAAACTGGCTCACGAGGACCGCCCCAGGAAAGGAAGACCAAGAGTCACCTCTGCTGCGGAGGATAAGTTCATCCAAGTCACCAGTCTCAGAAATTGCAGGTTAACAGCAGCTCAGATTAGAGACCAGGTCAATGCCACACAGAGTTCTAGCAGCAGACATCTCTACAACTGTTAAGAGGAGACTTTGTGCAGCAGGCCTTCATGGTAAAATAGCTGCTAGGAAACCACTGCTAAGGACAGGCAACAAGCAGAAGAGACTTGTTTTGGCTAAAGAACACAAGGAATGGACATTAGACCAGTGGAAATCTGTGCTTTGGTCTGATGAGTCCAAATTTGAGATCTTTGGTTCCAACCACCGTGTCTTTGTGCGACGCAGAAAAGGTGAACGGATGGACTCTACATGCCTGGTTCCCACCGTGAAGCATGGAGGAGGAGGTGTGATGGTGTGGGGTGCTTCGCTGGTGGCACTGTTGGGGATTTATTCAAAATTGAAGGCATTCTAAACCAGCATGGCTACCACAGCATCTTGCAGCAGCATGCTATTCCATCCGATTTGCGTTTAGTTGGACCATCACTTATTTTTCAACAGGACAATGACCCCAAACACACCTCCAGGCTGTGTAAGGGCTATTTGACCAAGAAGGAGAGTGATGGGGTCCTACGCCAGATGACCTGGCCTCCATATTCACCAGACCTGAACCCAAACGAGATGGTTTGGGGTGAGCTGGACTGCAGAGTGAAGGCAAAAAGGCCAACAAGTGCTAAGCATCTCTGAGAACTCCTTCATGACTGTTGGAAGACCATTTCCGGTGACTACCTCTTGAAGCTCATCAAGAGAATGCCAAGAGTGTGCAAAGCAGTAATCAAAGCAAAAGGTGGATACTTTGAAGAACCTAGAATATAAGACATATTTTCAGTTGTTTCACACTCTTGTTAATTATATAATTCCACGTGTTAATTCATAGTTTTGATGCCTTCAGAGTGAATCTACAATTTTCATAGTCATGAAAATAGAGAAAACTCTTTGAATGTGAAGGTGTGTCCAAACTTTTGGTCTGTACTCTATGTGGATCTATGGACTAAGTTTCATCAGTGATGTTCATCAGAGTGCCATCTGTTTTTTATTGTATGTGAAGCAAAAAAAAAAAACAAATACACCTAACTTATAAAAAAAAAACAAAAAAAAAAAACAGCACCCGGAAGGCATACAAGTGCTGTCAGATATTCACAGACGTGCAGACTTGAATTGCAAAGATTGATCCTTGATCCGATGCCTGGATCAATATTAGACAATGCGGACCACTATCCGATGAGGCAAATGTACACACACACCCTACAAAACAATGGTCCCAATTCATCAAGATAGGCGATTTTCTTGCTGGTTGTCAGATGATCCTGATGCACCAAAAGGTGCATGCCTCTTAATGAATGAGGAGCATTTGAAGAGTGGTGTGAGCTTACGTGCACCACGCCGGAAATACTACTCCAGTCCCCTATTGTTGCAAGGAACATCACAGCTCATCATGATCTAAACAAGCTGTGGTGTAATGCCCACATCCATTTTGGCAGAGCTGGGAGAAACTGGCATGAAAACTCCAAAAATCACACAATTTTGCAACTTTACAAGGCATTTTACATTAGAATTCTGATTAAATTTTGGGCAGATCTCACAATTGAAAGCTACTGTTGCTTTGATAAATCAGGGCCATTATATATTAGAATGTTGTGCAATAGTCTGGTTAGCCACAATGCATATGTATGCCATATTACTGGTGCATAAACATGGCATTGCCATGTCAGATTTTTACAAGTCTGATCAAGTTAATTGCACAAATAATGAGTTTGGATCTCAGCTGTGAATTGGTATTAAAAAAAAAAAAAAAAAAAAAAAATTAATGAAGAGTAGTAGATCTGCTTTTACATCGTACCAAGAATAGAGAGAGAAACCCCTCGATATAGAGAACGGAATCCTTCCTGATAATACACACAACACAGAGCATGAATTATGCCTCTGTACACGGGTTCCATGCTGTTCTGCACAATAAGACGAGTCTTGATGACATCAGTCGGGTAGATGACAACAGCCGCCAACATTCCAGCTAAGCTCCCGGCAACAATAGCTTGCCATTGTGCGATCTGCCCAAAGTCATCCATGAACAGTGCAGTTAACCTAGACAAAAAAAAAAAAAGTTTAGTTGAGACGTATGTTCACATATATCGATCCTCAATGATGTGGCAGTTGTACGGCCAAAGGTGATGTGCACACACTGCAGATTCGTCTGCGGATTCATATCTGCGGAACCGCAGGTAAAACCGCAGGTAAAATGACCTGCGGTTTTTCCTGCGTTTTTGCCCTGCAGTTTGCCCCCTGGACAATGGAATAGGTGGCAAACCGCAGCGGAATCCGCAGAAAGAATTGACATGCTGCGGAAAAAAAAAAACCGCAGTTTTTCCGCAGGTAAAAATCCGCAGCATGTGCACAGCAGAATGTTAATCCCATAGGATAACATGCTACTGTACACTGTCTGCAGAACTGCTGCAGTTCTGCTGCGGTCAAAACTGCAGCAGAACCGCAGCAAAAACCGCAGCGTGTGCACATGGCCTTAGGGTATGTGAACACTAAATATTTGCAGCATACATTACTGCCCCTAAAATGTTTCTTTTCGTTTATTCTTGTCTGAATGGGTGAAAAATGCTGAAAAAATACTGAAAGAATGGACGTGCTAAAGATTTTCAACTGCTTCCAATATGCAAGGAAATAAAAATCAGCATGTACATGAAGTTTCAGGAATCTCATTCAGTTTGCTGGTATAGCAAAAAGATGCATTTTTCATGGCAAAAACTAAGAAAAAAAAAAAGCAACATCTGAACAAGCCCTTACAATTTATGCTCTTACAAGAATTCAATATCCCTTGGAAGCAGCTTTAGGAAACTGATGTTTTAAAAAAAAAAATCCTAGTTAGGCCCCATCCACACAACTGAGTTTTACGTAATATTCTATCCATTTTTGTGGATAAAACATGTCCCCTTTAGAGTCTATGAACTTTTTCACTTTTTTTTTTTTTTTTTTAAATTACAGACTGAGCATTTTAAGTGGCACGATCTGGAGGAGGATGTATTAACTTGTACATCGTCCTCAATGTGCCCAGACATGAATGGAAGGTGCCGATGGGATACAATGGGTGCCATCAGTGAAGCAACTTTAGGCCGGGATCACACATGCGAAAAACTCGGACGAGTCTCGCATCTTAGGCCTGTTTCACACATCCGTTTTTTTGGCATCAGTCAAAATCCGCCAATTTCCGAAAAAAACGGATCCGTCAAAAAAAGGGGCAGATCTGTTTTTTTCCCCCATAGACTTACATTAGTGGCGGATCTTGACTGACGGTCGTCCGTCACACCCGTTTTTTGACGGATCCGCCAACATTTTTCGGTCTCCCGAGCGGATGGGACGGACACTGCAACGTTTTTTTTTTACTTGACGGACCGCTATTTTTTAACTGCGCCTGCACGGAAGCTCTGCTCCAGGAACACTTAACCCTCAAATGCCGTTGCGGGACAGGGGAAAAAAGAAAAAAAACCCTCTCTCTACAGGTTCCTTTAAAATTCAGCCGTTGCCGGATCCGTCTGAACAAAGGTCCGCTTCCACGCGTTGCTCTCAGCCCGCCAACGGATCCGTTTTCCACCATTTTGGTGGATAGCGACTGATATGAAAGACGGATGTGTTAAACAGGCCTTAATACCCAGCACTGCCCCCAGCACTCGGGAGCGGAGAGTGTGGCTGCATGTGTTTCTATGCAGCCGCACGCTCCGATCCAAGTGACGGCGGCAGTGCTGGGTATTAAGATGTGAGACTCGTCCAAGTTTCTCGCATGTGTGATCCCGGCCTTAGAACTATTATCCTGCAGATTAACAGCTATTTTTCATATGACAGGAGAACGATGAAGAAATACATCAGGATAAGACTTTACCCACAAAGAACAACTTTGTACGCCCTCAGAATCCTCCTGGATGGAGAAAGAAAAATGTTGTGAAGAAGAAATGGAGAGTGGTGGTCATGGGGGATTCCCTGTTGAGAGGAACAAAGGCCGCTATCTGCAGACCGGATATAACCTCAAGAGAAATGTGCTGTCTTCCAGGTGCAAAAATTGTGTCTGACAGGATACATATGGGGACAAATGACATTGCGAGAAACGAACTGGAAACCATCTGCAATGACTTTGAAAACTTAGGTAAGAAAGTGAAAAACTGGGAGCGCAGGTGGTCTTCTCTTCCATCCTCCCAGTGGATGACCATGGAACAAGGAGGTGGCATAAGATTCTGCAGGTGAACAACTGGCTACGTCGATGGTGCCATCAGCAAGGATTTGGATTTCAGGATCACGGAGTGAATTACCTATATGATCAGTGGCGGAATATAATGGAGGTCAATCTGGGCGGTAGCCCAAGGCCCAGTGGTGTGGGGGGGCCCACCAGCCCAGGGTAAATTGCCCCATTATAATCCGCCACTATAGCGCCCAACCATCCCGGATCTGGCGGGACAGTCCCGTTTTTGTTTGCCTGTCTCGCTGTCCTGGGTGGGAGCTTATTTTTCCGCATTGCACTGAGCCGCCACGCACCCCCATGCACCTACCCCCATCCTCACCCTCCCAGACAGACCCACCGGCCACCGCAGCCCCTCACTGATAAATCCCTGCTTTGTGCGCACAGGACCTGTGATGAGGTCACAGGAGGGGAGGAGTCAGGGGTCACATGATGAGGGGCCTCGGTCCGAGGCCCCTCATCATGTGACCCCTGACTCCTCCCCTCCTGTGACCTCATCATAGGTCCTGTGCGCACAGCCCTCAACATATGCAGGACTCTGCTGTGCTGGTTGTCATCGTGCTGGATGAGGGAAGTATGTGTGGGGTCAGGAGGAGTTTACAGGGTGTGCAGAGCCTTGTGTGTACAAGGTGTATGCAGCAAAGCCGCATGTGTACAAGGTTTACGGAGTGGAGCCATGTGTGTACAAGGTGTACAGATCGTGGCGGCGTGTGTACAAGGTGTACGGAGCAGAGCCGCATGTGTACGAGGTTTACGGAGTGGAGCCATGTGTGTACTGAGTGGAGCCGTGTGTGTGTATGAGGTGTGCGGAGCCATGCATGTACAAGGTGTATGATGGGGATTCATACCTCCCAACCGTCCCAGATTTTGAGAGTCTGCCTCACTGCCCCGACCGGGAGTTTACTTTTCCCGAGGACACAGGAGTACTTGGCGGAGCCCCGAGGAGCACTTGAAAACTCGCACGTGACGTTCCATCGGAAGTAACGAGCTGGAAGCTGACCGGAAATTAGATACTTTTGGGAGGAGATTTTGACGGAACCATGGAGGCACTTCAGGGAATGCTTCAGATCATCACGATGTCCTCCTCTGACAGCGGGATCGCCTTGGACTTGGGGAGGTGGGCCATGTGAGTGTATCATGATATGTTCTGCACCAGGAGGCTCAGGTGGGCACTACAATGCGAGCTGGACTGGTATAGAATTTTTATAGAATCTCTCTTTCCCCTCTTTCTCTCTCCCTCTGTTCTTTCACATTTTTTTTTCTCTGTCCCCTCTTTTTCTCTGTTCTCTCTCCTTTCTTTGTTTTCTTTTTTCTCTCTCTCTGTTATATTTTCCTATCCTCAGTACCAGCCACTGTGCCCATAATGCCAGCCACTGTGCCCTCAGTACCAGTCAGTGTGACCAGCAGTGCTAAATGGGTGTGGTCGGGGCGTGGACATGGGTGTGACTAGTTGCGAAATGGGTTTGGTCGGGCGGCCGGTAACCAATGTCAAAGAAATGGTTAATCTTAGTTCTCTAAAGTCTAGAAAAATAACTGAAAAACAACTGGTAACCCATGACATCATTATAATTGTTATCATCTGTCTACATGGTTAGATAATTTTGCCATTGGTCAGTTACAAATTCCCCTCTTCTTCCCTTGAATAATGTCTAAATATGTCAAGGCCAAATATCTATCTGGCCAAAAAGTACTAACAGGATATGGTTCCACGAATTGTTAAATTGACCTAAAGGAAATGCCAAAACCCCCCTCCATGCTCCCGCCACATCTAATTAAAATTCTCATATCCCAAGATATAGTTGACATATCGGTATATAAGTTATCTTTTGTGCCAATTATTGTGTAAACTCTCCTTCATTTTGCCAATTGTTACACAATGTTACGGAATTGTCCATATTTGTTCATTTCCTCTTCAGATGAGCTATAAAAGATCTACCCTGACCCTCCCAATAAAGGAGATTTACTTGATAGACAAGCAACCTGTGTCTCTCGTTTCATTTCTCCCAATCCAAGGTACCTAGGCAAAAGCTCCTCCTAAGCTATACCCGAGGAGACATAGAAATCCCTTCTCCGACAACTATCATCATAGTGGTAGTCGTCTGTTTCCATCAACTTTGTTATATGTGGGCAGCTCTAGTAAGATGGGCACGAGATGGCGGGTCTTGTCACCTCTGCCTCATACATAAGTTACTATGAGGTGTACTTTATTCCTGCCACATTTCTTTCTTAGCCTACTGAGAGAAATGTTTTGACCAGTTGAGTTGTACAACCTGAGGAATGTGCATGTAGTAATATATTTTTATTTACTCCAACCCCTATATAAACCCTGCCCCTCCGACTGCCGTCCACTTTCCCATGCTCCTGTTCCAATCCTGAGGTCTTTTTGTCCCCCCCTTGGTCCTCCACATGCTGAACATCCGGGACATGACTAACATTGCGCAATGTGCGCTTGTTCATCGCCAGATGCAGCGTCGTGTCCAGTGTGTGAGGAGACGGCGACTTGTCTGTGCCATTAACCCCTTTGCTGCCATGTTGGGCACAGCCTGTGACGAGGAGCGTCTCCTCCTGTGTATCCAGCTACAGGCTGCACATCGGAGGCTGCTTCTGTCTGGGGAAGTTCATGAAGCAGAAGCCTGTGTGTGACTCATGTGAAGTAAGTTGTCTGACAGGTCATGGGTCCAGGTCATCAGGTGATTTCAGACTATTAGCTGGTTTCGATATTAGGTACAGTTGAGTCAGGACTAGATGATGGGTGGAAGCCTTACAAATACTGGAAGGCCTTGCGCACACGCTGAGTATTTGGTGAGTTTTTTTGTTTAGTATTAGTAAGGCCTCACGGACCCGCTGAGTATTCGGTGTTTTTTACTTCAGTATTTGTGAGGACTCGTGCACACATGTATTTGCTGAGGTTTTTACCTCAGTATTAAACCCCTTCCCGCCCTTGACGCATCGTATGCGTCATGAAAACTAGTGACTTACCGACCCTGTCACATGACCAGGTGGCCCACAGAGTCTGAACAGCCAGGGGCTTGGCTACCCTTAATCCACCCCTGTATATGATGGACTACTGGCTAGAGATGGGGTGCACCTTACGAAGACTGGGAAACATGTATTTGGAAGTGGCCTTGCTACACTCATCAGAAGAGCTTTAACCCCTTCATGACCAAGCCTATTTTGACCTTAATGACTCGGCCATTTTTTGCAATTCTGACCAGTGTCCCTTTATGAGGTAATAACTCTGGAATGCTTCAACGGATCCTAGCGATTCTGAGAATGTTTTTTCGTGACATATTGGGCTTCATGTTAGTGGTAAGTTTAGGTCGATAATTTTTGCGTTTATTAGTGAAAAAAACAAACAGAAATTTGGTGAAAATTTCACAATTTTCACATTTTGAATTTTTATTCTGTTAAACCAGAGAGTTATGTGATACAAAGTGGTTACTAAATAACATTTCCCACATGTCTACTTTACATCAGCACAATTTTGGAAACAATTTTTTTTTTTTTGTTAGGACGTTATAAGGGTTAAAGGTTGACCAGCGATTTCTCATTTTTACAACAAAATTTACAAAACCATTTTTTTTTTTTTTTAGGGACCACCTCACATTTGAAGTCACTTTGAGGGGTCTATATGGCAGAAAATACCCAAAAGTGACACCATTCTAAAAACTGCACCCATCAAGCTACTTAAAACTACATTCAAGAAGATTATTAACCCTTCAGGCGTTTCGCAGGAACTAAAGCAACGTGGAAACAAAAAATGGACATTTTAATTTTTACAACAAAAATTTTCATTTAGCTCCAAATTTTTCATTTTCACATGGGTAACAGGATAAAATGGATCCTAAAATTTGTTGGGTAATTTCTCCTGAGTACACCGATACCTCATATGTGATCATAAACCACTGTTTGGGTGCATGGCAGGGCTCAGAAGGGAAGGAGTGCCATTTGACTTTTTGAATGGAAAACATGCTGGAATATTTAGCGGTTGCCATGTCGCGTTTGGAGAGCCCCTGTGTGCCTAAACTTTGGAGCTCCCCCACAAGTGACCCCATTTTGGAAACTAGACCCCCAAAGGAACTTATCTACATGCTGCATAGTGATCATTTTGAACCCCCCAGGTGCTTCACAAATTGATCTGTAAAAAGAAAAGAAAAAAAATAAATAATTTTTGTGAAAAAAAGTATCTTTTAGCCTCATTTTTTTCATTTTCACATGGTCAACAGGATAAAATGGATCCTAAAATTTGTTTGGCAATTTCTCCTGAGTGCATAGATACCTCACTGTTTGGGCGCACGGCAGGGTCCGTAAGAGAAGGAGCGCTATTTGACTTTTTGAATGGAAAATTAGCTCCAATCGTTATCGGACACCATGTCGCGTTTGGAGAGCACCTGTGTGCCTAAACAGTGAAAACCCCCCACAAGTGACACCATTTTGGAAACTAGACCCCCTTATGGAACTTATCTAGATGTGTAGTGAGCACTTTGAACCCCCAGGTGCTTCACAGAAGTTTATAACGCAGAGCAATGAAAAGAAAAAATATTTTTTTTTCCTCAAAAAGGATTTCTTAGCACGCTATTTTTCATTTTCACAAGGGTAACAGGAGAAATTGGACCCCAAAAGTTGTTGTCCTGTTTGTCCTGAGTACACTGATACCCCATATGTGGGTGGGGACCACTGTTTGGGCACACGTCGTGGCTCGGAAGGGAAGTAGTGACATTATGAAATGCTGACTTTGATGGAATGGTCTGCGGGCGTCATGTTACATTTGCAGAGCCCCTGATGTACCTAAACTGTGGAACCCCCCCACAAGTGACCCCATTTTGGAAATTAGACCCCCCAAGGAACTTATCTAGATGTGTGGTGAGCACTTTGAACCCCCAAGTGCTTCACAGAAGTTTATAACGCAAAGTTGTGAAAATAAAAAATAATTTTTTCCTCAAAAAGTGATTATTTTAGCTCACAAATTTTTATTTTCACAAGGGTAACAGGAGAAATTGGACCCCAAAAGTTGTTGTCCAGTATGTCCTGAGTAAGCTGGTGCCCCATATGTGGGGGGGAACCATTGTTTGGGCGCAAGTAAGGGCTGAGAATGGAAGTAGTGACGTTTTGAAATGCAGACTTTGATGGAAAGGTCTGCGGTCTTCGTTACGTTTGCAGAGCCCCTGATGTGCCTAAACAGTAGAAACCCCCACAAGTGACCCCATTTTGGAAACTAGACCTTCCAAGGAACTTATCTAGATGTCTGGTGAGCACTTTGAACCCCCAAGTGCTTCACAGACGTTTATAACGCAGAGACGTGAAAATAAAAAAATCTTTTCTTCCCCAAAAAATAATTTTTTAGCCCCCAATTTTTTATTTTCCCAAGGGTAACAGGAGAAATTAGACCACCAAAGTTGTTGTGCAATTTTTCCTGAGTATGCTGATACCCCATATGTTGGGGTAAACCACTGCTTGGGCACACGTCGGGGCTTGGAAAGGAGGGAGCACCGATTGACTTTTTGAACGCAAAATTGGCTGGTATCAAAGGTTGCACCATGTCGTGTTTGGAGACCCCCTGATGTGCCTAAACAGTGGAAACCCCACAATTCTAACTTCAACCCTAACCACAGCCCTAACCCCAACACAACCCTAATCCCAACCCTAACCCTCATGGACAAATAAAAATAATCTCTTTATTTTATTAGTTGATCCTGCCTATGGGGGTGAGAAACAGGGGGAATGAATGAAGGGAAATTGCAGCCGGCGGGCGCACTGAGCATGCGCCCGCCATTCTCCAAGATGGCGGCGCCCATGAAGCAGGACACCGAGAGGTGGAGAGGGACATCCGAGGTACCGGGGGGGGGGGGGGGGGAGCCCAGAGAAGGGGGAGGGGAGCTGCTGATGGCGGCGGCACATTGCCGCCGTCAGTCGGTGTCGGGGGCCGATCTGCCCCGTGAGCCGATGGGGGGGGTGGGGGGGTCGGATCACGGTCTCCAGCCATGTCCGATGCTACTGTAGCATCGGCCGTGGCTGGGTTGTAATATTTCATCAATTTTCATTGATGAAATATTACCATCGCTCTGATTGGCTGTTAAAAGTGAAACAGCCAATCAGAGCGATCGCAACCATGTGGGGGCAAAGCCACACCCCCTGTGGAGAAGAACAAAGGCCCCTGTATCTGCAGGTCGGGTGACCTTTCAGTGACCTAGGTCACCCGACCCGCAGGGGGACTTTAAAGTCATGACGCCACATAGGCGTCATGGGTCGTTTTGGCACGACTTTTCATGACGCCTATGTGGCATCAAAGGCCGTGAAGGGGTTAAACTAGAACAATGTGGAAGGGAAGCAAAAGGCCAGAAAAAGCCATACACCTGACAAATACTATTGAGAATTCTGCTAATAGAAGTGGAAGGGAAGAACAAAGACAAAAAAACTAAATTAAAAATATTGCAGAAATAAAAACCAACCAAACTAAAATGTTTCTATACTAATGCACAAAGCATGGGCAACAAACAAGGAGAATTGGAACTGCTAACGCAGGAAAAGAAATATGATGTCATTGGAATCACTGAAACATGGTGGGACGATACACATGATTGGAATACAAGGCTAGAAGGATACAACTTATTTGCAAGAAACAGACTTGATAAACGAGGAGGGGGTGTTGCATTTGTATGTTAGAAAAGCATACAGTATATCTGCACAGACATTGAAGCTTCAGAGACTGGGAGTTCTGTGGAAACTTTTTGGGTAAGAATACAAGGAGAGAACAACTGAAAGGACACCATTGTAGGCATTTACTACAGGCCACCTGTGCAAGCTGAAGATATGGATTAACTCTTTATGCATCAAATGGCTAAGTTCTCCAAAAAATATGACAGTGGTCATGGGAGATTTCAACTATCCAGACATTTGTTGGGAATCTCTCTCAGGCAACACTAACAGGTCAAGGAAATTCTTATCCTCTCTTGCTGACAACTTTATCTTCCAAAAGGTAGGGGAGAAAACAAGGGGATTAGCTATCTTGGATCTAATCCTTATAAACAAGGAGTAAATGGTTGAGGAGGTAAAGCTGGAGTCACACATAGCGACTTACCAGTGATCCCGACAACGATATCAACGTGTCAGGATCGCTGGTAAGTCGCTATGTGATCGCTGGTGAGCTGTCACACAGACAGCTTCACCAGCGATCAGCGCGGCGTCGCTGTGTACGTTAGTTACCAGCGCGCTGATGCAGGGAGCTGGTAACTAACGTACACATCGGCTATCTAAGGGATGCACGTCCCTTGGATACCCAATGTATACGTTAGTTACCAGCTGATCGCTGGTCTCCCGCCTGTCACACGCAGCGATGCGTGCTGGCCAGCGGGAGATCAGCGACAAAAGAAATGTCCAGAGGTTTCTTGCAGCGATCAGCGATACCGGCAGGGGTCTGGTCGCTGAGCGCTGTCACTCACAGCGATCTCGCTGGTGAGATCGCTGTTGTGTCACAAAACTTGTGACTCAGCAGCGATCTCGCTAGCGAGAATGCTATGTGTGACGGGGCCCTAAGAGTGGCTGGGACCCTAGGAGGTAGCATCCATGCTATTTTAGAATTTTGGATAAATAGAGGAGGAAGACCTGTGTAGACTCAGACGTCAAGGTTAGATATCAGAAAAGCAGACTTTAAAGAGACTCAAAGAGAATCGGAGGGATCCAATGGCTGAATATCCTTAAGGACAAAAATGTCCAGGAAGGATGGGATATCTTGAAAAATTAGATTCTCAAAGCACAATCGTTAACAATTCCAAAAAGAGGGAATACGAAGCATTTAAGGAAACCAGGATGAATGAACACAGAACTTAAACATGCTAAAAAGGAATTAAAATGTTTATCAAATGGAGAGAGGCATATCTAAAGAAGAATGCTGTCTGCAGGGCATGAATCAGATTAACTAAATCTGACAATGAATAAAGGCTTGCAAGAGATGTCAAAAGCAATAAAAAAGGGTTTAGGGGATATGTCAAAAGTAAAAAAAAAATAGAATTAGACCTACCGGTAATTCGGTTTCTAAGAGCCTTCCACAACAGCATAGGATGTTTGTCTCCATACCCTTATGGGGGACAGGAAGCACAAGAGGTTAAAAACCCCTCGCACAAGCCAGTGACTAATCCGGGAATGAAAGAGATGGAGGAAGTGCTGCATGAAATGGACCCAGAGGAGGCAGCTCGGGCAGATAATCGACAACAGCATCGACACGCGGTGTGGGTTAATGGGAAATGTATGCAGGGACTAAGATTCCGGAGAAACTTTGACACTTGTGAAGCCTCATCTCGTCCGGGACCAAGAGAAGATGGACCGGACAGTGGCCGTCCGTGTAGCAGGGGGAGCCATACATCGACTGCCCACTTCCAGGATTCACCTGAACTGGGGAGTCGGGGATGGCCTTGTTGAGGTCGGCCTGATGGAGGATTTGCCTGCAGACACCTTGCTGGGAAATGACTTGGGGCCCATGCTGTCTGCATTCTCGGTCGCCCCACTGGCTGAGACCTATCCTGTGACCACCCGGAGACAAGCTCGAGCTGCGGAGGCGGAATCACACTCAGAGGAGGCCCAGGTAAGACACCCCAGCCCTACACGTATTCCCAAAGCCAGACATTTCTTGGGCCACCCCAGCTCCCCAGCTGAGTTTAAAAGGGAGGTACTTGAGGATCCCTCATTACAGGGGTATCATGGGAAGGCACAGGAGGGGAGAGGAGTACTGGAAGGGGATCAGTTTGTATGGCATCAGGGACTCCTCTACCGGGTTACAGAGCAGCGCCACACAGGGACGAGCCCCACTATAAAACGACAGCTGGTAGTTCCCAAGAAGTATAGGCAGGAGCTACTGCGAATCTCTCATGATATACCCTTGGCCGGGCACTTCGGCGTCAGTCGCACCAGGCATCGTCTGACAAAACTTCTTTTGGCCGGGGGTAACCTATGATGTTCGTCAGTACTGCCAGACCTGTGACAGTTGCCATCGCATTGGCAAGAGGGGAGATCAATTGCAAGTCCAAACTACACCCCTTTCCCATTGTGGAGGAGCCATTTAGCCGAGTAGCGATCGTTCTGATAGGGCAGTTAGCCAAACCCAGTCCGTCAGGGAAAAAGTATATATTGACAGTGGTAGATTATGCCACACGGTATCCAGAGGCAGTTGCATTAATTAACATCCTGGCAGAGACAGTGGCGGCTGCCCTGCTCCAGGTTCTCTCACGGGTTGGATTTCCCCAGGAGGTTATCTCGGACCAGGGTACCCAGTTTACAGCAGAGGTGACCAACCAGCTGTGGAAGTTGTGCGGCGTAAAGTCCATTAGAAGCGACCCGTACCACCCGCAAACCAATGGGTTGTGTGAACGTTTTAAAGGAACTTTAAAACAACTCATTGGGACTTTTACCAGGACCTACAGGGATTGGGAAAAATTCTTGCCACACCTCCTGTTTGCCTATCGGGAGGTGCCCCAAGAATCCACAGGGTTCTCCCCGTTCAAACTGTTATACTGGAGGCGGGTAAGGGGAGGGAACCATAGAAGGGATACCTATTGTGCCCTATGTGCTGGAATTCCGGGACCGCCTATATGAGCCGACTCAGGCTGTACGTGGGAACATGCAGGCGGTACAACTGCGCCAGCGCGTATGGTACAATCGGAGGGCCAGAGAATGCACCTTTGAGATAGGACAGAAGGTCCTGGTGTTAGAACCAGCTAGGCATAAAAAGTTCAAAGCTGCATGGCAGGGGCCCTACCAGGTAGTGGGGAAAATAGCCGACACCACCTACAATGTCACCGATTGTGACGACCTCAGGGTTATCCGCATGTTCCACGTGAATATGCTGAAGCCCTACCGGGAGCTCCCTGAAGAGGTAGTGGCCATCTGTGCACCCGAAGCAGAGGATTTAGCAGGACTCCCCTTGCCTGATGTCTTAGGGGGAGGACTCAGTCTAAAACATGGGACCAGGTACATTTGGGAGAAAACCTAGGGCCCCGGGAGAGACAGCAGGCGGAGGCGTTGAGGCAGCGACAAAGGATGTTTTCAGAGAGACCAGGGTACACCCGCCTGGCACAACACAAGGTTGAGACCCAGGATCAGACCCCCCTGAGACAACCCCCCTTCCGCGTTCCCGAGTCTGTACGAGAAGGGATGCGACGAGATATGAGATGTTACGTTTAGGGGTCATTGAAGAGACAGATAGTCTCTGCGCATCCCCCGTAGTGTTAGTGCCCAAGAAGGATGGGACTACACGGTTTTGTGTAACTATCGCAAGCTAAATGAGAAAACTGACGGATGCGTATCCCATGCCGCGTGTGGATGAGTTGTTAGACCGGCTGGCGGGGGCAAAGTATTTGACCACCATCAATCTATCCAAAGGCTATTGGCAGATCCCCCGTAGTCCTGACGCCATTTCCAAATCTGCATTTGTCATCTCGTTCGGCTTATTCCAGTTTCGAGTTATGCCATTCGGGATGAAGAATGCCCCTGCGACCTTCCAGAGGCTGGCTGACCGGCTTCTGGATAGTCTCTAGAACTATGCTTGTGCCTACCTGGATGACATCGCCATCTACAGCGCGACATGGGATTAGCATCTAAATCACCTAGAGAAAGTATTGGACAGGATCCACAAGGCCGGAATCACCTTGAACCCCAACAAGTGTCACGTGGGCAAAGCAGAGGTTCAGTATTTATGACATTGGGTGGGAAGTGGGAAACAGCGACCAGAACCAGCCAAGATTCAGGCCATAGCCAAATGGCCCACCCCACGCACTAAAACCCAGGTCATGGCGTTTCTAGGGACAGCCAGGTATTATAGGAAATTTGTCCCCAATTACAGTAGCGTAGCAAATCCTGACCCGTAAGAACCTCCCACGCCAGGTAACCTGGACCCCCGAGTGTGAGGAAGCCTTCCGCCAGCTAAAGGACGCCCTCACAAATAGCCCGGTATTGGCAGCACCCGATCCAACTAAACGTTTCCTTGTTCACACAGACTCTTCTATGTTTGGATTGGGGGCAGTGCTGAGCCAAGTCGGGCCAGACGGTCAAGACCACCCGGTAGCTTACCTGAGTCGGAAAATACTGCCCTGCGAAGTAAGCTATGCGGCCATCGAGAAGGAGTGCCTTGCAGTAGTATAGGCACTCAAGAAGTTACAACCATATTTGTATGGACGACAGTTTTCCCTCCTAACGGACCATAATCCCCTAGTGTGGCTTAATCGGGTCTCTGGAGACAACGCCAGATTACTGCGGTGGAGTTTAGCCCTACAACCTCTAGACTTCACCATCCACTACAGGCCCGGCAAACAAAATGGTAACGCTGATGGACCAAGTCGACAAACGGAACTTGTACCAACCCCATAGACTTCGGTCATCCCCAAGCCGATCCGTTAAGGATCAGACTGTGTATGCTGATCGCGTCGCTGAAAAGGGGGAGCCGTGTTACAGTAATGGCCCCTTTTATCCAGTTTGCAATTGTAGTTTTTGCTACTTTTTTGCCCTTGTTTGACCAACCAGATGGACAAAGAGGTTCTGGTCAGTCCTAAAGGGTTTGGATTGTTCCAGGTTTTGTAGGCTTATATGCTGATCGTCCAGCGTGTGGAATTTTTCTTCCTTTGAATTCGCCGGGTTTTGGCAGAAGGACGGGAGGACTACGTCCTGTGATGGGTGAAACTGACACCACTTTTGGAAGAAATAACGGGTCAGAACGGAATACGATGGAATAGTCTTTGATTTCCAGGTAGGGCTCTCAGACCGATCGCGCCTGTAGCTCTCCTACACGCCCTGCTGTAGAAATGGCCACCAAGAATGCTGCTTTGCACAGGAGGAGGTGGGGAGTACAGGAGGACAGGGGTTCGAATGGAGGTCCTGTGAGACCCTTGAGAACCAAGTTTAAGTCCCAGGATGGACCGTGATTTGCCTACTGGGATGAAGCCGGAGCGCTGAGACTATGAATCTCCTTATCCATCGATGGTTGGCTAGATCCTGGTCGAAAACGGAGCTTAGAGCGGACACCTGAACTTTTAAGGTACTCTGCTTCAGGCCCAATTCTAGCCCTTTTTGCAAAAAGTCCAGTACCTGAGATATATTTGGGTGGAAGGTGTCTGGTGTATTAGGGTGACACCATGAAGAGAATTTCTTCTACACTTTATTAAATATGGCGCTAGTAACAAGTTTCCTGGACTTTTGCAAGGTGGCTATCACTGGGTCCGAGAGGCCTTTAGCCCGTAACTCTTGGGCCTCAGCAGCCAGGTTCAACTTCCGGGAGCAGGGTGACAAAGGGGACCCTGTAGTAGGAGGTCGTGTGACAGTGGTAGAGGAATTGGTCCATCCACCTGGAGCTCTATGACTAGATGGTACCAACTCCTTTTTTGGCCATAGTGGGGCGACCAGGATAGTTGTTACCTGATCGGCCCGGATTTTCGCAGGGTCCTTGCCAACAACGGTATATGTCAGCCGAAATTTCCATGCGTGGGCGAATGCGTCCACTCCCTGGGAGACATACCTGGGATTTAGGGAGAATTAGGATCTGGTTTGCGCGTTCTGGCTTGAGGATAGCAGGTCCACATCGGGCAGACCCCATCTGTCTATCAACATGTTGAAGACTTCCTTTGTAAGACTCCATTCTCCTGACTGAATGCTCTGGCAGCTCAGAAAGTCTGCCTGCGTGTTTGCGGACCACTTCAGGTGTACCGCTGTCAAGGAGGGGAGATGTTTCTATGCCCAGCAGAATATTCGGCTTGAGACTCCTTTCAGACTGTTGAATCTCGTGTTTCCCTGGTGCTTGAGATGGGCTACAGTAGTCATATTGTCAGAGTATACTTTGACGTGGTGTCCTGAGATCAGATTGTCTGCTGCCAGATGGGCCTTCTCCACCGCCCTTAATTCTTTGAAATTTGAGGACCTGACGCTCTCCTGTTGACTCCAGAGACCATGGAATGGAACATGCAACACCACAGCCCCCCCCCCAGCCTCTTCTGCTGGCATCCGTTGTTACTGTCACTATGGGGGATTGTATCCAGCCTATGCCTCTGCGTAGGTTTGCTTGACTTAGCCACCAGGTTAGGGAGGCTCTCACCCTTCCCGTCGTCGGAATTTTTTTGTTTAAAGAGTTGGGATTCCCATTCCAGTTTCCCAGAATGTGAGTCTGCAGGATCCTGGAGTGGGCCTGAGCCTAACACACCATCTGTATGCAAGCAGTCATTAACCCTAGGAGAGACATGGCAGTCCATAGGGTAGGTGACCTCTTTTTTCACTTTCAAGACCATTGCTATCAGATTCTTGCAATGGTCTTCTGGTAGGAAGGACGTTTGTTTCGCTGAATCTAGGATGACCCCCAGAAATCTTATTGTCCTCGAAGACTGAAGCTAGGATTTTTTTTTTAAGTTGGGCACCCAACCTAGGTCCTGAAGGATGTCCAGAGTTCTGGACACTTGGATCTTGAGGATCTCAGCGGAAGGACCAATAATTAGCAGGTCGTCTAGGTAGGGTATGATGGCAATACCCTGTGTCTCTATATGTGTAGTACCGCCTCTGCCATGACTCTGGAGAAGGCCCTTGGGGCCGAAGAGATCCCAAAGGGAAGCACATTGTATTGAAAATGCGACACCACCGATGCAACCGAACCGCAAATCTTAGGTACTTCCTGTGTTGAGGGTTTATTATAATCCTGGCTTGTCCCGTGGGCTTCTTCACTATGAAGAGACGGGAGTACTGACCTCTTCCCAGTTCATTCATTGGAACTGGGGAAACTGCCCCTGAGACCACCAGCTCCTGCAGCCCTGATCTCATTACGGCCTGAGTGTCCCGATATGGAGGGGAGGTGACTCTCAGGACCCGTGGAGGGGAGGCTTCGAATTCTATTAGGAGGCCCTCTTGGATGACCTTTATAACCCAGCGGCTGCTGGAATTGGCCTGCCAATTGTGGGCGAACGTCGAGAGCCCCCCCCCCCCACCGGGTCGGAGTCATTGTTTGTCTGGTTGTGGTTGTTGGGGGACGAGAATATTTTTGGGTTTCCCCTTGGCGTAGCTCCACCTTCCGGTTTTTCATTTTCCCTTTAGACTGGGATGGCTGTGACTGGGAGGGCCGAAAAAAACACTTCCTAGGTGGTCTTTCTGTGGCCTTTTCCAGGATTTCATCTAGTGCCAGCCCGAACACGTACTCTCCCTTGAAAGGAATGGAGCCTAGTTTTATTTTTGACGTTACGTCCCCACTCCACATTTTCAACCAGAGTGCCCTTCTGGCCGAGTTAGTCTGGACTAAGGATCTAGCGGCAACACGGATTGACTCCGTAGCGTCCGCCAAGAACCCCGTCTCTTTTTGGAGGATGGGTAGAGAGTCCAACAAATCCCCTCTAGGAGTTCCCTGGGAGATGTGGTTTTCCAGCTCCTCGATCCAACGGAAGAGGGACCTGGCTACGCAGGTGGATGCAATATTAGACCTGAGGGCTGAGGTGGAAGTTTCCCAAGATTTTTTTAAGATGACTCAGTTTTCCTATCCATGGGATCCTTTGACTGGGAGGAGTCTTCAAAGGGTGAGGCGGTCTTTTTTGCCACCCTTGACACCTGGATATCCACCTTGGGAACACCAAGTAATTAGATCTTCATCAGGGGGGAAGCCATGTTTGAAGTCTGAGGGGGTGGTTAGCAGTTTTTCTGGAAGCTCCTATTCCTGATTAATCAGGTCTATGATACTTTTATGTAAGGGAAAGCTGATCTGCTTATCCGTATGCAGCCCACTAAACAGTTCATCCTGAATAGATTGGGACTGGAGGAGCAACCTGCGCCCCATAGTGCTTCGTACAGCACTTACTAACTCCTCTATGTTCTGAGGAGAAAAGACATTTCCTGAGCGCAGGATTTTTATGGGGTAGGGACTCTTCCCATCTACCCGAGGACGACTCATAAGAGGCGCCTGATCCTGACTGATTGCCTAAAAAGAGAAGGCTTCAGGTGGAACAGCGATGGGCCAGATGAAGGCGGTGGTGGGGGAGGGTTGAGTGCGGCTAGAGAGGTTTGAACCTCCTGCTTCACAAGCGTACGGATTTCCTCGATTAGCGAGGTGTGCGGCTCTGCCATTCTGTTCATAACAGAATGGTTTTTAACAGGGAAAAATGCAAAGTACTAAATCTGGGCAATAAAAATGAAAAAAAGCATATAAAGAAAAATATATTTTTATTGACCTAGTATATTTTTGTCTCATTATCTTATGCCATCCATTCTCTTGCCCCAAGGCTGGTGAAAAGTTGGACCATTGATGCCATATTTTCCTGAGAAGCACTAACCTTAATTTGATGACTGAATAATCATCATCTTGTTTAACCCCTTCAAGACCAATGACGCCACATAGGCGTCATGAAAACTGGTGCAAATCTGACCAGTGACGCCTATGTGGCGTCATGACTTTAAAACCCCCTGCGGGTCGGGTGACCTAGGTCACTGAAAGGTCACCCGACCCACAGATACAGGGGGCTTTGTTCTTCACCATAGGGGGCGTGGCTTCGCCCCCACGTGACTACCATCGCTCTGATTGGCTGTTAAAAGTGAAAGCCAATCAGAGCGATAGTAATATTTCATCAATGAAAATTGATGAAATATTACAATCCAGCATGTCCGACGCTGCTGTAGCATCGGACATGGCTGGTGACAGCGATCCAACCCCCCCACCCGTTAACAGGGGCGATCTGCCCCCCGCCGCTGTCATCATCTCCCCCCGCCTTCCCTCCGCTCCTCCCCGGCTTCCGATCGCCCCCCCTCCCACCCCCCGGTACTCACAGAGTGCCGTTATGGCTCCCTGTGTCCTGCGGTCCCGGACCATGGGCGCCGCCATATTGGAAAATGGCGCCCGCCGGCTGCAATTTCCATTCATTCATTTTGATCACTGTTATAAACTCTCACAGTGATCAAAATAGAATGAAAAGTATATAAACCCCCCGTTTATCACCTCCATAGGCAGGATAAACTAATAAAATAAATTAATTTTTTCCATTAGAGTTGGAATTAGGGTTAGGGTTGGAATTAGGGTTGGAATTAGAGTTAGGGATGTGTTGGGGTTAGGGCTGTGGTTAGGGTTGAAGTTAGAATTGTGGGGTTTCCACTGTTTAGGCACATCAGGGGGTCTCCAAACGAGACATGGTGCAACCATTGATTCCAGCCAATTTTGCGTTCAAAAAGTTAAACGGTGCTCCCTCCCTTCCAAGCCCCGACATGTGCCCAAACAGCGGTTTACCCCAACATATGGGGTATCAGCGTACTAAAGAAAAATTGTACAACAACTTTGGGGGTCTAATTTCTCCTCGTACCCTTGGGAAAATTAAAAATTGGGGGCAAAAAAAAAAAAAAAAATTTCCACACATTTTATTTTCACGTCTCTGCGTTATAAACTTCTGTGGAGCACTTGGGGGTTCAAAGTGCTCACCAGGCATCTAGATAAGTTCCTTGGGAGGTCTAGTTTCCAAAGTGGGGTCAATTGTGGGGGGTTTCTATTGTTTAGGCACATCAGGGGCTCTGCAAACGTAACGATGACCGCAGACCATTCCATCAAAGTCTGTATTTCAAAACGTCACTACTTCCATTCCGAGCCCTTACGTGTGCCCAAACAATGGTTCCCCCCCCCATACATGGGGCACCAGCGTACTCAGGACAAACTGGAAAACAACTTTTGGGGTCCAATTTACCCCTGTGAAAATAAAAAAATTGCTGGCTGAAAATCATTTTTTTGAGGAAAAAAAATTTTTTTTTAATTTTCACGGCTCTGCGTTATAAACTTCTGTGACGCGCTTGGGGGTTCAAGGTGCTCACCACACATCTAGATAAGTTCCTTGGGGGGGCCTAGTTTCCAAAATTGGGTCACTTGTGGGGGGGGTTCCACAGTTTAGGTACATCAGGGGCTCTGCAAATGTTACATGATGCCCGCAGACCATTCATAGAATCATAGAATCATAGAATCGTAGAGTTGGAAGGGACCTCCTGGGCCATCTGGTCCAACCCCCTGCTCAAAGCAGGATTCGCTAAATCATCCCATCAAAGTCAGCATTTCATAATGTCACTAGTTCCCTTCCGAGCCCCGACGTGTACCCAAACAGTGATTCCCACCCACATATGGGGTACCAGCGTACTCAGGACAAACTGGACAACAACTTTTGGGGTCCAATTTATCCTGCTACCCTTGTGAAAAAAAAAATAAAAAAAAAAAAATTGCGCACTAAAAAATTTTTTGAGGAAAAATTTTTTTTTTTATTTTCACGGCTCTGCGTTATAAACTTTTGTGAAGCACTTAGGGGATCAAAGTGCTCACTATGCATCTAGATAAGTTCCTTAGGGGGTCTAGTTCCCAAAAAGGGGTCATTTCTGGAGGAGCTCCAATGTTTAGGCACACAGGGGCTCTCCCAACGCGACATGGTGTCCGCTAAGGATTAGAAGTAATTTGCATTTCAAAAAGTCAAATGGCGCTCCTTCCCTTCTGAGCCCTGCCGTGTGCCCAAACAGTGGTTCCCTCCCACATATGGGGTACCAGCGTACTCAGGACAAACTGGACAACAACTTTTGTGGTCCAATTTCTCCTGTTATCCTTGTGAAAATTAAAAAGTCTGCTAAAAATCATTGAGGAAAATTTTTTTTTTATTTTCACTGCTCTGTGTTATAAACTTTTGTGAAGCACTTGAGGGTTCAAAGTGCTCACTACAGATCTAGATAAGTTCCTTAGGGGGTCTAGTTTCCAAAATGGGGTCACTTGTGGGGCAGCTCCAATGTTTAGGTACACAGGGGCTCTGCAAACGCGACATGGTGTCCGATAACGATTGGAGCTAATTTTTCATTCAAAAAGTCAAATGGTGCTCCTTCCCTTCCGGACCCTGCCGTGCGCTCAAACAGTGGTTTATGACCACATATGAGGTATCGGTGTACTCAGGAGAAATTTAACACATTTTAGGATCCATTTTATCCTGTTGCCCATGTGAAAATGAAAAAATTGATGCTAAATGAAAATTTTTGTTGGAAAAAAATTAAGATGTCTATTTTTTTCTTTCCACGTTGCTTTAGTTCCTGTGAAACACCTGAAGGGTTAATAATCTTCTTGAATGTAGTTTTGAGTAGATTGAGGGGTGCAGTTTTTAGAATGGTGTCACTTTTGGGTATTTTCTGCCATATAGACCCCTCAAAGTGACTTCAAATGTGAGGTGGTCCCTAAAAAAAGGGTTTTGTAAATTGTATTGTAAAAATGAGAAATCGCTGGTCAACTTTTAACCCTTATAACTTCCTAACAAAAAAATATTTTGCTTCCAAAATTGTGCTGATGTAAAGTAGACATGTGGGAAATGTTATTTAGTAATTATTTTGTGTCACATAACTCTCTGGTTTAACAGAATAAAAATTTTGAAAAATGCAAAATTTTCTAAATTTTCGCCAAATTTCTGATTTTTTCACAAATAAACGCAAAAATTATCGACCTAAATTTACCACTAACATGAAGCCCAATATGTCACGAAAAAAAAAAAAATCTCAGAAACGCTAAGATCCGTTGAAGCGTTCCTGAGTTATTACCTCATAAAGGGACACTGGTCAGAATTGCAAAAAATGGCCTGGTCATTAAGGTCAAAATAGGCTGGGTCATGAAGGGTTTAATGTGACTTATGGATCCAGAGATTTAGTATTGTCATCACTCTTTGTTTTACATAATGTTTGAGTACATATATTTAAGTGTGCCCCAATAATTCAAATTTTTATTACCGTATATACTCGAGTATAAGCCGACCCCCCTAATTTTGCCACAAAAAACTGGGAAAACTTATTGACTCGAGTATAAGCCTAGGGTGGGAAATGCTCCATAGATTATTCCCCATATGCTGCCCCCATAAGAAGCTCCATAGATTATTCCCCCATATACTGCCCCCATAAGAAGCTCCATAGATTATTCCCCCATATGCTGCCCCCATTAGAAGCTCCATATTGTTCCCCCATATACTGCCCCCATTAGAAGCTCCATTTTGTTCCCCCATGTGCTGCCCCCATTAGAAGCTCCTTAAGATTATTCCCCCATGGGCTGCCGCTGCTGCAGCATGTAAAAATAAAAAAATGACATACTCACCTCTCCGTCGCTGGGTGTCAGATTCTCACCTGTCCTGCGTCCATGGCTGCTCCCCGCTATCTGCCACGTCATCGGTCAGTGACGTTAAGACTGCAGGGGGCGCGGCGCGCACTAACCACGTCACCGCGCCCTCTGCTGTCTGAAGTCACTGACCGATGACAGACAGCAGCAAGCACCATGGACGCAGGACAGGTGAGTATCGCTATACTTACCCGTCCTGACGCTGTGTCTTGAGCCCCCAGCTTCTCCGCGCTCTCTCTTCCTGCCTTCAGCGGTCACGTGGTGCCGCTCATTAAAACTCATGAATATGCGCATATTCATGAGTTTTAATGAGCGGCACCACGTGACCGCTGAAGGCAGGAAGAGAGAGCACGGGGAGAAGCTGGGGGCTCAAGAGACAGTGTCAGGACGGGTAAGTATGACCTGACACCTCCTTCCCCTCTGACCCCCCGGTGTATATGACTCGAATATAAGCCGAGAGGGGGACTTTCAGCCCAAAAAAACGGCTGAAAATCTCGGCTTATATTCGAGTATATACGGTATTTCTTTTTATAATAATTTTTTCTACTTTTTGTTTTCCTTTTCTTGTGTTTTGTTTATTTATGTTGGTCAATATGGAGATCACTAATTGATATTTATATCTGTGGCTATATACTATCCCATATGGGGTCAGAATATATGGTATTCCACATCTGTTTAGTGGGTCTATTGGGGATAATAGGCATTTATTGGTTTAGTCTTCACTCTCCATCACTACGTAGATCACACATTTATTTCCATGTAGATAAACACATTATCTCGTTTGGGGTATACATCATATTACGTCTCACATCATCTTGACAGATGGTGACGGTTACCTATCAATAGGACCTACTTGCCCATTTGTCTGCCCTTCTCCATCATGGCAACTTCGACGTGTGCACATGCCCGCTGTGACCGGGTGCAGGATGCATCTCACGCAGCGTCTGGAAGTGACGCGGCTGGTCTTTGACGTCATGAGGGATTTCCCTCTGACCCGCTCAGTCACTAGAGACGCTGTGGGAGTGGCATCTGTATGTGACTCGGGATGCAGCGTGCATGCGCCGACTGACACTGAATATGCCCAACACCTGGGATATATGTTTATAAGCATCCAAGGCTGACACATAGCTACAGCTCCCTGAGGAAGCCCACACGAAACGCGCGTCAGGGCTGTTCCAGACACACACTGACAGGCAACATTTGTAAGCAGGATTTTGCTTGAATACTGTTTTTGTCCCCAAGGTAATGATATTTGGTTAATGAGATTTACTTGAATTGATTTATACTTTCCCATAAAGTTTCCTACTACCCGGGGGAATGTATATATTGACTGCACCTTACTTGCACTATGCACTTTTTTGCTTCTGCATTGAAGTTTGCTGAGGTGGAGATCTTGAGATCTCAGCTTACCCAGCCTGGGACTTTTCAGTGTTTTTCCTTTGTGTCCCTCACACAGAAGCCCTCTATGTGCCTTGTTATTGATAAGCTGTTGATTAAGATATTTTGTGATTTTTGTGGAAATTATGCTCTAATAAACTTTGTTATATTTTTATCAAAAATTTTTTTTGGACATTTACTCCGTGTGTGTGTGTAGGTTCTATGTATTTTGGAGTATCCTTGGCTAAATTAATCCTTTGAAAAGGCATATGGCGAGATTTGGTAACGAATATACAGTATATCAGTGGTTATTCTTCGCAACATGCAAGTGAAGGTGGTGAGCGCATGGTGCCACCCACTTATATAGGTTACCAACACTCCCGTGTTGATTGACAGAACGGCTGAAGATAACCCTCGGTTATGTGCACTGTCCCTGAGCAGGATGGCGTGCACAGATCACTCACTCCTTGGTGCTGACATTGCTAGGTATAACAACTGTCAGCAGAGAGGAGAGAGTGATGTCTCCCCTCTCCTACACAGGGACAGTGCAAACATAACAGAGGTATATCTTCAAAGAGCGTTGGCTCTGGGCAGGACAGCACTGTCAAACACAGACGAAATAGTCGTAATGTAAAAAAGTGGGTGAAATTGTGCAAGTCACACCAAGGATGTGCAGACCTCCCTCATTTGCATATTACAATAAAGTTGTTTATTTTTTTAGTAACAAAATACGTTATTTTTTTTGTTTTTAATTGTTGCTTCATCTCCTCCAAGGCGGTGTGGTTAGAAGGGAACCTGTCAGCTGATTCCTTTTGCTTGAACCACGAGCAAGTTGAGCAACGTGGCCCAGAGCTCGGCTCAGCTATTGTAGCGGTGCATTTCTCACTCTGAATGGATGTGGCATTTCACGGAAAACTTACTTTTAGGCCACGTTCACACATTCAGTATCTTACTTCCATATTGGGGAGCTAAAATCAGAGGAAAAGTATAATAGAAACACGTCACAACGTCTGCATTTTTCAACCAATCCTGGTCTTAGCTTACAAATACTGAATGTGTGAACGTGGCGTAAAACTAGAATGGCTAATCCAAGAGACTGGTCCCCATCATCTTCTCCCCTAGACTGACGGGTCTCTTCCACAGACCCACACAGAGGGAGAGAGCTGTAGGTCTAGAGGAGCAGAGTGGCCAGAAGCCTCCGGGGACCTGTCATCCTAGTGGTATTATTCCAAGCTGCCATTTTAAAGTATAATTTTCTCTGAGAAGTACATGGCTGCAATAACCGAGTAAGTCCCTGATTCATTCTGCCTGAGTGTGCACAGCATGAAATCAGCAGACCGTCAGAAGGGAGGTAGGAAAGAATATTAGGTTAAATCATTTTCACAGCATACTGCTCCCATTAATATTTTACTTCTTTCACTGTGTGACAAATTATCAGGAAAAACAAAACAGTGCTGTGCACAGATACACTAGAAACACTCATCACTGGGCTGTCAGGTGTTTTTGGATCAGATGCAGATTCAGTAACTGTTATATTTCCTCACACTGCAAATCACTACTGAATGAGACACTTCACAATACATGTGAAGTAGAAGAAATGCCTGTACATGACCAAGAAGACAGCCTGCAGTGCATGCCGGGGCTCAGTGTCACACAGTGGGTGATGCCTCATATGAGCCCAGGATTGGAGGACAGGGAGGTGTTGTGAGCTTTGGTCCTCCCTTCCTGGCACTGAGGGGCGCCCTATAGTAACCTAAGAGCATGGAGGAAATCAACAGAACTGACAGTGATAAACACATGCTCAGCCAGCAGGATTCTAAAATCATAGTAGGTTTATCAAAATATTCACAACACTAATATTATACTAAGTCCTCCACTACAGATCTCTTACCCAACAGAAACAGTAAGTAAGGACTCTTTAATACTTCAGTTTTTCCACATCAGTCAAAATCTGCCAAAATTTGAAAATGGCTGATCCTCTTTTCTTGTGTCGGATCCGCCGTTTTTTCGCTGTTTTTTTCCCCATTGAAATACATTAGTGGCAGATGGTCATCCACTATTCGGCGGATCCGACAGATTTCTGGCGGATTCTGTCTGAGGTAGACGGACTATGTAATGTTTTTAAAATGGTGGATCAGCCATCATACGCCATTTGATAGAATGGGCGCCTATGGGCGGCGGATCCGCCATTTAGCAGAATACGCTTTTTCGCACTGAGCATGCTCAGGAAAAAAAAAAAAAAAAAAAAAAGGTACTTATCCAGACAGTCCAAAAACTATATAAAGGTGGGCTAATGACTCATTGGGCCCAGACATCCGGCACCAGCAAGACAGAGAAGATAAGAGAAGAGAGCCTGCCATCAACTGCCCAGCAGCAAGACCCCTGCAACCAGAATCCAGGAGCAAGATGAGCACCTGCCCAGCACCAAGCCATGACCGAGAGGCCTGCCAGTGCCAGCCAGCACCAACAAGCCTGCCAGCAAAGCCTGCAATTGTGAGTATAAAACCTATTTGTGTGGGGCATGCGTGTGTGTGTGTGTGTGTGTGTGTGTGTGTGTGTGTGTGTGTGTGTGTGTGTGTGTGTGTATTTATTATGCCTTTTTTTCACACTTTGTTTTTGTTGTTGCATGTGTACTGTATTTTATTTTCATACTACTATAATTTTATTTGAATATTTGCAAGTGTGCTGTGATTCTGTTGTGTGTATTGTATGTGGTGTCTGACTGTAGTATGTGTTCAGCTTCTTTTTTTTCATGTACTGTGGTATTTAAAATAAAGAGCACAGTAGCTTCTACTTACAAAAAAAAAAAAAAATTATAATAAATAAAAACGGTCTCCAAAAACTGTTCATAGTATCATTGTAAAACCAGGTAACCTTAAGTGTGGGTATACGTGCAACAAGATCACATTAAGTGTTGGTATACGTGCAATACCTAAACAAGGTCACTTTAAAGTGTGGGTATACTCTCACTGATAGATTCTCAGTTAACTCTGCACCAGGGAATTACACACATGCACAGGGCTGTGGAGTCGGTAAGCCACAGTTGCGACTCCGACTCCTGGATTTTATCAGGCTCCGACTCCAACTCCTTCATAAATGGCCAATTCATAACAAATTTACTGTTGTAAAATATTAAACATCGTGCTTATTCAGTTTCTCACCATCATATAAGTAATCAGACCACTTAGAGCAAAAACTACATTGATTAGAATACAATTAGAATATAGCAAATAACTTTTATAAACTTTTCTAAACTGTAAGTAAATATGCAATAAACACTTTTATGCAGTTAATAAGAAGAAATCTATAAATTTGTCCTCAGAAAAAGTATTGCCTGTCAGATCCTCCTTCATGGATGCCCTCAAATCTGATCTAATTATTTTGAGAGCAAAGAACAACCTCTACACTAAAGGCCCCGTCACACTAAGCGACTCACCAGCGATCCCGACACCGATATGAAGGTGTCAGGATCGCTGGTAAGTCGCTATGTGATCGCTGGTGAGCTGTTACACAGACAGCTTCACCAGCGATCAGCACAGCGATGCCGAGCGCCCGGCATCGCTGGCCATCTCTGTAAAAAATAGTATCAAAATAAAAAATATAGTTATTCTCACCTTCCGACGTCCCGTTTAGCCATCCTGCCTCTCTCCACGCTCCGGTCCCAGTGAGCCTTTGCACGAATGACCGCAAGATGTCACGGTCTCGCGGGATAACAAAGTCTCGCGGTCATTCATGCAAAGGATCACTGGGACCGGAGCGTGGAGAGAGGCGGGATGGCTGAACGGGACATCGGAAGGTGAGAATAACTTTTTTATTTTTTTTTTTTTTTACACCTGATCGCTGGTCTCCCGCTGTCACACACAGCGATGCGTGCTGGCCAGCGGGAGACCAGCGACCAAAGAAATGTCCAGAGATTTCTTGCAGCGATCAGCGATACCGGCAGGGGGGCCGCTCACTGATCGCTGTCACACACAGCGATCTCGCTGGTGAGATCGCTGTTGTGTCACAAAAGTTGTGACTCAGCAGCGATCTCGCTACCGAGATTGCTTAGTGAGACGGGGCCTCAACTTGTGTTGGTGGCAAAGCAGTAACCACTCGGGCAACATCTCTGACAATGTCAGGATACAGAGGAATCGCTTGTTGCATTGTTATTTTTGATGAACGGTCAAATTTCTCAATTTCTTTTAGTGCACATGAAAAATTCTGCTGAAATGTACTGGCTGTGTTCCTTGATGGGGATGACTCTTCTTCTATGTGGGAACGCTTTGCACGGTCCTTGTGATCCAAATATTTTTCGAAATTAAATTCTTCATCAGTTGATGATGAGGGTGAAGATGTGGCAGGACGACCAAATTCTTCTTGTTCCTCCTGACTGTTCTGCAACCCTTTCATCCTTACTGCTATTTCAAACAGAGCTTCTTTTCCTTTACTTAGCTGTTGATCATCTAGAAGAATCCGATGCATTGGGTCTACATAAACAGCTGCCAAGAATGTTATTTTGTAATAGTAGCTCCTCTCTCCGTTTCATTGATGTAGCAATGCCACTTGCAATTAACCCTCCTCTTTGGGACAGGCGAAACATCAGGTTCTTCCACTCCTTTAAGAAAATACCTGGAGTTAAGTCCTCTGCTTGTAATTTTTTAGTCACTGTAAATGGGTGCTCTAGCAATTTTTCCAGCTCAGTCACCTGATTCCACTGACTTTCATTTATCAGTTGAGGGTTAGCCATGTCTACAAGAAAGGTTTTCAGTTCAACCAAGCGCTGAATCATTAAGTAAGTACTGCCCCATCGTGTGGCTTGATCAATAATTGCCCCTTTTCCAGCACGTCTCTTCAAAATTGAGTCAACTTAAGGGGTTCTGGCAACAGTAGCCAATTTTCTCACCTTGCCAATTAGTGCAGCAGCATGTCCTTCTTGCAGACTGTCTCTTATAGCCAGCTCTAGCGTATGCACAACACAGCGCATGTGATGAATGAAAGAACATATTGACACAGTTTCAACAAGATCATCTAAACTATCATGTTGCTGTTCATCTGAAGAAACTTCAGTTTGCTCCTCAGTTACAATACTGTGTTCCTCTATTTCAAACATTTCTGTGTCTGTGGACCCAGAATGTTCTTCTAGCTGCTGGTCACCATCATTACTCTCATTCATTAGCTTAATAGTACTTATCATATTTGAAGCATTGTCCGTTACGACAGAAAGAACTTGCTCTTTAAGTTCATAGTCTTGCAGAACCTTTTCCACCAAGACCTGGAGAAACTCACTGGTGTGATGAGCTTTGGTGTCTTTTACTGCCAATGTCTTGGTAACTATTTCATTTTTGTCACAAACAAATCGGACATTGATGGCAAAATAGTTCACTCTGTGACGTGTGCAGGCATCCATTTTAAGAAACAGAAAGCGCCCCTTGAGAGTTTTTTTAAGTTCTTCCTTTTGTTTAAAAGCTTCTTCGATTACTAATTTTCTAATACTCTCTCTCCAGAGAAACACCAAGCTTGCGGGCCATTTCCCCATTCAGACACATAAAAGCTGGTCGTGAAAATAATGAAATAGGCACACTATCCTTTACAACAAGCTCTATGATCTGTTTTTTAAATGTATCTACTGTCATTGTCACAGTAACTTTGTCACTGACAAAATATCTTGCAACTGATGGCTGCAATGTTCTCTGCTCCTTTGTTTGGCTGGAAGAGCTGGGCACTGGTTCATTGGTTTGGATGCAGTCTTTCTCATCCACTGCTTTCAGTACTTCTGGATGAAAGCGCTGTAAATGTCTCTTTATGCACTCATCTTGGCTTCACAGCATTTGTTTTCGTCTGGATCATTTGTCATACACTGACAGACAATGTTTTCTATCTTGAGTGATGGTGAAATGTTCAAATACAGCTGATTTAATGTGATGCTTCTTTGACATTCTCAGGTTTTTAATTCTGCATTCACAATCCAAATGACAATTGTTTTTCCTAAAAACAATTGTACAAAATTATTGCCAGGTCGTACAACTGATATAGTGGTCAGTAATACTGTTATTATTCCTCATGTACTCACAGTTAACTGATGCAAAGTTTGTTGAAAGGATAATACTTCTTACAGTCTTCCTCTTCTGAGTAGCAGGCAGCTGTGAGATGCTTGGAAGACGCACACCTAGTATGATCTAGTCTAGAGGAGGAGCTTTACTACTAAGAATTTGCAACACATTTTCACTTTCAGTTTCATACATTGTAAGTAGGGGGGTTGGGGCAGCATGAGGTTAACCAAGTATAAGATTAGATAAGGGCAGTGGAGAACATGACACACAAGAAGTAAGAAATGTCTCTATCTCCAGCAGAACTGCTTATCACTGTTGTTCATAGTTTGATAGAACATATATATTTGAGTAACATTTATAAAATTCATCTGAAAGTTCAATTATGAAATATTAATACATTTTTTTTAAAGCTGGAGTTGGAGTCGGTACATTTCTACCGACTCCAACCAAAACAAACTCCGACTCCACAGCCCTGCACATGCAATACCAAAACAAGGTCACTTTAACCCCTTCACCCCCAAGGGTGGTTTGCACGTTCATGACCGGGCCAATTTTTACAATTCTGACCACTGTCCCTTTATGAGGTCATAACTGAAACGCTTCCATGGATCCCGGTGATTCTGACATTGTTTTCTCGTGACATATTGTACTTCATGTTAGTGGTAAAATTTCAAATAACTTGCGTTTGTGAAAAAAACGGAAATTTGGAGAAAATTTTGAAAATTTTCACAATTTTCCAACTTTGAATTTTTATGCCCTTAAATCACAGAGATATGGCACACAAAAAACTTGATAAGTAACATTTCCCACATGTTTACTTTAAGTCACAATTTTGGAACCAAAATTTTTTTTTTGTTAGGAAGTTATAAGGGTTAAAAGTTGACCAGCGATTTCACATTTTTGCAACACCATTTTATTTTTACGGACCACATCACATTTGAAGCCACTTTGAGGGGTCTATATGATAGAAAATACCCAAAAGTGACACCATTCTAAAAACTGCACCCCTTAAGGTGCTCAAAACCACATTCAAGAAGTTTATTAACCCTTCAGGTGCGTCACAGGAATTTTTTGAATATTTAAAAAAAAAAAAAAAAAAAAATAATGAACATTTAACTTTTTTTTCACAAAAAAAAATACTTCAGGTTCAATTTTTTTTTTATTTTACCAAGGGTAACAGGAGAAATTTGACTGCAAATGTTATTGTGCAATTTGTCCTGAGTACGCTGATACCTGATATGTGGGGGGGAACCACTGTTTCGGCACATGGCAGAGCTCAAGAAGGGAAGGCGCGCTGTTTGACTTTCTCAATGCAAGATTGGCTGGAATTCAGATCGGACGCCATGTCACATTTGGAGAGCCCCTGATGTACCTAAACAGTGGAAACCCCCCACAAGTGACCCCATTTTGGAAACTAGACCCCCCAAGGAACTTATCTAGATATGTGGTGAGAACTTTGAACCCACACGGGCTTCACAGAAGTTTATAACGTACAGCGCTACAATTAAAAAAATCATTTTTTTTCCACAAAAATGATGTTTTCACCCCCAATTTTTATTTTCCCAAGGGTAACAGGACCCTAAAGTTATTGGGAAATTTGTCCTGAGTACGCTGATATACCCCACATGTGGGGGTAAACCACTATTTGGGCACATGGCAGAGCTCGGAAGGGAAGCCGCGCCATTTGACGTTTTTTGGCTGGAATTGAGATCTGACACCATGTCGTGTTTGGAAAGCCCCTGATGTACCAAAACAGTGAAAACCCCGCACAAATGACCCCATTTTGGAAACTAGACCCCCCAAAGAAATTATCTAGATGTGTGGTGAGCACTTTGACCCCTCCAGTGCTTCACAGAAGTTTATAACGCCCGGGTGTGAAAATAAAAAATTTGTATTTTTCCCACAAACATGATCAATTAGTCCCCAATTTTTTTATTTTCCCAAGGGTACCAGGAGAAATTGGACCCCAAAAGTTGTTGTCCAATTTGTCCCGAGTACACTGACACCCCATATGTGGGAGAAAATTATTGTATGGGCACACGTCGGGGCTCAGAAGGGAAGTAGTGACATTTTGGAATGCAGACTTTGATGGAATGGTCTGCGGGTGTCATGTGCGTTTGGAAAGCCCCTGATGTACCTAAAACTATTGAAACTCCCCACAAGTGACCCCATTTTGGAAACTAGACCCCCCACGGAACTTATCTAGATGTGTGGTGAGCACTTTGAACCCTCAAGTGCTTCACAGAAGTTTATAACGCCCGGGCGTGAAAATAAAAAAAAATTTTTCCACAAAAATGATATTTTTGCCCCCAATTTTTTATTTTCCTAAAGGTAACAGGAGAAATTGGACCCCAAAAGTTGTTTTGCAATTTGTCCTGAGCAGGCTGATACCCCATATGTGGGGATAAAACACTGTTTGGGCGCATGGCAGAGCTTGGAAGGGAAGGAGCACCATTTGACTTTTTCAACTCAGAATTGGCTGGAATTGAGATCAGACGCCATGTTGCATTTGGAGAGCACCTGATGTGCCCAAACAGTGGAAACCCCCAATTCTAACTCCAACCCTAACCCCAACACACTCCTAACCCTAATGTCAGCCCTAACCCTAGCCCTAGTGGGAAAATGGAAATAAATACATTTTCTTTTAATTTTATTATTTTTCCCTAACTAAGCGGGTGATAGATTTACTGTTTGTGGCGGTTTTTATGTTTGGCCGCTGTCGCCCGCTAAAAGACGCTTTCTATTGTAAAAATAGTTTTTGCATCACCACATATTGAGAGCTATAATTTTTCCGTATTTTGACCCACCGAGTCATGTGAGGTCTTACTTTTTGCAGGACGAGTTGACGTTATTTATTGGTACCATTTTCGGGCACGTGACATTTTTTGATCGCTTTTTATTCCGATTTTTGGGACGCAGAATGACCAGCGTTTCATGAATTTCTTTTGGGGGGGGTGCGGTAAAATTGATAAAGCGGTTTTATTCTTCGGGTCAGTACGGTTACAGCGATACCTCATTTAGGTCGTTTTTCTATGTTTTGTCCGTTTTATGCAATGAAAACTATTTTATGTAAAAAAAATATTTTTGCATCGCTTTATTCTGCGAGCTATAACTATTTTTTCTCTGATGACGCTGTGTGGCTGCTCGTTTTTTGCGGGACAAGATGACGTTTTCAGCGGCACCATGGATATTTATATGCGTCTGTTTGATCGCGCGTTATTGCACTTTTTGTTTGGCGGTATGATAAATCATTTTTTGCTTCGTTTTTTTATTTAAGGGGTTCGCTAAAGGGGTTAACTAATGGGACAGTTTTATAGGGCAGGTCGTTACGGACGCGGCGATACCTAATATGTGTACTTTTATTTTTTTTTTATTTCCAAAAAATGGATTTATTGGGGGGAATATTTTTTTTTTCTAATTTGGTGATTTTTTTTAAATTATTTTAACACTTTTTTTTTTTTTTTTTTACTTTATTACATATAGTCCCAGGTGGGACATCGCTGATCTGTCACATCACAGATTACTGTGACAGATCAGCGATCTGTCACATGCACTGCTGCAGACTTCCTCATGCCTGCGCTTTGTAGGCAGAGGAAGCCAGCTCCCTGCAGGCCCCCGTCGCAATCTTGGATTCGGGGGCCTGCAGGGAAGGAGCCCCCAGCATCAGCGCTGCACATTGCACTGCCGTGGAGGGCTCAGGGAAGCAAGGAGGGAGCCCCCTCCCTGCCGATGCTTCCCTTTAACCCCCGGTACACCGCGATCATGTTTGATCGCGGTGTGCAAGGGGTTAACGTGTCAGGGGCAGTCCGTGACCGCCCCTGACACATTGTGTCAGCTGTGATAATTAGCTGACACCCGGCCGCAATCATCAGCGCTCACCATGTGGGCGCCGCTGATCGCTGAGACGTACTATCCCGTCCATTGGCATAGGGGCCCGGGTCCCATGGACGGGATAGTACGTTTGATGTCAGCAAGGGGTTAAAGTGTGGGTATACATACAATACCAGGGTTTTTTTGGGGGGGGTTTTTTTTTTTAAAGGGTAACACGAGGTTTAGGGTTGGGAAGGTTGCGCATTTCACATATCAACATTCAATTTTTTGGGGTGGTTTTTCAATCAAAATATCTGATTTTTTTTTTTTTTTGTTATCTTATTACAATACAAGTGTTTATACTTGCAGATCCATTCACAAAGAACACGCAAACCATTTTGCAGCAGACCGCCACGCCACAGCAAACCCAGATAAGAGAGTGAAATTTTCCAAGTATAAAGGCCTGAAAGCTTTTGTTACCCTATGTATAGTAGCTTAACAAGTGTCTTTATACTTGCAGATCAGTTCAGGAAGGACCGCAGACCCGCCAGACAGACCGCAGCAAACCCGCAAGCTAGGCCGGAGCAATAATGTCTTCTGGGAGCTCCCCCTCACATCAGCGAACTGAGGTTATATTAATAATGGGTTTTTTTTTTACTCTTATTTTACAGGATTTTTTTTTTTTAACAATATATGCGTGTATTATGTTTTCACAGGAAGCTCAATCTGAGGAGCTTCCAGGAGGAGACATGCAGGGTGGAGAAATGCAAGGATGGGGCGCGCAGAGTGTAAGTTTAGCAGATACAAAAACTCACATACATACATACATAATGCTACACCCAACACAAACATTCATCACAGCACACACAATAACTACGCATCCATCCAAGCACATAAAGAAAAAAAATTAAGTCTTCACAATCCGGTGCCCGCACTAGAGCAACTCCCAGGACATCCCAGCGTCATCGAGGTGATGCTTCCGGTGGTCGGCGAACAGTAAGTAACCCTTTATTTGGGTGATTAATGAACCTCATGTTTCTGAATTTAAATATTCCTTTTTTATTTTTTTTCCACAGGATTGACAGCGTGCTCCCCACAGAGCAGTAGAAGAGGGAATCATCATCGATGTGGACACCCTCATCGAGGCTGTGCAACCACGGGAGCCACTGTGGGACATAGCAAACCGCTACCATGCCGACCAACCAACGGCTATGGGATGAAGTGTGTTCGGAGGTTAGAGAACTGGGAGGAGCTCGATGCGAGGGCCAGGGATTTTATGCATAAGTATTCCATTTTCGGTAACTTATATTACAGCACGTGCAGTGTTGAATACTAACCACTTTGCTTTTTTTTTTTCCTTCACAGGTGACAGGGTTATCATACAGTGGCGGTCACTCAGGTTCGCTTCAAGAGGGACTTCAACAAGGAGATGCAGGCCCCGAGTGGATCGAGAGGACGCAGGAGCACCCAGTATAAATACTACAGAGCCCTGTCGTTCCTCTGGTCGACGATGGTGAGCAGAAGGTAAATATTCCACACATCATTTCTGCAGTACAAATGTTTTCATGTTTAACCTAATTTTTTAGGCCAAATGAAATATCAATATATTATTTTTTTTCCTCTTTTCTAGCACCATCTGCAGCACTCGGGAGCCTGCTTCTGAGTTGCCTCCCTCTGGAGGGATCCCTTCGGAGACCGCCACCGGTGACCACATCGAGGTATCCGACCCCTCTGTACCTTCCCCTCTTGTCTCATCCCTCTGTCCCCTCCACCAGCACTGGAGCAGAAGGGCAGTCTTCATCACATGAAGCTGCAGGTGACGATTTACAGTACCCTTTACCCCACCCCTCTGACACTGCCATCTCTACCAACTTGTGGTTCTGGACGGCAGCGTCAGAGATTTCAGGAAAGGATGACTGACTGTTTGAATCTGAATTCAACCGTCCAGAATGCATTCCGAATTTTGGGGCAACAGTTAACTTCTGGGTTGAACATGATAAATCAATGTATCATGGAACTCAGAAGATATATGGAACGGATGAATTCAGAGTCAAACCAGGCTTCGAGACATTTTTTTTTTTTCAGTCAGTTGTCCAGCAAATGGAAGATTTAAATCCTCACCTACAGATGCATGTGATGCAAGCATGTCACAATGCTCTAGTGACTGCAGTATCCCAGGCCTCCCAATCTAACCATGCACCTATTCCATCACCTCATTCCACTGTCCACCCTCCTCTGTCATTCCTCCCCCTTTCTCTATAGTTCCCCATTCCATTCTTCCCAGTACCTTCCTTCCCCACTGCATTATACCCCAATGCCCTCACCATACCCACCCCCACACACGCACCTTCAATGTTCCCACAAACCTCCTCTGTCCATCAACTCCCATCCCAACCTCAAGTTGTAAACCCTCCTTCCACTTCTGATCCTCATCAACCTTGTTCCCAGTCCTCCCCCCCCGGATGTGGTCAACCCTGTTAACCCCTCCGATGATATCTCCACCCAACAATTCCGGCATTTGTAAATTAAGTAAAAAAAAATATATATATTTTTTGTTTCAAAAAATTTTTATTGTGTGGTTTAATTTTTTTTCTTTAGTGTTAAGTAAAAAAAAAAAACCCACCAGTGGTGTTGAGGTTATATATACACACACAACACTTGGGTAAAGGCAATACACAACAAATGGTTCAATGTACACCGGTGGTGTACACGTATAAACGCAACACTTGGGTAAAGGTAATACACAACACTTTGGTAAATGTAAAAATAGGTTCAAAGTACATCGGTGGTGTACAGGTATACACACAACACTTGGGTAAATGTACCATAACTCAAACAAAAAATTACAAATGTTTTTCATATACAAAAAAGGAACCTTGGTATAACAAAAAAAAAAAAAAAAATGTATACCTTGTTATCTTGCCAGTCAACTCTTCCTTCTGGTGACACAAAATAATCAGCAAATGTGTCCCTCATTCTTGTCACTGACACATTGCTTCGAACACTTGTCTGGTGATAATCCCACAAGGTGGTTTCACAAACATTTTCTTCCATGGAAACAGGTTCCTTTGAAAGTAAAAAAATTGTACAGGATCACACATGCCTTCACCACCTCATCCACAGTCTCAGTTTTCATTTTTATGGCAGTTTACAGCACTCTCCATTTTGATGTTAAAATCCCAAAAGCGCACTCCACCACTCTTCGCGCTCTTGTCAATCGATAGTTATAGATTTTGTGTGTGTCAATCCATGACTTCCATATGGCTTGAGAAGATGTTTAGACAGTTGAAATGCGTCGTCACCAACACACACACACACACACAACTGGTGGGCCTGTTGTTCCAGGGAGTGGTGTTGGAGGTGGGAAGTCAAAACTGTCTCCATACAAACGACGGCCCATTGCGGACATCTTGAATACCTGCGAATCATTGGATCGACCATACGCACCAATGTCGACCGCAATAAATTTGTATTTTGAGTCTGCAATGGCCATCAGTACAATTGAAAAGAATTTCTTGTAGTTGAAAAATTCAGATCCAGATCCATTTGGTTTCACAATCCTTATATGCTTCCCATCCACTGCACCAACAATGCAGAAACTGGCAGATTTCTTGAAAGTTGTCCGCAATCTCCAGCCACCTTTCCGGTGTTGGCTGTGGGATGAACTCCTCCTGTAGACAATCCCACAATGCCTGGCAGGTCTGTTGGACAATTCCAGAGATTGTCGATATCCCAAGCCAGAACTGGTAATGGAGGAAGGCGAAGGATTCTCCAGTTGCCAGGAATCTGTTAAAAAAAGGGTAAAGTGTAAAATTAATACAAACTACAAGCCATAACATGACAATAGTCTGCAGAATCTGAAAACTTAAAAAAAAAAATAAAAAAAATAAAAAAAAAAAAACAAAGAAAAAAAAACAACTTACCGAAGGGTCACTATCTAATCCTCCACCGGTGATATAGAGAAGCGCATGTAGCTGTCCCTTCTCTGTATTTGCGCTCCGACACGCTCCACCAAAATCTCAAACAGGTCCTGTCTCATCTGCACATAATTGAAGAACTTCTCCGGGTTATCCCTCAATTCCAGATAAAGTGTAGAAAAAACGCCAAGGGTAAACCTCTTTGCATTGATCGGATGAATCCACTGCAGTCTCTTCCTTGTCCGACGCAGCATTCGCAGTCTTGTTTTCTCACTCTGCAGAGCAATAATTGCCAAACGATTGCATTGAAAATCAAAATCCACACAGATGCTGTTAATATTCGCTTTTACTTCTTCCATCTCTGCCACTAGCTCTAGAACCTTTCAAAAATATTGTTTTACAACACCATAGATATAGTTTTCCCTAGTTTCCAGGATCCAGTCACGTTTGGGAGTATTTTCCAAGAGCCAATCATATTTGGGAGCATCCCATTTGGAAGGTGTGTAAAAACGGAACCGTCAGAAAACGGACCCAACGGATGGCAGCGGATGGTACATATCCATATAAAAATCCGTATAGCGGATCCGTGAAAAAACGGATCCGTACCATCCGCTTGCATCCGTTTTGCCACATTTTTAACGGATCCGCCATTTTCAAATTTTGGCTGATGTGGAAAAACTGAAGTGTGAAACAGGCCTAAGACAGAGATCCCCAACAATCTAAAGAAGGGATATATATAGATAAGGCTGAAAACTCTATTCTAAATGTGTAACAATCCCTGAGCCCAAATCTTAGGGACAGTCAGGGGTGTAGCAGCAGCAATCCCACCCAGACCATGGGGCTACAGTGTTAGAAATACTGCATGTTATAAGATATAAAGAAGGCAGCACTCCAGGTAAAGGGTACAACACTGAGAGGTACTTCAGTGAGCCATCTCAAAAGGGTTAGTAAAGTACACCCACTTTTTTGGACACTACTTTGAGTGCTGCCTGCAGTCTTTATAGACTGGACCTCAGGCCAGTGCACTACGGTAGGTCTGCACCCAACACTCCATGGTGCGGCACTTCATAACCTACGATACAGAGGAAAGGACTGAGGTCTTAGATTGGGGCCGGGAAGTTCCGCCTCTGGGAGCAGCAGATAGACCGGCAGCATTTACTGCCCTATGTATCCGATCATCCTGATGTATAAACCTGCCATCAGGACCAGGTGCCAGGAATCAAGGTCCAGCAGAAGACAACCATGTAAAGACCACGTTCACACCTTCAGTGTCTGTAAGAGAAAACTGGTGACATGTTTCTGTTATATTTTGCCTCTCTCCTGAGGGAAGACTGATGTAAAAAAAAAACTGAGCAAATACTCAACGTGTGCATGTGGCCTAATTGCGAGGCCGCTGCGCTGTAACGGAGAGACCGAGGCAGGCTATATGGCCACGTATCACAGTCTCGTCACACAGGTCCTATACAGATGCACAGAGGGATGCGAGGAGCACGTGTAGCCCTTACCTGTGGTAGGCAGACAGCTGCACGGCGCTGTAGGGGAACAGGCGCACACAGGCCGTCAGGTTACCCTTCCAGAAAGCCTTCAGGCCCTCCGCCCCGTGCAGCACCGGGAAGGCGCGCAGGAAGCCCTGCTTGGAGTGGAAAGTCCCCACTTGTGTGAGTATCTTCACCACGTCCAGAGGAGCAGTGGCGGAGCGGCTCAGCACCCCCGCCAGCCCCCCACATAGCGTGCTCTGCCAGGAGGCGAGTCTGGAGTCCCGCTTTAAGGTCGCCATATGCCTTGTACGAGTGTATGTAGTCAGCAGCTCCCACACATGACCGCAGTAGCAGGCGGCACACACCGCACGGACGGTACAGACAGAGCACGAGCTGTCAGCGCTGCCTCATAGGGCAAGTGTCTGATTGGCTGCCAGCAGTTCCGAGTACTCTTCGTTATCATTGGACAACGAAATTATAAGCCTCGCCCTTTATGGTTCCCGGACCAATCACACAGGACTCTAGTTGTATGAATGACAGGTAATCGTGCGCCGAGCACGTCCTGCTGTGTAGTGTACCCGCGTCCTGCGCTGGTGGTCAGCTGCTGTGAGAACTCCGGGGGGCTGGAGGCGGTGCCGCATTGGTCAGACACAGGCCGCGCTGCTGCATAGTGAGGGAGCTTGCAATCCACCCACAAAACCTCCACAATGAGGCGGAAACAGTTGGACTTTTGCGACTTGTCCTGTTACAGTTGCTGGTGTGATGCGACTCCATTCACATTACCCTGCGGTGTAGCAGCGGCATTAGGGTCTTTTTTCACACGTCCTGTGTTGCAGTCTACACAATACCTCAGGTTTCTGTTTCACCATCGCATACAGGGCTGGTTTTAGGCAAAGTTTAAACTGGGGCCCCAAATACTAACATATTGCACATCACACAGAAGCATTTTGGTTGTATTTACATGCGCTGAGTTCAGGCTGCTAAATGAGTGTGATCGACAATATTGAAGAAGTCGTTCAACACTTGTTTCCCGGCCTCTTACCACCGTCTGAGAAAGAAAGATGGGGACAGAACAATCACTATCAGATCACCATACAGTATCATGTTTTTATTTTGAACAAAAAATGGTCAATTGTGAAATTATAAGCATTATCAGCTTATTACAAAATGAAATCAGTTTTCAAGTCAAAACTTTATTCTAGGTGATGTTACATTTGCACATAGGACCCCTTGTTGGAAAGAAGCTTCTGAACTCTCTTGTCCATTGAATTTGTCAGTTTTTGGATGGTTTGTGCTTCAATTGTTTTGCATGTGGACAGAATACCCTCCCAGAGCTGTTGCTTAGATGTAAACTGCCTCCCGCCATCATAGACACTCCTTTTGATGATGCTCCAGAGGTTCTCAATGGGGTTGAGGTCAGGGGAAGATGGTGGCCACACCATAAGTTTGTCCTCCTTTATGCCCATAGCAGCCAGAGATGCAGATGTGTTATTTGCAGCATGAGACGGTGCATTATCATGCATGAAAATGATCTTGCTGCGGAAAGCACGGTTCTTCCTCTTGAACCATGGCAGGAAGTGCTGTTTTAGAAACTCCACATAGATTATGGAGTTCATCTTTACCCCTTCAGGGATCCTAAAGGGGCCGACAATCTCTCTCCCCATGTTTCCAGCCCAAAACATTACTCCACCTCCTCCTTGTTGGCACCTTAGCCGTGTTTTCATGGGGTGTCCATCAACAAGCCATCCTCCACTCCATCCATCTGGACCATCGAGCGTTGCACGGCACTCATCGGTGAACAAAACCGTTTGGAAGTCAGTCTTCATGTATCGTTTGGCCCACTGGAGCCGTTTCTGCTTGTGTGCAGTGGGTAGAGGTGGTTGACAGGATGGCTTACGCACAGCTGCAAACCTCTGAAGGACCCTACATCTTGTTGTTCGGGGGATGTTGGAGGCACCAGCAGCTTCAAAAACTTGTCTGCTGCTATGACAAGGCATTTTTGCAGCTGCTCTTTTAACCTGACGCCATTGCCTGTTGGAAAGAGTCCTCAATTTTTCCTTATCAGCACGCACACGTGTGTGCTGGGAATCAGCTACATACTTCTTGATTGTGCGATGATCACGATGAAGTGTCTTGGCAATGTTGATTGTAGTCATGCCTTGACCTAAATACTCCACAATTTGTTGCTTCTCAGCAGCCGACACATCCTTTTTCTTTCCCATTTTGGCAAAAAATGCAGGCTGCTTAATAATGTGGAACAGCCTTCTTAAGTAGTCTTGCCTTTATTTGGACACACCTGCCAAACTAATTTGCACAGGTATCTGCAATTGCTTTCAGTGATCTAAAGAGCCCTGACACACATCACCATCACTGAGTTTAAATGACAAACAAAAAAATTCTAACCTTATCACTCCTAAACTCTTTTTGCATAATAATTTGGAACACAGTTTATAATGTAACCCCCATAGAATATAATGCAGCCACCCACTAGAGCATAATGTTAGGCGTCAGGTTTCTGCGTCTGCTTTGCAGGAATCCAGAGCCTCACATTCTTCGGTTTTCTGCTGTCTTTCTACTACAGAGGAGACTACTTTGCAGCAGACCGCTCCAGAGACTAAGTCCCTCTGTGCTCCTACTGGGCATGCTCACGAGACGATCTCCCATTGGAGATCGGGAGTCATGTGCCCAGGTCCTGTTCCAGATCTCATTGGTCCATCTCGGAGATACGGAAGGTCCCGCACGGCTATAAAAAGTGCGCATGGCCGTTCAGCCATGCGCTAGTATAGACTATACTGCTATGTGTGAATGGTGACAGATGTATGATTCTGGTGACTGACTTATTAAGAAACCCCTTCCCTCTGATATTACGCATGTGGATACGGAATTAGTTTAGCAGTCAGCGCCAGTCCACATTGCACGTGCTTTGTAGCTTTGTTGTCGAGCGGCAGTGTCCTGCGCTGCGCTGCAGTTGCAGCCCTTCTTGGCGCTCACAGCAGCGACGCCGCACACACGGTAGGTCTAGATGGACGCAGCTCCTCTGTCTTAGGTCCTGCTCCTGTGACCTGATACCGTGTGTGCATTTACCTGAGGCCTGTGTTACTAACAGGCTCAGTGTTTTTGTATGTTTATGTTGCGGCGCCTCTGTGTGTGAACAGAGCCCGCTCTGCGCACTTCGGGTGAAGTTGAACCTGTGCGCATTATACCGCCATATTGCTCCTCTGTCATTACCTAGCAGCGGTGTAAGACCTACTGCACGGTGGACCCCGAGCGGCGAATGCACTTTATTATTTATTTTTATTTAGTGCGTTCCGCCGTTCCTAACATTATACTAGCGCCAGGGTCTGGCTAGTAATGGCAGATCAGCAGCAACTCCTACAGTGCATTCGCCAGCTTGAGCGCCGCTACTCTTGAGAGTGTTATCTCAGCGGCGAAGTCTTCGGAGGCTGCTGTACAGGCGATCGCAGAGGTGGTTTCACATATGTCCTCGTCTTCCCACGCGCCGACAGTTACCCGCCTCCCGTTGCCCGATAAATTTTCTGGCGATGGCGCCTCCTGTAGGGGTTTCGTCAGCCAGGGCTCTATCCAGCTGGAGTTACTTGCTGCGCGATTCCCTACGGAACGGGCCAAGGTGGGATTTATTGTTTCCCTTCTGTCGGGCAAGGCGTTGGAGTGGGCTACGCCACTATGGGAGCATGGTGACCCAGAGGTTTGGACCGCTGCTCAGTTTTTAACAGCTATTAAGCAGGTCTTCCTGGGACCACGGGTCATGCACGACACCTCTCTGCAGCTACTTGCTTTGACTCAGGGATCCCTCTCGGTTAGTCAGTATGCCGTTCGTTTTCGGCCACTGGCTTCCGAACTGGAGTGGTCTGACAAAGCCCTCATCCCTGTGTTTTGGAGAGGTTTAGCTGAGCATGTTAAGGATGCTCTTTCTACTAGAGAGGTTCCTGCAAGTCTGGAGGAGCTGATTGCCATTGCCACCCGTATTGATCTCCGTTTTTCGGAGCGCGGGCTGGAACGTGCTCAATCCAGACGGAAGGTTACTCTGGCTCCCAACCTTTTGAACCTCTGGAATCACCCGAGCCAGAGTGTTCACTCCCAGAGCCCATGGAGGTGTCTCGCGCCAGTCTCGAGGCGCGTCCGGCACTAAGCTCCACTTGCTGCTGCCACTGTCAGCACTGTATTTACCAGGATAACGAGGCCTCGCAATGGCCAAACTCTGTGCCGCTGGGCAAGACCTTTGTCCCCCCTCGCCTTCGGCCGAAGGTTCTCGCATGGGTGCACACGTCCAGGGCGGGTGGTCACTGTGGCTACATGCAGACCACAAAACTCCTGGCAGGGTCATATTGGTGGCCGCATAGGGCTCGGGACACTAAAAAAATATATTCAGGTATGCGCCTCGTGTGCTCGGGTAAACTTCCTTAAACAGAGAGTGGAGACGTCCGCCGACACACTGCGGCGTCCCACTTCAACTTATGCTCCGGGAGGTTTTTCCGCTCCCGTGGTCTCCCACGTGTCCCTTATTAAACCTGGCGATCTTGCCACCTCTGATACCTTCCACGTGTCCCGGTTTTCCGTGTCACCTACCGGGACACCAGACTTGCCTTCGGACGAGTCTGAGGCCTATGCCTCTGATGGGCACAGGGTGGTGGATTGGAAGGCTCAGAGAGGAGGAGGGGTAATGTTAGGCGTCAGGTTTCTGCATCTGCTTTGCAGGAATCCAGAGCCTCACATTCTGCGGTCTCCTGCTGTCTTACTATTGCAGAGGCGATTACTTTGCAGCAGACCACTCCAGAGACTAAGTCCCTCTGTGCTCCTACTGGGCATGCTCACGAGACGATCTCCCATTGGAGATCGGGAGTCATGTGCCCAGGTCCTGTTCCAGATCTCATTGGTCCATCTCGGAGATCTGGAAGGTCCCGCACAGCTATAAAAAGTACGCATGGCCGTTCCGCCATGCGCTAGTATAGACTATACTTGCTATGTGTGAATGGTGACGGATGTATGATTCTGGTGACTGACTCATTATAAAGCCTCATCCCTCTGATATTACGCATGTGGATAGGGAATTAGTTTAGCAGTCAGCGCCAGTCAGAGGCAAGCCTTAGGCCACTGTGCACACCGCACCTCTACCCTAGCGTCCGACATTGCACGTGCTTTCTAGCTTTGTTGTCGAGCGGCAGTGTCCTGCGCCGCGCTGCAGTTGCAGCCCTTCTTGGCGCTCACAGCAGCGACGCCGCACACATGGTAGGTCTAGATGGACGCAGCTCCTCTGTCTTAGGTCCTGCTCCTGTGATCTGATACCGTGTGTGCATTTACCTGAGGCCTGTGTTACTAACAGGCTCAGTGTTTTTGTATGTTTATGTTGCGGTGCCTCTGTGTGTGAACAGAGCCCGCTCTGCACACTTCGGGTGAAGTTGAACCCGTGCGCATTATACCGCCATATTGCTCCTCTGTCATTACCTAGCATCGGTGTAACACCTACTGCACGGTGGACCCCGAGCGGCGAATGCACTTTATTATTTATTTTTATTTAGTGCGTTCCGCCGTCCCTAACATTATACTAGCGCCAGGGTATTGCTAGTAATGGCAGATCAGCAGCAACTCCTACAGTGCATTCGTCAGCTAGAGGGCCGCTACTCTTGAGAGTGTTATCTCAGCGGCGAAGTCTTCGGAGGCTGCTGTACAGGCGATCGCAGAGGCGGTTTCACGTATGTCCTCGTCTTCCCACGCGCCGACAGTTACCCGCCTCCCGTTGCCCGATAAATTTTCTGGCAATGGCGCCTCCTGTAGGGGTTTCGTCAGCCAGGGCTCTATCCAGCTGGAGTTACTGGCTGCGCGATTCCCTACGGAACGGGCCAAGGTGGGATTTATTGTTTCCCTTCTGTCAGGCAAGGCGTTGGAGTGGGTTACGCCACTATGGGAGCATGGTGACCCAGAGGTTTGGACCGCTGCTCAGTTTTTAACAGCTATTAAGCAGGTCTTCCTGGGACCACGGGTCACGCACGACACCTCTCTGCAGCTACTTGCTTTGACTCAGGGATCCCTCTCGGTTAGTCAGTATGCCGTTCGTTTTCGGACACTGGCTTCCGAGCTGGAGTGGTCTGACAAAGCCTTCATCCCTGTGTTTTGGAGAGGTTTAGCTGAGCATGTTAAGGATGCTCTTTCTACCAGAGAGGTTCCTGCAAGTCTGGAGGAGCTGATTGCCATTGCCACCCGTATTGATCTCCGTTTTTCGGAGAGCGGGCTGGAGCGTGCTCAATCCAGACGGAAGGTTACTCCGGCTCCCAACCTCTTTGAACCTCTGGAATCACCCAAGCCAGAGTGTTCACTCCCAGAGCCCATGGAGGTGTCTCGCGCCAGTCTCGAGGCGCGTCCGGCACTAAGCTCCACTTGCGGCTGCCACTGTCAGCACTGTATTTACCAGGATAACGAGGCCCCGCAATGGCCAAACTCTGTGCCGCCGGGCAAGACCTTTGTCCCCCCTCGCCTTCGGCCGAAGGTTCTCGCGTGCGCGCACGCGTCCAGGGCGGGTGGTCACTGTGGCTACATGCAGACCACAAAACTCCTGGCAGGGTCATATTGGTGGCCGCATAGGGCTCGGGACATTAAAACATATATATATACCGCCATATTGCTCCTCTGTCATTACCTAGCAGCGGTACAACACCTACTGCACGGTGGACCCCGAGCGGCGAACGCACTTTATTATTTATTTTTATTTAGTGCGTTCCGCCGTTCCTAACACATAATGCAGGCACCCCACAGAATATAATGCAACCCCCCATAGAATATAATGCAGCACCCCTCATATAGTATAATGTAGCCCCTCCAGAGAATATATGGCAACCCCCTCAGAGCATAATGCAGCCCCCATAGAATATAATGCAGCTGCTTATATAGTACAGTTGTGGCCAAAAGTATTGACACCCCTGCAATTCTGTCAGATAATACTCAGCTTCTTCCTGAAAATGATTGCAAACACAAATTCTTTGGTATTATTATCTTCATTTAATTTGTCTTCAATGAAAAAACACAAAAAGAATTGTCCTAAAGCCAAATTGGATATAATTCCACACCAAACATAAAAAAGAGGGTGGACAAAAGTATTGGCACTGTTCGAAAAATCATGTGATGCTTCTCTAATTTGTGTAATTAACAGCACCTGTAACTTACCTGTGGCACCTAACAGGTGTTGGCAATAACTAAATCACACTTGCAGCCAGTTGACATGGATTAAAGTTGACTCAACCTCTGTCCTGTGTCCTTGTGTGTACCACATTGACCATGGAGAAAAGAAAGAAGACCAAAGAACTGTCTGAGGACTTGAGAAACCAAATTGTGAGGAAGCATGAGCAATCTCAAGGCTACAAGTCCATCTCCAAAGACCTGAATGTTCCTGTGTCTACCGTGCTTAGTGTCATCAAGAAGTTTAAAGCCCGTGGCACTGTGGCTACCCTCCCTAGATGTGGACGGAAAAGAAAAATCGACAAGAGATTTCAACGCAAATTGTGCGGATGTTGGATAAAGAACCTCGACTAACATCCAAACAAGTTCAAGCTGCCCTCCAGTCCGAGGGTACAACAGTGTCAACCCGTACTATCCGTCGGCGTCTGAATTAAAAGGGACTGTATGGTAGGAGACCCAGGAAGACCCCACTTCTTACCCCTCAGAACAGTATCACACAGGATGGGATTAGATACACGGCTCAGCAGACAGTATCACACAGGATAGGATTAGATACACATCTCAGCAGACTGCATCACACTGGATAGGATTAGATACACAGCAAGACGTCTGCAGGCAAATCCACCATCAAGCCGACCTCAACAAGGCCATCCCCGACTCCCCAGTTCAGGTGAATCCTGGCAGTGGGCAGTCGATGTATAGCTCCCCCTGCTACACGGACTGCCACTGTCTGGTCCGTCTTCTCTTGGTCCCGGACGAGATGAGGCTTCACAAGTGTCAAAGTTGATCCGGAATCTCTTAGTCCCTGCATACGTTTCCCATTAACCCACACGACCTGTCGATGCTGTTGTCGATTATCTGCCCGGGCTGCCTGCACGGGGTCTACTTCATGCAGCACTTCCTCCATCTCTTCCACCCCTTGGTTAGTCGTAGCCCCCAATGCCGGGTCAGCTTCGCCTTGGTAGCAGTGTACAGCAGCCCGGCTGAAGGTAGCTGTTCCCGCCTTTGGCCACTGGGTATGCTGAGTCCGGTTGGGGCATTGTCTTTGCAGGTGGCCCAGCTGACGGCAGGTGTGGCATCGTGCCCCAGGGGGACTGTGGTAGGCCGGGTTTCTAGCTGGTCCCCCTACAATCTTCGGTGGTTTGGGGCCCTCCAGGTCCATGGGCGGGCCCCTAGTGACCACCTTTGATCCGGAGAACTGCGGCCTCCTGGCATCATGATGTTCATCGGCCAGACGAGCGGCTTCCTCAAGAGTCGTTGGCCGCCTGTCCCGAAGCCATTCCTGTGTCTCGGGGTTTAGTCCATTAAAGAATCGTTCTAACAGGAAGAGCTGGAGGACGTCCTCATTAGTGGTTGCTTGGCTCCCTTGTACCCACTGTAGCAGTGACCGCCGTAATTTACAGGCCCATTCAGCGTGGGTATCGGTTACGCGTTTTATAAGTCCGCGGAACTTTTGGCGATAGGCCTCTGGTGTCAGCGCATACCGGGCCAAGATCACTTCTTTGATCCGCTCATAGTCCATACAGTCCTCATCAGGTACCGTGCGATAGGCGTCAGCTTGCTGGCCAGAATCTGAACCCGTTCCTCCGGCTTCACTTGATGAAGGGCACACTGCCGCTCAAAGTCCTGCAGAAAGCCATCAATGTCTTCCTCTGCCTCCCCCAACTGTCGGAAGGCATTATACTGGATCTTTTTGTGGCTTACTGTTGAAGGTACCTGTTCGAAGGCCAGAGCTTCCCCTGCTCGCTGGCTCTTCTCTCTCCGCCCTGCCATCTCCATCTTGGCCAGCTCCACTTTGGTCCGCTCTGCCATCTCCATCTTGGCTAGCTCTATCCTGGTCCGCTCGGCCATCTTTTCCTTCAGATCAGTATGCACATCAGCCATCACCTCTCGTATGATCTCTACCGCAGGGTTTGGGCCATAGAACACCAGTCTGTTCTTTACCTCCCTCTGGAATTCGGTCTTCTCCACGTTCACATTGAGGGGCGCTGCACTGTCGTGTTCCATGATGGCTGCTATCAAATCCGCTTTTGTTTTGTTGCTGGTGATCAACCCTCGGGCTTCCACCAGATCTTTTAATGTAGTCCTCTTTAACTTCTGGTAGTTATTTTCCATTCATTCCTTTCCTCCTGTAGAAGGGGTATCAAATCCCGCTGTCTGCCACCAGTGTAACGGGGTCTACCAAGCTGGGGTACCTCTTTCAGTACCACCCCGTGTTTTCGGAGGTCCGCTCTGCGTTGGCTGGAGTCTGAATGAATGACGCTGGCTGGAATCCCTGGGTTACTTGGGAGCATATAAAAGATCACTGCTTCTCCATGTATTTCCAGTCTGACAACACTTTACTCACAGGACACAGAATATATCACCCAGATACAGAGGGCAGGCCAGACATGCATTACAAAATTCGCAGGTGGCCGGAGCCTGCCGATGTTTACTGTGGAAATGACAAAGGTGGGGGGAGGGCGGACAAAAGGGTAATGCTGATACATTAGGGACATGCATCTCACATAGAACCTATTATACATCCATATAACTGCACAACATATTCTGGGTGCTGAGTGGTTCTGTAACAATCCCCAGGGAAACCGCATACATAGCAGCTGTCACACGCAGTCTGAGTGCCCAGGTCGCAGGTAGCGCCCTGCCTTCTGGACCCTCTTCTGCTACAAGAGAGACTGAACCAGAGGTGAACCCAGAGCAGGTTCCAGAGGGTCCCAGTGAGGAAGGGATCCTGACGTCACTTCTGGCAGCCTCCAGCAAGGAGTTCCAGGCTGCTCTGCACTCAGATGCGAGCCTGGAGAAATTGAGAGATCTCGCCGAGATGCCCACCTCCAAGTCTGATAAGGAGAGGGTGTTCTGGGAACGAGGAAGGTTGTCCCGGGAGACAGTACCCGGAGAATCCAAAAAGGAGTAGTTGAGGGAAAGACAGCTGGTCGTCCACTATCAGTTCAGAACTGAGTTGTTGCAGATTGCCCATGAGATTCCACTCGGTGGACACTTGGGGATCAGCAAAACAAAGCCACGGCTGTCTCAACACTTCTATTGGCCCAAGATGGGGACAGACATCACAAAATACTGCCGCTCCTGTGCCACCTGTCAGAAAGTGGGTAAGGCGGGGCCTGCTCTTAAGGCTCCCTTTATCCCTTTGCCAGTGATAGAGGAGCCTTTCCAGAGAATCGCAGTGGACATGGTACGCCCGCTGGCCATCCCCAGCAGCTTCGGAAAGCAATACATTCTCACCGTGGTAGACTACGCTACCCGGTACCCAGAGGCAGTAGCTCTGTCTTCAACCAGGGCAGATAAGGTGGCTGATGCACTGGTGACCATCTTTTCAAGGGTAGGATTTGCCAGGGAGATGCTTACCGATCAAGGGACCCAATTGTCTCGCCTAATGGAGGCTCTCTGTGAGAAAATGCAGGTGAAGCACCTGGTATCGAGTGCGTATCACCCACAGACCAATGGTTTGTGTGAACGCTTCAACGGTACCCTCAAACAGATGCTCCGCATGCTGGTTGAGACCCAAGGGCGCGACTGGGAGTGGTACCTCCCACATCTGCTGTTCACTTACAGAAAAGTTCCGCAGGCCTTGACGGGGTTCTCCCCCTTCGAGCTCCTGTATGGCAGGCGAGTCCGGGGAACCCTTGGGTTGATAAGAGAATCCTAGGAAGATGAACCAAACCCCACAGAAGTGTCCATCATGGATTATGTCATGCGCTTCCGTGACAAGATGCAGACCTTGACGCAGTTGGTGCATGACAACATGACGCAGGCTCAGGCTGACCAGAAGCACTGGTACGACCAGAACGCCCGGGAGCGGACCTACCAGGTGGGTCAAAAGGTGTGGGTGCTGGTCCCCGTACCAACGGATAAGCTTCAGGCAGCCTGGGAAGGCCCATACGTCGTCCACCAACAACTCAACCCGGTCACCTACGTGGTCACGCTTGACCATGCTCGGGGTAGGCGCAAGGCCTTTCACGTCAATATGCTGAAGGCGCACCACGAACGTGAAGCCTGTGTCCTACCGGTCTGCAACCTGCCCGAGGATGGGGAGGAAGATCCCCTCCTGGACATGCTGGCCCAAGCCAAGGCCAATGGGTCCATTGAGGACATGGAGATTAGTGTTTTGTTAACCGTAACCCAGCGGTCGCAGTTGTTGGCCACCCTGGACCTCTTTCGGGCCGTGTTCACCAACCGACCTGGGAGGACAGAGTTAGCGGTTCATAAGGTGGACACCGGGAATCACGCCCCACTACGGCGAACACCTTATCGGATCTCTGAGGAGGTGCAACAAGTCATGCGCCAAGAGATCGATGAGATGCTAGGGCTGGGGGTGATTCAACGGTCAAAAAGCGCGTCGGCCTCGCCTGTAGTTCTCGTGCCTAAAAAGGATCGGACCACCCGGTTCTGCGTGGACTACAGGGGGCTCAACGCCATCACAACCTCTGATGCACACCCGATGCCGCGCATCGAGGATCTGATTGAGCGGTTGGCAAAAGCAAAATACATATCCATCATGGATCTGAGTCGGGGATACTGGCAGATTCCCCTGAGCCCTGAGGCGCAGGAGAAATCTGCTCACCCCTTTGGACTGTACGAATCCACAGTCATGTCCTTCGGCATGAAAAATGCCCTGCCACTTTCCAGCGGATGGTCAACCACCTGCTCCGGGGACTGGAGGAGTACACGGTGGCGTACTTGGATGACATTGCCATCTTCATTTCCACCTGGGAGGAACACCTTCAGCATCTCCAGGAGGTGCTCAAGCATCTTCACCAGGCAGGCCTGACTATCAAGCCGGGAAAGTGCCAGATGGGCATGAGCGAGGTCCACTACCTGGGGCACCGGGTAGGCGGGGGTTCCATGAGTCCGGAGCCGGAAAAGGTGGACGCAATCGTGTCCTGGCCCACCCCCAGGACCAAGAAACAGGTGAAGTCCTTCTTGGGCACTGCAGGGTGCAATAGGCATTTCGTACAGGACTATAGCACCCTTGCAAAACCCTTGACCGCCCTCACCAAGCAGAGGCTACCCCAAACAGTCAATCGGACAGATGACTGTGAGGCGGCCTTCCAAGCTTTGAAAACAGCCCTGTGTAACTCTCCAGTGTTGAAAGCAGTCGACAGCAGTCACCCGTTTCTGGTACAGACCGACGCCAGCGAGTTTGGCCTCGGTGCTGTGCTCAGCCAGGTCGACTCGGGGAACCAGAGCACCCCGTGTTGTATCTGACCCGGAAACTTTTGCCGAGGGAAGTGGCATACTCCACCATCGAGAAGGCCTGCCTAGCCATGGTGTGGGCACTGCAACGTTTGCAGCCCTACCTGTACGGGCACCCTTTCACAGTGGTAACCAACCACAACCCTCTGAGGTGGATGCATACAGTGTCCGGAACCAATGGAAGGTTGTGATGTACAATGTCTGTGAGGTATGGGGTTTTGTCTACAAAATATGATGTTTTCTGTTGTAACTTTCCAGAAAGATCCGGCACATATGACAATCCAGGCTGCTAGCTCTGCAGCTTCACCCCTCCTCCCTTCACACACACACAGAGCAGTGCCAACCCCCTCCTCTACAGCCTGTGTTCGCACTAGTAATAGGAGACCCCCTGCTGTTACAACCATTTGTTTCCTCTCCACAGCTGAGAGAAAAAAGTGCGGGATGGTTCTTTGTTTGAAACAAAGAGGTTTGAATAAAACTATAAGAGCCTGCCCTGCGAAAACCGTACCAAGCAGAGATATGAAAATTATATTTTTGTAACCTGAGCGGTCCCAGCTTCGATACCGCGTATCTTTCGATGTTCTACCCTGTCCAGAACATGAGATAGGATTTGCGCCCAAATGGACGGTCATATCGCATAGATGTTTGATGTTTTCTTGATAGGCTCATTACGCTGGGAAACATGATACCACTGATGAGTCCATACCAGCTTCTCCCATAAAGTTATAGCTAATCTAAGTTTTGTAGCCAAAACATAACTTGGATAAGAGAGGTGGGATCAACCCAGAATGCACCTCTCCGTGATGTCACATAGGAGAGTCTATAAGGCATTCCCTGGGCAAACCAGCTCAGAAGAGCTCGAATCCTCGTGCTGAGCAGAACCCAGATGAGTGGAGACGTGCAGCTCCGCCTCCACCCCCCTTAAAGCCACATGGGATGCCTAACAACAACTGACTAAATTTGAGTGTACCTTCTTCTTTCATCCACTTTGCTTTATACTTGTCTAATGTACCTATTTTATGTCTCAATTTTATAGCAACTTTTATCTGTAATCACTGTCCTCTTTCGGAAAATAAATGATATAATTATTTAGATCTGTCTCCATGCTCTAAGAATCGAACTATACGCCTTTGATAGATAATCGCTACTAATTCAAGGGGTTTGCCACGGAGCCTCTTAATTTAACACTGTGAATTAAGTAACCGTGACTGGTGGCAGCGCGTTGTGTACGGCTATTGCGGCTTGCTGGCAGTTTAGAAGGGTCTTATATTGCTGAATGAGGGGCTGCGGCCACAGCATTGATAATTCCCTTACTGCAGAAGCCTGATTGCCGGTTCACAACAGGCAGCCCGTCCAGCGACTAATTATCCTAGGTGCAGTTCCCTGACTGACCTGAGGGTAAGGGGGCGCCGGAGAGCTGCGAGTTCCAAAGTGGAACTGAGAAAGTGGGATATACATAAATCCCCGCAGTACTTGGAAGATTGATAGCAGTGGCGGGGCATCCAAATTAAACCCCCCTGCGGCAAATTGTAGAGCGAGAGTAGCTTGCTGGATATTTTGGTCACATGGTGCCAGTGGTGGGATAACTAAGATAAGCCCCAACTGTGCCTGTGATAGCCGTGTGCCGGCAGTGTGTCTCGTCCCTCCGTCCGCTGATACACCCGTGTCAGTGGTGGGACTGTGACATAGTGGTGACACAGGGTCCACTGTCCGTCGCGTTTTGGTGGCAGCGGGACCCCCGTTAGTCGCCCGTAAGTGGACGAACGGCCGTGGGCTGTTCATCACATATTGGTGGCAGAGCGGTGGGATAATCCTAGAGCATTAGTGATTTGGTTTGAGCAATCATTCCTCTCACTAAAAACCTGCACGGTTCCTGCGGGAATCCTGCATCATAGGTTTTGGAGAACAGACTCAGTGGTTACTAGTCCTGAAACATTAGTGTGTACTTGCAAGTATCCCCCTCCCATTTCTTCGTTTTTCTTTTCTATCTTTTATTTGGCAACCATGGCGGCAAAAGGAGAACCTTGGTACAAACGGCAGACAAAGGAAGTTCTTGCTGGGTTATGCACGTACCGAGGCATAGACGCCGCAGGCGGAACCAAAGATCAAATGATCGCGGCTCTAGTGCAGCTGAACAACGACCAGAATCCAGCACGTGCAGACGTTGGCCCAAGTAACAATGGGGCTGCAGCAGAGGCTCCACTCCTGAGCGCTGGCCCCACATTCAACCAGAACGGGGTGGACCCCTATCTGCAAATGGCCTTGGACGAACTCCCCGCCGAAGACAGTGATGGGCGGGTGAGGCTGATCCAGCAATATCGGCAGGAGGCCCAAGCCGAACGTGAGCGCCGAGCAGAGGCTGAGAGAGCCGAGCGCCAGGCGCAGAGGGCCCATGAACTGGAGGTACTCCAGCGGGGTGGGAATGCCCCCACAGCCCGAAGCCGTGAGCCCAGCAGCGTCCAGACTCCTAAACCCCGGCCAGAGCATTTTCCCGTGATGGAAAAGGACGGGGACTTGGACACGTTTCTGCGAGCCTTTGAGAAAGCCTGCAGACAGTACCAGCTGCCTAGAGACCAATGGGCAAGGTACTTGACCCCAGGGCTAAAAGGCAAAGCCCTGGAGGCATTTGCTTCTCTTCCGCCAGAAGCCGATGACGACTATGACGCCATAAAGCAGGCGCTGATCGCCAAATACCGGCTGACACCTGAGGTATACCGAAGGAAGTTCCGACACCTCCAACGTGGCCCACACGATAGCTACAGTGATGTGGTGCAAGGACTCAGGACCCACTTTGACCAGTGGATCCATGGACTGTCCGTTGAATCCTTTGAGCAGCTACGGGACCTGATGATCAAAGACCAGTTCCTGCATCTCTGCCCAGCTGAGGTCCGACAGTTCATCCTGGACCGTGAACCAACGAACGCGGACAAAGCGGCGCAGATCGCTGACAACTACGAGGCCAACCGGAAGCCCGAGACGCGGAGGACAGTCACCACCAGCTGGAGAGGGGGTAAGCCGGCAACCAACCCCAGTGCCCCAGCTAGCCGTCCCTCCGGAGGCCCAGTCCCTGTTGCCAACAGCAGGCCGGCTACTGACAGTCGCCTGTGTCACCTCTGCAAGCGGCCTGGTCACTTCTCGTACACCTGTCCGGAAAAGCCGAAGAGTCCCCCAGCCAAGGCCTCTGGGCCCAACGCCTCTGTTCTTTTGGTGAGAGGTGTGGTTGGGAGGGCTAACGACAACGTTCAACCTGTTCAGGTGGGGGCCCGTCTTGCTACAGGCCTCAAGGACACCGGGGCTGAACGAACCCTCATCCGTAATGGACTGGCGGCCCCTGAAGAGTTTGTCGAGGGGAAAACCCTGACTGTCACCGGGATTGGAGGCAACCGTTGTCCCTTGCCAGTGGCCCGGGTTTATCTCGATTGGGGTGCCGGGAGCGGGTTGAGGGAGGTGGGAGTGTCTGAAAATTTGCCCACTGATGTTTTATTGGGGACTGACTTGGGGAGGATCGTTGCATACTATGTCCCTGACACCCTTCCCCAAACTGATAATAAGGGTAACGTTAACCCTGATGATGTTGATGATGGGAAACTGAATGTGTTACCTGCTAATGCCTTGATGAGTAATGATGCAACTAACAACCATTCTTTCCCCAGGTATGATGCTGATGTGAATGTACCAAAGCAAGCTAATAACCATTCTTCTCCTAGGAAGGATGATGATGATGTTGATGTATCTGTGCCGACTGAACCTGTTAACCCTTTCTTTGAAGCGGTAGATGTGTCCACAGGTACCGAAGTGCTCAGCCCCGTCACTCTGCGAAGTGAGACGGCTGACGAACCCCTGGCAGGAGCAAGCAACGGTGCTCAAGGAAATGGGGAGGTGCATGGGGACCATGAGGAAGGTAATGCCATGCAGCTGACCAGTGCCACCGAGGAAGGTAACTGGCCCATAAGTAGCACTGCTCCTGAAGTGTTGGGGGTGGATGGGGAGGTAGAGCCCAGGGCAGCACCGGCTGGTGGGTCTGTAGAAATCCCCAGGGAGGCAGCGTACATAGCAGCTGTCACACGCAGTCAGAGTGCCCAGATCGCAGGTAACGCACTGCCTTCTGGACCCTCTGCTGCTACAGGAGAGACTGAACCAGAGGTGAACCCAGAGCCGGTTCCAGAGGGTCCCAGTAAAGGAGGTACCCTGACGTCACTTCTGGCAGCCTCCAGCATGGAGTTCCAGGCTGCTCTGCACTCAGATGCCAGCCTGGAGAAATTGAGAGGTCTCGCCGAGACGCCCACCTCCGAGTCTGATAAGGAGAGGGTGTTCTGGGAACGAGGAAGGTTGTACCGGGAGACAGTACCCGGAGATCCTAAAAAGGAGTGGTTGAGGGAAGACAGCTGGTCGTCCCCTATCAGTTCAGAACTGAGTTGTTGCGGATTGCCCATGAGATTCCACTCGCTGGACACTTGGGGATCAGCAAAACAAAGGCACGGCTGTCTCAACACTTCTATTGGCCCAAGATGGGGACAGATGTAACACACTACTGCCGCTCCTGCGCCACCTGTCAAAAAGTGGGTAAGGCGGGGCCTGCTCTTAAGGCTCCCCTTATTCCTTTGCCGGTGATAGAGGAGCCTTTTCAGAGAATCGCGGTGGACATTGTAGGACCGCTGTCCGTCCCCAGCAGCTCTGGAAAGCGATACATTCTCACCGTGGTAGACTACGCTACCCGGTACCCAGAGGCAGTAGCTCTGTCTTCAACCAGGGCAGATAAGGTGGCTGACGCACTGGTGACCATCTTTTCAAGAGTAGGATTTCCCAGGGAGATGCTTACCGATCAAGGGCCCCAATTCATGTCTCGCCTAATGGAGGCTCTCTGTGAGAAAATGCAGGTGACGCACCTGGTATCGAGTCCGTATCACCCACAGACTAATGGTTTGTGTGAACGCTTCAACGGTACCCTCAAACAGATGCTCCGCATACTGGTTGAGACCCAAGGGCGCGACTGGGAGCGGTACCTCCCACACCTGCTGTTCGATTACAGAGAAGTTCCGCAGGCCTCGACCGGGTTCTCCCCCTTCGAGCTCCTGTATGGCAGGCGAGTCCGGGGACCCATTGGATTGATAAGAGAATCCTGGGAAGATGAGCCAAACCCCACAGAAGTGTCCATCGTGGATTATGTCATGCGCTTCCGTGACAAGATGCAGACCTTGACGCAGTTGGTGCATGACAACATGACGCAGGCTCAGGCTGACCAGAAGCGCTGGTACGACCAGAACGCCCGGGAGTGGACCTACCAGGTGGGTCAAAAGGTGTGGGCGCTGGTCCCTGTACCAACAGATAAGCTTCAGGCAGCCTGGGAAGGCCCATACGTCGTCCACCAACAGCTCAACCCGGTCACCTACGTGGTCACGCTTGACCATGCTCGGGGTAGGCGCAAGGCCTTTCACGTCAATATGCTGAAGGCGCACTACGAACGTGAAGCTTGCGTCCTACCGGTCTGCAATCTGCCAGAGGATGGGGAGGAAGATCCCCTCCTGGACATGCTGGCCCAGGCCAAGGCCGATGGGTCCATTGAGGACATGGAGATAAGTGGTTTGCTAACCGTACCCCAGTGGTTGCAGTTGATGGCCACCCTGGAACCCTTCCGGGCCGTGTTCACCAACCAACCGGGGAGGACGGAGTTAGCGGTTCATGAGGTGGACACCGGGAATCACGCCCCATTACGGCAAACACCTTATCGGATCTCTGAGACTGTGCAACAAGTCATGCGCCAAGAGATCGATGAGATGTTAAGGCTGGGGGTGATTCGACGGTCAAAAAGCGCGTGGGCTTCACCTGTAGTCCTCGTGCCTAAAAAGGATCGAACCACGCGGTTCTGTGTGGACTACAGGGGGCTCAACGCCATCACAACCTCTGATGCCCACCCGATGCCGCGCATCGAGGATCTGCTCGAGCGGTTGACAAACGCCAACTACATATCCATCATGGATTTGAGTCGGGGATACTGGCAGATTCCCCTGAGCCCTGAGGCGCAGGAGAAATCCACCTTTATCACCCCCTTTGGACTGTACGAGTCCACGGTCATGCCCTTCGGCATGAAGAATGCCCCTGCCACTTTCCAGCGGATGGTCAACCACCTGCTTCGGGGACTGGAGGAGTACGCGGTGGCGTACTTAGACGATATTGCCGTCTTCAGTTCCACCTGGGAGGAACACCTTCAGCGCCTCCAGGAGGTGCTCAAGCGTCTTCACCAGGCAGGCCTGACCATCAAGCCGGGGAAGTGCCAGATAGGCATGCGCAAGGTCCACTACCTGGGACACCGGGTAGGCGGGGGTTCCATGAGTCCGGAGCCAGAAAAAGTGGACGCAATCGTGTCCTGGCCCACCCCCAGGACCAAGAAACAGGTGAAGTCCTTCTTGGGCACTGCAGGGTACTATAGGCGGTTCGTACAGGACTATAGCGCCCTTGCCAAACCCTTGACTGACCTCACCAAGCAGAGGCTACCCCAAACAGTCAACTGGACAGATGACTGTGAGGCGGCTTTCCAAGCTTTCAAAGCAGCCCTGTGCAACTCTCCAGTGTTGAGAGCAGTCGACAGCAGTCGCCCGTTTCTGGTACAGACCGACGCCAGCGAGTTTGGCCTCGGTGCTGTGCTTAGCCAGGTCGATTCGGGGGACCAAGAGCACCCCGTGTTGTATCTGAGCCGGAAACTTTTGCCGAGGGAAGTGGCATACTCGACCATCGAGAAGGAGTGTCTGGCCATGGTGTGGGCACTGCAGCGTTTGCAGCCCTACCTGTACGGGCGCGCCTTCACAGTGGTAACTGACCACAACCCTCTGAGCTGGTTGCACACAGTGTCCGGAACCAATGGAAGGTTGCTCCGCTGGAGCCTTGCCCTTCAACAGTACGACTTTACTGTAAAACACAGGAAGGGCAGTGAAAACGGCAATGCCGATGGGTTGTCCCGCCGGGGCGAACCCGCTGAGGTGCGCATGGCCGATTACCGAGAGGTAATGCCTCCTTAGCGCCCTCTTAAGGGGGGAGGTGTGATGTACAATGTCTGTGAGGTATGGGGTTTTGTCTACAAAATATGATGTTTTCTGTTGTAACTTTCCAGAAAGATCCGGCACATATGACAATCCAGGCTGCTAGCTCTGCAGCTTCACCCCTCCTCCCTTTACACACACAGAGCAGTGCCACCCCCCTCCTCTACAGCCTGTGTTCGCACTAGTAATAGGAGACCCCCTGCTGTTACAACCATTTGTTTCCACTCCACAGCTGAGAGAAAAAAGTGCGGGATGGTTCTTTGTTTGAAACAAAGAGGTTTGAATAAAACTATAAGAGCCTGCCCTGCGAAAACCGTACCAAGCAGAGATATGAAAATCATATTTTTGTAACCTGAGCGGTCCCAGCTTCGATACCGCGTATCTTTCGAAGTTCTACCCTGTCCAGAACATGAGATAGGATTTGCGCCCAAATGGACGGTCATATCGCATAGATGTTTGATGTTTTCTTGATAGGCTCATTACGCTGGGAAACATGATACCACTGATGAGTCCATACCAGCTTCTCCCATAAAGTTAGAGCTAATCTAAGTTTTGTAGCCAAAACATAACTTGGATAAGAGAGGTGGGATCAACCCAGAATGCACCTCTCCGTGATGTCACATAGGAGAGTCTATAAGGCATTCCCTGGGCAAACCAGCTCAGAAGAGCTCGAATCCTCGTGCTGAGCAGAACCCAGATGAGTGGAGACGTGCAGCTCCGCCTCCACCCCCCTTAAAGCCACATGGGATGCCTAACAACAACTGACTAAATTTGAGTGTACCTTCTTCTTTCATCCACTTTGCTTTATACTTGTCTAATGTACATATTTTATGTCTCAATTTTATAGCAACTTTTATCTGTAATCACTGTCCTCTTTCAGAAAATAAATGATATAATTATTTAGATCTGTCTCCATGCTCTAAGAATCGAACTATACGCCTTTGATAGATAATCGCTACTAATTCAAGGGGTTTGCCACGGAGCCTCTTAATTTAACACTGTGAATTAAGTAACCGTGACTGGTGGCAGCGCGTTGTGTACGGCTATTGCGGCTTGCTGGCAGTTTAGAAGGGTCTTATACCCTGTTTCCCCGAAAGTAGGACCCCCCCGAAAGTAAGACAGGGTGGGGGTTACGGGGGGGTCCTTCAATGTAAGGCCTCCCCCGAATGTAAGGCAGGGTTGGGGGCCGCTGTGAAATGTAAGGCCCTTACCTTTGGGCCGCCCCTGTCCCCCATTGGGTCCCCAGGCTCCAGAGGTGTCCTCAGGTGCAGCTGGGCGGGTCCAGCGCTCATGGGGTTAACTCGCCGTGTTAACCCCGCAATCCGCCCAGCTCAACAGCTCATTGGCCGCCCCTGTTCCCCACGTCACCGCCGGCCCCCGGCTCGAGCACTGATTGGTCCAGCAGCTTGGGCTGTAATTGGCCGCCCCAGCCCCACGTCACCGCTGTTTCCCTGCTGATTGGCACAGCGTTCCCTGCAACACAGGCCTTCCGCACCCACAGCCGCACCGCAGAGGAAAACGTCCAGCATTTAAAAACCAAGTAGGGAAACATGTACTGTATAGGGTATGGGGCTGTGTGCAGTGGGATACGGCACTGTTATGGGGTGTGGGGCTGTGTGCAGTGGGATACGGCACTGTTATGGGGTGTGGGGCTGTGTGCAGTGGGATACGGCACTGTTATGGGGTGTGGGGCTGTGTGCAGTGGGATACGGCACTGTTATGGGGTATAACAGCATGTTAATAAATGTTAATTTATTGGTTAAAAAGAAATTGTCATTTTTTTTCGGCTATGTAAGACCTCCCCCGAAAGTAAGACAGGGTGGGACTTTTTGGGGTAAAATTAATGTAAGACAGGGTCTTACTTTCGGGGAAACACGGTATTGCTGAATGAGGGGCTGCGGCCACAGCATTGATAATTCCCTTACTGCAGAAGCCTGATTGCCGGTTCACAACAGGCAGCCCGTCCAGCGACTAATTATCCTAGGTGCAGTTCCCTGACTGACCTGAGGGTAAGGGGGGCGCCGGAGAGCTGCGAGTTCCAAAGTGGGATATACATAAATCCCCGCAGTACTTGGAAGATTGATAGCAGTGGCGGGGCATCCAAATTAACCCCCCCTGCGGCAAATTGTAGAGCGAGAGTAGCTTGCTGGATATTTTGGTCACATGGTGCCAGTGGTGGGATAACTAAGATAAGCCCCAACTGTTCCTGTGATAGCCGTGTGCCGGCAGTGTGTCTCGTCCCTCTGTCCACTGATACACCCGTGTCAGTGGTGGGACTGTGACATAGTGGTGACACAGGGTCCGCTGTCCGTCGCGTTTTGGTGGCAACGGGACCCCCGTTAGTCGCCCGTAAGTGGACGAACGGCCATGGGCTGTTCGTCACAAAGGTTTCTCCGCTGGAGCCTTGCCCTTCAACAGTACGACTTTACCATACAACACAAAAGGGGCAGCGAACATGGTAATGCCGATGGGTTGTCCCGCCAGGGCGAACCCGCTAAGGTGCGCATGGCAGATTACCATCAGGTTATGCCTCTGTAGCGCCCTCTAAAAGGGGGAGGTGTAATGTTAAGTAAGATATTACTGTATGATATGACGTAAGGTTCTCTGAGCATTACACTCCAGAGGAGATGCTGCTTGTCAGCCCCCGCAACCCCCCTTCACTCCTTAGCAGCTGAGTTTGTGTATCTGCTCTGCCTGCATCTGAAACAGGACACTGACCATTTCCTGTGAAGCTTGTCACGGTCACGCGTGTCTAGACGCAGCGAGTACCGCAAGGCGAACCCATATGACACACGTGACCCTGGATACACAGCCTCCAGTGGGGCGAATTTAAATAATAAACACGTGCAGCTGGATACACCGCCTCCAACTGGCGAATTTAGACATTACACGTATATACAAGTCTGGAAACTCCGCCTCCAGTAAGGTGAATTTAAACAATAAGGGAAACCTGGGAAACATTAACAGTGGTGGGCCCTGCGATAGGGAATAGGGAAGTGGAGACCTCCTGAGCTCCCCTGAGCCAGTGTCTCTGCACTCCTAACGTTCCCTATGCCGATTCCGCACCGGGCGCGCAACAGGAACCTAAAAACCCTAGCTCGCCCTGACCTAAACCCTCACTAGGGAATTGGTCGGTGCAGAAACTAATCCCACCACTGCACTAAAACACACATGAGGAAAGATGACAAAACAGGGGAAACACCACTTAACTTTGCTCTGTTGCGTACGCTCCCAGCAACAGAGCCCACCACCTGTGTACATCTTCTCCACCCGGATCCATCACCATAACTGGATCCTTCACCATAGTGCAGCCTTGGAGCAGAGTCCACCACCAATTGCAGCTGTCCACTAACAGAGTCCCAAAGATGAGTTCAGCTTCTGCCAAAACGTCCAGCATGATTGAGTCCAGCTCTCAGCAACCAAGTCCCGCATGCTGAATGCAACTCTCTCCATAGTCGTCACTCCACTAAGCCATGCAAGCACTTCCTGCCAACACCATAAACTGTGACTCCACCACGCCATGCCAGCCCTTCTTGCAGACCACCTAGCTGCCACTCGTCTCCTCTGGCTGGGCTGCGCAGGACTCATGTTCAGCTCCTTCCTCCCCCAGGCTTACTTGCAAAATGACACACAATATCACCAACAGTCATTGAACCCACCTGGCTCCCTTTTATAGAGCCTAACACCTGATTTGTAATTGCGTGCACATTAACCATAAAACTAAGGTGCGATACCTCTCACCACCACCGGGCAACTTAGAATGAAACACCACGTGTAATAATTCTAATGGCCACCGGGGGCAATCACAACACACTTTGGCACCAAGCCAAAGGAAAAAAGTTCACTTTTCCATTTAAACTGTCAGATCCAGCCTGGATCATGACAAAGCTAAGGAATGTTGATTAGCTAAGTGAAAGGAATCTCTTTGTCCCGGCCATGCGGCCAATCCAAGTATGAGTAATACTAAAAGAAGCTCTATCGCAAGAACCATACATCACAGAGATATAATAATCACATCCCTGCGTAGGACACGAAACCAGCTTTCTAACCCCTAATTTTCAAGGTTCTAACTCCTCCAGGAACTGAGATATGAATTATTCCCAAATGGTGTGTCCGAACCAGGGCTGTGGAGTCGGTAAGCTAAACCTGCGACTCCAACTCCTCATTTTCCATTACACCGACTCCGACTCCAACATATATTGCTTATATTTAAGTGAAAAATTTGTTGTAGTACAGTGTAAACATCAGACATTTAATCATTTTTATGATACAATAATCAAGATATTTAGATAGAACATAATATATATTCATTGGAATACAACTTTAGAACACAAAAAACTAATAAATTGTAAAAATGTAATACACTATGTAATATTGATTACATATATATTATATATATGTATATTGTATGTATTTATATAACACTGTAATAAACTATGTAAGTGGCAAAAAACAGTTTTCAACAAAAACATACTAAATAACATTTGTGCAGTCTATGAATTTGTTCTAAGAAATAGAATTGCCTCCATCAGATCCTCCTTCATAGATGACCTCAAATCTGACCTAATAATTTTAAGGCCAGAGAACAACCTCTCTACACTAACTTGGGTTGGAGGCAAAGCTGTAACCACATGGGCAACATCTCTAAGAATTTCCTGGTATAAATTAATTGCCTCATGCACAGTCAGTTTTGATGAATGGTTGAATTTTTCTATTTCTTTGAGAGCAAGTGAAACATTTTGCTGAAATATGGTCAATCTGCTTGCTATAGGAGACGGAGTGAAATCTTTTTCCTTGCGGCAACGCTTTGCATGCTCCATGTCATCCAAATACTTGTCAAAGTCAAGCGCCTCATCTGATGAGGATGAAGATATGGCAGCAGTAGCACTGTCAGGACCCAAGTCCTCTTGCGCCTGGCAGTCCTCCTGTAGGCCACTCATCCTAACTGCTACCTCAGTCAGAGCTTGTTTTCCTTTAGTAAACTGTTGATCATCAAGCAGTATACGATGACTTGGGTCCACATAAACAGCTGCCAGAAAAATTTTATTTTCCAATAGCTGTGTCTTTCTCCGTTTCATTGAAGCAGAAATGCCATCTGCGATAAAACCTCCTCTTTGGGACAGGCAAAATAGCAAGTCCTTCCACTCCTTTATGAAAATGCCAGGAGTTAAATCCTCAGCTTATAATTTTTTAGTCACTGTAAATGGGTGATTAAGCAATTCCTTCAATTCAGCCACCTGTGTCCATTGACCTTCATTTAGGGTTACCTGAGGGTTCGTCATATCTATAAGAAACGGTTTTAGTTCAAGCAATCGCTCAATCATTAAATAAGTGCTGCCCCATCGAGTGGCTTGATCGACAATTGCCCCTTTCCCAGCACGTCTCTTCAAGATGGAATCAATTTTAGGGGTTCTGGCGGCAATAACCAATTTCCTCACTTTTCCTATCAGATTTCCAGCATGTCCCTCTTGCAGACTATAGGCCCCGTCACACACAGCGAGATCACTGATTTTGTGACGCCACAGCGATCTCGCCAGCGACATCGCTGTGTGTGACATGGTCAGCGACCTGCCCCCCTGCCGGGTATCGCTGATCTCGCTCGAACGTCCTGGGCCGTTTTTTGATCGTTGGTCTCCCGCTTGCCAGCACGCATCACTGCATGTGGCAGCGAGAGACAAGCGATCAGCGACGCTGGTTTCCAAGTTAAACAGCGGGTAACTAAGAGCCGCGCGGCTCTTAGATACCCGCTGTTTACATTGGAAAACAGCTTGCTCGCTGGTCCTGATCGCCGGAGGGGCTGTCTATGTGACAGCTCACCAGCGATCAGTTAATGATGTCCCAGCAATCCCATCCACATCGGATCGTTGGTGGGATCGCGGAGACATTGATACGTGTAACGGGGCCTTATCTCTTATTGCCAGCTGCAGTGTGTGCACAACACAGCGCATGTGATGAATATGAAAGTGTTTTGAAGCACCTTCAACAAGATCATCTATTTCTAAAGTATAATTTTGCTGTTCTTCTGTTGTAATATCTGTTTGTTCCTCAGTTACATGAACAGCACTGTGGCGTTCCATCTCAAACATACTGAATCCTAAATTTTCTTCTAGCTGTTGTACATTACTCTCATTCATCAGTTTAATCGTACTTATCATGTTAGAAGCATTGTCCGTTACAATAGCAAGAACCTGTTCTTGTGTGAATGTAGCCTTAGATCAGGAACAGAACAGCCATTTATAGGACATTTCAAAACTTTACCAAATTCCTATGAAAAAATATTCTGCACATTCTGCATTGAACTACTGTACCCAATTTATTATATATTTTAGGAGTCAGTCCATTTTATACCGACTCCACCAAAATGAGCACCGACTCCGACTCCACGACTTCGACTCCACAGCCCTGGTCCGAACTACTGCATGTTTAGGTTTTAATTATTGGATTCGATAAACTGGGAGAAATGATGCCATCGGCGTGTTTATACGAGCTTTTCTTGTTGAGATATAGTTAGTATAAGTTTTTAGTTAAATTGCAACTTAGAGAGTACGGGGGCAGACCCTCTCCGGCCGGCCCCTTTCGTGATGTAACCGACCCTAGGCTATAAGATATCCCTCCCTTAAAATTCTTGAGTTGAGCTGAAGATTCCATGCTGAAAGGATCACCAGATGTCTGGAGATGTCTGGCTGCCCCTCCCCCTCCCCACATGGTTTGCCTAATACCAACTAAGCACAAGTAAGTGTTAATCTCTGTTTTTTAATCCTTGTTATTTTATATTTGCCTTGTACATATTTAATGTCTCAACTTTGTAGCAACTTTTTATATTTGTAATCACTGCCCGACTTTGGGGAATAAATCATAATGATATCAGTCTGCCTTCATGCTCTAAGAAACGAACTTAAGCGCCTTTAGATAATCGCTACTAATCTGGGGGTTTGCTATGGACCCTCTTAATTAACTCATTGATTAAGTAAATCGTAGCTGGTGGCAGCGAAGTGTGATTTGGACCCCGGGCACTGCTGGCTGTGATGGAAAGGGATTTTATAAGCTAATTGGGGTGGCTGCGGCCAGAGAGTTTATAATTCCCTCACTGCAGCGTGCCGGGTGGCCAGACCTCATTGAAGCAGCCAGCCTGTGACCAATTATCCCAGGTGTAGTTCCCTGATTGACCTGAGGGTTTAGGGGGGCGCCGGAGAGCTGCGAGTTCCAAAGTGGAACCGAAAAGTGGGATATCCATAAATCCCCGCAGTTCTTGGAAGGTTGTTAGCAGTGGTGGGGCATTCAAAATATCCCCCCTGCGATAAATTGTTTGGGCAAGACTAGCTTGCTGTATTTTTGTCACATCGTGCTAGTGGTGGGATAACTAAGATAAGCCCCCACTGTGCCTGTGATAGCCGTATGTCGGCAGTACGTCGCGTCCCTCCATCCGTTGGCATACCCGGGTCAGCGGTGGGATCTTGACAATTACATACGCGGCTCAGCACAGTATCACACAGGATAGGATTAGATACACGGCTCAGCAGACTGTATCACACAGGATAGGATTAGATACACAGCTCATCAGTCAGTATCACAGGATAGGATTAGATACACGGCTCAGCAAACTATCACACAGGATAGGATTAGATACACTGCTCAGCAGACAGTATCACAGGATAGGATTACTGTAATGTTAAGTAAGATATTACTGTATGATGTGACGTAAAGTTCTCTGAGCATTATACTCCAGACTATCACACAGGATAGGATTAGATACACAGCTCAGCAGACTGCATCACACAGGATAGGATTAGATACACAGCTCAGCAGACTGCATCACACAGGATAGAATTAGATACACAGCTCAGCATACAGTATCACAGGATAGGATTACATATGCGGCTCAGCATAGTATCACACAGGACGGGATTAGTTACACGGCTCAGCAGACTATCACACAGGATAGGATTTGATACACGGCTCAGCAGTCAGTATCACACAGGATAGGATTAGATACACGGCTCAGCAGACTGTATCACACAGGATAGGATTGGATACACGGCTCAGCAGACAGTATCACACAGGATAGGATTAGCTACACTGCTCAGCAAACTATCACAAAGGAAGATTAGATACACAGCTTAGCAGTCAGTATCACACAGGATAGGATTAGATACACGGCTCAGCAGACTGTATCACACAATAGGATTAGATACATGGCTTAGCGGACAGTAACACAGGATTAGATACACAGCTCAGCAGACAGTATCATACAGGATAGGATTAGATGCACGGCTCAGCAGACAGTATCACAGGATAGGATTAGATACACAGCTCAGCAGTCAGTATCACACAGGATAGGTTTAGAACACGGCTCAGCAGTCAGTATCACACAGGAAAGGATTAGATACACTGCTCAGCTGACTGTATCACACAGAATAGGATTAGATACATGGCTCAGCAGACAGTATCACACAGGATAGGATTAGATACACAGTTCAGCAGAAAGTATCACACAGGATAGGATTAAATACACGGCTCAGCAATCAGAAACACAATAGGATTAGATACACGGCTCAGCAGACAGTATCACATGATAGGATTAGATACATGGCTCAGCAGGCAGTATCACACAGGACAGGATTAGATACACAGCTCAGCAGACAGTATCAAACAGGATAGAATTAAATACACGGCTCAGTAATCAGAAACACAGGATAGTATTAGATACATGACTCAGCAGACAGTATCACATGATAGGATTTGATACACGGCTCAGCAGACAGTATCACAGGATAGGATTAGATACACGGTTCAGTAGTTAGTAGCACAGGATAGTATTAGACAGTATCACACAGGATAGGATTAGATACACAGCTCAGCAGACAGTAACACACAGGATAGGATAAGATGCATGGCTTAGCAGACAGTATCACACAGGATAGGATTAGACACAAGGCTCAGCAGACAGAATCACACAGGATAGGATTAGGTGCACGGCTCAGCAGTCAGTATCACACAGGAGAGGATTAGATACACAGCTCATCAGTCAGTATCACACAGGATAGGATTAGATACACGGCTCAGCAAACTATCACACAGGATAGGATTAGATACACTGCTCAGCAGACAGTATCACAGGATAGGATTACAGTAATGTTAAGTAAGATATTACTGTATGATGTGAAGTAAGGTTCTCTGAGCATTATACTCCAGACTATCACACAGGATAGGATTAGATACACAGCTCAGCAGACTGCATCACACAGGATAGGATTAGATACACAGCTCAGCAGACTGCATCACACAGGATAGAATTAGATACACAGCTCAGCATACAGTATCACAGGATAGGATTACATATGCGGCTCAGCATAGTATCACACAGGATGGGATTACTTACACGGCTCAGCAGACTATCACACAGGATAGGATTTGATACACGGCTCAGCAGTCAGTATCACACAGGATAGGATTAGATACACGGCTCAGCAGACTGTATCACACAGGATAGGATTGGATACACGGCTCAGCAGACAGTATCACACAGGATAGGATTAGCTACACTGTTCAGCAAACTATATCACAAAGGAAGATTAGATACACAGCTTAGCAGTCAGTATCACACAGGATAGGATTAGATACACGGCTCAGCAGACTATCACACAATAGGATTAGATACATGGCTTAGCAGACAGTAACACAGGATTAGATACACAGCTCAGCAGACAGTATCACACAGGATAGGATTAGATACACGGCTCAGCAGACAGTATCACAGGATAGGATTAGATACACAGCTCAGCAGTCAGTATCACACAGGATAGGTTTAGAACACGGCTCAGCAGTCAGTATCACACAGGAAAGGATTAGATACACTGCTCAGCTGACTGTATCACACAGAATAGGATTAGATACATGGCTCAGCAGGCAGTATCACACAGGACAGGATTAGATACACAGCTCAGCAGACAGTATCAAACAGGATAGAATTAAATACACGGCTCAGTAATCAGAAACACAGGATAGTATTAGATACATGACTCAGCAGACAGTATCACATGATAGGATTTGATACACGGCTCAGCAGACAGTATCACAGGATAGGATTAGATACACGGTTCAGTAGTTAGTAGCACAGGATAGTATTAGACAGTATCACACAGGATAGGATTAGATACACGGCTCAGCAGACAGTATCACACAGGATAGGATAAGATGCATGGCTTAGCAGTCAGTATCACATAGGATAGGATTAGATAGACGGCTCAGAAGACAGTAACACACAGGATAGGATTAGATGCACGGCTTAGCAGACAGTATCACACAGGATAGGATTAGATACACACCTCAGCAGACAGTATCTCACAGGTTAGTATTAGATACACGGCTCAGCAGACAGTATCACACAGGATAGAATTAGATACACGGCTCAGTAGACAGTAACACGAAGGATAGGATTAGATACACTGCTCAGCAGACTATCACACAGAATAGGATTAGATACATGGCTTTGCAGACAGTAACACAGGATAGGATTAGATACACGGCTCAGCACAGTATCACACAGGATAGGATTAGATACTCGGCTCAGCAGACAGTATTACGCAGGATAGGATTAGATACACTGCTCATCAAACTATCACACAGGATAGGATTAGATACATGTCTCAGCAGTCAGTATCACACAGGATAGGATTAGATACACGGCTCAGCAGACTGTATCACACAGGATAGGATTTGATACACGGCTTAGCAGCCAGTATCACACAGAATAGGATTAGATACACGGCACAGCAGACTGTCACACAGGATAGGATGGGATACATGGCTCAGCAGACTGTATCACACAGTATAGGATTAGTTACACGGCTCAGCAGACTGTATCACACAGGATAGGATTTGATACACGGCTCAGCAGTCAGTATCACACAGGAAAAGATTAGATACACAGCTTAGCAGACAGTATCACACAGGATAGGATTAGATACACGCCTCAGCAGACAGTATCACACAGGATAGGATTAGATACACAGCTTAGCAGACTGTATCACACAGGATAGGATTAGATACACGGCTCAGCAGACAGTATCACACAGGATAGGATTAGATACACAGCTCATCAGTCAGTATCACATATGATAGGATTAGATACACAGCTCAGCAACAGGATGTGCCAAAGGAGAGGACATTTTCATTCCAAGAATTCCACTCATTTAATCTGATTTGTCTTTAGATTTTAAAGGCCTCCAGTTTCCACTTCGACTGGCATTTGCAATATCCATTAACAAGGCTCAGAAACAGTCCTTGAAAGTAGTAGGGATCAATTTGCAATCTCCATGCCTTTCTCATGGTCAACTTTATGTGGCCTGTTCAAGAGTTGGAACTGCCAAAAATCTGTTCATCTTTGCACCGAAAGGAAAAAAACAAAAATGTTTATCAAAAGGCTCTTGAATGATTTGAAAATAAAATACTATCAATATTTAGGTAATAGTTTAGTTAATTTGTGTTGCAAATCTGTAACTAACCACAGTTAGTTACTATACCCGGGCAACGCCGGGCTCTTCAGCTAGTAGAATATAATGTAGCCTCCCTCATGGAATATAATGCAGCCCCCTCATAGAATATAATGCAGCCCCCCTCATAGGGTATAATACAGCACCTCATAAATATAATAGAACCCCCTCATAAGGTATTTTGCAGCCCGTCCATAGAATATAATGTAGCACCCTCATATGGCATAATGCAGCCCCCCTCATATAGTATAATGCAGCCCCTCCACAGAATATAATGTAGCCCCCTCAGAGTAAAATGCAACCCCCTCCTAAGGCAACCTCCCATAGAATATACTGCAGCCCCCTCATATAGTATGATGTAGCCCCCTGAGAGAATAATGCAGCCCCCCACAGAATATAATTTAGCCCCCTCATAGGGTATAATGCAGCCCCCCTTCACCTCCATCATTGTTCTCCCCCTTCAACCCCATCATTGCCCTTTCCATCACCTCCATCATTGCCTTCTCACCCACCACCTTCATCATTGCCTCCTCCCCCACCACCATTGTCATTTCTATCAATACCATCATTGTCCTTTACTGCACAACCATCATTGCTTTCTCCCCCACCACCCCCATCATTGCCTATTCGAACACCTCTATCATTGCCTCCCCCCACTACCATCATCATTGTCCTTTCCACCACAACCATCATTGCCTTCTCTCCACTACTCCATCATTGCCCATTCCACCACTTCCATCATTGCCTCCCTCACCACATCATCATTGCCCCCCCACCATCATAGCCTTCTCCCCCACCACCACATCATTGCCCATTCCACCACCTCCATCACTGCCTCCCCCCACCACCATCATTGCTTCCCCCACCACCTCCATCATTGCCTCTCCCCACCATCATTGCTTCCCCCACCACCATCATCATTGCTTCCCCCCCACCACCACCATTGCTTCCCCCACCACCATCATTGCCTTCTCCCCCACCACCTCCATCATTGCTTCCTCCCTCACCACCTCCATCATCCTTTCCACCACCAACAACATTGCCTTCTCCCCCAACATCCCCATCACTGCTCTCTCCATCACCCACATCATTGCCAATCTCCAATACCCACACACACACCACTATCACACATACAGCACCACACACAGACAGCACCGCACCACTCACTCTCACACACAAAAAGCACAGCACCACAAACACACACAGCTGCACACACGCAAGCAGGCAGAGAAACACACACAGCTCCCACTCACCTCTGCAGCTGCAGCACATCCCGGCAGCTTCCTCTAAGAAACAGCTGCGCTGAATGATGATGTCATCCAGCCACGCTGAGTCAGACAGGAAGAGGCGGGCAGGAAAGAGGACGGCATCGGGTCCCTGTAGCTCCGCTCCAGTCCCAAGCTTCAGGGATCGCAATCAGGGTTCGCCGCCCTTTAGAGGCTCACTTCCGGGCCCCAATTCAGCAGCACCAGTGGTCAGTGTTAGCCTCAGCTTGTGGCTAACGCTGCTTGCTATTCAAGTGAAATGGTATTCACTCCTCTCCACGCCCATGGGGGCAAGGGGAAGCATGAATATTCATTTCTCTTTAGCAGCGGGGTGACGGGCTCCTGTCTTCAGTTGCTGCTCTCTGGCATCGGAAGGACCCCCTTGACTCATAGCAGCTGGGTGTGCCGCTATTAGTGACACGCCACTGGTTGAGGGGCCCCTGGAGCAGTGGGGGCCCTAGGCAGCTGCTGGCCAATATGCCAGCAGGTGTCAGTGCCTGGGCCCACCGGAGAATCCTCCAGTTCTCCAGTGGGCCAGTACGACCCTGCTCATGTCACCTGTACCAGTCCATAATTCCGTCCTGGCTGTGTCACACACATGTTGTCATCTGTACCTATCTGTCAGCCCTTCTTGGCCGTGTCACACACGTCACCTGTACCCATCTGTCACCCTGTCCTGGCCGTGTCACACGCATGTTGTTACCTGTACCTATCTGTCAACCCGTCCTAGCTGTGTTACACACATGTTGTCACCTGTACTCATCTGTCACCCCATCCTGACTGTGTTACACACATATTGTCACCTGTACCCATCTGTTACCCCTGTCCTAGCTGTGTTACACACATGTTATCACCTGTAGCCATCTGTCACCCTGTCCTGGACGTGTCACACGCATGTTGTTTCCTGTACCCGTACTTCACAATCACCCCACCTTATCCATATAAAGCAGAAAATGTCACACTCTGTGCCTGTGTGAGAATAGCCAGCAGCGCTGTCACTGATTGTTAGGTTGGTAAATGGCCACATGATTTTGTCACTGGATAATCTGCAAAACCGGGCGGAAAGGCGACAGTATGTGCCTTAAGCAGGAGTGACTTCTGTCAGGAATATGACGTAATTTCCTAGCGTTTTAGTCACACATACAGAGCTCTGCTACATCTCCACAAACATTCCCCCTCACTAAGCTGCAACCCCCCTCCTTCTCTCCCTGCCAGCACTGTGTAATTCTATCTTCCTCTTTCTCACCCCTCCCTCGGGAATGTGTTGTGAGCAGCTCACTCAGTCATGTGCAAAAGCACATGGCTCTTTGTCTAGTACAGTGTTTCTTTAAAGATCAAAAATAAAAACACTGATTACTGATAGAAGTGGGAAACCTACATTTTTGGCAGCAGCATAATGAAAGCGACCCACCGGAGGGTTATGAAGCTTTGGTGACCAGCAGGAGCCGAGAAATGGATTTGGACCCAACTGAGTCAGCCAGCCAAGGCATGTTTAGTCTTAAATGAAAGGAAAACCCATAAGCAAACCTATGATATCTCTGTCGTCTCTGTCCGAGGTTCTCACCCATAGATATGGCACTCATAAGCATTTTAGTAGCTTTCAACAGGGGAGTGTATGCCAGAGCTCCGCCCACCCAGTGATGTCACCCAACACAGAGTATAAGGCTATGAAGCCCAATTAGGAGGGTGTCTTTCTGCCTGGGGAACCAGCTAGGGGAGGCTCTGCATTTTGACCTGATGATTTCGGAAGGTTCCCCTCCCCCAATCCACATGGTGTGCCATTGACTGAAATATGTAAGTTCATCTTTAATCCATTTTTATTTTATAATTGGTGTATGTACTGTATGTGACGAGCGTCAGCTTACGCTGAGTCGTTTTTCTTCTTAAAGTGGACCCTCTGTGCCATGGCACCCACTCACCTAGGGCGAGCTGACCTAGTGAGAACCCACCCCCTGTACAGGAAGTGTCAGGGGCAAGACAAAGGGGGTGAGCTACCACGGCAGCTGGACCAGACGGCTGGCTCAAGGGGAGACACTATTGAGTGCCTGGCAACAGGACGAACAGGATATGAAACATAAGCGAGGTCACAGGGTTTCTTCAGCAAACATGGTTACACACTTTAATCAGATACAAGGCAAAAACAGAGAATCAGGTGCAGGGCACAAACGGTGAAACACGGCAAGGTGCGTGCAAGGGTACGCCAAATGTCCCAGACATAACACGTGCAGAAAACATACCGGAGTCCAGGGCAGGATACGTGTTAGGGGTCACACCAGAGTTCCTAGGAAGGGTGCGTGCTGGGACACGCTAGAGTCCAAGACAAGGTGCGTGCTAGGAAACACGCCAGAGTCCAAGGCAGAGTGCGTGCAAGAAGACACGCCAGGGTCCAAGGCAGGTGCGAAGGCATCGGACTCCAGAAGACTGGCAAGGACTGACAGGATCCAGGCATCAGGATGTAGTCATCTGGTTCCGGACCTCTGACAGTGGTCGGCAGGCTTCGGGAATCTGGCAGACAAACCAGGATACGAGGCAGGATGCATGCTAGGAGACACACCAGGGTCAGGTTCAAGGACGGAAGCCTGCGCGTGCTGTGGGCACGTCAGGGACAGATACAAGGATGGAGGCCTGCGTGTGTAGAGGGACACGCCAGGGACAGGTACAAGGACGGAGGCCTGCGCGTGTAGAGGGACACGCCAGGGACAGGTACAAGGACGGTGGCCTGCGCGTGTAGAGGGACACGCCAGGGACAGGTACAAGGACGGAGGCCTGCGCGTGTAGAGGGACACACCAGGGACAGGTACAAGGACGGAGGCCTGCACGTGCAGAGAGATACGCCAGGATCAGATACAAGGATGGAGGCCTGCGCATGTAGAGGGACAAGCCAGGGACAGGTACAAGGACGGAGGCCTGCGCGTGCAAAGAGACACGCCATGGTCAGGTTCAAGGCAGAGTCCTGCGCGTGCAACGGGCACGCCAGGGTCAGGGTTCAAGACCAGGGATAGGGCCTGTGCATGCAAGAGGGCACGACAGGGTACATGGCAAAGCCTGCGCATACTTTTACAGAAGCACGGAGAGGTATGCCAAGGAGCAGGCGAGGACCTGCGGGTGCTTTAGAGAGCACGTAGAGCACAGTGCAGAAACAGCGTGAGGTGCAAGGAAGCACAGAGAGCACGGCTGGGGCACTGGCTAGCTGGACGGGCTGCAGCACTGACAGACGGGCAAGACCCCAGCGAACCCGGCTGAGGTATAGCAGGCGACTCAGCTGTCACTGACCGACGAGCACGGCTGAGGCACAAGCAGGCGGGCACGGCTATGGCGGGCACGGCTGAGGCACAAACAGAAGGCTAGGAAGGCCAGGCGCATGCAAAGGGCACACGAAGCAACAAGACAAAGCAAGGCAAAGCAGGGAGCGGAGCACGGAGGGGAACATAGGCAGAAACAGGCAAGGCAGAGAACACCGGAAGGACAACAAGTCAAAGCAGGACAAGGACTAAACACGGCACAATGGACAAACATAAGACAAGGCACGGGACAAGAGACGGAGTACAAGCACGGAGCATGTGCAGAGACGCACGACAGGGCAGAGTGCAGGGGCACAGAATAGAGGGAGCGACCCAGCAGACCAAGCAGCCATGTAGGGAAGCAACACAATACTCAGGCCCTGACCATAGGGAGGGGCGGTCTGATATAGCACCATAGCACCAGTACTTCCGGGTCAAGACCAGGGAGGGACTTTGGGCTCAGATCCTCCAGGATCATAGAGAGCATCGCTAGAACAGCCTGGGTAGAACCATAGAGCAGGTCAGATGTTCAGGAGTTCCAGGAATGCAGCGGATTGCAGAACCAGAGCAGGGCTGGAACATAGGAAAGGTCACATGATCAGGGGTTTCCAGGAATACAGCGGATTGCAGAACCAGAGCAGGGCTGGAACATAGGAAAGGTCTCATGATCAGTGGTTCCAGGAGTACAGCGGATTGCAGAGTCAGACAGAGACGGATGGTTACCCAGCGTGCAGCCATGAGGTAAGGCGCGCGTGCACACTGCTCCAGGCAACTTGCGGCATAACAGACATGGCGGACATGACACTGTGTCTGTCTCTTTTTGTAACATCTTTTATATTTTTTGTAAACAGTGCCTATTCTTTTTGGAGTAAAATCTATGAAACTTTACTAGCTTTGTTCTCCTTGCTCTAAATGTACCCCCCCACGACCTCCGTGCTAAAACTACGCTACTTGTGGGTTGGTTCCTGACCCGATATTCATATAAGAAGTAGGAGCTGGTGGCAGCGAAGTGTGTTCTGGGGTATTTGGTAGATTCTGGCAGGGACGGAACGGAGGTTTTACATGTGTATTTCCCGCCTGAGACTGGGAATATTCATACCGCCCTCCCTGCAGAGCGCCAATAGCCAGTACACAGCAAGGCAGCCTTTCTGGCGACTACTTATTCTAGGTGTAGTTCCCTGACTGACCTGAGGGTAAGGGGGGGCGTCAGAGAGCTGTAAATTCCAAACCGGAACTGGAAAGTGGGATATAATAAATCCCCTGATGAACTGGGGGCAACCAAAAACCCCCGGTTCATGACAATGACCATCTGTAAATTGCTGGACAGTCCCTGGAAAATTGAGAACTTTTTTCTAGTGCCTGTGAAAGAAAATAGAAACATTTGTGATTTTTTTATTTGTTTGATCTGCTGGTCTTCCTGTTTTCTCTTTCCACTAGAATGCTGTGTAAAAACACCAAAAGTCGCAAAATTTGCGTAAAAACTTGCGGTATAAAAGCCGCCCACAACATCATCAATGTGTGAAGGCACCCTTAGTCCTAAGAGCTCGTCCAGAGCATATTTTTGGTCAGTGTGTTGGCGATGGACAGCATACCAATATAGCCAAACACACAGCCTATATTCTCTGTGGACCAATGGTCTATGTGGAACAACACAGCAATGCATGGACTGGCCATAAGCCTCCTGACCCAAGCGTGATGGTTCCATATATTTCTATGAAGCTATCCTGCTTGGGTCCGGAGACCACTGCCATTTTGTGCATTGCAGTCCGATCCTGGACCGATTTGCATGGACATCTGCATGCTCCCTAAGGCCAGTTTCACACGTCCGTTTATTTCCAGTACCGGAAAAACTGGTACCGGAGATAATCGTGTCCATGTAATACTTGTGGCACACGCGAGGCAACTGTGTGCCGCATCAGTACCACACAGACGGTTGCCGGGGTAAAAGCGCTACAGTAAGCGCTGTTCCCTGGCTGCGGGTGCTGAAGACGGCTCTCATCATTCTCCCCTGCTCTGCCGGTGATCGGCGCAAGCAGAAGAGAATGATGAAAGTTATATTAAAGTCAGAACTATGACAGCAGGTGGGGGCTTTTAGGACTATTACTCCTATCATACGACACCTGCTGCCGCTAATAACAGTGACAGCAGGAGCGGATTGTCGGGGTATTCTTCACCCGCCGTCAGCGATACAACAAAATAAATGAATGAAAAACTCAGCGTGGGTTCGCCCCTTTTTTCTTTAACCAACCAGTCAAAACTCACAGCTGGAGGCTGCAACCCTCAGCTGTCAGCTTCAGCAAGGCTGGTTATGAAGAATAGAGGGGTTCCCACACTGTTTTTAATATTTAAAAAAATGTAAAAAACGGCGTGGGGTTCCCCCATTTTTGACAACCAGCCTTGCTACAGCTGACAGCTGGGGGATGATAGTCTCAGGCTGCTAAGGGGCCATTGATATAGGCCCCCCAGCCTAAAAATAGCAGCCTGCAGCTGCCTAGAAAAGGCGCCTCTCTAAGATGCGCCAATTCTGGCGCTTTGCCCAGCTCTTCCCACTTGCCCTGTAGGGGTGGCAAGTGGGGTGATAGTTGGGGAGGCTAATGTCACCTTTGTATTGTCCGGTGACATCAAGCCCCGAGGTTAGTAATGGAGAGGCATCAATAAGACGCCCACATTACTAACACATTGTAAGAAAACGCAGACACCTAGAATAATGTCCTTTAATTGAAAAAATTACACAGACTCCTTTAATAATCTCAATTAAACCATACTTACAACCTTGCCTACTTCCACCGAAGCCCTCGATCTCCTGTAATAAAAATACAATAAAAAACAACAATATACCTTTCCTGTCCGTCGTTCTGTCCCACGTCATAATCCATATCTGGGGGAGAATTAGTTTTCAACCTGGACGGTTGCCAAGATGCGACCATCTAGGCTGACAACCACTGGCGAATGAGATGCTGCGAGCGCAGCCTGAGTGACTAGTGGTGACGTCACCGAGGCTGCGTTCCCAGCAAGGCTGAACTGCGGTGACCTCTGGACCGTGGGAAAATGCCAGTGATGAGGGCATCGCAGTTCAAGGTCTGTGTCTCCACAGCAGATGACTGTGAAAAATTCTCACAGTGCGTGACAAAAATTGCAGAATGTACTTGTGTCTTCCATATGTTAGATAAAACAATGAACATGAAAGAGCGCAGCATGAGAAGCACCTGGTGGTTTATTGGGAATATTCCAATGAAAGATGGGGGGATTAGCCTCTCAACTGGAAGGGTTGTGCACCCCTGCACAACCTCGGGACTGCTCCTGTGCTGTGCTTCCTGGTTTGGTCACGTGGACACAAGATGCAGTCCACTTCACAGGATGTGACGTCACTTCAGATCCTACTTCCTGGAGATACTCTATATGGCCCCAAGCTGCTCCAGCCACAATCCATCAAGGTGAATAGCAATTTTTAAAAAAATATATATATACAGTGCCTTGCGAAAGTATTCGGCCCCCTGGAACTTTTTGACCTTTTCCCACATATCATGCTTAAAACATAAAGATACCAAATGTAAATTTTTGGTGAAGAATTAACAACAAGTGGCACACAATTGTGAAGTTGAATGAAATTTATTGGTTATTTTAAATTTTTGTGGAAATTCAAAAACTGAAAAGTGGGGCGTGCAATAATATTCGGCCCCTTTACTTTCAGTGCAGCAAACTCACTCCAGAAGTTCATTTTGGATCTCTGAATGATCTAATGTTGTCCTAAATGACTAATGATGATAAATATAATCCACCTGTGTCAGAGGCGTAGCTAGGGTTTCGGTTCAGGGGGGGCAAAACTTCTGAGTGGGCCCCTAACTAGGTAACTTTGATTACAACTCGGTGACGCCCCCTAATAGTGGATGTAAGAGATGACTGCGCTGTTACTGAAAATAATCCCTATATAAAGACCAACATTGATATTACCGCAATATGGTCAGTGGTAAATACCAGTCCTACAAAACATATGTGATTACTGCACAGGTATAGTTGGTGTCTTACCGCTGACGTTCTTTCTGATGGAATGGGTCACTTGTTACATCTTTTTCATCTGGCCCAGACCGACATGACAACTCCTCCAGCCAGGACTCGGCTACAGAGAATTCAACAACGACACGTTTCACTTCTCATATTCCAGCCCCATCACCATGTATCCCCAACCTGCACAAACTCCTCATCCTGTTGATACCCCAATGCTGAGCCGCTGCTGCCGTATGTGTCCCTATTACTGTACCTAATACCCCAATGCTGAGCCGCTGCTGCCGTATGTGTTCCTATTACTGCACCTGATACCCCAATGCTGAGCCGCTGCTGCCGTATGTGTCCCTATTACAGAACCTGATACCCCAATGCTGAGACGCTGCTGCCGTATGTGTCCCTATTACTGCACCTGATACCCCAATGCTGAGCCGCTGCTGCCGTATGTGTCCCTATTACAGAACCTGATACCCCAATGCTGAGCCGCTGCTGCCGTATGTGTTCCTATTACTGCACCTGATACCCCAATGCTGAGCCGCTGCTGCCGTATGTGTCCCTATTACAGAACCTGATACCCCAATGCTGAGACGCTGCTGCCGTATGTGTCCCTATTACTGCACCTGATACCCCAATGCTGAGCCGCTGCTGCCGTATGTGTCCCTATTACTGCACCTGATACCCCAATGCTGAGCCGCTGCTGCCGTATGTGTCCCTATTACTGCACCTGATACCCCAATGCTGAGCCGCCGCTGCCGTATGTGTCCCTATTACTGCACCTGATACCCCAATGCTGAGCCGCTGCTGCCATATGTGTCCCTATTACTGGACCTGATACCCCAATGCTGAGCCGCTGCTACCGTATGTGTCCCTATTACTGCACCTGATACCCCAATGATGAGCTGCCGCTGCCGTATGTGTCCCTATTACTGCACCTGATACCCCAATGCTGAGCCGCTGCTGCCGTATGTGTCCCTATTACTGCACCTGATACCCCAATGCTGAGCCACTGCTGCTGCCGTATGTGTCCCTATTACTGCACCTGATACCCCAATACTGAGCCGCTGCTGCCGTATGTGTTCCTATTACAGCACTTGATACCCCAATGCTGAGCCACTGCTGCTGCCGTATGTGTCCCTATTACTGCACCTGATACTCCAATACTGAGCCGCTGCTGCCGTATGTGTTCCTATTACAGCACTTGATACCCCAATACTGTGCCTCTGCTGCCGTATGTGTCCCTATTACTACACCTGATACCCCAATACTGAGCCGCTGCTGCCGTATATGTCCCTATTACTACACTTGATACCCCAATACTGAGCCACTGCTGCCATATGTGTTCCTATTACTGCACCTGATACCCCAATACTGAGCCGCTGCTGCCGTATATGTCCCTATTACTGCACTTGATACCCAAATACTGAGCCTCTGCCGTATGTGTCCTTATTACTACACCTGATACCCCAATACTGAGCTGCTGCTGCCGTATGTGTCCCTATTACTGCACCTGATACCCCAATACTAAGCCCCTTCTGATGTATGTGTCCCTCTTACTGCACCTGATACCCCAATGCCGAGCCGCTGCTGCCGTATGTGTCCCTATTACTGCACTTGATACCCCCTATACACACACGGCTCTTCTCCACACCCCCTATACACACACGGCTCTGCTCCATACACGCTGTACACATGCGGCTCCGCTCCGTACACCTTGTACACACCTGGCTCCGCTCTGTACACCTTGTACACACACAGCTCTGCTCCGCACACCCCGTACACACGTGGCTCCGCACCATACACCTCGTACACATACGGCTGAAATCCGTACACCTTGCACACACGGCTCCACTCCGTACACGCCGCACACACATGGCTCTGCTCTGTACACCCCGTACACACACGGCTCTGCTCTGTACACCCTGTACACACTTTGCTCCGCTCCGTACACAAACAGCTCTGCTCACCCCATATACACACGGCTCCGCTCCTCTATACAACTCATACATGCATATCTCTGCTCCGTACACCTTCTACACACACGGCTCCGCTCTGTACACCTCAAACACACACAGCTCTGCTACATCCACCCTGTAAACCAATCCTGACCCCATACAGAAACTTACTTCACCAGTTCACCTCATCCAGCACCATGACAACCAGCACAGCAGAGCCCTTCAGCAGCTGAAGCCCCTGATCATGTGACCCCCTGACTCTGCCCCTCCCATGACCTCATCACAGGTCCTGTGCGCACAGAAATTAAAGCCCAGCAGTCCAGGACGACATTGCTGGCTGTGAGGTGGGGGGCCCACTGCTGGCACAGGGCCCCCCACCGCTTTCTCAGGGGCCCATAGCGGCTGGGCGGCAGAGTAGGGAGATCGATTCTCCCTGCTCTGCCGCAGAATGTAACTGTATGGGTGCGCTGTGCACGCCGATACAGTTACAGTAGCGTAGCTCCGGTGGGCCCCCTCAGAGCTCGGGGCCCGGGGCGACCGCCCCCTCGGTAGCTACGCTACTGACATGTGTGTAATCAAGTCTCCATATAAATGCACCTGCTCTGTGATAGTCTCAGGGTTCTGTTTGATGCACAGACAGCATCATGAAGGCCAAGGAACACAACAGGCAGGTCTGTGATACTGTTGTTTTGACGCGCCCGCCGTCCGTACAAAACACAACTTGTTGCGTTCCCGTGTGGTTGGCGGGCACGTCAAAATAACGCATCCACATACATCCGCATGTCCTGCATACCCAATGTTAAATATAGGTGCGCAGGACGCATGCAGAAGTATGCGGAAGCATGTGGAGCTTAATGGAGGAAATACGCAGTCCTCCGCAAAGCCCCAGAACGCTAATTTGAACTTAACATAAGATGGAAGCAGTCAATGTCAGTTAACCCTTTGTATACCCACGGTGAGCTATCAGAAATACAGCAATTAAAACCAAAAACTAAAATGAATACAAAAAAACTAAAACTAAGAAATAAAAATTCATGTAAAATATAGAATGTACATATAGATATAAAATTATATAAGATATAATATAGCAATGTAATAATAAAAATCTAAAAATACTAAAACACAAATTACACTGTATTTTTATTTTAAAAAACTAAGAAAACACAAAGGAAATATAAATTCATCCCATTTATCTTTTCTTTCTTTAGATCCCAACCAGTCTTCCATGCTGATGCTAACCCAGCCACAATCTGCTTAGCATCTGCAACCTGACAAGGAAATGCACATTCAGTCCTTTCCTCCTATCCTTTTCTAATCATTGCTGTACCGTGCATTTATTTTATATCCTTACTACTATTACTTAGCCACATTCTCAGTAGTTAAATTCAAACCCTCAGGATTCAAAGTACCCAATTTGAAGATCCAAAAACTTTCTTTCTTTATCAAGTTGCTATAACGATTCGGAGCAGTAACAGCTACTTGATCTAATTATAAGTTTTAGAAATTTGGGATCTTTTTAATGGAAAGTGAAAAAATGTTTGGACACACTATGTTGTTGAAACCCATTACGTATATTATGACAAGGCTTGTTTAATCTAGCATGCATGGTCTGAATAGTGCGACCCACATATTGTAGGCCACACATGTGAAGCGAAGGCCGGGGGACCACCACAATGCAGGGAGACTATGGTACACAAGATGAGGTGCAAACAACAAAGGGTTAATTTATTTACGGGCAAGGAATGCAGTGTTAGGAAAGTGTAAACAGGGGTATGCAATGACATAAAACAATTTACAAAAGTGATATTCTCTAGCTGGGCCGTACAAATGGCACGGAGCACCAACTATTACCACCAACTATTACAGATCACTGTATTTTGCAAAAGGCCAAACAGTACAATAAAGTACAGTATTCTGCTACTCTAACTATAACCTATCTGGCCGCTGCTACTCCAGCCGCACGGCTACCGTACTGTCTATTGCAGCCTATCCTAAGCCCTAAACATATGCGCACACGGGGTTAACACTCACAGTAGTTGGTATCTCAGTCCATTCCCTGGGGCCCCTGAAGCTTTGCAAGATGGTGCACACTTCTTCCTGGAAGCTCTGTCTTCCTTGTGTGCAAGTTCAATGATGCTCCTAGAAACGGTTCCTTTCTTGTCCTTTCTTCGTGGCTTCTCACGGCAAGACAGGAAAGCCACCTTTTAATCCCCAGAATAGTTTACAAAGTCACAGTTGCAAACTAAACGTTCTTTTCCTCACAGCTCACGCAGGTACGTCTGCTTCCTGCAGAAATCTCGGGTCTCTTCTACACACAGAAAAGCAGCCCCTCCCCTCTGTAGTCTGGCAGATGAAACCAAACAGCCTTTACAGCAGGGAAGCGCAGAATATCCCACTGCTCTAACCAAGGGGGTGCTGACTCTTAAAGGGGCAGCTTGTCTCTACTGTCCATAGCACTGCCACCCCCTTACACATGCATTGCAGAAGATATACAACCAGGGTCGCAGCTATAATGAGGCAAGTTGAGCCAGGTGCTGAAGTGGCAGGCAGCAGGGGGCAGCATTATGTGCTCCTATACCCGCAGCACCTACAATTTAGCCTCTGCACGCTGGTGCTGAGGTCGTGCAAGAGGCTGTAATTGATGAGATCACAGGAGGGAAGGAGTCAGGGTGCCCTGATCATGTGACCCCTGGCTCCTCCCATCCTGTGACCTCATCACAGGTCCTGTAGTCGCTCCTCTCCTCATCTGTAGCGTCTTCAATTCGGATATTATGTGACCCTGACTCCTCCCCTCCTATGACCTCATAACAGGTCATGTGCGCATCAGCCCTTGTTTTATGCAGGACTCGGCTGTCTGTGCTGGTTGTCATCGTCCTGGATGAGGGAAGTTTATTTTTGGGGTCAGGGGGGTTTACAGGGTGGATGTAGCAGAGCCGTGAGTGTGTGAGGTGTACGGAGCAGAGCTGCAAGTGTACGAGGTGTACAGAGCAGAGAGGTGTACGGAGTGGAGCTGTGTGTGTACGAGGTGTACGGAGCAGAGATGTGTTATGAATGGGTCACCGAGGAGAAAAAAGCAAAACACGCTAAGCCACAGAAAACCAGAGGGGTTGGTAACTATGCAGATTGCAGATCCCTGATCTTACCACACAACTAGCAGTAGCCGTGGAGCGTGCCTACGATGAACCTAGATGCCTCATCACAGCCGGAGGACTACATAAGCCTAAAGCAAGAAAAGGAAAAACTAACTGCCCCAGAGCAGACCCCAAAGGAATAGATAGCCCCCACACATGTATTGACGGTGAAACAAGATGAAGGCACAAACACAGGCAGGAAAATAGGCTGAGCAAATGATGGGGCCCAAACTAACTAGCGAACACAGGAAAAAATAAATTTTCCAAAAATTTACAAAAAACGAACAAATTGTTAGGCAACTCACCAAACCCTGACTAATGCACTGGCAGGATACAGCAAAGCCCCAGTGATAAAGGCTGGAGCAGCACAGGTGCATTCCACTGATAAAGACAGCCAGTTAACCCATCAGGGTCTGGCTGCCTAGTGGGAAATGCACACTAATAAGGCTTGCATAAGACATAAGTCACACTGATAAGTGTGATGCATAGTGTCTGAGCAGCCTATCAATGACGCCAAAATAGGCGGGCCGCTCAGCACTGTATACATGCATCACACCAAATACCAAGCCAACATAAAGGGCTAAGCTGCATCCTGTAGAAATGATAAAAAGTGCAAAAAGATATGATAAAAAATATGGGGTATTGGTTACTATTTTGGCCAAAGCAGATAAGCTCACAACCCATCGTCAAGGGTCCCCAGATATTGTGAGTCCCTAACACTAAAGCTAAGTGGCGAACACAGGAAAAAATAAATTTTCCAAAAATTTACAAAAAACGAACAAATTGTTAGGCAACTCACCAAACCCTGACTAATGCACTGGCAGGATACAGCAAAGCCCCAGTGATAAAGGCTGGAGCAGCACAGGTGCATTCCACTGATAAAGACAGCCAGTTAACCCATCAGGGTCTGGCTGCCTAGTGGGAAATGCACACTAATAAGGCTTGCATAAGACATAAGTCACACTGATAAGTGTGATGCATAGTGTCTGAGCAGCCTATCAATGACGCCAAAATAGGCGGGCCGCTCAGCACTGTATACATGCATCACACCAAATACCAAGCCAACATAAAGGGCTAAGCTGCATCCTGTAGAAATGATAAAAAGTGCAAAAAGATATGATAAAAAATATGGGGTATTGGTTACTATTTTGGCCAAAGCAGATAAGCTCACAACCCATCGTCAAGGGTCCCCAGATATTGTGAGTCCCCAACACTAAAGCTAAGTGGCGAACACAGGAAAAAATAAATTTTCCAAAAATTTACAAAAAACGAACAAATTGTTAGGCAACTCACCAAACCCTGACTAATGCACTGGCAGGATACAGCAAAGCCCCAGTGATAAAGGCTGGAGCAGCACAGGTGCATTCCACTGATAAAGACAGCCAGTTAACCCATCAGGGTCTGGCTGCCTAGTGGGAAATGCACACTAATAAGGCTTGCATAAGACATAAGTCACACTGATAAGTGTGATGCATAGTGTCTGAGCAGCCTATCAATGACGCCAAAATAGGCGGGCCGCTCAGCACTGTATACATGCATCACACCAAATACCAAGCCAACATAAAGGGCTAAGCTGCATCCTGTAGAAATGATAAAAAGTGCAAAAAGATATGATAAAAAATATGGGGTATTGGTTACTATTTTGGCCAAAGCAGATAAGCTCACAACCCATCGTCAAGGGTCCCCAGATATTGTGAGTCCCTAACACTAAAGCTAAGTGGCGAACACAGGAAAAAATAAATTTTCCAAAAATTTACAAAAAACGAACAAATTGTTAGGCAACTCACCAAACCCTGACTAATGCACTGGCAGGATACAGCAAAGCCCCAGTGATAAAGGCTGGAGCAGCACAGGTGCATTCCACTGATAAAGACAGCCAGTTAACCCATCAGGGTCTGGCTGCCTAGTGGGAAATGCACACTAATAAGGCTTGCATAAGACATAAGTCACACTGATAAGTGTGATGCATAGTGTCTGAGCAGCCTATCAATGACGCCAAAATAGGCGGGCCGCTCAGCACTGTATACATGCATCACACCAAATACCAAGCCAACATAAAGGGCTAAGCTGCATCCTGTAGAAATGATAAAAAGTGCAAAAAGATATGATAAAAAATATGGGGTATTGGTTACTATTTTGGCCAAAGCAGATAAGCTCACAACCCATCATCAAGGGTCCCCAGATATTGTGAGTCCCTAACACTAAAGCTAAGTGGCGAACACAGGAAAAAATAAATTTTCCAACCCTGATGGGTTAACTGGCTGTCTTTATCAGTGGAATGCACCTGTGCTGCTCCAGCCCAAACTAACTAGACAGGAAAGGAAAGGGAAGACACTGTCTGCAACCTGCAAAAAACCCTACAAAAATAATGTCCAACACTTCTGATAGCAAAATTAACCCTGAAGTCACTAGACTTCTCCCACTATATCAGCACTCTGAAATATTCTGAGACAGAGCAAAAAGAGACCGAACTAATAAGGGACAAAAAGCCAATTGGCAAAATACTGATAAATAAGAGTGGAAATTCAGCTCAGCCCCCAGCCGGGGCTGGCAGACCACACAAAAAACTGAATAGGCCAACAAAATCAAGTGTGAACATTAGCAGAAAAACTTAGCTTTAGATGACTGGAACAGAGCTGAAAACCAAGAGCTGACAAGCCAGAAGGAATCACCAGCAACTGAATAGGGCGTCGGCTGTCTTAAATCCAATCTGAGAATCCTGAGATCCAATCGTCATCCTCATTCTCAGGTGGCAGATCTCCACCGATCAAACCAGCCTCCCGTCACCACCAGAGGGAGTCCAGAAGGGGAACTCACAACTGGTGAACCAGAGAATGAACTCACAACAGAGCGGAGCTGCGCGTTTGCGAGGTGTACAGAGCAGAGCAGCACATGTGCGAGGTGTACAGAGCGGAGCCGCATGCGTACGGAGCAGAGTCGCACGTGTACGAGGTGTACGGAGCAGAGTCACGTGTGTGTGAGGTGTATGGAGCGGAACGGTGTGTGTACAAGGTGTATGGAGCAAAGCCACATGTGTACAAGGTTTACGGAGTGGAGCCATTTGTGTCCAAGGTTTACAGAGCGTGGCCACGTGTGTACAAGGTGTACGGAGCAGAGTCGCATGTGTACGAGGTTTACAGAGTGGAGCCATGTGTGTACTGAGTGGAGTCGTGTGTGTGCGAGGTGTACAGAACGGAGCTGTGTGTGTATGAGGCATAAAAAGCTGAACTGTGTGTGTGATGTATGCAGAGCCATACGTGTACAAGGTGTATGGTGGGGAGCATTCATACCTCCCAGCGCGACAGTCCCGATTTTGAGAGAGATTCTGCCCCACCGCCCCGGCTGGGAGCTTACTTTTCCGCGGACACAGGAGTACACGGCGGAGCCCCGAGGATCACTTTAAAATTTGCACGTGACGTTCCACCAGAAGTGACGTGCTAGAAGCTGACTGGAAATGAGGTATTTTCGGGAGGAGATTGTGACGTAACCATGGAGGCACTTCAGGGAATGCTTCAGATCCATCACCGTATCCTCCCCCAATAGCACGGACAGCAGGATCGCCTTGGACTCGGGATGCCGGCCATGTGAGCGGATCATGATATATCCTGCATCGGGAGGCTCAGGTGGGCACTACAGTGGGAGCCGGGCTGCTATAGTATCTTTATAGAATCTTTCTTTCTTTCCTTCTTCTTTCTTTCTTTCTTTCTTTCTTTCTTTCTTTCTTTCTTTCTTTCTTTCTTTCTTTCTTTCTTTCTTTCTTTCTTGCCCCTCTTTCTTTCTCTCTCTCTCTTCTTTCTTTCCCCTCTTTCTTTCTTTCTCTCTGTTCTTTCTTTCTTTCTCTGCTTTTTTTTCTCTCTGTTCTTTCTTTCTTTTCCTCAGTACCAGTCAGAGTGCCCACAGTACCAGTCGAATAAGAGGGGTAGGAAACTAGGTGGCACTGGTCACATTGAGCCTCTCGTACTTTTTACTGGTGTATAATCATATGCCCTGAGCACCCTCATAAAGTGGGCCAGCGCCAGACAACAAGGTACAAACAAATCACTATTACTATAAGTCCAAGGGGACAATTATATAGGTAAAGTTAATTATGTCCCTGTGCCAAGCACTGCGGACGATCAGAATACACTGAGGAGACCAGAACAGCGGGGTTTGGGTAGAAGAATTATAGGGGGCCCATTACACTGTATGAAGTAATATATGGTGCCCATTATGCTGTATGAGGTAATATATGGTGCCATTATACTGTATGCAGTAATATATGGGGCCCATTATGCTGTACGAAGTAATATATGGTGCCTATTATTCTGTATGAAGTAATATATGGGGCCCATTATACTGTATGCAGTAATATATGGGGCCCATTATACTGTATGAAGTAATATATGGTGCCTATTATGCTGTATGAAGTAATATATGGGGCCCATTATACTGTATGAAGTAATATATGGGGCTCATTATACTGGATGAAGTCCATTATGGCCCATTATACGGCCCATTATACTGTATGAAGTCATATATTGGGCCCATTATACTGTATTAAGTAATATATGGTGCCTATTATGCTGTATGAAGTAATATATGGGGCCCATTATACTGCATGAAGTAATATATTGGGCCCATTATACTGTATGAAGTCATATATTGGGCCTATTATACTGTATGAAGTCATATATGGGGCCCATTATACTGTATGAAGTCATATATTGGGCCTATTATACTGTATGAAGTCATATATGGGGCCCATTATACTGTATGAAATAATATTTGGGGCCCAATATACTGTATGCAGTAATATATGGGGCCCATAATACTGTATGGAGCATTATGTGGGGATAGGGGATGACTTTCTGTTTGTTGTGGATCAGTCCCCCCATGATCCTGGGAAACATAGCTTTGAAGAGCACCATGTAAATGGAGCTGTGGTCAGCCATATGCACTGTGGCGCCATTCACATGTGGCTCTTCAAATAACTCCTTAAAGAGAGTGATGAGGGGACGACAAAGTATATAAAAAATTCACTGATCGGGGCTGATGAGTGTTATAGTTTGTGGGCTGGTGGGCTTTGTGTGGCAGGGCTGCATTTTTGTCCCAGTCCGGCCCTGTGCCAGGCCTACCATTGCCATTAATGACCCTTGTTCTGGATACTTCTGTGTTGTTCTTGTATGTGCGTGTGATGGTGCTGACACCCTTGTGTTTGGACACCTTTTATTTCTATTTATCTAAATCAAAATGTCCACTATTGTACTCAGTTTTACAAGATAGATATGAAAATTTACTTTGAGTGTGGGGGGGGGGTCATTTTGCTGTTCACCTCAGGCAGCAGATAGGCTAGGTTCACCCCTGTATACAACATAAGTGGACTGACAGTCCACCCTACAATTGATGGTGAAGCTCTCCCTAGTTGTTTGTGATCTGAAAGAGGTGGCACCACCAACAATCGTGCTACAGCACAGACATTTTGGGGTGTTGGAAGTATAACAGCCCAAATTGTAATTCATGGGTTTCTCCTTCATATTTTTTTTATTCCAAAGAAATGTTGCTAGGTGACACCATAGTCCGCAGATTGCGGTTTCTTCTATAAACAATATTTGTCTTGTTGGGCAAATGGTTTGAAAGAATTGGGTCAGCCTGTAAAATGAACCAATATTTACTTAACAACCTTTGAATACTAGCTCGAGATTGGTTGTAAGTCGTTACCATTCTTCATTCCCTAGATTTTGTTTCATTGATCTTATTAGCGGAAAGGATTTTTGCAATGCAAGAATCTTGTTTGAGAGGTTGAGTTCTTTTAAAAATATCTATTAATAACTTTCAGGATATCCTTTCTGTAGGAACCTCTGCCTAAGAATTCTCGATTCGTTCACAAAATCCTGATCATCTGTACAGTTTTTACGAACCCTCCAATACTGGCCATATACGAGAATATTCTTAATCCATCTGGCGAGGTGCCCACTATCAAACCTGATATAGCTATTCACATCAACAGATTTAAAATGTGTTGAAGTGGAAAACCTCCCCAGATCATCCAATTTAATGAGAAGGTCGAGAAATTGAATGGATGTGTTGGACATGGACGCTGTGAACGATAAGCCCCATGGATTCCTATTTAGTTCATCAACAAAATCAAGGGCCGTAATTTCGGGGCCATTCCAAATCAAATCGTCTATGAAACGACGGTAGAAATTAATATGGCCCAATACCAGGGGGCACTGCGAGATGAAAATGGACTCAAAAAAGCCCATATACTGGTTAGCATAACTTGGGGCAAATCTCAACCCCATCGCGCAGCCCCTGACCTACTTGTATACTGTGCCATCAAACGTGAAGACGTTATATTGTTTAAGATAAAACTAATAGCTGTTAAAATAAAATTCCTTTGTTCCTCCATCATGGATATATATATATATCAGTACTTAGAAAATGAACTGCTTGCATACCCAATTCATGGGTGCTATTGCTATATATACAGAGATGCCACATCTAAGGTTAGCAATAAACAATTACTCTGAGGGGGTAGCTCTCTCACTAATTTGATCAATTCAGAATAATGTTTCAAATGAGAGTCCAAAATCAATACAAACTTTTGAAGAAATAGATGTACATAATGTGATAAGTTGGCAGTTATCGAGTTTATACCCAAAATAATAGGGTGGCCAGGGAAGTTGGTTGCGTTCTTATGCAATTTAGGGAGGAAATAAAAGAAGGGTGTTCTATAATGGGGGACAGCTAAAAAAAAAATTCTCATTTTTATTCAGAATCTCTTTTTCTCTTTTTCCCAGGCTTTTTTCACGAAAGTATTATAATTTAAATAAATTGATGTGGAAGGGTTTGAATCTAACTTTCTGTATACAAATGTATCACCTCGGGTATACAAAGGGTTAACTGACATTATTGAATGCTTCCATCTTATTAGTAACTACCCCTATTTAATGTGTAATTTCCTTCACTGTCTGTAAATCCACCTGAGGAAGGTAGCGGTCCGCTGCGGAAACACGTAGTGGTTTAATAAAAGGTTTGTTCACCACTAGCCTATTGCAGTGTGCTCTATGGCTATGGTTGTATACAAAAAATATGGGTCCAATACTAAACATCCGTGTAACATCAGAATTTTCATGCATACATTGGAATTCTTAACATAGGGAACTGAATTTGGTCTTGTAAGTATTATTAAAGGGACTCTGGCAGCAGATTTTGTTACCCCATCTGAGAGCAGCATTTTGTAGTGGCAGTGACCCTGATTGCAGTGATGTATCATTTAGTGGGCTGGGCTGCTTACTGCAGTTTTGATAAAATCACGTTTTTTTCAGCTGCAGTGCCCACCATTGATTGGCAGTTTCCTGTGTACACTGTGCATAGGCAGAAAACTGCCAATCAATGGTGTTGGATGGAATTATAGAGAGCTCAAGAATATGGGGGACGACATGGCAGCAGGATTACTAGTCCCCTAGTGATAATCTCCTGATGATAAAAATGATTTTATCTCAACTACACTAAGCAGCCCAGTAAGTGACACATTTCTGGAATCAGGATCTCTGTCTCTACATTATGCTGCTCTCAGATTATTCATTTCTCTTACTCTCTTCAGGGATTGAAAACCGTGAAGCAAATATATTCTTCACATGGCTTCATTTCTGAGCTGTCTACTACACAGTGAGCACTGGATGTAATTCCCCCCCTGCACATTGATTGAGATTGACAGCCTGCTCTTTAGTATATGCGTGGGGAGAAGCCTGTCAATCAAAGTGCCAGGGAGTACTTATAGTGCGGGAGAGAGAGACAGGGAGAGGGAGAGCACATAAATGACTATGAGTCACAGATCTTATCCCATCATTAGACAGATAACGATATTCCGTATCCAAATCATTCCCCAAACCCTTTTTGAAAAGCCTGCAGTGACCTGTGTTTGATGTGGAGCATTCTTATTTGTCTAACAGGGGTGTGAGATCAGTGGCTCAAAGTTATTTAACCCTTTTGCTAACACCCTTGGCTTCCCATTTTTTTGCTACTTTTATTGTTTTTGTAACTGCTTTTCAGTGTACAGTATTCACATCAAGGCTCCTCACTGCAATGTGTTTTCTTAGGGTTCGCTCACATCTGTGTATAAATATGCCAAGTGCAATGCTATAAAAATATCACATTGCACTCCAATGTTATTCAATGAGGCAGTGTTCATCATCGAGTTTTCCTCAGCTGTAGTCAGGCTGAGGAAAAACATCCTAGCATGCTGTGAGCGGCCGCGTATATCGGACGAGACTCACCAATGTAAGTTAATTGGTGCAAGAAAAAAATTGGACGACACAACATGCGCGTGCCGTCCGCTTTTTATACACCTATCTATCTTGTAATTAGTTTAAGATGTATGTCCTGTAGATATGTAATTCAAAAGTCTCCTACATATAATAAACTTGCACCCTTTATTGCCTTTCATGTGACACTAAAGCGTGTTAAACTTTGTTTAACCTATTAAATAAATAAATGGAAAAAACGATGTGGGGTCCCCCCTATTTTTGATAACCAGCCAAGGTTAAGCAGACAGCTGTGAGCTGATATTATCAGTCTGAGAAGGTTCCTGGTTATTGGTACCTTCCCAGCCTAAAAAATACAAGCACATAGCCGCTCTAGAAGTGGCGCATCACATAAAATATGCCAATTCTGGCTTTTTGCTCAGCTATTTCCGATTGCCCTGGTGCTGTGGACATCGGGGTAATGTTTTTTGGGGTTGATGTCAGCTGTGATTTGTTAAAAATCACATGAGTCTACCAGACACCCCCTTACTAACCCAGTAATCAAAAAAAAATCACACACACAAAAAAAATACTTTATTTGAAAAAAAAAAACACTCCCTCACACTTTCCCTGGTTCCCAAATTTCTAGAAAATAAAAAATAAATTATATTTTTAATTTAAAAAAATTATTTGAAACCAAAAAGTTCCCACCTAGGTCCGACGTAGTCCTTGACGTTCCCTGGACGATCCCCAAATTTGGGTATGTGCACGCGTTGCGTATTACCGCACGGATTTTTCCGTGCAGATTTTGCTAAATCCGCAGGTAAAATGACCTGCGGTTTACCTGCGGATTTAGTGCGGATTAGCCTGCGGATTTCCCCTGCGTTTTGACACCTGCGGATTCCTATAATGGAGCAGGTGTCAAAACGCTGCGGATCCGCACAAAAGAATTGACATGCTGCGATTTAAATCCACAGAAAATCAGCAGCATGTGCACAGCGTTTTTCATTTCTCATTGACTTTAATGGTACTGTACAACACAGCAGAATCTGCTGCATATCCGCAGGGCCAAATCCGCTGCAGATCCGCAGCAGAATCCGCAATGTGTGCACAGACCCTTAGACACCCAAATACTATGGAACCTAGCCTTTAGACGTTGGATTCAGGGATTTACGTGTGAACGTCAAGGACTATATCGGAGCTAGGTGGGAACTTTTTGTTTTCTAATAAATTGGTGAACGAGGGACAGTGTCTTGTCTTTTTTTTATGTTTTTTTCAGGTATCCATTTGTGGACTACAGTGTATTCGGTGGACCTGCTTGACTTTTTTTATGAATTGGGGAACCAGGGAGAATGTGGAGTAGAATAGAGTATTTTTTATGTGTGTAATTTTATTTTTGGTTACTGGGTTAGTAACATGGGTGTCTGATAGACAGCTCTCCATTACTAACACCAGATCTTGATGCCAGCTGTGATTTTGGACAAATTACAGCTACATCAACTACCATTACCTCGATTGCCACCGCACCAGGGCAATCGGGAAAAGCCTGGCAAAGCATCAGAATTGTAGCATCTAATGTGATGTGCCAATTCTGGGGCAGCTTCCGACTTGCATTTTTAGGCTGCGAAGAGCCCAATAACCATGGACCTTCCCAGCCTGATAATATAAACCTGCAGCTGTCTGATTTACCTTTGCTGGTTATCAAAACCAGGGGGGACCCCACATCATTTTATTTATTAGGTTAAGGGGATTCTGTCACCAGCAAAATCGCTGTTAACATGCAGATATTGGCCTAATCTGCAGGTTAATAGTGTTAATAACCTGCCCAGTACCTGCACATAGCCGAATGCTGCAGGGAGTTAATGAACTTTATTTTTCCCTCAGCATTTGGTTTCAGACACGGGGGTGACATCAAAGCAGGTTCAGTTACCACTCTGGGTATAGAGAGTGGCGGCTTCAACCACGCCTCTGGTTTTCATTAAATCATCATGACGAGCTGAGATCTCATTCTGAACATTTGCCACCTTTGGCGCCATTTTCATGAAGACCACCACCAGCAAAAGCACCGCCCACAGCTAAGACGGCACCAGCCCAAAATTTAAATTAAAGCAATAGAAGCAGCGGAGGGGCTGTGGCTGAGCTAATGATAGCCACCCCCGTACATATCAATAAAATAAAGGGGGGGTCACAAGGCTACACAGGCCGTAATAACTTATTTCTTTATCATTCACTCAAGGTATTTTATCCTGTCAGAAAAGGTCAAGTTAAGGTCAACAGTTTCTATACTGGTCTCTGAAAAAGTGGTTAGAACCAGCTTTAACCAGTTGTTTTTGCGCTATTTTCGGCGTCTCTGATTGGTGCTTACTGTTTTGGCAGTTTATTTAATTTATATGGCTGTGCAGCTTGCTTATTTCTCTCAGTAACAGTTCCTGTCAGGAAAGAATATTCGTGCGTCATCATGGAAAATCTACTGCAGCAGCTGATAGCAAGAGCCGGTGAAGAGGGCGGTGTGGATTGGTTGAAGAGCTGCCTTTCTATAAAACCTACCCAGGCAGCTTCTGAAGCCATTCCTCCCCCCTCGGATCCACCTACCCAGCTCCAGCCTCCGGTTTAAGTATCGTCGCTGCCGTCGGTCTCGGTCGGCGGTACCAGAAGAAGAAGACCGCGGACGTCTTATTCCCCCTCACCAGCACCGCGTGATTCCTCTCACCGCGAGCGGGCACAGAGCAGGAAGTCCGGACCCCGGCCTCCCCGGAAATCCCGCAAGTTCCTCAGCAGAGTCTCCTTCCCGGGCATGACCAATCTACTTCGAACACCTCTGCCTCTAAAAATATTTTAAGGAAGCTCTCACCTGCGAGCAGTCCCCTCTTGGATTCCATTTGAGCGCTGCTACTAAGGAGCTCATATGGAATATTGAATACGTTGGTGTTTTTTCCTTCCTACCTCGCAGGGATCATCACAGTAGAGCAGAAAAGAGAGATGACAAGCCTGATTTTGATGATAATAGACGTGGTCCTGTAAAATATAATGGGCTAAGCGTCACTCTGTCCAAAGCGTTTATGGACTGCGCAAGCAAGTACTTACCTTTACTTGGAATAGCGTTGCCGCTGCGCTTCTCTTCGGCCGCAGACCAGGGCAGGAGTGCGGCCAGAATCGCGCATGCGCATAGCATGATGCGGCGCCATTTTACTGAAGACACATTTGCAGTGTGTCTTCAGCAATATGGCGCCGGACAGCGCTATGGGCATGCGCGCACTCCGCGCCATACTCCTCTCCCGGCCTCCAGCAGAACGTGACAGCGCTGGAGCACAGGAAAGAAGGGTGAGTATAAATGTTTTTTTTTTGTATGTGTGTAGTTTAATAGGGGTGAGGGGGACCATACATATCAGGATAAGGGGGATGAGGGGACCATGCATGCCAGGAAAGGGGGGAGAGGGGACTATGCATACCAGTATTGGGGGGTGAGGGGACCATGCAAACCACAAGAGGGGAGTGAGGGGACCATGCATACCACGAAAGAAGGGTTAGGGGACCATGCATACCATGAAAGGGGGGTGAGGGGACCATGCATACCACGAAAGGATGGTAAGGGGACCATGCATACCACGAAAGGAGGGTGAGGGGACCATGCATACCATGAAAGGAGGGTGAGGGGACCATGCATACCATGAAAGGAGGGTGAGGGGACCATGCATACCACGAAAGGAGGGTGAGGGGACCATGCATACCACGAAAGGAGGGTGAGGGGACCATGCATACCACGAAAGAGAAGTGAGGGGACCATGCATACCACTGAAGGAGGGTGAGGGGACCATGCATACCACGAAAAGGAGGGTGAGGGGACCATGTTTATCAGGATTGGGGGGTGAGGGGACCATGCATACCAGGATTGGGGGGTGAAAGGACCATGCAAACCAGGATTGGGAGGTGAGGGGACCATGTATACCACGAAAGGAGGGTGTGGGGACCATGTATACCAGGATTGGGGGTGAGGGGACCATGCATACCAGGATTGGGGGGTGAGAAGACCATGCATACCAGGATAGGGGGGTGAGAGTACCATGCATACCAGGATACGGGAGTGAGAGGACCATGCATACCAGGATTGGGGGTGAGAGGACCATGCATACCAGGATTGGGAGGTGAAGGGGCCATGCATACCAGGACAGGGGGGTGAGGGGACCATACATACCAGGATGAGGAATAGGGTGCCATGCTTACTAGGATTGGGGGGTGAGGGTACCTTGCATACCAGGCTAGGGATGAGGGGTGCCATGCACACAAGGATAGGAGGGGGGCAGCACATACCAGGATGGGAGACCATATACCAATAAAAATGCTCACCACCCGGGCGTGGAACGGGTTCATAGCTAGTTATTTAATAACTGTCTACAGGCTTTTTCTATCTACTGTGCTGTTCTCGGCGAGGGGTCTCCTAATCTCTGCAGCAAGCTATTTCAGCATATTGACATAATTTTGGAGGCATATAAGAACTTCAGTTGCCTCGCCTGGCTTAATTATGATGAGGCATTTAGGCAAAAGCTAGCCATTCACCCAGATGTTATTTGGGGTGTTAAAGATGTAGGTCTTTGGATCAACTTAATGCTCCCCCAACGTAATACTGTAACTAAGCAACAGCCTGCCCCTCTTAAAAGGGGAGTCTGTTTTGCTTTTAACGAATCCTTCTGCAAATGGAACAATAGCTGCAGGATTCGGCTTGAATGCTCATTCTGCTGCAACACACACCCAATGTCTAAGTGTTTTAGGAAGCAGTCCGCCCAGCAGTCAACTAGTAAAGACACAAAGGGTAAGTGCACACGTTGCGGATTGTGCTGCGGATTTTTCCACGCGAATTTGGCAAAATCAGCAGGTAAATCCGCAGGTCAAAACACCTGCATTTTATCTGCGGTTTGACACCTGTACAATGGAGAAAGTGTGAAACCGCTGTGGATTCCGCACAAAGAATTGACATGCTGCGGATTTAAAACCGCAGCAAATCCGCGGGGAAAAATCTGTAGCATGTGCACTGCGTTTTCTATTTTCCATTGAATATAAAGGTACTGTACAACGCAGCAGGAACTGCTGCGGATCCACAGGGCCAAAAACGCTGCGTGTGCACATACCCTAAGAGCAAGGACTCCGGTGAGTCTGGAAAGAATGCTTTTTTGGCTAAACAAATATCCAAACAAGGAGAGCAGTAATTTAATTTTTGAAGGTTTCCTATGTGGTTTTTTCATCCCCTCATTTTCAGGCACCGGTTGTAAAGTGGTTAAGAATTTGCCTTCTCAATATGCTCACATCGCCATCCCCAAAGAAAAGATTTGTAACAAACTGATTTCAGGCAGGATAGCAGGCCCGTTCTCATCCCCTCCTTTTAAAGATCTTAGAGTTTCCCCTTTGGGCATCGTCCCTAAGAAAGAATTAGGATCTTTCCGTTTAATTCACAATTTATCGTATCCTCGCGGTGCATCATGAAATGAAGAAGTTGACGCGTCACTATGCTCTGTTAGCTACGCGTCTTTTGACAGCTGTGAATATGCTTAGGAATTTTGGCCAAAATGCATTGATGTCTAAAGGCCCCTTTACATTTAGCGATGCACCAGCGATCCTGACAACGATACGACCCGGTCAGGATTGCTGGTGCATCGCTAAATGGTCGCTAGTGAGCTGCCACACAGGCAGATCTCACAGCGATGCAGCAGCGATACAGTGGTCGTTACTTACCTTTCAGACGAGGCGATCCTGACGTCCTCCCGTCCGCGTCCATGCGTCGCTCGTCGGTGCCAGCAGGAAGCGCCCGACGAGAAATGGAGCTGCGCGATCTCGCGCGATCAACGACAGACAACGGGGGGAGCCGGTCGGAGGTAAGCGATATCGCTGCTGCTGTAAAACCCCCTTAAGTCGGATATCAAATCCGCATTTCGTCTTCTCCCAGTCCATCCATCAGGTTTCAATTCCTTAGGCTTTTTCTTCAACAATTAATTCTTTTTTGACAAATGTTTGCCAATGGGTTTTTCTTTATCGTGTTTTTATTTTGTTTTTGTCTGCTATCAATGACCTCCCTCTCTCCTCCACACTTATTCGCTCCTCACCCAACCGCCTCCAAGACTTCTCCCGAATAGCCCCCATCCTCTGGAATTCTCTGCCCCAACACGTCCGGCTATCAACAACACTCGGATCCTTCAGATGGAACCTAAAAACCCACCTCTTCAGGAAAGCCTACAGCCTGCAATGATCCCCGCTGCCCCCTCACCACTACTGGAGCTACCGCCTCACCATCACTGGAGCTGCTGCAACCCCCCAACCTACTGTCTCCTTCTCCACCATCCTGTAGAATGTAAGCCAGAAAGGGCAAGGTCCTCTCTCCCCTCTATATCAGTCTGTGATTGTTAGTTTGTTTACTGTAAGTGATATCTGTAATTTGTATGTAACCCCTTCTTATGTACAGCACCATGGAATCAATGGTGCTTTATTAATAAATAATAATAATAATAATTTTGAAACCTTTCCTTTTTTTGCATTGGGTTTTAGAATACAACTGCCCTGGTGTTTCTATTCTCCACTATGATTTTCTTTTTGTTGGCCCTCCTGATTCCTCCCTTTGTTTTCAAACCCTTTCTAGATTTTTGCAGATGTGTTCTTATTTTGGTGTCCCTATCGCACATGAGAAAACCATTTTTCCTACTACTTCCATTGTTTTTCTAGGTATCTCTTTAAATTCTGTCAACATGGAATGTAGCCTTCCTCCTGACAAGGTTTTGAAATTGTTTAATTCGTTAGAAAGGTTGGTCAACAGTGACAAAGTTACCCTAAAGGCCCCGTCAAACACAGCGAGATCGCTAGCGACGAGCTTTTTCTAGGCATCTTTATGATGCTACAAAGGGGGTTTCCTCTCCTAATAACCACATCAGAATTTGTTCAGCTATGAGAGAGGACGCCAAAATCTGGATCTCTTTTTTGTCTTCTTTTAACGGCAAGACCTGTTGGCAATCCCCTTTTGTCTCGACTGATTCCATTCAGTTTTTCAGTCCTTAAAGATTCCGGCTGTGGAATTTTATTTTCATTGCATTGGATTTTTCTTTCCTGGCCCGAGCTCCTTCCTCTGGGCTGGGTTAAAAAGTGTCATTTGGTGTTAGAACTTTTTTCTATTTTTTGGGGAATTTTTCTTTGGGGACCTTTTATGCGCAACTCCAGAATTATTTTGCTTTCTTCTGATCAAGGGTTTGTTTTTTCCATCAACACCTTGTTATCAAAGAATTCATTCGCAGCTAGTATTTTGAGACAACTTGTTTTACTTTGTTTAAGTTTTAACATCTGGATTAAAGCTAAGTTGGGCACTAGCATATGGCTTTCTTCCACTGTTTCTCTTGGTGAAAACCGACGGTCAACCTTTTTTCAACAGGTACCAAATGCGGATATCGAAGCAACCCCTTTCCCGCAGGAGATTTAGGACTTAATTGTGACTTGATTCCCTATTTTATTGAGCATTCTCTATCTAAGCGAACATGGGCTGAGTATTCAGCTGCATGGTTTCAGTGGAATAATTTTTGTAATATCCATAATTTCGACCCGAAGGTCGCCACTCCCATATCAAGCTTGCAATTTTTGGATTTTTTGGTTAACAGAGGTTTGTCTTTTTCAGCCCTATCTAAATCTATTGCTGGAGTATCCTTTTTTCTGAAAATTTTTGGGGGTATTCCTCTAACCAATATCTTTTTCATCAAACAATTAATGAAAGGGTTTAAGAGGAGTAATTTTAAACCTGATTCTCGACGCCCGATTTCCCTTTCATTATTGAAGGACCTTTGTTTATCCCTTCAAAAAGTTTGCACAGATTCCTATGACATTTTACTTTTTTCTTCAGCATTTTTGCTATCCTTTTTCGGTGCTCTCCGTATTGGCGAACTAGTCTCCGCCAAGAAATCGGAGCCCTCAGGCCTTATGTTTTCTGATCTGAAATTTGAAGAACATCATATGATTTTATTCATAAGGAAATCCAAGACTGATCAGATGGGTAGGGGATCTAGATTAAAAATTGCCTCTTTTCCTGTCCCCTCTATCTGTCCGGTAATTATTACCAATAACTGGCTGCAAAGACGGTCTAAAAAGAATGGCCCTTTGTTTGTCCACTTGGATAACACTTCCATCACTACTTTTCAATTCAATTTTATTCTAAAGCAATGCTTACGTACTTTGGGAAAGGAACATCTTAATATTACCTCTCATTCTTTTAGAATCAGAGCCGCTACCGAAGCTGTCAGGGCTGGCCTTTGTGACTCAAAATCAAGAAATTGGGCAGATGGGAGTCTGGAAGATTTAAGATTTATGTCCGCCATGATTTATATGACTTAATATTACTTGATTTTCAGATCCTACAATAGTTTGGATAAAAGGCCACTCTTTCGCTTATTGGGCCCAGAAGAGGGCCAGTCAAAGGTGTTATACCGAGAACTTATCCTTTTGCAGTTCTTCAATACAAGTGTTCTGGCATAGCAGTCGTGGTCTACGATGGTTTAATTTTTCTCAAGAAGTTATGAAATGTATTTATTTATTTTCCAGATTTGATTATATTTCAATTGGGCGGGAATGATGTCGCAAAAATTAAAACCTTAGACTTGTTAGCGTTAATGAGATCTGACATTGTCGCTCTTCGTCAATATTTCTGTGACACTGGTTTTTTCTCCGAGATCAATCCCAGGCTACTATGGAATAAGAAAAAATTGCTTTTCATGGACAAAATCCGAAAAATGGTGAACAAGGAAATGTAAAAAATTTTGCCATTAGTTAGCGGATTTTCTTTTCACCATGTCTACCTAGAAGGTTTTGTCCCCGGCCTTTTCAGACAGGATATGGTTCATTTGTCTGACATTGGGCTAGATATTTTTAACCTAAATCTGCAATCCATGGTTGAAAAATGGCTGTTTGGTTTTGGGCGGCCCCGCCTCTTTGAGATTCAGCTTTTGGGATAATCGCCCATCATCTGGGTGGATTGGTCTTGGGATGATTACAGTGGTTATTATACATTTATTTATTGAGGTTTGGATGTTTAATTAAAATTACATAACCCTAAATAAAAACTCACGGCCGTTTTTCCTCCATTGATACAAGTGTTATATCTTTATTTATTACATGAGTCGGGCTTGTGAGGACAAGACCCTACCCACCATGCAGCCCTGAAGCATAGAGAAAACTGAAATGTATTATGATCTAACGAAAACCAGGCTGCAGATTTTTACACCAACATTAGTCAGTATATGACAGCACCATTCTGCCTACGCCTTTAGTTTAAGGCCACGTTCAGTATTTGGTCAGTATTTTACCTCAGTATGTGTAAGCCAAAACCAGGAGTGGGTGAAAAATGCAGAGTGGTGCAAATGTTTCTGATAAAAATACATGTAGCCGCACGCTCCGGTCCGAGTGCCGGCGGCAGTGCCAAGTTTTCATGCGAGAGACTCGTACGAGAATCATGCGAGTCTCTCGCAAGTGAGGATGAGCCCTTAGGCTGGGTTCACACGTTCAGGTTTTTTTGCGTTTTCGCGGCGGTTTTTACTGCGCGATTTTGCCGCGAAAACGCAAAAAAACAGCATCCCATGCAATCCTATGAGATTCCGCAATGCTGTGCTAATGCTGCGGATTTTCCCGCGGCGGAATTGCATCGCGGAAAAATCCACAGCATGCTCATTAATTTGCAAAATCGCACCCATAGGAATGCATTGTTCTGCTTCCTTTCCCCATGTGGCTGTGCCCACCATGCGAAAAGTAAGCAGAACATTTGCGGATGGTACCCAGGGTCCGGAGGAGAGGAGACTGTCCTCCAGGCTGTGGGTACCATATCCCTGTAAAAAATAGAATTTAAAAAATCGGGTTATAGTCACCTTCTGATGTCCCGCACAGCGTCCTCAGGCTTCAGTGATACACACGGCAGCTTCCGTTCCCAGTAATGCATTGCGATAATGACCTTTGCTGACGTCGCGTCTCGCGATGCTGTAGCGGTCTCGCGTGACTGCGACGTCATCAAAAGTCATTGCCTCAATGCATCACTGGGAACGGGACCTGTCGGAGCATCGCAGCGGCCTAGGGACGCAGCGCGGAACGTCAGAAGGTGAATATAACCCGTTTTATTATCTTTAATATCCTATCTTTTACTATTGATGCCACATAGGCAGCCTCAATAGTAAAATGTTGGTCACACTCGTCAAACACTATGTTTGATGAGTGTGACCAACCTGTCAATCAGTTCTCCAAGCGATGCTACAGATCGCTTGCAAAACGCTAGTTTTTCCACGGGAAAATTGCGGGAATTTAAAATGCGATTTTCCCGTGGAATGGAATTCCGGAATTCTCACGGTAACTTCTGCGGGAATTCCGCTACGTGTGAACCCAGCCTTATGCTTTTCCTCTGACCGTTCCACTCCTGGCTTTGGCTTACAAATACTGATGTAAAAAACTCACCAAATACTCAATGTGTGCACATGTTCTAACATGGATGATCCTAATGACAGGTTCTCTTGCAAAAAAAAAAAGAAGAAACCAACTTCATAGTTCAGTGTTCTCATGTCCCCGCCACTGGCAGTGATTTCTCTCTCCCATGCACACACTAGGACAAGCATATTGTACACCAGTGTCTGTGTGCGACATTTGACCTGGAGCAGTGCACCACGTGAGGAGGGAAGAGCAGGGAACAGCCGCCTCTTCCTGTGAGTGAGCCCGCCTGTGTGCACAGTGCTGCAGGGAGCGCCGCCACCGCCGCCGCCAGTGTGCAGGAGTCCGCGCCGAGCGTGCAGCACAGGTATACAGTGCGTCCAGCAGCCTGTCTGCGGCCCGTCCTGCGCCATCTGACCACTCATTACCGACCATGGCTGAGGAGGGCATCCTGCAAGAGATCTTCACCTCCCCCCTGAATATCTGCCTGCTCGGCCTGTGCCTGTACCTGCTCTACAAGATCCTGAGGGGCGACAGACCCCAGGAGTCAGAGAGCAGAGAGGAGCAGCTGCCCAAGATGAAGAGGAGAGACTTCACCCTGGCCCAGCTGAAGGAGTATGATGGCACCCAGAACCCCAGGATCCTCATGGCCATTAATGGCAAGGTGTTTGATGTGACAAGAGGGAAGAAGTTTTATGGACCAGGTGAGCGATGCTGCAGGGTAAAGAAGGGAACTTTCCTAGAGTCCCTTCTGGATTATCAGGCAGACCTATAGCTCTGGAATCTGCTAGAATAATGTATTTATGTCATAAATAGAATCTGCTATAATCTAATCCTTCTCTGCACCATTGCATTTCCCCAATTATTTCGGACCTGTTGTAATCTGTATGATGATGCATGTATATGAGTAATGTGGCCCCGAGCCCCCCGCAGCACTGTGACCTGACCCTTGCACACATTTCTGCTTGGACTTTTCATTTGTTCTGTTTTCTGCCCAAGCAGAATGTGACCCCTTACATCCTTTATGCCAGGGGTGAGGAATCTTTTTTTCTGCCAAGGGCCATTTGGATATTTATACCATCCTTCGGGGGCCATACAAACTCTGCCCACAAAGTGCATCCTGACGCTGGCAATGGTGTCAGGGCGTAATCTTTCATTGCATACCCTTCAGTGTTCGTTTGTGAACACTGTGCGTGCGCTAACGGTGGTTTCACATTAGCGTTTCAGGGCGCAGCGTCGGCCTGCACACAGCCGCCGCTAATCCCTGCCTCCTCCGGTAGCTCCGCCTAGGGGCGCATGACGCTGCATGCCACCTGCGTCCCCTATCTTTAGCACTGGGGATGCAGGCCGTGCGCAGGTATGCGTTTGGCGGCACATGCGTCCTTTTGACGGTGCGCCGAGCGCACCAAATTGCAACTGGTTGCGTTTGGTGCTGGTCAGCACCCCGTCAAAACGACGCATGTGCCGCCAAACGCATGCCTGCATCCCCAGTGCTAAAGATAGGGGACGCAGGTCGCATGCAGCGTCATGTGCCCCTAGGCGGAGCTACCGGAGGAGGCGCGGCAGGGGGCGGGGGTTAGCAGTGGCAGTGCGCAGGCCGACGCTGCGGCCTGAAACGCTAATGTGAAACCACCCTAACAGAGCAAGAAGAAATTAATGAACCGGTGGCAATCAAAATACAGCTCCCCGCCAAAGCACTGCGGTCCCCCTGCCCGGGGGCCGAATAATAGGTCATCGAGGGCCGTAAATGGCCCGGGGGTGTGAAGTTCCCCACCCCTGCTTTATGTAGACAGACGGAGAGGCGTCCCGACGATTATTATGGGATCAGTCTGGGTTCCTCTTTTTTTTTAGAAAAGAAGCAAATAGTTCTGCATGCACCACTTTGTTTAAAAAAAAAAAAAAAGCATCCGTCAATCAGAGCCCCTAATAATGTATGGGGTCCCTAATCTGTTAACTGATGTAACGGATCACACGTTCCGTGTGTCTATGCCTAAAACGGATCCCAAAAAGCGGACGTGTCTACATAGCCATACCCCTTAGTCATTGTGATATGTGACCTGCAGAGCAGCCAGCTCCAGCCTTGAACTTTCAGACTTATCTAACATGCCTACAGTAAATGTGGACTCAAAGGCGAAGGAGATTAACCCATCAATTCACAAGGTTTGGCCTTTTAACAGCCAGTACAACTTTAATTCTTTTTATGTGACTTTTTTTTATTTTCTCTATTAGTAATTTTTTTTCCTACAAAAAGTGCTTAATTTTTACTTTAATTATAAGTTGCCTTTTTATCAGAATTGGTCATTTAACCTTGGTGGGGGGGGGGGGAAGAAATGTTTTGTTTAATTTTTATTCTCTTTTTATGACGAAAGCTAAAAAAGTTATATATTTCTTATTTATTTTTACTGCCATTGTTCAACAGGTACATTTATATCATACATGTTAGCAAGGCCACATTCAGTATGTTACATCAGTATTTGTAATCCAAAACCAGGAATGGGTGATAAATCCAGAAGTGGTGATGGGTTTCTATTATACTTTTTCCTTTGCTCCACCCCTGATTTTAGTTTACAAATACTGGGGTAAAATACTGACCAAATACTGAACGTGGCCTAAGGGTATGTGCACACGTTGCGGATTTCCCCTGCGTTTTGACACCTGCGGATTCCTATAACGGAAGAGGTGTCAAAAGGCTGCGGTTCCGCACAAAGAATTGACATGCTGCGGAAATGAGCCCGCAGCGTTCATGCTGCGGATTTTTCCGCAGCATGTGCACAGCATTTTTTGTTTTAGGTTCTCTTTAATGCTACTGTACAACGCAGCAAATTCTGCTGTGGATCCACAAGACCAAATCCGCTGCGGATGCGCAGTAGAATCCGCAACGTGTGAACGTACCGTGAGAGTCATTGCATCTGGGGATAGGGCTTTGTGTACTATTCACAGGCATTTATAACTTGTCTTTACTTTATTGTTTTGGTATTAGAATGTTTTTTTTTTTTTTAACAAAAAAGTAAAACCCAAGTGTTTACGCATTCAAACTAAATTTTTTTGTTATAATGAAAAAATAAAATCCTGATAGATAAAAGTTGATTCTTTTCTGCCGTTGTCCAACAGATATTTAGTAAGAGGCATTTCATTGCATATAATCTTATTTATTGTAACATTTATTTACTTTTATTAACTTTTATTTGTAACTTTTTTTAGGTTGATTTTTCACAATTTTTTTTTAAAGATTTTTCTTCATGACACAGCTCTTTCAATCTTACAATATTTTTTTTTTTTTACTAAATGAGTTTGTTTTTTTTATCATAATTGAACACTTATTGTGTGACATAACTTAATGGGGTCCTTATGTTTTTGTTTGCAATCATTATGTATGAATCCGGATTCCAGAGACCTCCTGAATTACTCAGAACGCAGGGTTCGACAGAACTTTTTTTTTTCTTCCTTAATGACTTGTCAGAGAAGGCATTCTGGGGACCTGATTGTTTTAGTTTCAGTTTATTACTAATTTCCCCTCTGGCTGCAGTTTCCATAGCAGCTATTGTTACATGAACAGCTCAGGCAACATAAGGCCGGGGTCACGCTTGCGAGAAACTCGCACAAGTCTTGTGTCTCAATACCCGGCATTGCTGCTGGCACTCAAGACCGGAGTGTGCGGCTGCATGTATTTCTATGCAGCTGAGCGCTCCGCTCCGGAGTGCCGAGTATTAAGATGCGAAACTCGTGCGAGTTTCTCCTAATCATGGCTTTATGGTCAGACTCCAACCCAGTCTATTGTAGAATCTGTCCCCTCATTTTTGCCCTATGAGATGCGGCCCCTGATGTAACCTGAAAGATAAGAAAAACGAGTTAGATTATACTCACTGGGGGGGCGGGGTCCGGTCCAGTGGGTGTCGTTTTTCTTATCTTTCAGGTTACATCGGGGGGCTTATCTACTGCGTTAAGGCCCTTTTACATTTAGCGATGCACCAGCGATCCGACCCGGTCAGGATCGCTGGTGCATCGCTAAATGATTGCTAGTGAGCTGTCACACAGAAAGACCTCACAGCGATGCAGCAGCGACGCAGCGCACGATACTTACCTTTCACACACAGCGATCCTGCGTCCTCCCTCCCGCCTCCACGCGTCGCTCGTTGTCACAGCAGGAAGCTGACGACGAGAAATGGAGCCGGACATTCTCGCGCGATCAGCGATGGACAGCGGGGGAGCCGGTCGGAAGTAAGTATCACACATAGCGATATCGCTATAACGTCACAAAATCGGTGACGTTATAGCGATATCGCTAGTGATATCGCTATGTGTAAAACCCCCTTTACAGAATGCTGTAGATAAGCCCCTGATGGCGGTGGCCTCATCTCATAAGGCAAAAATGAGGGGACAGATTCCCTTTAATGAACGAGTGCAACTGTGATTGTGCAGGCCTACTGTGATTGGTGCATCTTGTGTTAGCAGCAGTGTTACCTGTCATTGTAATCCTGCCTCTATTGATAAGGATCCTGCTGAAAACTCTCCCTGAAAGGACGATATGTATTAAGCCCCCGTCACACATAGCTGCTGAGTCACAAGTTTTGTAACGCAACAGCGACATCGCAGTGTGTGACACCTGTCAGCGACCAGCCCCCCTGCTGGTTATCGCTGATCGTTCCTGAAAGGTCAGGACTTTTTTGGGTCGTTGGTCTCCCGCTGGCCAGCACGCATCGCTGCGTGTGGCAGGTGGGAGAGCAACGACCAGCGATCAGCGCGCTGGTAACCAAGGTAAACCCTTTACTACTATAGGATTAATAATGGATAGGTGTCTTATTAACGCCTCTCCATTATTAACCGGGCTTAATGTCGCCTTACAATAGCAAGGTGACATTAACCCCTTATTACCCCATATGCCACCGCTACACTGCAGTGGGAAGAGAGGGGCTAAGTGCGGATTTCCCCTGCAGTTTTACACCTGCGGATTTCTATAATGGAGCAGGTGTAAAACTGCTGCGGAGCCGCACAAAAGAAGTAACATGCTGCATTTTTTGTTTTACTTAGCTTTAAAGTGTACTGTACACCACTTGCGGTTCTGCTGCAGATCCGCAGCAGAATCCGCACCGTGTGTACATACCCTTATGGCTTTGATGATCACTGCGGATATGAAGCCCATTTTTTCTCATTGTCTTCAGATAGTGGGTGGACAATATGAAAGAATCAAAGAAGCACATGAAAGAGTGAAATGAAGTTTATAGTTGGTAAAAGTAAAAAAAATAGGACTTCTTCACTCATAGCGCTTTTACAGCAATTTTTTGTGCATTAAAAATACAGCATTCTAAGTATCAGCAAATTAAATTAGATTTTTTAAAAAATCACTTACACAGTGCATTTCTAGCCTTGCAATTTTTTTGAGCTACAGTGGGAGGAGTTTTTTTTTTTTTTTTTTTAAACAGTAGCATGTCAATTTTTGCTTCATTTTTTACCCATTCAACTGAATGCATAAAGAAAAGTATCAGAAAACAGGTAGTAAAAAATCTACTTTTTTTCCCCCACATGAAAAATGCTGCAAAAAAAGCATGGTGTGTGCATACCCTTAGGTTGTACTAAATGGACAGCTCCTTCTGTGTTTTTTTTTTTTTTCATTGCTTCTATCCCTAAGGCTTCATTCACTCATCCAGGAAAAAATGGTCTCCGTGTGGTCAGTGTGTCTGTTTCTACCTTCAGTGTGTCCTGAGTGTATGGTCAGTGGCCGGTTTTTACCATCAGTGTGTCCTGAGGGTATGGTCAGTGGTCCGTTTTTACCATCAGTGTGTCCTGAGGGTATGGTCAGTGGTCCGTTTTTACCATCAGTGTGTCCTGAGGGTATGGTCAGTGGTCCGTTTTTACCATCAGTGTGTCCTGAGGGTATGGTCAGTGGTCCGTTTTTACCATCAGTGTGTCCTGAGGGTATGGTCAGTGGTCCGTTTTTACCATCAGTGTGTCCTGAGGGTATGGTCAGTGGTCCGTTTTTACCATCAGTGTGTCCTGAGGGTATGGTCAGTGTGTCCTTTTTACCACATCAGCGTGTGGTTAGTGTGTCTCCTTTACCATCAGTGTGTCCACAGTGTATGGTCAGCGTGTCTTCAATAAAGGACAAAGCTTCTCCAATCCTTGGCAATGGTAGACATTAAAGACATGTGTGCTGTGTACATGTTTTTCATGAACTTATAGAGTTTTTATTGCAACTTTTCATCTGTGATACTGGAAAAAAACTGACCTGTCTCCTTGACTTTTGCCTGTACCATGTGGTCTGTGAAAATACACGGACATGTGAGTAGCCCCCGTAGACTATAATGGGTACATGTTGTATCCATGAAAAAAATGAATAGAAAACGCATGTGCAACACGGACATGTGAATGACTCCTTATGCAAGACCCAAAGAACTGGTTAGGAAAATGGAAAAGGTGAAATACGCACTGACGTGCAGCATAAATTGCCACCACACAGGGCAATGTCCACGGCTGATTCTCCTTCCACGTTGTGTAGAGTTGTCCGTGCGTGCGCACCTCTCTCCATTCACTTGTATGGGGCTTCTAAAAACTTGCCAAACCGTCCTGCAACTTCTCTGATGTATAATTGTAGATTTTAGTATTTGTTGAGCATTTTACCTCAGTATTTGTAAGTGAACACCAGGAGTGGAACAATTAAAGGAAAAGCATAATAGAAACCCGTCACGACTAGGGATGATCGAATAGCTTAGTTTAACTCCTTATTCTAATAGCTATAGCGCTTCCCAAATAGCTGCATCGGGAACCCGGATACCTGGAGCGCTCCTGATGATCAGCAGTTCGGCGCCTCAGCTGCATGTGTCAAGGCTGTATGACAGTCACAACACATGCATGGAGAGCCCAACACACAGGCTATCCATACATGTCTTGTGATTGTCATGCAGCTGAGGCGCCGAACTGCTGATCATCAGGAGCGCTCCAGGTATCCGGGTTCCTGATGCAGCTATTCGGGAAGGGCTGTAGCTATTAGAATAAGGAGTTAAACTAAGCTATTCGCTCATCCCTAGTCACCACTTCTGTATTTATCACCCACTCCTGGTTTTGGCTTACAAAAACTGAGGTAAAGTACTGACCAAATACTGAGTGTGTGAACATGGCCTTATCTGGAGGGCTTGAAATGGGTTTCAAGTTCTTCTAACTGCCACACCTGGTGGAGACCATTGTTTGCTGTGGTGCTTTGGTTTATTTTCTGTTTGTAATCTGCGGATTATTCTATTAATTCTTCAGATAAATGCTGGCAGTGATCGTTCCCCCAGACATTATTTACTAGGAGCTACATAACTCCCGAAATACTTGTGTCGTATTTCATGGTCTTGGCGTAACCTGTTCATCCAGTTTAGATGTTATGGGAGAAATTTCCTATGTATTGGCATGGCTTGATTACATAATGTGAACAGGCAGTGTTGGGGCTACAGTTTGTGATGTGACTTCCCCTAATTCATCTGTCACATGACATTGGTCCATTGACTGTAGTACTAGGGGGGTCTGCATGTGCCCACGTGCCTTGGAGGTCTGCTGTGTCTGTGATCAACCAGGAGCTAAATTCCCATGTTACCATGGATCATAGTTTGGTCTGAGATTCCTACAGACTGTCAGAGCGAAGGTGTCTTATTTTACTTGCAGGTCTAAATAAATATGTACTGGGACTGACCTTTTATTTGCCTCCATAGCCAATTTTGTAAACAAAAAATGTCGTTATATGTGGAGCCACAGGTATAGATCTCAGGTGCACGCTACCTTTTTTTTTTTTTTTTTTTTTTTTTAATCTGGATGTATTTTGAGCCCTACTACGTTTTTTTGACAAGACGCAACATGTCAGTCATTTTGGTGCTTTTGCAGCAAATTTCACCCATTCAAATGAGTGAGGTATAAACACTTGTATTGTGCACAGCTTTTTTTCCTTTCAACACTTTTAGCTTCTGATGCAGAAAAAAACCACTGTAATTATGCAGTATATGAACATACCCTTGCATGCAGATTTGTCCCATTTTCTTGCAGTAAGGTGCTGGGGGGTAACCTGCTTGTGACACATATCGGTTGGATACTGTACCTACTGTAATTACAAAGGCATGCATATCAATTATGTTGCACCAGCGATCCCGACAACGGTATGACGCGGTCAGGATCGCTGGTGCATCACACAGGCAGATCTCACCAGCGACATCGCAGCGGTCGCTACTTACCTGTCAGACGAGGCGATGAAGACGTCCACGCGTCGCCACAGCAGGAAGCCGACGACGAGAAACGGCCCAGGATGTTCTCGCGCCATCAGCGATAACCAGCGGGGGAGCGGGTCGTAGGTAAGTATCAGACATAGCGATATCGCTGCTACATCACAAAACCAGTGACGTTATAGCGATATTGCTAGCGATATCGCTTAGTGTGATGGGCCCTTAAGGGTAGGTTCACATGAGTGTGAAAAAAACAAGTTCCGTGTTTCATCCAAAGAAGTGGGCGTATTTTGTCTTTTTTCTCACTTATCATCCTTGCATTCCGTTTTTGTGCAACAGCAGCCATAAATCATTTCCAAGACCATTTACAGTTCCCTGAGTTACAGACGTGCAATGTATCCGTAAAAATCGGATTGCTACACTGTGGCTCCATATAGGATCTGATTTTTTTTTTTTTCATAGACTTGAATGGGTGAGTCTCTTCTGATTTACAGAATACACTAGTGCATGCAGATTCAGTCCGTGAAAATAAAAATGTTAATTTCCACAGTCTCATTGAATAACATTGGTCCGAGTGCGCTTCAAGTGTTGTCCGTGAAAGAAATGGATAAAAACTACAGTTGTGTGAATGAGTCCTAATGCTAATTCCCGCAGTAGTCACCATTCGTTTAGGTGCTTCCGTAAACAATTTATTAAGGGATGTAATCAATTTATGATTGTTCCATCAAAAGATTTGTCAGTCACATATCCGGAAAATGAAGGGGCTGTAGTATTAATTTATGATTGCTCCCCTTTTACGGATTGTCGGTGCACAGTCCGCCCACTGTGCAGGTTATAGTGAACCTGTCTGCTTCCCTACTTCTCCTAAATCCCTAAACCACCTCAATGGCTTTATGTAAGGCTATTGCTGCATTACAACAATCTTCTATAATATACATGCAACTCAGCGGCAACATCGACATCAGGTCTCTGCATATCTTGGTCTCCCTGGTCATGCACACTATGCCCGTGCCATCGGGTCTCGCATATCTTTGCCTCCCTGGTCATGCACACTATGCCCGTGCCATCGGGTCTCGCATATCTTGGCCTCCCTGGTCATGCACACTATGCCCGTGCCATCGGGTCTCTGCATATCTTGGCCTCCCTGGTCATGCACACTATGCCCGTGCCATCGGGTCTCGCATATCTTGGCCTCCCTGGTGATGCACACTATGCCCGTGCCATCGGGTCTCGCATATCTTGGCCTCCCTGGTCATGCACACTATGCCCGTGCCATCGGGTCTCGCATATCTTGGCCTCCCTGGTCATGCACACTATGCCCGTGCCATCGGGTCTCGCATATCTTGGCCTCCCTGGTCATGCACACTATGCCCGTGCCATCGGGTCTCGCATATCTTGGCCTCCCTGGTCATGCACACTATGCCCGTGCCATCGGGTCTCGCATATCTTGGCCTCCCTGGTCATGCACACTATGCCCGTGAAGCTGGGGAGCGTGTACTTGACTTCAATAATTATAAAAGAAATATCTGCAGTTATTCCAAACATATTCTTTAGGAAAGCTCACATGGAATAGTGCAGATCTGCGCCCCCGATAGCACCGACTGCACAGATAAGAGATTTCATAGCATTTACTTGGATATTTAAGGGATTTGCGAAATGATGAATGGCAGAGAACTTAGACCTTTTGCACTTTGTATCATAGCAGTGGTTCAGATTTGCGGATATGTTATCCGAATAGTCTGGGTGGTTAATGGGTAACATAGGTTAATTAACCTATCACTTTTAATTTTATATAATCTATTGTATTAGGCTATGTGCCCACGTAGCGTTTTTCAAGCGTTTTTTCCCTGAGCAAAACCGCATGCCCTTGCCAGGGAAAACGCATGCGCTTTTTGACACGCGTTTTTGACGCGATTGTTAAGCGTTTTGACATGCGTTTTCCTATGCGTTTTTGCAATTACAGTGTATGTATGCGGAATCGCACGTGATTCCGCACAATTAATGAACATGCTGCGTTTTTTTCCGCTAAGCGTTTCCGTAGCGGAAAAAAACGCACCATTAGCACAACATGTGCGTTTTCCATTCTATTACATTAGATGCATTTCTTAAGCGTTTCCGCAGCAGAAACGCTTGTCTAAAAGCGCTGCGGAAACGCTTAAAAAAACGCAATGTGGGCACACAGCCTTAGTTTGCAGTTCCTAATGTCTTTCTCTAGTATTTGCATCATATTTTGCTATAATGACACATTTATTCTTACTGGTTTAGGGCATATTTTTCCTAAAAGGCAATTTTCATATGGTGCAGGTCTGAGTATTTTGTCCATGATATAGATCGCAAATATGTTTGACGGCTGCCCATCTCGCATTGAAAAAGATCCTTGATTTTTATCATCTGGGCCAAAAATAATCTGCCTAGATTATGGTTCTCAAGGAGATCTTGGTTCTTGTTGTGTCCTGATATTTTAAGAATGATTCCCAGTAAAAAAAAAAGTTGGTCCCCTTCTTTGCTCAGTCTGTTTTAGTCTCTGGCATACAGACATACTGCCATGTAAGAAACCTCTTCTGTGGGGAACGTGTATTCAGAGAAGTTTATCAACTCTTACACCATCTCAGTAATTTAGCAACTGGATATCAGGATTTTTTTTTTGTCTTCTAGACTTTGGTGCTTTGAGACCACGGTGGGCCGACCTGATATAAGCTTTGTGATGGCAACTTACTGATGTATTCCAAAGTCAAAAATGATTGATGCTGTTTCTTTTATTTACCTTTGCTCATCATGGCTTTTGAAATAAATAATAGCAGTTAAAGTAACAATTTTAATTCCAGAAATTCGAAATACACTTGAAAATAAGACACTTTAATATATCTGATAAGAGAAATCTGCCTCTTTCTTCTCTAGGACTGATCATTTTATTCTCAAACATTCTCAATTCTTGGGTAAAATCTGTGTTCAGTGAAGACACTTTCCCATTACCAGAGTAAGAAGTGGTAGTTACTAATGATAAGATTTTACGTAGACTGGAGGGGGAGGAGCAAGAAGCAGAGTTCCTCAGGGGAGGAGCTAGAGGCAGAGCTCTTCCCCTTCCAATCTACATAAAATGTTATCAATGGCAAATATCACCTCCAATCTCAGTAATGTAACAATCTGTCTTCACTGAATACAGATTTTACCCGTGAATTGAAAGTTTGGAGATGAAAATGATCTCTAAGGTGATCATGGTGGCAGATTAGTCAGTATTATACCTAGAAGTAACCAAATTATAGTTGCCTGAAATAAGATGTCTCTGACCGCCAGCTAGATGTGCTCCCATCACCCCCAACATTTATTGCTGCCACCTTTCCCCACAAGCCCAGAATCTGTGACAATACTATTAAGGTAATGTGATGCAGCATATTTGTTCACTGATTGTTAAACAAGCACATGATTTTGCAGGAGACCCTGCACAACTACATGGCCATAAGGATATGTTCACATCTTGATTTTCTTTTTTTTTTTTTTCTAATGCATTCTGGTGTTTTGTTTTTTTGTTTTGCTTTTGTTTTTGTGCTAAGCAGTTGGGGAAAGCTACATTAAAACCACTGAAATAATTGTCATGCCGTGTTTGTGTTGTTTTTTTTAGTATTATTAGAAAAACAGCTTGCGACTGAGATTTTAGACCTTATTCATTTTACTGTAGATTACTGAATGTTTTCCTTACAGAAAAAAAGCTCAAAAAAAAGTGAATAAACCCTTACCATGAGAGCAATGTTCAAAAGTTAAACATGGCTGACACAATGACATTAATTGCTAATTAGTACGATGTATTGCAGAGAAACACAGCTATTTTTTTCTCTTTTCAGAGGGACCTTATGGTGTGTTCGCCGGACGTGACGCCTCACGAGGTCTCGCCACCTTCTGCCTTGATAAGGAAGCCCTGTCGGACACATATGATGAGCTGTCCGATCTGACCGCTTCTCAGAGGGATACGCTGGGAGACTGGGAATCACAATTCACCTGTAAGCTGAAACACTCATTATTGTACATCATTGTGATCGGTGGTGTAACAAGACCTGGCCACAGACATAGCAATCATTACTAATATCATTATTTGGCTTCCAACCAGTAAACCAGGCTCAGGAAAGGTTACACATTTTCATGGTGGTGATTGATGCCATCCTGTAATTACATTATAGGACAAGTCATTACATGTAACAGAAATATTGGTTACGTGTCCATTCTTTATTTATTACCTGTCGCTTTCATAGCAACAACATATTCAACAGCGCTGTACCATCCTTCACATTTGTTCCTGGCTTAGGGCTCCTGAAATTTCCGTATAATTTGGTCTGAGCCCGTACCGAAATGCACGGACCGGCAACGGGTCTCCTGATCCTAGCTAACAAATTTATGAAGCTGTCTCTGGTATGGAGACCTGTGGCCGGTCTTTGCTTGGACGAATTTCCCTTAGGCTATGTGCACATGGGTCGCCCTCCCAGGACTGTGGGGTACTCGGTACCGGGCCGGTGTCAGGGGAATGTATCACAGCAGCGGTGACCCGGTCCGTGGCCCTGGGCGCCCAAGTAATGGGGGAATGTAGTTAATGGAATGGAATAGTTTGTGACGCCACCTGTGGTGCTCGGCAAGGGAGGTGTTAAGCCGATGCTGCATGCAGATCTGCTGGGACTGATGGTATGGTGCAGCAAGGATGTAAAAGCTCCCCACAGGTGAAGCTATAGTCCCAGGGCAGTGTAGAGGTGGTTGGCACGGGGATGTAGCAGTGCCGTAAGGTTAGGAAGCAGACATGACACAGCGAGGTGCAATTTCTGTACCTTTACTTGATAACTGCAGTCCAGGGTCCTGATTACAGATGGTAACAGAGCAGGCTAGCCTGTAAGCAACTCATGGATTCTCTCTCAGCAGACGGGCTGTGCAGTCTCCTTCCTAGCGCTTGTTTGAATGAAGTACTCCAGTACTGAGTTACTCTGAAGTTCCTCCTGTCAGATGTTCCCAAGAACCTTACTTGCACGGCAGACAGCTGTAGCCTATCTCGGGGGCTCCTTTCTCCTGAGTCCCGGCTCTCTGTCCAAGCTGCTGTTGTGCCTCAAGTCTTAGATGGGAGTAGGGCATTTACAGCCTCCTACTCCTCTGGTATCTGTTGTAGGACCGTTAGTATCTGTACAACCGTGGAGACCAGGCTCCAGTTCATGCGCTCACTGTGAGGGAGCTCTCCTTTCCCAGCTCAACCTCCAGCTTCTCTTTACGCGTCTGCACACTTCACCCTCCGCAGACTAACTGACCACTCCTTCCTCTTGGCCCTCAGAGAGCACTCCTCCCCTTAATCCCGGTTCAGAGTTCCCCCTGCTGGCCTGGAGTGGAACTGTGTTGCATGTATGGATTGACTGCGAGAGAGACCCATCATTGCCTCCAAGCCTGGCATTACCCTCCCCTGGAGGAAGGCAAAGCCACTGTGGCGGCCACACACACCCTGCGGATTGGTCTGCGGATCTGTATCTGCGGAACCGCAGGTAAAATGACCTGCGGATTGGCCTGCGGTTTATCACTTCTACAATGGAGGAGATGGTAAACCGCAGCAGAATCCGCAGAAAAGAAGTGACGTCATTTCTTTCTGCGGATTCAAAACCGCAGCTTTTCCGCAGTTAAAAATCCGCAGCATGTGCACAGCAGATTGTAAATCACATAGACTTACATTGTACTGTACACTGTCTGCAGAACTGCTGCGGATCCGCAGCGGCCAAAACCGCAGCGGATCCGCAGCAAAAACCGCAGCGTGTGCACTTAGCCTAACAGTGAAAAATATGCAGACATTAGGCCGGTTTCACACTAGCGCATTTTCAACGCGCGCACGGCCGGGGGTAGCTCCGCCCCCGATCCGGCTCTCTGCCCGGCGTGCCCGCCCCTTCCTTGTAGCGCCGCCTCCTAGCGGACAGCGGCGCCTGCGATCGGCGCACCCTATCTTTAGCATAGGGTGCGCCGATCGTGCGCAGGCCGTGCGCTAGTTGCGCTTTGACCTGTGCTGCGCACTTTTGACGGTGCGCCGTGCGCGCCAAAATCCGAAAAGTTTGATTTTGTCGCGCACGGCGCACCGTCAAAAGTGCGCAGCGCAGGTCAAAGCGCAACTAGCGCACGGCCTGCGCACGATCGGCGCACCCTATGCTAAAGATAGGGTGCGCCGATCGCAGGCGCCGCTGTCCGCTAGGAGGCGGCGCTACAAGGAAGGGGCGGGCACGCCGGGCAGAGAGCCGGATCGGGGGCGGAGCTACCCCCGGCCGTGCGCGCGTTGAAAATGCGCTAGTGTGAAACCGGCCTTAGTTGAATAAAATACAACTTGCCCCAAGGGTTTGCATGCTGAGATTTTTTTGGTTTCAATGTCAAACGTAGTATAAGCTGTTTGGATACAATTAACCAATTGTAGCAAATTAGGTATTCCCGTCTGTGAGGTCTTCCCTGTATTCACTGTTTGCATGCTATCTCGTTTTACCCGGTAATTACATCCGTCTAATATATCTTCAGATGTCTGAACACACAGTGGATTTTATTTGCATCAGTTTTAGTTGAGTTTGGCCTCCATGGAGATCTTTTACTGTCACTATCATGTCCGGGTGGGGTCCCATGGCGTGACAGCCATGTTCCCTCTTACCATGCCCATGTGTGAGGACACTAAAAGCTTACGAAATTGCTGGAAATTCCTCAGTGTTTACTCCAATCCATACACTCTATCGTCCCGCTCCACTGCAGGACTTTACCCTTAGAAAGCTGTCAAATTTGTCCTGCAACAAAACAGATCTTGACTGAATTGACACAAACATGCACCATATAATACAAGAAGAAAAACAAACTATACTGTGAACCCTCCCATAACCCAACTTGTATGAAGTAGTAGCTATGCCAAAATAGTCATTGGGACAAAATGCAAAGTAATGGGCAAAAGCCACATGCAGTCATTTAATTGTAGAGTTTGTTCAGTATCATTTAGCATGGGGCTAGACGCTGACATGTATCGCTGAACAAAATTATCTGCGACTTGCTGCCATGCGGCTGATTTACAGCTCTGATTTTCTTTGTTGGTTGTACATGACACAATTGCCATGGACCTCCTTAACCTTTTGTTTCTCCCTGCTGGCTCTTAGATTTGTCCCTGCGTGCGCTTGTAGGGAGAGAACTGTCACTTCGGGGCTGGGAAAAGCAGACAAGTCTACAACGCCGCTCAGTCCATTAAACTGTGTTTTTCTCTGAAATGCTGCATTATGTCAATTAGTGTTGAGCATAAGTGCTCAGTACTCAAGTTAGCATCGGGTGCTCAGGTACGCACTGAGTATCGCGGGTGCTCTAGTACCCGATCCGCATGTTTCACAGTCGTTGGCCAAAAAAAAAAAAAAAAATGCTGGTAATGACCGTGTATGGCAGGCAATCCGTGCATGTTGTTTTTGGGTTATCTAAAATTCTCAAACACGTGGCGTGGGGACTCGAGCATGTATACAATTTTGTGTATTGGTTACTGAAATTTTTGCTTGAACCTTTTTTTCTGTTCTTCCAAGACTTCTACTTGAGAATTTGTCCATTTATTGTCTCCATTGCCCTGTCTTCCAGTTAAGTACCATCATGTCGGAAAGCTTCTGAGAGAAGGAGAGGAAGCCACAGAATATACCGACGAAGAGGACTCGAAAGATTCTTCAGACCAGAAGAAGAAAAACTAAACGAAGACGAGATTGAAGATGACCTGTAACATTCCAGGGCTCGCATTGTGATGGCTCCACAATGTTACTTGCACCGCCGTAATCCCGAATGTTACTGCACAACCCTTATTATATTCCTCTTGGTAGGAGCCCTGTTTAATTCCAAGGCTCTCCATAATAATGTAAGAACATTCTGTCAAACACTAATTACTTAATGCTGTAAATGTCCCATGGGTGGCAATGAATCTTCTAGAATACACGCTTAAGTTTCTCTTAGATATTATTCTAATGCCCTCTCGTTAGCAATAACCTGAAAGATACTAGGCCATTTGCAGTGCTCACTAATATCTAAAAGTAGATTTATTATTTTTTTTATTACTATTTCACTTTTTTTTATTTCTCTAATTAGTTTTTTTTTTTCTTGAGATCTGTGTAACAATTCCCGGTGGGAGCTGCAATGGCCGCAATTAGAGGTTGCGTCTCGGCTTCTTTAGGGAATATTCATTTAACTATGGCAAATCCAAAAATTATTTGCTACAGCAGGAATCGGATGATGACCCTCGGATTCCTGTGGTGGTCTTACAACTCCATGTGCCACAAATTCGCACAAGGATTAGGTAAAGTAGGGCTGGTCTGTAATCAGCAAAAATAGGCAACATGCCACTTTATTCTCCCTTTATTGTTTTTTCGCTATAATTATGCAGAAACCCCATTCACACATTGTATGCTTGCCACTTGTTAGTCCTGAAATCCACATACAATTCTGAGTGAGAATGAGGACTAACATGCCACCCAGCCATATGTTAACACTTCTATTTTACATGGGTGCATTGCCTACATAATATGCCTGATCTGCTATTCATAAAAGCTGCTGATGGACAGGGAATCTGATCTTATATTTTACATGTAACAGTTATACTTGTGAATAGTGAAAGATTATTTGTTGAAATGGACGATTTGTTAATTCTGGATTAGACTTTCTCTCAAGGAGCCGAGCACCTGGGGATGATTGACAGCCGGTGTGTTGAGCTGTATCAGAGACTTTTCTTTCCACCTATATACAGATAAAGAGTTGGATCCAAAATGAAGCCTGGCATAAGCCTAAGAATCAGTGTCGGCAGCAGGTGCTCAGGTGCCTTATTTCTCTTCTGGTTTTATACTCTGCCCCAAAAAATCTTTTTACTCTTGAATTTGCTGTTTCTATATTTTTTTTTTTACAGCTGGCAATGATACAACATGATGCACCTTCTGTACAATGTTATGTAGTGATGGGTACCAGTCGGCATAGATCAAAGATTGGAGCAAGCGCGCGGTGATCAAGAAGGCATATGCCTAAAATATGTACCTCTGCCCATGTGCGGTTCATGTCTTCTGACTGCTGCAGCCAGTCACAGGCTGCAGTGGTCTTTAGAACGAGGAATGGTCATTACTTATGGAGGCAGCACAGATAATCCAACTCCATGTTCAGCAACGGATTTACCCCGAACAACATGTTTGGATGAAATTGTAGTCATGAAATATTAACTTACCATTTGTCATACTACGATGCATACAAAACACTGAAGAGTCAGGATCTGTGCAGACCTGTACATGAATCCTAATAAAATGACTAGGGCCTCACACGGTACATACACTTATTGCAGATATTTTATTTCTAATCAGAAGTTTTCAGTCTAATAGTTATAAAGGATGAAGTGATCTTTTTTGTAGAGACCTGGTGATTTCTTTTAAAAAGTTTGCCTAGGATTAAAGGGAATCTGTTACCTGTGTTTTTTTTTTTTTTACATGTAATCTGATCGCAGCCTGATGTAGAGGCAGAGACTGTGATTCCCGTGATGTGTCACTTTCTAGGCTGTTTATTTCTGTTCCAGTTAAATCAGTGTTTTATCAGCAGGAGAGTATCACTACAAGACAACTGACTGTGGACATCCTAGTCCAACTCTGCCCCCAGCGCAGTCAGTCAATATACAGTGTACACAGTGCAAATCAGTGGTGTGGGTGAGGTTATACAGAGTTCAGCATTCTGAGCACTGCTAGATTCACTGTTTTCTCTGCTGAAGAGCTATCACAACTGCGGCACTAAGTAAACTAAGCGATAAATCGCTGGTTTTGGGGTCTCTCTCCTTACATTATGCTGCCGTCAGATAATTGTAAAAATCTGCTGACAGATTCCCTTAAAAAAATGCCACATCAGTCTCAGAGCAATGTCTGATATTACAGTTCGTCTCCACTCAAGTGAATGTGGTTGAAATGGATAAACAGCACTATGGATGAACAAAAAATAAATCAAATCTAGAACAGTCCCTTTAACATTATTATTTTTTTTTTTTTATATATAAAATGCGATTTAAGCCTGGAAAAACAAAGATGTTCATCCATTTACTGCATAAATGTTAGTTAGTCTTGGGTTTGCCAATGCAAAGGGTTAAATTCACAGCACAATCTTGAATGTAAGGCTTGTTTTATTTGCTGTAATCTTAATATGCAGAACGTTGTAATCCTATGACTGTGGCTGCAGTAGGTTCATCCATTCTGAAGGGTTTTTTTTTTTTTAAACCAAGGTTCCCTTAGGCAGTGTAACAATGTTTGCCTTCTTGTGCTGGGATCCATTCCTGGTTTCGTTGAGAACACATGAGCCTTACAGTTGTTGTTGATCATGTTTAATATAAGTACATCTTCACATCATTCCAGTTGATAGAATTACTTTAATCCAGAAAATCATCACATTAAAGGAAGAAAAAATAATCATTTCATTTTGGTGAATAGAGAAACAATCCAGAGATAAAATGTCCAATCTGAGATATTGAAACGGATATGTTTGCTATAATGTGGCCTACACTTCTGGGAATGCGATGTATTCATGTAGGAATGGGAATATAAGCCATCACGCCTGCTATAATGAGGAGAGCACAATGTGTAAATTCTGTGCATGTTTGGTTAATAAAATGCTCTTTCATAATGTGAATGTTGTTTATTCAGCGCGGTGTAAAGTCTAATGTCTGTGAACCGCTTTACCCTTTATGTGCCAACAGCATTTCACCCGCTTTCCTGGGATGCATTGTAACTAGGTGCACATATCCGATCTGTCAAAAAGTATTACAAGAGCCGAACGCATGGGGTGAAATGATATAACATATACATCAGATCTGCCATCCTGAAAGACTTTATTTACTCCCTTATATAGTACCATTAATTCCATAGCACTTTACAGACATCACTGTCCCCGATGGGGCTCACAATCTAGATTCCTTATCAGTATGTGTTAGGAGTGTGGGAGGAAACCGAAGAACCCGGAGGAAACCCACGCAAACACGGGGAGAACATACAAACTCCTTGCAGATGTTGTCCTTGGTGCGATTTCAACCCAGGACTCCATTGCTACAGAGCTGTAGTGCTAACCACTGAGCCACCATGCTGCTGTCTCAAAATGAAGGCATACGATCATAGAGGGAACCTCCTCTTTATAAGCCAAAATAGAGAGCCACTCTGTAAAAGCGCCTACTATTCTGATGGAGTTATGCCATCGGTGTGTTACATGGATGAACATTCATCTAAATAGCTGCCAGGTTCGGGGTTTTGAGAGACCGCATTGCCATGAGTAGGAGTAAGAAGCAATTACACGAGTGCCTCTCTAGCCACATTTTGAAACGGGCCACCTCTTGTGACCACTAGCCTCTTTAACAGGGCAAGGGCTCATTTACAAGTCAGTTTTTTTCATGGGCAAGGAAAACTGACCGAGTTTCATCACTGATTTCAATGGCAGAGTATGGTACAAATTTCAGGAGTTGTGCGTAGGAAAAATATAAAAACGAAAAAAATTCTCCATCTTCTATCCAACAGTCTGAAAATCAGACGGCATTTGGATGGCATACGTGTTTTTTTTTTTTTTTCTTGGATCCATAGATTTGATTTGCCTCTTGATTCAAAACTCTCAGACAGGTCTCCACGATTTTTTGCAGATCACTCAATGTACCAAACAAATCACGAACATGTGAAAGCACCTGTTCCTATAAAAGTGAATGGGGTAAAAAAAAAACCACAGCCCTCTTAAGCAAAAAAAAAAGATGTCTGAATAAGCTCTAAAAGAAAAAAATCTGACCTGGTTGAGCTACACACTGAGTGATCAGGGCTTTTCAAAAGGGACCGTGACTTACATCGGTGCTTGAACATTTGTGAATTATTCATATTTCTGCATAAATTTTTTTTACCTAAAATTACATAAAATGTTTTACATAAGTCCTAAACATAGATAAAGAAAACCAGTGAAAACAAATACCTATAAAATAGATTTTATAATTCTTTTATTGCAGAAAATGATCCAATAACACATTTCTGTAAGTGACAAAAAGATATATTTGAAGGTAAAATGAGTCATTTGTAATCAATGGGATGACAGTCAGGTGTGAGTGGGCGACCTGTTATTCTAAGGCTGGGATCACACATGCGGGTAGGATGCACGCTCCGATCCTAGGGCCGGGTATTAACATGTTAGACTCGGCCTAAGAAGAAGGATCTGTCAAAGTCTAATGTTCATAACACGTTTATGGAAGTATTACATGGCATGCAGAAAGATGTCTGAGGACATCAGGATAAGAATGGTTGATTTTGGATAAGGCTGGAATAGGATATAAAACCATCCTGGAGAGTTTGGACTACACCAATCCACAGTCAGACAGATTGTGTATAAAGGGAGGAAATTCAAGACTATTATTATCAGAGATAGAGTCTTATGGGCCCCACGGCAACATTTGGACCTAATCCCCCATCAGCATTTTGCTCACATGTAAGGGCCCCTGTACCATTCTAGATCCAATAAGGCCCTACAGTCCTGGCCAAAAGTGTTGGCATCCTTTACATTTTCCAGAAAATAAAGTATTTCTCCCAGAAAATTATTGCAATTACACGTTTTGGTATACATGTTTATTTCCTTTGTGTGTATTGGAACAGCGAAAAAAAAAAAAAATGGCAAATTAGACATTTTCACACAAAATCCCAAATTGTTGGCACCCTCAGCTTAATATTTGGCTGCACACCTTTCGAAATAAATAACTGCAATCAATTGCTTTGTAAAACTATCAACAACTTTCTTACACCTCTCACCTGGAATTTTGGACCACTCTTCTTTTGCAAACTGCTCCAGGTCTCTCATATTTGACAGCGCCTTCTCACAACACCAATTTTACGATCTCTCCGCAGTTGTTCAATGGGATTTAGATCCGGACTCATTGCTGGCCACTTCAGAACTCTACAGCGCTTTGTTTCCATCCTTTTCTGGGTGCTTCTTGAAGTATTTTTGATGTCTTTGTATTGCTGGAAGACTCATGACGTGAACTTAGCTCACTGACACTGGGCACTACATTGTGACCCAAAAGCCTTTGATAATCTTCAGATTTCATGATGCCTTGCACACAGTCAAGGCACTCAGTGCCATATTTACTACAAAGCTTTATCTTGGCCTCATCTGTCCACAAGATGCTTTCCCAGAAAGATTTTCGCTTACTCGTGTACATTTTGGCAAGCTGCTGCCTAGCTTTCTTATGTCTCTGTTTCAGCAGTGGAGTCCTCCTGAGTCTCCTGCCATAGCGTTTACTTTCATTCAAATGTCGACGGATAGCTTGTGTTGACACTATTTCACCCTGAGCTGTCAGGACAGTTGGGTTGCAAACTTCTTGATTATGTTGCGCACCGTGGACAAAGGAACATCAAGATCTCTGGAGATGTACTTATAACCTTGAAATTGTTGATATTTTTCAACAGTTTTGGTTCTCAAGTCCTCAGACTGTTTTCTCTTTCTGTTCTCCATGCTTAATGTGGCGCACACACAGACACACATTGCAAAGATTGAGTCAACTTCTTCCCTTTTATTCTAGTTTTAAGTGGGATTTTTCATATTGCCCTTACCTGTTTCTTGTTACTTGTGTGAGTTTGAACAAGCATCACATGCTTGAAACACAGTTTACCCACAAATTTGTCCGGCACATTTCCATGATTTTGTGTGAAATGATGTCCAATTTGCCTTTTTTGTGTTCCAATACACAAAGGAAATACATGTATAAAAAAAACATTATCTCCAATAATTTTCTGGGAAAAATTCATTTTCTGGAACAATTTCAAGGGTGCCAACACTTTTGGCTATGACTGTATTCATTCACTCTTTCTTGTCCCCCCCGAACTCTCAAAAGATAAGAATTGCAACATGACAAGATAATTTTCTAAGCAATTCTTCTAAAGAGTAGTTATAGTTATGCAATAACACATCACCTTATCGTTACTGAAAAAGTCATCTATGCCAAAACTAATATACTAATAATAAACCTCATTTATTGTGGCCGGTGGCTCTCTTCTCCACAATACATTTCAAACTAAATGTGCATCTGAGGACACACAAACTGAAAAAGGCATTGGCGGTTTCCTTCCATCACAGACCTAATCACGAAAGCATGCCTGCGTCCTCGATCATTATGCCACTAGTAGTGGTTGGCCAATAAAAATCACTCCAAGAGCAAGACCTGCAATGGTCCTCAAAGGAACCTAAACTAATGAGGACATTGCCACTTGTTTGCTAAAGATTACCTGGGCAAGCTCGAAGGCTATTTGTACAATAATTTGTGGACAGATGAGACCAAAGCAGAGTTTTTTTGTTGTTTAAATCATAAGCGTTATATTTGAAAAAAATTAAAAAGTCTGCAGTGCAGCATAAATACCTCATTCCATCTGAGAAACACTGTAGTAGTAGTGTCATGGTTTGGGCCTGCATTGCTACATCTGGCCCAAGATGGGGTGCCATGATTGTTGGAAAAATCATTTCTGAATTATACCTGCAAATTCTAGAGGAAAATATCAGGACATTATCCATTAGCGGAGTCTCGAGAAAAGGTCTTGCCACAAGTCATTCTATAAAAATAAAAAATGGCTAAAGAAGAAAAAAGATAAAGGACCAGTTTCATCGAGACTAGCATATAGTACAGTCAGGGCCAAAAGTTTTGAGAATGACACAAATATTATATTTTCACATGATCTGCTGCCCTCTGGTTTTTATGTGTGTTTGTCAGATGTTTTTATCACATACAGAAATATAATTGCAACAATATTATGAGTAACAAAAGGTTATATTGACAGCTAGAATGAGTTAATGCAGCAAGTCAATATTTGCAGTGTTGACCCTTCTTCTTCAGGACCTCTGCAATTCTCCCTGGCATGCTCTCAATCAACTTCTGAATCAAATCCTGACTGATAGCAATCCATTCTTGCAAAATCAATGCTTTTACTTTGTCTGAAATTGAAGGTTTTTGTTTGTCCACCCGTCTCTTGATGATTGACCACAAGTTCTCAATGGGATTAAGATCTGGGGAGTTTCCAGGCCATGGTCCCAAAATCTCTGTTTTGTTCCCTGAGCCATTTAGTTATCACCTTTGCTTTATGGCAAGGTGCTCCATCATGTTGAAAAAGGCATTGTTAATCGCCAAACTGCTCTTGGACGGTTGGGAGAAGTTGCTCTCGGAGGACATTCTGGTACCATTCTTTATTCATGGCTGTGTTTTTAGGCAAGACTGAGAGAGAGCCCATTCCCTTGGCTGAGAAGCAACCCCACACATGAATGGTTTCAGGATGCTTGACAGTTGGCATGAGACAAGACTGGTGGTAGCGCTCACCTCGTCTTCTCCGAATAAGCCGTTTTCCAGATGTCCCAAACAATCGAAAAGGATTCATCAGAGAAAATGACTTTACCCCAGTCCTCAGCAGTCCACTCCCTGTACCTCTTGCAGAATATCAGTCTGTCCATGATGTTTTTTCTGGAGAGAAGTGGCTTCTTTGCTGCCCTCCTTGAGTCCAGGCCTTGCTCCAAGAGTCACCGCCTCACAATGCGTGCAGATGCACTCACACCTGCCTGCTGCCATTCCTGAGCAAGCTCTGCACTGCTGGTAGCCCGATCCTGCAGCTGAAACACTTTTAAGAGACGGTCCTGGCGCTTGCTGGTCTTTCTTGGGCGCCCTGGAGCCTTTTTGGCAACAAGGAAACCTCTCTCCTTGAAGTTCTTGATGATGCGATAGATTGTTGACTGAGGTGCAATCTTTCTAGCTGCGATACTCTTCCCTGTTAGGCCATTTTTGTGCAGTGCAATGATGACTGCACGTGTTTCTTTAGAGATAACCATGGTTAACAGAAGAGAAACAATGATGCCAAGCACCAGCCTCCTTTTAAAGTGTCCAGTGGTGTCATTCTTACTTAATCATGACAGATTGATCTCCAGCCCTGTCCTCATCATCACCCACACCTGTGTTAATGGAGCAATCACTGAAACAATGTTAGCTGGTCCTTTTAAGGCAGGGCTGCAATGATGTTGAAATGTGTTTTGGGGATAAAGTTCATTTTCTAGGCAAATATTGACTTTGCAAGTAATTGCTGTTAAGCTGATCACTCTTTATAACATTCTGGAGTATATGCAAATTGCCATTAGAAAAAATGAAGCAGTAGACTTTGTAAAAATTAATATTTGTGTCATTCTCAAAACTTTTGGCCATGACTGTACACCAATCTTGGGGACTTGGGCGCTGCAGTAAGATGTGCTTTTTTTATTAAGAGGCGCGAGTCTCAGATGCATCTTTCAAGTACTATGTACTGCCACCAACATTGTACTCTGTTCAGGGACTGGAGTACTTTTCCTACTTTGTACTCCTACTGGAGCACTTTGCAAATACTGCCAATTAAGTGGCAAAAAACAAGTTTGTTGGGGCGCACTTTGTCCTGTCCCAGCGCTGCCAACTTTTCTAAACCTAGAGTTGCACAAACATTTCAATGTGTTTTTGCTAGAATTCTGACAAATAGCCAAACCGATTTTCAGACCTTAAAGGGGTTGTCCACTACTAAGACAAACACCTTCTTTATCTAAATGTTTGGCAGTGATAAAATACAAAAGCCTAGGGAGATGGGACTGGACATGGCCAAGTGAAGACGTGCTTTCTGCTGCTCCTAACCACCATCCACCTAGCAATCGATTCCAGTACCTCAGCATGGGCAAATCGGGCTAAAAAGACAAGGACCTTGTCCTCCTCCCATTCTGCATCCCCCAGGGCGATATTGAGCCTTTCCTCACTAGGGCACAGAGACCGGACCAGGCACCATCTCCATCATCCCCCCTGGACCAGAGGCAGGCAGGAGGTGCTCGCATACAGGGTGAAGTTTCTGCACCGGAGCCCAGGGACAAGTCTTCAGACCACCAGGTAACTGGGAGGAGAGAGGAGGGTCCCCAGCGAGATCCTGTATGCGGCAGGAAGTCCCGTAGGTCCCCTCTGAGCAGAGTCTGGAGGACATAGTGCCATTACAAGATGGCTGCTGCAGTAGCACTGCAGGGTGTCACACAGCGTGCCGAAGACGCTGGTGAGTCAGAGCCACTAGCTGCCTGCTGTGCCCCCTCTAACACTCTTAATGAGGGCACTGGATCACAGAAGGACATGGAACAAATTGGGATGCAGGGTGAGCAGAGGATTGTTTCCCTTAATCATATCCATGGTGGCCAGCAATATCAGGGGAACCAGGGCCGCCATCAGGGAAATACTGTCCTGACAGGCGTATGGGGCCCGGCAGGTAAACCGGGCCCTTAGCGCGGCGCTCCGGGCGGAAGCTAAACGCTATCGACATGCGGGTCCGCCGGCCCGCATGTCAATAGTTAACAGCCGCCAGCCAATTGGAGGCTGTCAGCTGACGTCAGCCACAGCGCGCACATCGCCGGTGTCTGACGTCACTGTCAGTCGCCGGCTAGAGTGCGCTTCAGCAGCTTGAAGGGACGGAGCCTCACCCGCCGCTGGAGCACGGCCAGGTAAGAACTTGTTTTTTTGTTTTTTTTTTGTTTTTTTTTATAGCGGCGATCCGGGGGGCCTGGGGCAGAGTGCTGGACATGAGGCATAATGCTGGAGACTGGGGCAGAATGCAGAATTCTAGACATGGGACAGAATGCTGGAGACTGGGGCAGAATGCTGGACATGAGGCATAATGCTGGAGACTGGGGCAGAATGCTGGACATGGGGCAGAATGCTGGAGACTGGGGCAGAATGCTGGACATGAGGCAGAATGTTGGACATTGGGCAGAATGCTGGAGACTGGGGCAGAATGCTGGACATGGGGGCAGAATGGGAGACACTGGGCAGAATGGAGATATGTGGCATGATTGGAGACAGATGGAGCAGGGTTGGAGACAGATCGCACAGGATCATGGGGCAGGATGGACACATCGGAGATCATATGGGGAAGAATGGATACTCATGAGGGCGGGATGGGAGAATATATGGCTAAAGCCAAGAATGAGACACACGGGGGTCAGGATGGGGGATATTACCATAGTGGCTAATTAAGGGATATTATTACTGCAGTGATGTATTTAATTTTTTGAGGATACTGTTTTAAATGGGGGGGCAGTCCTGTTACTGTGCAGAGCGACACTATGTCGCCTTTTTTTCTTCATGTGGTGTAATGTAGAAGTTGGGAAAAAATAAGTAATGTGTTCTGCAAGCGGAGCTCTAGATAATTGTGTTATTTCCTTGCAGAGACGAGTCCTGGCTGGAAGACGTGATGGTGGTCTGTGCTGGATGAATGAAAAGAAAGGATGAAGGACTTCACCTAGAGACATCACTGGTGAGTTAGTGTGTTACCTGTACACTGACACTATACATTGTATACTATATACAGAGGTCCTGTGTATAATGTCACCAGTGATCACTGTGTTACCTGTACATTATATACAGAGCTCCTGTGTACAATGTCATTGATTACTATATTCACTATATTACCTGTACACACCACTTTGTGGTGGTAATATGTGTTCTGGTCATGGTGCGGTGGTATTTGTTCCTTGTATGTGATATTATTCGGTTACTATGGTAGTAATATGTGGTCTGGTCATGGTGTGGCGGTATTTGTTCCTTGTATGTGGTATTATAGGTCACTTTGTGGTGGTAATATGTGGTCTGGACATGGTGTAGCGGTATTTGTTCCTTGTATGTGATATTATTGGTCATTTTAAACATTGAAAAATAAATAAAAATATACCTAAATTGTATTGCATATTTTAACAAATATTTAATAGGTTACAGTAGAGTAGAGCCCGGCCAAAAGTGTCTACCCTGTTATGGTGGCAGCTTAAAAAAATCTTTTGTCCAAAGCAAAAGCTGCCGGCTATACGTGTGATCTGGTGATGGGAACTGTTAATGTGTCATAGGTGAGAGGTGGAGTTTTTCCAAGAGAGAGCGGTGGGACTGTGGACAGTTTGATGGGTGGAGCCTGGGCGGAGTCTCAAGGGGGCCCCGAAAATTGTGCCAGTATGGGGCCCTGAAATTCCTAGTGGCAGCCCTGATTTTGTGAACAATTGTCTCTGTTAATATTACAATCATTTAATTCCATATCAGAGTCTACTTTCTTTCCTCCCCATTCCACAACAGCACATATTGCAGTCATTCCCAAACCAGGGAAAGACCCCCAACTCATGTAGTAGCTATAGGCCTATATCTTTATTAAATGTAGATTTAAAATTATATGCCAAGCTTTTGGCTAATAAACTTAAATCACACCTCCCTCGCTAAATACACCCAGGCCAGGAAGAGAGGTGCGAGATATCACTTTGAAAACAATAGATATTATTAATCATGCACACAAAAAAAAACCCTTTAATGATCCTATTGCTTCATGCCATAAAGGATTTTGATCTCATGGTCTTCTCTCTCTCAAACCCTGAGCCACATTGGTTTGGGACCTGTATTAATCTTAGCCCTCTACCACTCTCCCTCAGCCCAGCTAAAAAATAACGGCTCCCTTTCGGCCCCCTTTACTATAAAGAATGGTACTCGACAAGGTTGCCCCCGTTCCCCAATGTTGTAATGGAGCATGCTATGGAGGCCATACGTGCTAATCCTAAAATACGGGGAATCAAAATAGCGGATTCAGAGTATGTGTTCTGCATTTGCTGATTACCTGCTAGTTTATTTAATTGATCCTTATACCTTGCTTCCTTTCCTGATGTCTGACCTGGCACATTTTAGTAGTTAGTCCAGTTTTAAGATCAATCTCAAAATATCTGAAGCTATAATTATTTCCCTACCCTTGCAAATGGTGAATGTTCTAAAAACTAAGTTTCCATTTAAATGGCCCTCAACTAATCATATTAACTACTTGGGCACCATTTTTTCAGCAGATTTATCAGAATTGTTTGACTTGAACTTTGGTCGTTTTTTGTCCAGATTGGAAGGGGATCTCAATTCCTGGAACCATGGAGAGTTCTGGTTTGGCGGTGTTAACATCCTCAAAATGACTGTATTGCCTAGACTTTTGTATTTACTACAAACTATCCTGATGTATATCCCATCCTCCTTCTGGATGAGGGTCCAACATAAATTCAGTCAATTTGTTTGGTCAACGGGAAGCCCAAGAATTCGTAGTACTGTTTTGATGCTTCCAAAGGATTTTCGGGGTATAGGTTTGCTGGACTGCCGAAAATACTATCCGTCATCTGCCTATGCAAGAATCTTAGATATTCTGCACTGTAGAGAATCTAAACTGTGGGTACATATGGCCTATAGTCTTGTCGTACATCAGTTTCCACTCTACCATGAACTCGGCCTATATTGGCCCGAAACAACATCCCTATTCCATTTAGACTCAGATAAACACTCAAAACTGTCCACATTCCCAGTATAAAGGGAATTCTATTTGACCCATTAGGACCGTTATCCCCAAAAACAGATAAACCAAAATTTCCATCCGGTGTCTCCTCAAGTTTTTTTCTGGGTAGCTCCAAGAAATACCCCTTTCATCTTTATCATGTGGCCCCTGAAGGTGTATTGCTTCACCTCTCAGCTATTTTAGGTGATCGTCCACAGAAAGCGAGATATTCTTTTGAATATAATCAACTAGGGCATTTTTTTCTCTACATTTGCCAATCATTTAGAATAGGTGCGCCCCCTTTCTTCGTTTGAGTCCCTATGTATGGCTCCCACTAATTCTGCGCATGCAATTTCCGATATCTATAAGCTTCTATTAAATAGTGATCCGGATATGCTTCCTCCTTTTTGTAAGGCGTAGGAAAGGGAGCTCCATCAAACCTTTACAAGAGAACAATGGTATAAATGTTTCCATCTCTCTCATAAATATAATGTAGCCACTAAAGCACAGGAGACTAGTTATAAAATAGTATCTAGGTGGTATTGTGTTACTTCAGTCTTAAGGCCCCGTCACACACAGCGATCTCGCTAGCGAGATCGCTGATTTTGTGACGCCACATCGACCTCACCAGCGAGAACGCTGTGTGTGACGGGGATCAGCGACCGCCGCGGCTCCTGGATACCCGCTGTTTACCTTGGAAACTGGCGTACACGCTGGTTTCCAAGGTAAACATCGGGTATCCAGGAGTCGTGCGGCTCTTAGATACCCGATGTTTACATTAGAAACCAGAGTCCAGTGTCGCTGGTCCTGATCGCTGGAGGGGCTGTCTTGTGACAGCTCACCAGCGATCAGCCTAACGATGTCCCAGCAATCCCATCATCATGTTGGATCGTTGGTGGGATTGCTGGGACATCGTTATGTGTAACGGGGCCTTTACATAAATGGATCCCGGGAGTATCCAACTTGTGCTGGCAATGTGGGTTCAATGTCACATATATGGTGGACGTGCCCATCCTTGGCAGCCTTCTGGGAAGGTGTTCTTAAAGCGATTAAAGAAATGACGGGGGTGTCAATCTCTAAAAGCCCAGAAGCAAATCTACTATTTATGTTTCCCATGCCTAAGAATGCTTTTAAGAAATCGTTATTGAGGCACCTTCTTCAGGCTGGAAGGTGGTAAATCCACGACACTGGATGTCCTTAGACCCGCCTTTGGTAGAGGAATGGTTTGGGGAGGTGGCTAGAGTTCACCTTATGGAATCCCTGATAGCCCATACACTAGAGGCAGCTAACAAAGTGGCTGCTAAATGGTTTAATTGGGAATCATTCTTATCCTCATTGATGTACCAAAATATGTTTAGATAATTGCAATCTTATCCTTTTACGATATTTAATATGCCAGTATCATAGTTCATGCTCCATCTACCTTAGGGATTTGTCCTCATGGTCCCTATAAACATTTCTTCTCTCTTCTCTTCTCCTTCTTGTTATTTAGTTTAACACGTTCTCAATTGTCTTTTGCAAACTATTGTTGATACCGTATAGTGTTTTGTTTTCATGTTACTACACAATTCTCTATTTCAGTAGTTACTATTCCATATGGTGTGTTCTTTTGAACCTGTTGATATGTTTGTTGTTGTGTATTATAAAACAATAAAATTTTGAATAAGAAAAAAAATACAAAAGCCTATGCTCGCCAACTGTGCTGACGCCGTTCTAGCGGTGTCGGCACTCGTGCTCCCGGGACTCCCGTGTTGTATGGCACGTGGTGCCTGGTGCCAATCAGCATTGGTGTCATTGTGTCCACCTTCGGACAAATCAAACAAGTAGAAGTGAGAAAGCAGCTGCAGCCCTCTCTTCCTGCTGATGTTCAATAGGTCATAAGGCGAAGACAGTGACAGAGTTGATTGGGCGCCAGGCTCAACTGCAAAAGGGACACAGGAATGTGAGTGGTGACGCTGCTGTAACGGTGCCGGCATGAGAGGGGACTAAAGGCTTTTTTAAAAATTTTATTGGGGCTAAGCGTGGGGTATAAGAAGAGGTTGTCCAAGAAGTGGCCAACTTCTTTAAAGGGAACCTGTCACCCCCCCGGCAGTTTTAACTAAAAGAGCCACCTTGTGCAGCACTACTGCTGCATTCTGTCAAGGTGGCTCTTTTAGTTGGGGTCCCTTCCACCGCTGAAAGAATCGTTTTTATAATTTATCACTCATACCTCTAGTTTGTCCGGGGGGCAGGTTTTTCCCCCTGGACACAGACGCCTCACAGCCATCAGTCATTTCCTCCATTCTTCCGGGCATCACCTCCTCAGCATTCAGTTATTTACCCAGCGCCTGCGCTGTAATCTTGTTTCTTGGGCATGCACAGTTAGCGCTGCCCATCCACTGACATCACATGATGTCTTCCTTCTCTCACCTGCGTGGTCGCGTGGCCCAAGATCCCGCCCCGCAGTCTCTTCTGATTTATTCACACTGCAGGGTGGGATCTCGGGCCACGCGTCTGTGGCGCCCCTGAGGCTCAGTCGCCACAGAGGTACTGCACCTTCTCCTAAGGTGTAGTGCCCCACCATCCGGCTAAGGTGGGAACTCCTTTCCACACTCCAACACTCGCACCCCACACAACAGGGTAGTTCTGCACAATCACATTGCGGCTCCGTGCTTAGAGAGTAGCGGAGCACCTTTGGTGGTTCCCTGCTTGGAAAACTGGACGTGCTGGGAGGTGGGTGAAGTTAAGATACATAAAAGAGTGGGAAAGTGTAGGATGACAGGTTAGTCTGACAGAAGGTCAAGTAAGGAACGAGGGAGTAGAGAGAACGTGGGTTAGAAGAGGAACCCTGCCTATAGGTTCTCAGCGCAAGGCCGGGGCCCGGTCCCCGAGGTTGTATGGACACTTATGGTTCTGCAGCAGACACAGGTGGAGTAGTTGGGAGTAGTGCATTTACAGCCATCTAAGACTTGGGGCACAACAGCAATTGGAGAGAGAGCCGGGACTCAGGAGAAGGGAGTCCCCGAAGCAGGCTACAGCTGTCTGCCGTACAAGTAGAGTTCTTGGGAACATTGGTCAGGGGGAACTCCAGTGTAACTCAGTACTAGGAGATCTTCACGCTGTACCCGCGACATCGGTACCCGCCGCTGCTGCATCGGACCTCTTCCAGGCGGGTCCTGTGGAGCCTGCAACCACTGCCATGCCACCGGCAGCGTACCTTGTCCCCTCCCTGCCGCTACTACCGGAGTTGTGCACAACCCAGGGAGCTGAAACGGAGGAAAAGCAACCCCCGTCTGGACCAGACGCAGCTGCGCAGGTCCCTACAGAGACCCCCGCGGATCCGGAGCCGCCGCTAGCTCCACCGCCGTCCCCAGTGTCCCACTGGGTAGCATCCACTACCACTACAGCTGCACCAGAGCAGAGACCGCACCGCCGGGAGGCACCAGGTGTATACCCCGGCCCTCCTAATGGGTTGCCCTCTGAATTTACATTGTCAGAGGCGGGTTTGCGGCAACTCGAAATGGGGCAGTAGGAAGAGTCCGCTGGGGGCGCTAGTCAGTCAGAGATGGGGTGGTGGAGGAGGTCCCTATTGAGAAGGGTACGGCTGGAACAGGCGCGTACAATTCGACATCTTCGGGGAATAGAGGAGTCTAGGTCGCTTTGGGAAAGTGATCTCGGGATCCCTTCGCTGCCAAGTCCCCATGTAGTTGCCCATCAGTGCCGACAAGCTGCAGCATCCCTCGGTTTTAGGCCTCGTACCAGAGCAGCGGAACCACCTATTGAGGAGCCATTGCTGGGCATTGAGATGCATCATGGGTTCCCTTTACCACAGCTTCAGTGCCCTATAGCAGGTAACCAGCAACAGAATGAAGACACCCAAAGTATCATGTCTGGTAGCAGTTCCCAGTCAGCTTCCAGAACCCCAGGAGGGGACAACTAGCTAGAATCTACATAAGTCTTGTTGCCCAGGAGGGTTTATTTGCACCGTTGTGCCTTCTTTTGTTCATCATGTTTTCCCTGTTTGCACTTTTCTTGCCTGGTTTTTGATTGGCAGCGTTTTCTAATTTGAACTTCCGTGATCATGAACTTGGAGTGCATCACAAACTTTATTGTAAATAGTTTGCGCCTCTTTAGGTGACCTCGCTTGGTTTTACATAAGGACACTTTTCGAAGAAAGAGTCTACCTCAACGGACAGTGCAGGAGATCCCGGCTGGGAGCGGTGTCCAGCACTTACAAGAATTTTTGAAAAGTTTTACTGTGAAATATTTGATAATGTGTCTTATGATAGTAAATCGCTTTTATATTGAAGTAAGAATGTTTTGATACGTAAAGATGAGAAATTTGAATAAAGAAATGAAAATTTTAGGTGACGAACCAGGAATTTACGGTTGTCGTCCAGAGTCTAGAAGAGACAGTGAAAAGAAAGAAATGTATTGATACTGAAGTGATAGTGAGTAACAGATGACAGCACTTTGAATTAAGTAAAGATTTGCACTTTTGATTTAGAATTTTAGATAGGTAATTAGGAATTGTTTGCAACGTTTAAGAAACAGTGCCTCTCATATTGGGAAGCTATAGTATAAGCAATGTTTATTTAGCATTATAAAAGTTTGTGTGTTCCTGTACTGTCAACTTTTTCTTACCTTGCAGCCCGCGGACGTGCTGTGTTTAACGGGGGGTATGTGGCGCCCCTGAGGCTCAGTCGCCACAGAGGTACTGCACCTTCTCCTAAGGTGTAGTGCCCCACCATCTGGGTAAGGTGGGAACTCCTTTCCACACCAACACTCACACCCCACACAACAGGGTAGTTCTGCACAATCACATTGCGGCTCCATGCTTAGAGAGTAGCGGAGCACCTTTGGTGGTTCCCTGCTTGGAACACTGGCTGTGCTGGGAGGTGGGTGGAGTTAAATACATAAAAGAGTGGGAAAGTGTAGGATGACAGGTCAGTCTGACAGAAGGTCAGTCGGGTAGGAAGTCACTCAGACAGGAGTGAGGATCCATGGAAGAAGGGATGGAGGAAGGAGTGCTGCAGCTGCCTCAGTGATCTGAGCCAGCTGGCACAGGAGAGGAAAAGGAGAAAGATGTAGAACTGAAATCTAAGCTTCCATAAGAAAGGACAAGTACGGAACGAGGGAGTAGAGAGAACAGAGAGGACGTGGGTTAGAAGAGGAACCCTGCCTATAGGTTCTCAGCGCAAGGCTGGGGCCCGGTCCCCGAGGTTGTATGGACACTTATGGTTCTGCAGCAGACACCGGTGGAGTAGTTGGCTGTAAATGCACTACTCCCATCTAAGACTTGGGGCACAACAGCAATTGGATAGAGAGCCGGGAATCAGGAGAAGGGAGTCCCCGAAGCAGGCTACAGCTGTCTGCCATACAAGTAGAGTTCTTGGGAACATCGGTCAGGCGGAACTCCAGTGTAACTCAGTACTAGAAGATCTTCACACTTTAAGGCGCTATAGAGGAGTCGTTCAGAAAGGTACATGTTGGCGGAGTGTTGGAGGGGAGAATCCTAACTTTCCCGGAGGTTGAGTCTCTGACCTGGAGGACACGGCCCGGAGGCAGGCACCTGTGTGTGTGTACAACGGACTGGGAGTAAAGCTTTGGAACTACAAGCCCCGGTGTCCTCCATTTATTTGTGCTCTAACACATTCAGCGCCGCATCAGCTGGGTACCATTCTCCACACCGCCTGCACCTCTCCTCTTCCATTTCATCCACGCTGCCTGGGGCTACAGCTTCACCTGTGGGGAGCTACACCATCTAGGCTGCAACACACCACCAGCCCCAGAGGATCTGCATGCAGCGTCAGCCGAACATCCTACTTGCCGAACACCACAGGTGGCGTCACGAACTATTCACATCTTCCTATTACTTGGGCGCCCAGGGCCACGGTCCGGGTCACCGCTGCTGTGACACGTCCCACTGATACCGGCCCGGTACCGAGTACCCCACGGCCCTGGGAGGGCGACCCACGTCCACGCAGGTGCGAGAAGGAAGACATCATGTGATTTCAGTGGACGAGCAGCGCTAACTGCGCATGCCCAAGAAACAAGATTACAGCGCAGGCGCCGGGTAAATAACTGAATGCTGAGGAGGTGGCGCACAGAAAAAAAGGAGGAAATGATTGATGGCTGTGAGGCGTCTGTGTCCGGGGGGGGAAAGACCTGCCCCCCAGACAAACTAGAGGTATGAGGGACAAATTATAAAATGATTCTTTCAGTGGTGGAAGGGACCCCAACTAAAAGAGCGACCTTGACAGAATGCAGCATTAGTGCTGCACAAGGTAGCTCTTTTAGTTAAAAACGCCTGGGGGGGGGGGTGACAGGTTCCCTTTAAGCCTGTGGAAATGTTGTGGAGGGACAAGAAGCAAGCAGTTCATGGAAGAAAAGCTACCAACATAAAAAAAATCCTCTATGTCGTGCAAAATCTCTTATATAGAAGATCTTCATTGGGAGAATACGATATTGTAGGAACCTGCTACAGTTCTGGTGGGATTTACTCGATAAAGTGCTGGAACCACTTTCTCCCAAAGGGTTAAATGCCGTCTGTAATTTCAATCTCTTTCTATGAAGCTTCTTCTCATAACTTTATTCCTCTGTTTTCTGCCGTATTTCTGTTACTTAATTATTATTTATTATTAATTATTGTTGCACAAGGCAGTCACACCAGACACTAACAGCAAAGGTTCACAACATTTGCCTCTTGCTCACGTGATAGTGGATCATTTTTCCTCAATAAAAAAAATGTATTTTGACTCAAATTTATGAAAATCTATGGAAAATTCTGAAGAGTTTAAAAAAACTTTCAAGTATCATTGAATGTTGCCCATACACGAGTAGTTTGCCTGACTACTATGTTCCTTTTCTCCCCCCATACAAATGAATTCTTGGCTGAGCTTTCATGTGTTTTTGATGGGGAAAGCAGAGAAAACTGCCACCAGACAGCAGAATATGTCCCTAGTGAACACCTGTATTGGGTGTTCAAACTGTAACTGCCTGATTCTTCTGTCCCCCAAGAACATCTGATTGGGAAGAGTCAGGAGGCCCCCATTTACTTTAACTGACCAGTCAAATTCGGCAGGTCCGGTTGGCGTAAAAGCACCAATCCAGCAATTTTTTTTTATTCTGCTGGAGTGGTACCACGAATATGAGTCCCATGACCCTAGTATTATACTTCCCGTCTTCATCGTTCATCTGCACTACTCCTGTAGACTTCTGCAGGATGTGACCTGCCGGATCACTCCAGTATATACTGGGTGATTTGGAAGTCACGATTCAGTGCAAGTCAGAACTAGGCCCTCATAGACTTATTTATTGTGAGAGCTTGTGACCGTTACTCCTGACTTCTTGTGAGTCAGAAGTTTTGGGACCAAAGCAGAACCTGAAACAACTGAAGACAGTGGCTGATAAGTGTAATGCGTTAATGGCACCACTCCAATGCTGAAGTAAAATAAAACCCCACTGAAGTGGTGCTTTCATGTGCATGGGTGCCTTTCCCATGCTTGTCCTTTAATGGTACAATGTACGAAACTTCTCCTGCTGCAAGTTGCTTCCCAGCTAGATACAAAATTGTTCCAGTTTGGTCATTTTCCCTGTGTTTTATCCTTTCCAGTAATGCACATGAAAAATAGAGATTCCTATTAGGGCACATTATTATATCCCTAAGATATAGGAGAACACAAGTAGGAAGAGGATGTCTTGGTAAGTGTGTATAATAGGTTTTAGAACTTTAGTGTCTTTTTATATAGCTTTTTTAATAAGTTTTTTTATGGCTCTATAGTTGTAACCACATTATCAGGGTAGTGCTGTACTGACGATGGGACACATGACACTTCACATCTAGCTCATTAATATTCATCACACAGAACTGAAAATAGCTATAAAGTCAACAGAAGGTCATGACTTACTACCGTAATTACATGTGCTTATTATTTAGGCAGATGTAACAGATTCCTTGACTGTATTTTACTCGCTTTTTGGTACTAAACAGTCATTAGCGAATTGTCTTTAAAAGCTACATTACCTAAGTGAGCCACAAAGTATTGTATTCTGCTGAAAGCACACTGTAACAATATATGCACATTAGGCCGAAATATATTTACATGTCTGCACTGGATGACGTTCTGCGTAACTGGCGGCATACGACTCTGAAACAGGTTAAAGTGAATAACAAATTGTTAGGTGGGCTGCTCGTGCCCCAATATTTAGTATTCTGCCACTGGGCATTCAGTTTGACAGGAGTGATCATAATTTTTAAAAACTGTGGCACGGACTACCACAGATAATATTGCCCAGGCATTGCCTTGTCCAGGATGATGAGGCTCTGAGAAAAAAATATTGAGAATTCAAGAAGCATTTCCGTCATTTGTATATTTTTGTAATGACATTCATAACAGATTTCAACCCTTCGGACATGGGTCAGGGTCACCATAGCAAATGCTTTTATTTTTCAGATTTTTTTTTCACAAGTGGACAAAAGGTGGATGACTGACGTCACCTCATGTGAGATGGTAATTTCATAGGATGTACCATAAATGTCTGATAAGTGCAGGTCCATGAGGTGGAACCCATTTGACCACTAGTGGGTTCAGAGAAGAAGCTTGCACCAGCTCTCTACATTCATTGCTATGCGAGTACCGAATAACGGAAAGAGTATTCGTACCTCTTATAACAATGCATCACGGAAGAACCTAATGAAGGCGCCCTAAGTCTGTCATCTTTGTACTCTTGTTAATGCCAAATCCTCTAGTGATCCTAAAAACTATTTTGACATTTAAGAAATACATTATATGCAAAAACTATAAAAGGTTAAAGGGCTTTTCACAAGAGACAATGATGGCCTATTCTTAAGATTTGACTAAAATGTCCAGAAGGGGGTCCATCATCATCTATCTCCAGAAAGAGGGTACCTGAATTTGGCATGCATCTGACCACAAGTAAGTGGAGACACCAATTATTAGCACTAATACGTCTACACTGCCGACGTGATTGCAGGTCGCGTGCTACCGCATCATGCTGACTGCTCTGCCCAAGCATTAGACATCCCAAAAGAGCAGCGCACACATCACTGAATCTCCTGCTGCAGACTGCAGCTCACTTCTCGTACCCAACAGAACGCTGATCAATCCTGTGGATCCTTATTACTCCTTTACCACACCTGGAACAACCAGGGAGAGCGGTGCAGCCGTCGGTGAATCTCTCTTCCACAACAGACTGCAGTTCATGTTGGGTACTGAAGGGAAAACTGTTCCGATCAGCCGGAAGACAGTGCCAGCTCATGGGCCCACCGGAAAATCCTATGGTGGGCCAGTCCGACCCTGATAGGGTCATACGACCATTTTCACCTCCATCTGAGAAAAACAGTCCAATTATTCTGATCAAAGTAGCATCCGATTTTCTCAGAAATGGAGAGTTTCAAAAACGTTTCTTGACCCTTTCTCTATTCCATCTGTCCGTAAAAATTGGACCGCACTTGGATGTCATCCGAGTGTGATCCAATGTTTTCACAGACCCATAGACTTGCATTGCCGATTTTGATCTGACCTTCGAACTGGACATGTCTCCAATTTTTTTCCTCAAACCACTCGGTCCAAAGGAAAAAAAAAATAAAAAATCAGGCGTGCACAGCACCATGGAATATCATGTGTACTGCTATCCTTGATAGCACATAATGGGTGTGCACAAGCCCTAAAGGGATGAACGTGTTTAAACCTGATGTGATGCAACTTTACCAAAGTGTTAAAGGGTTTGTCAGGGCTGAAATGAAAAGTATGCAGTCTGTATGCTTCCCCTGTATTGCACGTGGGTCGCATCGGGACTGTAGGTATGCGATTTGCAGACTTGTGAACCAAGTTCATTTATTAGCCGGAGTCTCCTGTGATGGTTTTACGATCATGCTCCGTCATTAGATTGGAAATGCTGCTTTTTTTATCAGATCATGAAACATTGATTATGTATTTCATATTTTAAGGATATGTCTATTTTTACACCCAATTTTTATTGCTTCAATAGATCTAAAATAATCCGCCCTTTTAATATGGCATCTATGCACACCCATGTGTCTCCAAGGTTGCTGTAGCAGACTGATTTCGCAAACACTCTTTTTCCATCTTTTGGCTACTTGGCTGTAAGGACAAGACAACAAGTGAGTTGGACAAAACACCGAGCAACTTGCCAATTTTGCCTCAAAATGACTGCTGTGGTGAGCAGAGTTTTAGATACAGGCACAATGCGTAGTCCGCTACCATATAATTCTGCATAGGAAGGCTACTGTATATACAAAATGGCAAATGGCAGGACTTTTTGTTTGCTACTTTGCATTTTTTTATATTTTAGATACAATACACCAATAACAGTGCAAAAGTATAGATACCCTTTAATTTTTATGTGCATTTTCTCTAAAATTGAAAATATAATTTTCCACAAACTGTGCAGCTATTAATAATTAACCACTGGACTGTCCACAGCCATTTAGTTTTCTGCTAATGTTAAAGGGGAACCTGTTATTAGATTAATGCTGCCTGAACCACGGTCAGTATTAGGCCTGAGTCACACTTGCAAGGAATACGGACGAGTGCTCTGCGATAAAACATCGCATAGCACTCGGACCAGTGTTCATCCATGAAGTAGCTCTCATCTCCGTTTTTTTCTCGGCTGTTTTCAACATGCGAGTGAAATCACAGCTGCGATTGTCTCCGACACTTGTCCGAGTCTCGGCTCACTTGCACCCATATAAGTCTATGGGTGCGAGTGAGACAACGCACATCACTCGGATATCATCCGAGTGATGTGCGATATACGCTGACCCCGGCAATGGAGGACAGGTAGAAAAGGCATAAGGCACTGAGGGCCGCATGTGGAACCCAGGCTGCAGGTTGGGCACCCCTGCACTACGTAATGGTTCTTATACTTATTTCATGCTAACTTTTTGTTTCTAGACAATTTATCTAAATTCTATTTTTTACATTTATCCTTGTAGAAGTGTTGCTCCCAATCCCAGTAATCTGAGTAGGAACTTTTTGCTTTACCACTAAGTTGCTTGTTTTCTGCCTTTTGATGGCTAGAACTTAGACTACAGCTAGTCTGAGTTTCGTCTGCATCCCATGTGGACTCTTCATGTTCAGCAGACTCTGAAACATCTTCTGCAAAACAGTAATCCCACTGTCTCGAGGTTTTTTCATTAGTATCAGACCCCCCTGCCTTGTGTACCTTACGCTTTGGCTTGCCTTTATGGTGGTGGTGCCAGATGTTTCCTCTGTGCTGATGAGACTCACTTGAGCTGCTCTCACTTTCAGAGCTTGAGTAAAATTCTTTATTGATTTTTTTCCCTTCCAAAAGGCAGATGCGATTTTTTAACTTTGACCTTTTTCTTTTCCACATTGCCCGAATTTTAGACTCTGTATCCGAATCAGAGGTAGTTGATTTAGAGTCAAATTGTAAAGCCGGCTTCTTTTTGTGGGGATGAGTCAGTTTACACTGTGAATGTTGTTTTTTCAGTCGGTGGCAATATGAATTTAGTAGGTGATCCAAAAGGTCTTCATGGTGGCGGAACTGAGGATGCCCAGAAACACTATAGCGTTTTAATTTTTTCAGCTGTTTCATTCTTCGCTGCTTTCTTGAGGCTCTTCTGATATTGGTCTGCTTCCCTGAAGTCTCACTAAAATCTTCACTAAAGTATTCGGATGTGCTACTTATCTTCTCCAGCACTTCCTTTAGTTCACTGTTGGACACCGAACTAAGGCTATCTTCCTCATCATCCCATGTTTTTTTATGTGACCGCTTACAGGGCTTACCTAAACGAGACTTTGCTGTTATAGTCACTGGAACTTCATGTTCACTCTCAACAAGAAGCCTGTAAGGGTCTCCAGCCTCTTTTCCCCCAACTAGAGGAACTTGTGAATTTTTCTCTGACTCTTTAACGGGGGCTTCCCATTTACCGCCATTATCTTCTGTTTCTTCCTCCAACTCCGGCATAAAGTTCATTTCTGCAAAATGCCCATTAAGGTTCTGGAGTTTTACCTGGAATCTGTTTCCTTTACACTGGACCACTCTCCGGCACCATGGGTTACTCGGATTATCTTTGGTTTCCAAAAATAATCTGGCATACTCTGGATAATGGTAGTAATTTAAGAGGTAGTTAATAAATTCATCAGTTTCGTAAATTTTCTTTTTTTTAGAAGATCTGTTAATGGGATCATCTTTTGGTAGTTTAAAAATCCGTTGATTATGAGAAGTCATTTTTGTATCTGATTCTTCATATGATTCGTCCTCCATGTAAAGCTCCTCCTCAGGTGCTATCTGATTTTCAGTTATTGAATCCTTTTTTATTTCCTGTTGGCGCATCGTAACGTCCATTTCTTCTTTAGTCCAAATTTCAGTTTCGTGGTGATTGTTTTCCTCCTCGGAGAAAAGTAATGACATAACCTTACTGTTCTCAGAGTATGTGGACACAGAACAGTCACTGAGGCCAGCAAATTCACAATTCATTTGCTCTTCTTCAAGTTTATTGACCTGAACCAAATCCTTAAGAGACAAAATATAGATATATGGTTACTTTGATACATTAATTGCACATGAGGTAAACATTATATTTGTAATTTTATCGGACTATTTAAAGCAATAGTCACAACCCCAATGTTGAATATGACATTAGGCAGCAGTGACGATCACAAAGCAGTGGCCCACGAGTTGTGGCAGACCACCTTTAGACTATCTTTGGCCTCTACGTTAAAGCAACAGAAGTAAAAGACTTTCAAAATAACGGATGCAGGTACGTGCTGTAGATATGAGAACAGAAAGGAGCTTACTACATTGATACAACTGCAGAACCAAGCTTACTGCATAGATACAGGAACAAAACGGAGCTTACTACATAGATAGAGGAACAGAACGGAGCTTACTACATAGATACAGGAACAGAACGGCGCTTACTACATAGATACAGGAACAGGACGGCGCTTACTACATAGATACAGGAACAAAACGGAGCTTACTACATAGATAGAGGAACAGAACGGAGCTTACTACATAGATACAGGAACAGAACGGCGCTTACTACATAGATACAGGAACAGGACGGCGCTTACTACATAGATACAGGAACAGAACGGCGCTTACTACATTGTTACAATAGCAGAACCAAGCTTACTGCATAGATACAGAAACAAAACTGTGCCTACTATTTAAGTACAGTACCAAAAAGGAGCTTACTACATACATACAAGCTCAAGTATGTGGCTTGGAAACTGCAAATTATCATAGTTTTGCCTAATTTGTGATGACAAAAACACTATAGTAAAGTTATATAGTGAGGTCCTTTTGCACAACACTTACAAAAAATAAATAAACCTTAGGAAACTTCATTTATACCTTCAAAAATATATACTCATTTTCTGATTTGGTTTTAGGATTCACTTATTTTCACACTCTGTGCGCTCGTCACATCGCCGCTCCTTAAGCGGTTTGCTTACAATCACGTGCCAACCTTTCTTTTCTACTTTTCTCAACTGAAGTAATGAGAGAAGCATAAAACAAAGCAGGTGGCAAGCGATTGTCTCTATGCACATTGCATATGGAGCGGTAATGTGACGAGCGCAGAGTGCGCGAAAACATCCAAATTCTAATAGTACATTACGCAATGTTAGGAGTCAGTTAAATCCCACAAGTGTACTGGACACCTCTTTAAAAGGAACTTGTCACCTCGAGAAATTCTATTTATATGCAGATATAGGGTTAATCTGCAGGTAAAGAGTGTTTAAAGCTTGGTTAGCCTGCGTATTAGAAAAGTATTGGCTACAGGGAGAAAATTACATTTTATTCCCCCTGCCGACACTCCGCTTCTTGTTATAGGGTCAGTGCAAGAAACCATTACAGTCACCGCACACTACAAAGTGAGCATGATGTATTAATATTCCGGCACTTTGTGACATCTTCCAAGGAACTGAATCTCAAGTCGGACTTCATAAAACTATCAAAATGTCAGCAATACATGGCAACCCATCAAAATTCTGCAATTGCGTCACAAGTGGCCGATGGGAGCTGGTGACTGCAGGCACCAGCCATCGTGCTATCGTAATGCTGCTGTCAGTGATTGACAAGGGCATTTAAGTACTTAAAACAGTATCAATCAAAGCTAGCTCTGATCACTGCTGTTACAGGCAGATGCCTGCTTAGTATCACAGCCAACATCTGCCTGGTATAGAGCAGGCTCAGCTCAGGAACACGCTCCATACAAGCACATCCCTATGGTGACATAAATATGTTAAGGTGCACAAAGGGGTTAATATAACTTGTCTGATCCTAAACATGGAAAGACAAATGGAAATCCCCAACACAGATGTGAACCAGTACTTATAGATTAAATAAATGTGCCCCAAACACACGACTGTTGATACACACCACAATTATTACATACAAGCATCTTACAAAAATACAGTACGCAGCCATGCGCACAAGCAATATGCAGCCATGCGCACACACAACAGAACACAGCCACGTGCACACGTAATAGTACGCAACCATGCGCACACGTAAGAGTACACCGCCCTGCGCATACGCAACAGTACGCAGACCTGCACACATACAATGCGCAGACATGCGCACACACACACAATACACAGACATATATATGCACATGTAAGGAGGAAGACCGGGCTGCGGGTACCTGTACTGAGCCGATTCCGGAGCTGCCGAGGCTGGTCCCCTGTTGCCCGGGGGAAGGAATAGGGGACTGGACAGGTCCCATGACCCGGAAGTAGGGGGCCCGGGTGAATCGGAAACCAAGGGAAAAGCGCTCGGAGTGAGACAGTTTCCCACCATCAGGTAGAGTACAGCAGATTGAGCAGTGCGCTCCGGACCCCGAGCACTGGCGTTGCAACGGGCTGCAATTGACGGCTCCAAGCACCACTAGCAGGACAGTGAGAGTAGAGTGCGCCATGCGCCCAGTGACTGAGTACTGTGCATGTGCGGAGAAGCGAGGGCCGGGTAAAGGACAGTAGATTGCGGCCCTCTACCATCTGATACACATCAGCCCACGCTAAACCCCGGGATTGCTGCGGCACTTTTTGCTTTGGCTGCACAGGCTCATGGACTAGGAGCTCAACGGGTAAAACTGGAGACTGCCCGTTGCCGCCAGAAGACGGATCATCGTTTGAGGGACCCCATCTGTTGACATCTCTCCTGCTATTGCTAGTGTTACAACCCCCACTGGATCATCTACGGTGGAGAAATATAAAGGACATGACAAGTTTGTTAATTGGATTATTATTCTCCACTTGCTTTTCACCTTTAACTATCTATCTCCCTGCAAGGAGCTTATCAACCCTGTTAAACTGTTACATTTGTTAACCCTTAAGGCCCCGTCACACACAGTGATATCGCCAGCGAGATCGCCGATTTTGTGACGCCACAGCAATCTCGCCAGCGACATCGCTGTGTGACATAGATCCACGACCGGCCCCCCTGCCGGGTATCGCTGATCGCGCTCAATCGTCCTGGGCCGTTTTTTGATCGTTGGTCTCCCGCTGGCCAGCGCACATCGCTGCGTGTGGCAGCGAGAGACCAGCGATGCTGGACGCTGGTTTCCAATGTTAACAGCTGGTATCTAAGAGCCGCGCGGCTCTTAGTTACTTGCTGTTTACCTTGGAAACCAGCGTGCACGCTGGTTACCAGGGTAAACAGCGGGTATCCAAGAGCCGCGTGGCTCTTAAATACCCGCTGTTTACACAGGAAACCAGCTTGCTCGCTGGTCCTGATCGCTGGAGGGGCTGTCTATGTGACAGCTCACCAGCGATCAGCCTAACGATGTCCCAGCGATCCCATCCACGTCGGATCGTTGGTGGGATCGCTGGGACATCGTTATGTGTAACGGGGCCTTTACTCTGCCTCCTTTGCATCTCGCAACCTGTTTACACACACAATACACAGACCTGCGCGCACACAGTACGCAGACCTGCGCGCACACAGTACGCAGACCACACAGTACGCAGACCACACAGTACGCAGACCACACAGTACGCAGACCTGCGCGCACACAGTACGCAGACATGCGCGCACACAGTACGCAGACATGCGCGCACACAGTACGCAGACATGCACACATACAATGTCACGATATATATAGCGACCCAACGGGTGGGGTTGGTTAGTGAATGGCATGACACACACAACTGGAAGGAAATGGGGAGAGGAAGGCCCTACTGATAGGAATTGAGGGCTGGTCACTACCTGCTCAGTCCTGAGCCTGACCCTGCACTCCCCTAATGCCTTAAGCGCGTCCTTCCCCCCCACCGCCATCAAGAACCTACTGTCACCTAACACTGCCCTGGCTAGTGCACTGGCCGGCAAGGGCACTAACCTCACCACTGCAGATGGAACACCACAAGCGGTAGTGACAATTACAAGACAGACAAGGTAAAAACATAACTTAGATCCTGACTCTGCTGCTAAGCTCCAAACCGCAGATGACAGAGAAACAGGACTCCAAACTCCAGAAGTAGCTAACAACAGAGAGCTGCATCTGCAAGGCTGATCTCCATAGAGAAACTATCACCAGAAGTCAGCTGATACATCAGGTGATGATTTAAATGATGGTGGGAGTTGTCACCACCCACATCAGCTTATCTAGCAACTCTGCAGGCTGCCAGCAGGGGAAACTGACATTAACCCCTGCTGGCCTGAAAGGAAAAAAGCTACATTTAAAACATAGTGGAACCAGAGCTACCACGAATCCAAAAATGGATTGTGACACACACAATATGCAGACACACAATACGCAGCCACGCACACATACAATCCGAAGACATGCGCGCACACACACGCACACACAATACACAGACATGCACACAGAGTACACAGACGTGCACACGTACAAAACACAGACATGCACACATACAGTACGTAGCAGGAGCGGACACAGACATGCACACATACAGTACGTAGCAGGAGCGGCCACTGACAGCTTGGGGCCCCTCCCTGCCCGGCATGCCACTTATGATGAGGACAATCTAGCCTTGGGTTCTGAGCAACAGGCCGGAATCCTTTCACTATCACCGCCGTGCAAGCAGGGGCCTACATAGAGTTCACAGGGCACTATAGCAAAAGTTCTATTTGGGCCCACCACACCTCTGAAAATATACGTATTTATATTTTTTTACCAAGATGGTGATGTATATCTCCATTAGGATTCGGTCCTGCTGAGCCAAACCATGTATATATATTAAATTATATGCCTGGTATCTATACCATGTGGTATTTGATAAAGGGTTATTTTCAAAATAAATCAAGTTATTCCCAATCCTGATAAGGGATAACTTACTGACTTTTGAGGGACTGACCACTGGGAGCCCCAGCAATCCTGAGAACAGGACTCTGCAGCTCAGCCATGAATGGATTGGTGGGGAGTATGCTTGACGTCTGCTCTATTTATTGTCTAAGGATCTGATGGAAATAGCCGAGTGCAGCACTCAGCAGCTCTATAGACTATGAAGAGAGCTGAGGCAAAGTCTGCACAACTCTCCTCCATTCAGGACAAGACTGCAGATCCCTGTTCTCACAATCGAATAACCCTTTTAAAGAGTCTGGTTTATTTTCTTATTCTTTACAATTACAGTATCATACACACAAATATACACGCACACATAGATGCATGCACACATCCACATGCTTACATAAATACATACACTCACTGGCCACTTTATTAGGTACACCTGTCCAACTGTGTGTTAAGACTTAATTTCTAATCAGCCAAATCACATGGCGGCAACTCAGTGCATTTAGGCATGTAGACATGGTCAAGACAATCTCCTGCAGTTCAAACCGAGCATCAGTATGGGGAAGAAAGGTGATTTGAGTGCCTTTGAACGTGGCATGATTGTTGGTGCCAGAAGGGCTGGTCTGAGAATTTCTGAAACTGCTGATCTACTGGGATTTTCACGCACAACCATCTCTAGGGTTTACAGAGAATGGTCCGAAAAAGAAAAAAAATCCAGTGAGCGGCAGTTCTGTGGCCGGAAATGCCTTGTTGATGCCAGAGGTCAGAGGAGAATGGGCAGACTGGTTCGAGCTGATAGAAAGGCAACAGTGACTCAAATTGCCACCCGTTACAACCAAGGTAGGCAGAAGAGCATCTCTGAACGCACAGTGCGTCGAACTTTGAGGCAGATGGGCTACAGCAGCAGAAGACCACACTGGGTACCACTCCTCTCAGCTAAGAACAGGAAACTGAGGCTACAATTTGCACAAGCTCATCGAAATTGGACAGTAGAAGATTGGAAAAACGTTGCCTGGTCTGAGGAGTCTCGATTTCTGCTGCGACATTCGGATGGTAGGGTCAGAATTTGGCGTAAACAACATGAAAGCATGGATCCATCCTGCCTTGTATCAACGGTTCAGGCTGGTGGTGGTGGTGTCATGGTGTGGGGAATTTTTTCTTGGCACTCTTTGGGCCCCTTGGTACCAATTGAGCATCGTTGCAACGCCACAGCCTACCTGAGTATTGTTGCTGACCATGTCCATCCCTTTATGACCACAATGTACCCAACATCTGATGGCTACTTTCAGCAGGATAATGCGCCATGTCATAAAGCTCGAATCATCTCAGATTGGTTTCTTGAACATGACAATGAGTTCACTGTACTCAAATGGCCTCCTCAGTCACCAGATCTCAATCCAATAGAGCATCTTTGGGATGTGGTGGAACGGGAGATTCGCATCAGGGATGTGCAGCCGACAAATCTGCGCCAACTGTGTGATGCCATCATGTCAATATGGTCCAAAATCTCTGAGGAATGCTTCCAGCACCTTGTTGAATCTCTGCCACGAAGAATTGAGGCAGTTCTGAAGGCAAAAGGGGGTCCAACCCGTTACTAGCATGGTGTACCTAATAAAGTGGCCAGTGAGTGTATGTATATATATATATATATATATATATATATATATATATATATACACACACATACACATATATACATACACACACACGCACACACACACACACACACACACACACACACTTCACACTAATTAGAATATCAAAAAGTTAATTTCAGTTCTTCAATACAAAAAGTGAAACTCATTATATAGTCATTACACACAGAGTGATCTATTTCAAGTGTTTATTTCGGTTAATGTTGATGATTATGGTTTACAGCCAATGAGAACCAAAAAGTCATTATCTCAGTAAATTAGAATACTTTATAACACCAGCTTAAAAATTTATCTTAAAATCCAAAATGTTGGCCTACTGAAATGTATGTTCAGTAAATGCACTCAATACTTGGTCGGGGCTCCTTTGGCATCAATTACTGCATCAACGCGGCGTGACATCGAGGCGATCAGCCTGTGGCACTGCTGAGGTGTTATGGAAGCCCAGGTTGCTTTGATAGCAGCCTTCAGCTCATCTGCATTGTTGGGTCTGGAATCTCTCATCTTCCTCTTGATGATGCCCCATAGATTCTCTATAGGGTTAAGGTCAGGCGAGTTTGCTGGCCAATCAAGCACAATGATATTGTTGTTTCTAAACCAGGTACTGGTACTATTGGCAGTGTGGACAGGTGCCAAGTCCTGCTGGCGAATTAAATTTCCATCTTTAAAAAGTTTGCCAGCAGAGGGAAGCATGAAGTGCTCTAAAATTTCCTGGAAGATGGCCGCACTGACTTTGGTCTTGATAAAACACTGTGGAGCTACACCAGCAGATGACATGGCTCCCCAAAGTATCACTCATTGTGGAAACTTCACACTAGACCTCAACAAGCTGTCTCTCCACTCTTCCTCCAGACTCTGGGACCTTGATTTCCAAATGAAATGCAAAATTTACTTTAATCTGAAAACACCACCTTGGACTACTGAGCAAGAGTCCAGTTCTTTTTCTCCTTGGCCCAGGTAAGACGCTTCTGGCGTTGTCTATTGGTCATGAGTGGCTTGACACAAGGAATGCGACACTTGTAGCCCATGTCCTGGATACGTCTGTGTGTGGTGGCTTTTGAAGCAATGACTCCAGCAGCAGTCCACTCCTTGTGAATCTCCCCCAAATTTCTGAATAGCCGTCCTTAACAATCCTTTAGAGGCTGCGGCTATCCCGGTTGCTTGTTCACCTTTTTCTACCACACTTTTTCCTTCCACTCAACTTTCCATAATTATGCTTGGAATCAGCACTCTGAACAGCCAGCTTCTTTAGCAATGACCTTTTGTGGCTTACTCTCCTTGTAGAGAGTGTGTCAATGACTGCCTTCTGGATATTTGTCTGTCAAGTCAGCAGTCTTCCCCATGAATGAAAATTGAAATAGACTAAGGGACCTTTTTAAAAACTTAGGAAGCCTTTACAGGTGTTTTTTGTTAATTATTCTAATTTACTGAGATAATGACTTTTGGGTTTTCATTGGCTGTAAGCCATAATCATCAACATTGACAAAAATAAACATTTGAAATAGATCACTGTTTGTAATGATTATATAATTTTCACTTTTTCTATTGAAGAACTGAAATAAATTAACTTTTTGATGATATTCTAATTTTGTGAGAAGCCCTTGTATATGCATATACACACAATCATAAACGCAGACATGCACACATGCATAAACACATGCACACACAGACACAAAGGGACGACTCCAGGTTTTCGTGAGTCCCGGGCAAAAGAGCCTCAGTGGGCCCACTTAACACATACCACAATTCATGATGCACAGATACGGCAGAGAAATATAAGTATAGCACAATTCCAATGATTTCTCTTACTTATTACATTACATGAGTGATAATTATTGCAAATTCTACAATACCATACAACAGAGGTGATTCAGGTGACTGAGGGTCAACAGGTTTCAGTACCTGTAGTATTAGAGGTAAACGGAATATTGATAAATGTACCCCATGAGAAGAAACTGTCCTTAGCAGTGTACCCTTTACAAAAGTCAATTTCCTCCGACAGAGTTCTCCGTACAGTAATATGGACACCACATAGTCCTCCATACAGCATTATGGGCACCACATAGTCCTCCATACAGCATTATGGGCACCACACAGTCCTCTATATAGTATAATGGGTTCCATATATTGCTCCATACAGTCAATGAGCCCCATATAATGTTCATTATGGAATAATGAGCCCCATATATTACTCCATACAGCATAATGAGCACCAAATATTGGTCCATACAGTATATAATTGGCTCCATATAGTATAATGCTCCATACAGAATAATTGACCCTATATATTACTCCATACAGTATAATAAGCCTCATATAATGCTCCATACAGAATAATGGTCCAGACCGTATAATGGGCCTCAATGCCGCATATAATACTCTATACAGAATGGGTCCCATATAATGTTTCATACAGAATAGGCCCCATATAATGTGCCATACAGAAAGGGCCCCATATAATGTGCCATACAGAATAATAGCCTCATACAATGCTCCAAACAGAATAATGGGCCCCATATAATGGTCCAGACAGTATAATGGGCCCAAATGCCTCATATAATACTCTATACATAATGGGCCCCATATAATGCTCCATACAGAATGGGCCACATATAATGCTCTATACAGAATGGGCCACATAACATGCTCCAGACAGAATAATGGGCCCCATATAATGGCCCAGACAGTATAATGGGCCCCAATGCCTCATATAATACTCTATACAGAATGGGCTCCATATAATGCTTCATACAGAATAATGGCCTCATATAATGCTTCAGACAGACTAATGGGCACCAGTCCATACAGTATAATGGGTTCCAATGCCCCATATACTTTTATGTACAGAATGGGCCTCATATAATGCTCCATACTTAAAAAAATAATCAAATATCTCTCCCTCTTCCCGCCGCAGGGCCGGTCCGCTCAGCGACTTCTGTCTCTCTGCAGTGCTCAGGACAGAGGATGCGCTGTATTGACGTCATCGCACCCTGCTCCCTGAGACGTTACAGAGTCAAAAGATGTGGAAGAGACAGGAACTGCGGAGGAAGATGGAGAAGTAAATATTTCAAACAGTTTAAAGCACAAGGGGGACACTTTGACTCATGTGCCCCATGCATGCCAGTGACCCCAACAGCAAGTGGGCCTTGGCACTGTGTGGCTGTGTCTGTTAAAGTGATGGCCATCAACCAGCGCCAAAGAAGTAACAGGTGGCACTGCACAGCTGCTGGGGGAGAGGCCCAGGGGGCACTTGCCTCATTGCCCCCCGGTCTACCCCAGCTAGGCAGAATCATTAAAGTGAATCGGTTATCACAATTTTGCTCAGCAAACTATAGGCACTATCAGGTGGGAACTGTTATACTGATTAAAATGATATCTGGTGATGAAATCCATCTTGTGGTTGTTGTTTAATCTTTATTTTCAGTTTTGAGTTAATGATATGCTCGTGCACTGTGGTGGCCTGTGGGCGGGGGTCTTTATGTGGTGCTCTGCTTAAGTTGTCATCCTTATGGCTTATGACAGGTCATTGATCCCTCACTGACCTGCCTCCTATTTTGCATACTGCTTATACTATTGTGGGGTTACAAAAAATTAAAAATCAACATCCGGTCGGTCTCTAGCAGTCTGTGACCGGCTGGATCGCTCCAGTGTTTGCTGGGTGATCCAGAAGTCACTACTCTATGTAAATCTATGTAAGGCAGAACAAGGCCAGAACAAGGCTGTCAAAGAATTGACAATTGCATTGAGAATTTGTGACCATTATCTCTGACTTCCAATTAGTCAGAAATTGTGGTTACAAGGTATCGGTGCGGGAACGGAGCGGCGTCAGAAAGAGCTGAAGACGGGGGTGGGTAAGTATAAGACTAGGTGTAGGCACCTTGTGTTAGTAGCACCACTCCAGCATTGCAATAAATAAAAAAAACAAAACACTGGAGTGGTGTCAGAAGACCCCTATAAGGAAAACACATTTAGCACATTTTCAGTTGTGTGTGTGAATGGCACAGTAGCCCAACTGTCTACTTCAATCCTTTCAAGACCTGGCAATTTTTTAATAACCCTTTTGTATTTTTCTCTACTTTTTCTTGTTTGACATAACCTTATGGGTTTTAGTTGCAGTTGTAGTTTTGAGTGATACTAATCACAATTGATTTATGGATTTCCTTTTTATGGCATTCATTGGGTGGCAATATCCTTCCCTGAGTTAAAAGGTTTATGGTCATACCAAGTGTCTAAGGGTTTTTTCTTATATTTTTAGTGGCTAAAAAAAAAAGTTCTGAACAAAGTATGTAAGGGATGGATGGCCTCTGATATGATGAGAAGTTGGAAACGTTGGTGTTGTTTAGCTTAGGAAAAAAAAAAAAAAAAAAAAAAAAAAAAAAAAAAAGACGCCTTAAAAAGATTTCATTTAGGCTACTTTCACACATCCGTTTTTTTAAATCCGGCAAGATGCGGCGAAATTTGTGTAAACCGGATCCGGAATTGGATCCGGTTTTTTCACATAGAATATAATGATCGCCACATCATGCCGGATGGACATGCGGCGCCTCCGGGTTTTGCCGGATACGGCAAACATGCGCCGTCCGGCGTCTGCAAAAAACGTTGGCTGCAACGTTTTTTTGCAGCGCCGGACCGGCTTTTTCAACTGCGCATGCCCGGGCACTATGAGTTTTAACCCCACAAGTGCCCGGCGCGCATCTCTCTCTCTCTCTCTCTCCCCCTCCCCTTCTCTCTCTCTCTACGCTCCATACCTTTCTTTGGCTGGCTCTCTCGTCCCCCTCTGTCTCTCTGGCTGCTCTCTCGTCCCCCGCTGTCTCTCTGGCTGCTCTCTCATCCCCCGCTCTCTCTTCGGCTGTTCTCTGGTCCCCCGCTCTCTCTTCGGCTGCTCTCTCGTCCCCCGCTCTCTCTTCGGCTGCTCTCTTGTCCCCCGCTGTCTCTCTGGCTGCTCTCTCGCCTCCCGATCTCTCTCCGGCTGGCTCTCTCGACCCCCGGTGCTGCGGCTCCTTTAAATGTCCTCCAAGCCGCATCAGGGGCCGCATGTACATCCGGTGTCACCGCTGCAGGCCGGATCCGGCGGCCCTGCTATTCGCCGCAGGCCGCCGGACCCCTGACACCGGATGTCTGAAAGAGGCCTAACATGTATAAATATACTGTATTTTGCGGAGGATAAAACGCACTCCAAATTTTGAAGAGGAAAATAGGAAAACATTTTTTTACTATAATGGTGTGTCTTATTGTCTTATTTTACGGTAGCTTTCCGGGAAGGATGGGGCTGCGGTGGAGCAGGGGGTCACAGGAGGCTAGCAGCTGAGATCTCAATCTGTCAGTGGTGTGGGTGAGGTTATACACAGCTCATCATTCTGCGTTCTCCTTGATCTGCAGCAGAGAAAACAGGGATTCTATCACAACTGCTGCACTCAATCAAGTAAGTGATACATTGCTGGAATCAGGTTCTCTATCCCTACCTCATGCTGCTATCATATTACATAGAAAAATATACAGCATGACATCCCTGCATCATCACTCCATTGGGGAAACGTGTTCAGGTCTTGATGGATTGGTAACTATATTGTATTTTTGATTGACATCCCTAATCACTATTTGCAAGCCTACATGTTAAGTTTTCTATGTA